>NC_137787.1:196273606-196873606 GCF_963383645.1 Muscardinus avellanarius
ACTATAATTAATAAAAGAGAAATTATTTACATTCAGAAAATGCTCATGTATGAAATATGTGGATGCCCAAAATAAAGCACATATGTCCCCCACCACTTCAAAAACAGGTCATCAGGGGCTAACGAGTATGGGAGCCTGCCCACTGTGTGATGGTGCCCAAGGCTTGCTTTTGAAAGGTCTTGGGAGCCAACTGCTGATTCAATGATTTAGGTATAATTACGTGACCATAAGTCTAGCTGAATTCTGTCCTTCAACTATTTTGTCCGCTGGCTTGAGTAAACATTTTATGGTATGTGCAATTAGGAGACATAAAAGGCAGAGAGCTAAGACTTCATTATCCTCAGTACAATTGATTTTGTCTCTGCTTCATAATACATGTCTGCATGTGCAGCAGAATTCTGTCTGAAACTGCAGGGAAAGAGACCTTTAATTCTCACATGCCATTGCATAGGCAAAACTAACAACATTACTAAAAATGAGCTAATAATTGTGAGCAAAAAAATGTGTTTAAGTCAGGTCACAGATAGAGCATGCTGACAAATTTTACTCTTTCTCTACTAACTGATGAAACAGGACAATCTTACCTTGCGAATCCAACAGATAGACAGGCATCCTTGACTCTCTCCTGTAATTTACGCGGTTTCTAACAAAATCAACTCTTGTTTTGGGAGAAAATTCCAAGGAAATCTCCTCCTTGGCGATAGAATTACAGAGCAAGTCTGAACATTATAACTCTTCAAATATTTACATTCAATTATTCACTTTTTTGGTACTGGGAATTGAAACTAGGCACATTCTACCTTTGATTTAAACCCCAACCATTTTAAATTTTATTTATTTTAAAAATATGAATGGTTGCCGGGTGTGGTGGTACACGTTTGTAATTCCGGTGCTTGGGAGGCGGAGACAGGAGGATCGAGCAGGTTTGAAGCCAGCAGTGCTGGCTTAAGAGACCCTTTTTCCAAGTAAAAATGTATAAAATAGGTCTGAGAGTGTAGCCCAGAGGTAGAAGGGTTTCCAGGAACCCCAGTACCATCAAAAAAAATAAAATAAAATAAATAAGAGTGGTTTTACTAACTTACTGAGGTTGTCAGTTGCTGAGGTTAGCCTTGAACTTGTGATTCTCCTGTCTCAGCCTCCCAAGTACTGGGATTGCCAGTAGAGACTCCATATATAACTATTAACCTTCTTTTTGTACTCACTTCTCATTCTCTTTCTGCATATCTGTAAATCTTCTCTGGGTCCCCTTAAAAGATTAGTGCTCGTGTCCTCTGCTTGAATCTGTCACATATAGTTCAGATGTGGATGGCTACTTCCACGTAAATTTTCATATTCTTGCTGTTTTCAATGTACTGATTGATACTTAGCAAAGACTTGGAAAGATGAGTAAACAAGTGTGTGTCCAACTGCCTTCTAGCATTCACTTTGGCCTTACACAAATTCATTTTAGTTTTATGAGACTTACATTAAAATGCAGCAGAGATGTTCATTCTCCTTCAATTACAATGTCCACAAAATACCCATCAGTTTACTGACTACTTACTATACCCAAAGTGTTGCAGTATATAGTTATTATCTATATTTCTCAGTTTAGCACTCTCAAACCTAGTTCTTACTGTCCAATAAATTTGTGCTCTAAAGTTTAAATATGAATTTGAAATTACTGGGGTCTAGAAAATAACTTCTTTCCTCAATCTATGAGAAATGTGAAAAATCTCACAGAGGAGGATGTTAACTTGAATACTGAAGGATAAGAAAAAGTCTGACAGGTAAACAAAGGGAAGGAGAGTCCAGAGGAAAAAAAAATTCTACCAAGAAATGAAAAGCTACTTAATGTGGCTAGAAAATTAGATCTATGGGGGGACTGTAGCAAATAATAGTAGAGACATGAGAATTATAACAAAGCTAAGGATATTGTTATTATTTTATCTCATAGCCAAGATTGAAAGGAGGCCAGTTTAGCTGGGGCTCTTAGGTATCTAATGACTCCATATCTGCACTGCCATTGTTTTCCAGCCGTCTCTGACTTCTTGGGTCTCGGGACACTGCAAGCTCATGGTATAACTGTCAAGATTTGCAAAAGAAAAAAAAAAGGATAAAGAAACAAAGAAGAAGGGAAATGTTTCTGCAAATGTTAAGAGGAAAGGCTTTAGGTAGTGTGGCTGGCTGAATGAGGAAGACATGGCCAGAAAAAAAAAAATCACTATTTGAAGTTAAATAAAAGGCACTGGGGATGCCACAGAAGAAGGGGAGATGATGTGAGTTAGGGATTGTAGATACTGACTCTGCAAATGTGGAGAATCTCCAGCTGTCTACAAAGTTCCAAGTCTGGCCACCCGAATGGAAGGAAGAGTGCCTGCAACAACAGGCTACGGAGAGAGAAGCAGAGGTGAGGCCTGGGGCTCCGACCACAGCACTGACTTGGGGGGAGTTCCTGGAGACCCGGGGTCTGCTTATTACCATTGTCATAGAAGCTCAGACTCAGTGCGGATTTCAAACCAAATGCTATAAAACAAAAATACAGCGATGGAGGTGTTATTTGAACTGTGTATTAAAGAACTAAAGAACATCAAAGGCTGAACAGATTCTAGAGGGGTGGGATTGGGAAACATTCTGCAGAAAGTAGATGATTGACAACAAAATAAAAAAGTGATGGAAAATACAAAAAAGAAACAGGAGCAGAATATTGTTTCAAAGTTTTCTCTATGGCCTGGAACAAGAGTGATAGCACTGAAAGAAGCTTGACAGTAGAGAAAGTGATCAAGAATTGGGAGGACATCTCTTACTCAACATATAAAAGTTGTGTTTATGTTTCCACACAAGTGTAGGGCATAGATCCACGCAGCTTGAGGTTGCATATATATTGTATTTTCTTTCGTTGTTTTGTTTTCTGTAGAAGACAAGTAGACAGCCTATATTTCTTCACAAATATAAACACTATGGAAATCATAGTATCCAACAGCTGTTGGCCCAGGCACCGAGATAAAAGCTTTGGTTACATTCTTCCATCCCATTTCCCCAGTACCTCCACACTATGGGCTTGTTCACCCCACCCACTTTTCACAGCTAAAGTTCCTGATTTGTACACTACAAACTCACAACTGTAAGTAGCACAAACAGGAACCAAGTAAGCTTGGTGACCTAACTTTTCTGCCTTACACAGAAAAGCATGTGATTTCAGACACTCATAAAGTGAATACTTCAAAGCGATTTAGCAAGCAACTCATAGGGTTTTCAGGGTTCAGGTGGCTAAAAAGTACAAGCAGGCAGTAGGTAAGAAGAAGAGCTTTCCACTTGCAAAGGTCTGGGCTTATTCTTAAACTCAGACATTTCTTTGATGGGTAACTTGAGTAAGTCACCAAAGTTCTCAGACTCATTTTCAAATTATGGACAATAGAAATGCTGACTTCATATGACATTGTGGCAAATGAGATAACGCATGTCAACTTCTTATCATAGAGCTAAATCAATATTAACTGTTAGTAACAGTGAATACATTAAGCATATTGTTGTTATACAATCTTTATTTTACATATATTTATATGAAAGCTTTCAACTATGTATTCCTATAACTACATAAAAACATGTAAGATATTGTGATTATGATATCTCTTTTTATACATATAAGACACAACACTTTGAACTTATTTGTTGTGCTATAATATTGTAATATAAACATTGCAAAATTTTCATAATGTGTCTTCAGTTAAATATGTAGCTATTAAGATGATAAGGTAGTTATAAAATAAAATCTGATTAAAATGTCTTCAAATATCTTATAGATTACTACTCACAAATCACAGCGTTAATTGGTTACTGATAGAGAAAAGTATTATTTCCCTTTGCATCAGAATAAAGAATAACCAGACTTTGGAATTAAACTAAATAGATTTACTCTCTGGCAAAATTGATGTGAACTCAAGCTGTAACTCTGAAAGTTGAAATCAGATAAATAAAAAAATGACAATAACATGTTTTGCATGTATCAGAAAGCATACAATTTTTGTTTTAAAAATTTTTAGAATAATGCATCTCAGTTTTGAGTATAACATGTATTTCTTCATATAATTTCATAAGTGCTTCAGTTTCCATTTATTAGAATATAAATTATAATTGAAAGATTATTAAATGACAAAGAAGGGTGCGGCATACATGGTAGGGAAAACAGAAATACCGGGACAAGAGCAAAAGAGGCATTTGTTCTGGCCACATCATGGATGCTCTCACATTGTTTCCTAACTAACTGTAAAATGAAAAAAAAAAAAAACAGCAATATCAAATCATTGTACCATTGTGAGAATCATCTAAAAGACCATACAGAAATCACGTTTTTATATTCTAAATGCTGTGAAAAATTTGATTGCCGTTTTATTTTTTACTATTTCCATTTAAATTGATAAAGAAATACAAATGTGTGTATATAAAACTCCCCCTCTATTTCTCTGTACATCATATTTTAACATAGATACTTAGTGTTTAATGATGTGTGTTTAACCGGTGAATATACCTAGAAAAATCAAAAGCATTTTTCAGCTGATGTCCCAACTTCATGCTATGAAACGAAGATACCTAAGCATATCCCTGAAGCATCGAAGTGATCATGGCTTCGACACTGATGCACCATCTGTCTCTCCTCTCTCAGTTCTCGCACATCATCCTCCATCTCCACCTTGCCATCACAAACATTGTGATTTCACACCTACAGATGGAACCATCCAGCACAAATGTCTTTAAAACATAGTGCAATGTTATTGCAAATAATGCTGAAGGTTATGTTGGACTTTGAAAGGCATAGATAGGGATCCTAATTGTCATCCTTGATAATTCCAGATCCTCAGAACTGTTCTCAACATTTCTATTCTTCAGTATGGAGGATGATGAAGAGCATTTCATGTTATCTCCTGAGCACTGCTTATCACAAGATTAAATCCACTTTTAGAGATTTAAATTCATTGGAAATTTTTCTCCTTTCTGATTTGTTTGTTATATCATGTGTTTGTTAAATTATCATTTGCAACTTTAATTTGTAGCACTAATTGCATCTACTTTGAATTCTGTATGAAATCATCTCCAATAAACAGTGTAATTTACTGTATCTTATCTATATGAGGTTTCCATCACGTTTCCCTTCGCTATCTTATGTATTTTTTAAAATACTGAAACAAGTTGAAAAAGAATGTTTCATCTTGATTAGCAACACTATAAAATGTTATTATTAAACTATTTTAAGATGTCGAGGTAATTATGGATAGCTCTCCATGCTATTGTAAAATGTGTATTATCAGAAGCGTCCCATGTATATACTATGGCTGACACTATACTTGCTGTGAGCCTCGCATTTTCATTTTCTGTGTGTTATATAGACTTCAAAACAACTCAGTGATGCAGGTCCTCATATCAGTTACATTTCACATATGAGGAAACTGAGACCCAGAAATATGAACTAAATTGCTCAGTTTCATCTGCGTCTTGCAGACCATGGATATATACTAACATACTCTGGTTCTATAGTCCATGCTTTTAACTCGTGTGTGTGTGTGTGTGTGTGTGTGTGTGTGTGTGTATTTATATATATGTCAATAGCTCTCAGACTTTATCATGCATAAAAATGATCCCCAAAGCATATTGAAACATCGTTTTCTGGGCTCCATGCTCATATTTTCAGATATCCATGGTGGGGCTTAAAAGTTTGCATTTTTAACCATCCCATTGATGCTTCTGATGCTGCTAGTCAAAGCACCAGACTTTGGTAACTATCTATCTCCTATCTCCTCACACTGACCTGCTCAGGAGGAGAACCAAGACACCATGCTAGGAACCTGAAGAGTGTTTACTATTTATACTCTGAAGACATTTAAATTCATTCTGTTAGAGAAGAGATGAATATTTATCTGCATATATATTATGTCTCACACTCTACTTAGCATTAAATACTATGTAAAACATCCTTCATTAATGACTTACAGGCAGATGATTTTGTGTTTCAGTTCTATCTCTGGAAGTTATTCTAGTTGGATGGTGAACACACTCTATTTCTTCACACTCTAATTTCCAGAGTTGTAAAATGGGCATACATTGGCCTCACGGAACGTACCTCGGGTAAATGGTGGTTTACCTGATATAAAACAAGTACATTCGAGCCGGGTGTGGTGGTGCATGCTTGTAATCCCCGCGCTTGGGAGGCTGAGGCAGGAGGATTGCACGGGTTTGAAGCCAGCCTCAGCTACTTAGTGAGGCTTTCAGCAACTTAGTGAGACCCTGTTTCCAAATAAAATATATTTTAAAAAAAGGTCTGGGAGTATAGCCCGGAGGTAGAAAGCCTCTGGGTTCCACCCCCAGTACCACCAAATAAAACAAGTGCATTCATGCAGTCCATACAAACATTGTGTTTAGGTGAACTGTATGTTTGATAGTGGTCCTGTAAGACCGTATTGCCTGGATACTGTAGTCAGTCTGTGTTAAGTGTGCTCTATCTAGTCATAGAACATCAGTTCTTTAATGATACACTATTGAGAACATATCCTATCATTAAGCAATGTGTAACTGGATAGCACCCAGCACAAGAACTCAGTGCCTGAATAGCTAGGACCCCTTCGCTTCCTTTCATAGGTTATTTTAACTATGTAGAGAATGAGACAGGATTCAAAGTAGTCAATAACACAGAGAAGAGAGGGGGAAATAGGATAAAAAAGAGAGGGATCCAGACTTTGGAGGCTACATATTGACACATTTCCTATGTCATTCAATGGGGAAATTCAATTAATTTTATAACAAAAGTAAAAACATTTCCTGACAACCTCTCTTCCTAATAGCTTGAGAGAACTGATTAAAGGCCATTATACTCTCCAGAAATAGTCACTTTCCAGTAAGAACTCATTAAGCACTTTAAACTGTGGGGCACAATCATAGAGAATTAAAAAAAAAACCTAATTGTTAAAAATAAGCGTTGTGCCTGAACTGACTGAATTAATCTCATTCAGTAACTTTTACTATAAAGTTCTTCAACCACATGTAATCCTTAATTATCAAGGTTCCCTTTTCCCTGATGGTTAAAACTTGTTGCACATCTCTATAATCCATTTCCTTTGTTTCTTGTTAGGGGAATTTGGTGTGGTTTAGGCTTTTCTCCTGCTGAATCTAATATTGAGCCAAAATTGTGTAGAGAACAAAAGATGTGGACTTAATGATGTAGCTGCCTTCAAAGCAGAATCTTCACTTTCAACCTGGGTCACATTATCAATGCCCAGGGTGCTTTCGATAATCAGGGAAAACTCATTCATGTTAAAACTGGCTTGAAGCACTTAATTTTCCTTTGATTCCATGTTGATACCTCTTGGTTAATGATTGATAATCAGGTGAATTCAAATGCCACTTGCAAGTTCTACAGTGGGACTAATGTTATGTGCAATGAAGAGTTTTTGGAAAGAGAATAGGCAAAATTAAGTATAAAAGGCAGGAGGGCAACTGCCTTTGGGATGAACCATAAGGGGGCCTTCTGGGGAACTATTAATGTCTTATTTTTATTGGCATGCTAGTTACATGGTTAAGTTCACATAAAATCCTTTGAGCTGTGGGCTCATGATTTGTGTACTTTTTCACAGACATCTTAACTTTCAATAAAATTTTACCAACATAAAGTATGATCCTAAGTTCAGCTGCAACATTTCCTATGTATAGGGCATACCAGAAAGAGGACAAAAATCACAAAATTGACTTATTCTCTCCTAAAAAAGTTTTTTTTGGCCTGCTATTCAGAGCAGCAACTTTTTCTTGCCCAAAATATTTTTTTTTATTTCATGGTCCATATAAATGCACATTTCAAAAGATTGTAAACTGACTCTTGTTTTATGGTAGCTCTTGGTTTCTATTTCTTTATACAAGTCAAAAAATCATCCCTGGATGAAAACCAGTGACCTGAATTCAGAGGCATGATCCAGGACAAACCCATCTTTTTATCTGCAAAGATAAAAATCGCCACCTTCTAGGTTTATTTATGCTGTTACTCTACTTCAGCAGCAGCAGTTCAGTTTCTAAAGACTTTAGAATAATTTGTTTTCTCTAAACCAATTTGTATCATGTCAAAGTGAAATTGCAGTTTTACAACCACCCGGGGGAATGAGCCATCCCCTTCCATAAATATAAAAGTAATCTGCATAAAGATGTACCCGATAGACTTTTAAAATTTTATATAGAAGAAGAAGAGGTATGAGTACAATTATAAAATTACTGGAAAACAGTAACTGCCTTCACTTCCCATATTATAATTATCTGATAAATTAATATAAATGCTAAAAACAGATTTGTGCAGATATTCACTTGGGAATGAAGCCAGCATATTTAGACAAACGCACATTTTCCCACTGACTCCCCAAATGCCCCCAAAATGAAACTTCCAACGGAGACGTTCTGCAAATGCAAATAGTATGTTATTTGGAAGAACCAATGCACCGAACTTGAATATATTGAGCCATCTCACATTAAGATATCCATCAAAGAGAAAGCAACAGCCCTAAATGTGTTGCTTTCTTCTCTATCACAGATTTGTATTATGCTAATAGCTACACAATAAAGTTGAGATGAACACCTTCACATAAGAAACAACCAGCAGTATATGGGAAATATCCCAGATGAAAGGAAACAACAAAACCCCCAACATATTAATTTTAAAAATATCTTCAGTAATCCCTTTCCAAAAAATAGATGGTGTTTGAGAATTCAAGCTACCACTTGAAGCGTGTATTACTGAATAGCTATGCTTGAAGCTCTTGTAGCCTGCAGAGTGCTCTACTGTGTATCTGTCTCCTTTATCTTCCCTTTTTCTCAGTGAGGCATGTCACCTACACTGAATCAGGGGTTGGAATCTGAGTATAATTACACAATCACCTAGAGCGAATCCAGCCTCAATTAGCAATCATCGGAACCACAGCGACCATGAGAGCTTCAGTTGGGAATTGTAAATACTGCAACAACTGGCCTCTTGTGGCCACCAGAATAACATTCTGGCTCCTGAAATCTGGGCTGCTCTCTGTCCCCCACATTTCATGCACACTTAAATCCACTTTGCCATATGGTGGCAAGTGCCCCTGTTCACCACTTTTTCTCCCGAAACATCTTTCTCCTTCTAATGACTACTCATCTTCTTCCCCTTTGGGAAACACTTCTAGTTAACTATCATGTTAGTAAACAAGAAAAACTTTTCTAATGTCTGAGCACATTAGAAAGTAATCAGTTTTCCAGGAAATATATTAGATGACCAATGATTTCATTTCAACTCTTTCAAAAGTGCATGGCATGTCAATTTTTCATGTAGATGCCCACTGCAATTACAATACCATCTAAAAGCAGATGAATGGCTTTTGACCAAATAAGCAGGCTTATGAATATTGACACAGCAGTTTTGGTGTCCAGGTTGGCACTGTGAACACAATAAAAAGCTTCAGACAAAAAAAAAAAAAAATACCTCCTTCTGACCCTCATGTTCCTGGGCTTGGGTCCTTCAGTGATGTTAGCTTCTGACCTGACTGTAAAGAGCCCAACCCAATAACTGAGGCCAGTTCTTTCTGTCTCTTTTAGGACAGTCAGAATGAGACCTCAGTTCCTGGCTAGGTAGGGCTTTCATCCCTTGTGAGCTTTGAAAACACTATAGGAGACAGGCTCTCATCCTTCATCAACTCTAAAATTATGGGATTGAAGTCTGCTTCTGTAGATGAAGTAGGATAGAGTAAATAAAATATTATGTAGAAGGGAGGAAAACTGGCAAGAAAATGAAAAATATAGTTTTAAAATTAAAAAAAATTCTTAATCTTTAATTTCACTTCATAGGGTCTGTTCTATTTTAGAAAGAAGCTTCAATAGGCTCACACTCTTAATGGCTCCTCTCCTCACCTTAGCAAACACAGGATTCATAAGGATGGTCAAGCCACCACCCACCGATGCCAGGAACTGAGGATTCTGAGGAAGTCCAAATCTCCATCCCTGCTGTGTGCCCCTACCCACTACCTCATGGGTTTCCTGTTAAAGAAAAACCATGAGACTCCAAAGTCGCTCTCTACCTCTTGAGAGGGTCCGTGTTCTCCCTTCATCCTGTATCCCCCACTTTTCCTAAATAAACTTGTCTTTGGGAAAAAAGTGCATTATTAATTTTGACCATTTGGCTTCATTCATACTCAATGAGCGCGGGAACTGAGGGAGGCAAGGTGTACACATTGAGGGAGATGGGAATGGGCCCAACCAGTCCTCAGGGAGCAGCTGAGTCAGTTGAGGACAATGTCTATTTACTCTTCCTCTGGGCACCTAGTACTTGGGTTCCATGTTTCTAGCGCTTATGATAAAAAACTATTGTGAACTGAGTTACATCAGCAGCTTTCTACCTTGGTGTGTCATTATGTTTCCCTTGGTTCATAAAGTTCATCTTAATCTTCCTCTTCTCTTGTGATATTTTCAGAATCCAGAGTACAGTGAACAGATTGGCGTATTCTCTTCATTCATTCAGACACTTAACCAATACTTACTGAGCATTTGTCATATGTCAAGTACCATTCTAGGTTCTGGACTTGGTGAAAAAACTCACTAGAAAGAAGGTATCCTTACTCTTATAGAGTTCCACTTTATTGAGGAAATGAATGATAAATAAAATAATCAAGCTAAGTATTTATGTTCAGTAGAGATAAATGCTAGAAAATAAAATGAATCAGAGAAGATAGAGAGGACATTTAATTTGAAGAGTGTAATTTTTTTTTGAGGAGTGTAATTTAAAGTAGGGTTGCTGAGCAAGTTCTGCTGAAAAGTAACATTCGAATAAAGACCTGAAGTAAATGAGAAGGAGTTGAAGATATCTTGAGCAACCACATTCCAGGAGGATGGAATTGCAGAAGGCCCAGGCTCTGGGGGAAACAGAGTTGAAAAGTTTTGGAAAAGGTTACGGTGTATGTTAGGAAGGCCATGAGAGAAAGGAAGGCACACAGGGGACTTTGCTCTCTAGTCCCCACTAAAACTATGCCAGAAAACCAATTCCCATCATCATCTCCCACTTCACTTGCGATCCTCAGCTGATTCCTCAACATTAAACTGTTTTCACCCCCTTTCTGCTCACTCTTGGCTACTTAATTGACCCCAACAAGTTCCAACTTTTGTCTAAATTGCTAAGCCCATCAACCAAGAGGTGTCTCTGCTTCTGCCATTCCCATCTCCTCGTGGCAACAATGGAGTCCCAAGACCACAGATGGCTTCGCATTCCTCAGACTAAACCTCAGAATCCTAATAGAGACCCAGGGGCCTCTCACATCTTCTCCTATTTTTAAACTTAATCTTCAGTTCCAAGCACTCCTGCTGCCATTTTTTTTTTTAATGTACCAGGCACAGTCTTCTTTCGGGGACTTTGTAGGTACAGCTGTATCTACTGGACAGGGATGCTTAGGAAAGAAAAGATTTTGGAAGCACTCATATTTTTAAGAGTAGAAAGCTCCTAACTCTGCATCCTAAGATAACTAGAACAAGGGACACAGGCAATCAGGATCCATAGGTTAGTTCAAAGAGACATCCTTTGGCCCCGCTTAACTAATAATGTAAAATTGTATGTATGTATGTATGTATGTATGTATGTATGTATGTGTTGTTCCTGAGGATTGAATTCAGGGGCATTCTACCTGGTGAGGCTGTCCTCCAACCTGAGATCCAATTTTCCCATCTCAGCTTCCCAAGTACTGGGATTACTGCCATGTACAACAACACCCAGCTCCTTGTTGAACTTTTAATGCACATAAATATACTCATATAGACAATGTCAATTTTAGTTGATTTGGGGATGATGGGGAAGCAGAGAGAACAAGATATAAACATAAGGAAATGTGAAACATATCTTGTAGTTGACAAGCAAGCTTAATTTTCTTCATTAGTTTTTTTTAAGTGGTATTATTCTGTTTTGGACTTGATTATATTTTCACATTAGAATTGTGAATAGGATATTATTTATGAATAAGCTTTTTGTGATTTACTGTTTTGCCAACTATCTCACTTCTTTGGAGTAGACAATATATCTGAGTTACTCAAGCCTTCTCTAAACCTATGGGTTTTAATAACTTTATATAACGTTATAGACTTGAAAAAATGTTTTACTAAATGATTTAACAGTTGAAATACCTCCAGGCACTAGAACACTTATATTCATTTTAAAGTACTGCTACCTCAAAAGTTAGACTGATTATCAGTCTAACTTAAATGAATTTTCTAAGGTCTATTATATTTTTCAACTTTCCAATTATGTAGCAGATTTATTAGAGTATAAGAAGGAGAGACAATATATTCACTTCTTCTGCTCTTTTTTTTTTTTACTATTTGACTTCTATTTAAACAACTACATTTTGTATCTATTGACATGATTATCATGGCTTGGTAAAACAAGGCATTGAAACCTTTTTCTGTTTAGAAAAATTATACAATGGTAGCAATAAATAATTATTTTATCTGCAACCGATGTTTTCAGAGATAATCTCAAAAACTTCTAGCAACCTGGGATTTGACCTTGGCTAAGAAATACATTTTAATGAAATACTGCATCATTAATAATAAAAATTCTCAACCTAAAAGAAATCTAGTGTTTCACGAAGGACATCTTCTTAATTTGTGCCTACACTTTTGCAAAAGATCTTCCAAATTATTTTCTTGTATAGAAAAAGATATAAATATAACTAAACTTCAACAAGAAGTTCCATTTATTAGTCATCTTTTTTTTCACACACTCAAACACCCACAAAAAGGTGAACACTTTCAGAAGAGAATTAATGTAAGCACAAGTTTCTTTTCTGGGGCTTTGGCACTAGTCACTATAGAAAGTGCCTTTATTCGCCACTTTGTTCTAGAATGATTGTGTAGATGTTACTGAGATATATAATGCATTCTTCCAAGCAATTAGTTCTTTTTTTTTAGTTAGTGAAACCATAGTCTATTAGGCAATTAACAGTGGTTAGCTCAATTATACAAAACATATTTCATCTGCTTTAGAAACTTAACTGACAAGGCAATTGAACTTTGGCTAACCTCAACGAGACAGAAATGAAAAGTGACCAGGCCACAGGGACGCAAGTGTATAGGAAGAACTGGAGTCACCAATGCTGATTTTTTCTTAAAGTCCTTACAGCTCAATATAGTATGGCAAATGTGTAGAGGGAGAATCATAAGTAATGTGCTGAAGTTTGTACCAAAATGGAAGCGGATATTTTGGGGGAAGACAATGTGTATCTGAGCGGAGGGGCAGTTGGGAGATAAGACTCTTTCTCTTCTATGGCTACTTGTGGATTCTTAGGGCCAGGGCTCTGCGTCTTTTTAGCACTACCATCTCCAGTATTAATCACAGCACGTGACATATAACAGGAGGCAAAGAGGAAGAGGTGATGGAATTTAAACAAATCTCTTTAAAGAGTCATAAGATATTCAACTCAGATTTGTAGTATTTATTAGAATTTCATGTGACTTTTTTTTCTTTTTTCTTTTTTCTTTTTTTAAATAACATATTTTGAGCATAAATGGTATACATTTAAACTATATTTGGTGCCCTCTCCCCCTCGCCCCCGTTTTCCCTCCCCCCCCACCAATGGTTGTCCAGGTTAACCATGTCATATTCATAATTTTACACATATTCAGATGTAGACACTCGTTAATCAAGATCAGCCTTCCTCCTCTCCTATCTTTCCATTCAAACTTTGCTGATATTTCCCCTCCATTATCTGGAGTCCCACTGGTATCCTTTGTGTTTCCTAGTTTGGGCATATTAGAGGAAATATATGTACCTTCTCTTTCTGTGCTTGGCTGATCTCACTTAACATAATGTTCTCCAGGGCTTTCCATCTTCTTGCAAATGATATAATTTTGTTCTTCTTTATGGCTGAATAGAATTCCATTGTGTGTATTTCCCACAGTTTTGCTATCCATTCATCTGTTGATGGTGGTCTGGGTTGGTTCCATATTTTGGCTATTACAAATTGTGCTGCTATGAACATAGGTATGCATATGTTGCTGTAGTTCTCTGAATTCAACCCCTTTGGAAAGATACCCAGGAGTGGTATAGCTGGATCATATGGTGGATCTATTCCCACCTTTCTTAGGAATCTCCACACAGATTTCCATAGTGGCTGAACTAGTTTGCATTCCCACCAACAGTGTAAAAGAGTTCCTCTTTCCCCACATCCTCGCCAGCATTGTTGTTATTTGATTTCTGCAACATCTGTTCCCAAAGCCAGCAGAAGGCAAGAAATCTTTAAAATTAGAGCAGAAATCAATGAAATAGAGAACGAAAAAACAATTCAAAGAATCAATAAAACAAAAAGTTGTTTCTTTGAAAAGATTAATAGAATTGATAAACCCCTGGCCAACCTAACCAAAAGAAAAAGAGAATCAACTCAAATTATCAAAATTAGAAATGAAAATGGAGATATCACCACAGATAGTGAAGAAATTCAAAAGATTATCAGAAACTACTTTAAAAATTTATACTCCAATAGACTTGAAAACATGGAAGAAATTGATAGATTTCTAAGCACAGTTAACCTTCCTACATGTGACTCTTTTAAACTTGGTTTTCTTCATGTTACTTTTTAAAGTTTTTACTGTAATCTAGATGCTTATACATGCTCATCCTATTCTATTTTCTTTGCATATTTTGCAAAATTGTATATGCCAGATTACCTAAGCATGATTGGTCAATTTCCAGTGGGTTTTGATTCTAAACATTTTCTATGTCCAGTGAAATTCTAATTGGTTTAAAATTTGGCATGTCTCTTTCTTAGTGTGTATAGGTTTCCTTCTAAAAACAGAGACAAAAGCAAAATAGCTTTATATTGGCCTTAAGAAGGTATTCTCGGACTAATCTAATGAGATTACTCAGTCAACTAGTTCAGAAATGTGGACTCACACTTTTAAGTTACAGATTGGTAATAGAACGCAGAAGTCAATAAGAAGGTAATCAAAAAGCTTAACAATACATTAGAAAAAAAGAGTGCAAGAGAGAGTTTAGATATCTAAAGAAAAAAGTCAAATTAGGCTGATCACAATATATGGAAAAGAAATATTTCATAGAAGCTGTAAATTCAACCAGATTATCTGAGACTTATTCATTATGTTAAACTTTAATTTAATCGCTGGTATATAAATTGATAAACTAGGAGAAAGGCTCTGTTTCTGGCTATTCACACATTAATGGTACTGATGGCTTTCAGAGCTTACCCAGTTAGGTCAGGCTCACCCCCAAAATCATCCATTTGTTCAACTTAAATTCAGTTGACTCATAAGTTTTCTTATGAAAAATGTGTTCACCTTGCTGCATGACATGACATGTCTGATCACCTTCACATATCAGGAGTCAAAAGCAATTTTTAGGTCCCACAATGACAAAGACATTCTTAAAACTTCACTGGTGTCACTGCAGAATTCTTCTAACTACAACTACTAACATTTGAAGCTAAAGTGTTCCCCAAACTAATGACAGTTGACTTAAAAATGAATTCTAGCACCTTCTTTTTTATTGGATCACAAAATAAATACATATATGTCTAAAGTAGCTGGTGGTGCCTTGTTGATGTTTTCTAATCCCATCATAACTACCCTCTAAAATAATGTTGCATTGTTTTCTGAATCTATTAGCAAACAATTTTAAGAATCAAAACTAATTGTATGGGATGGTTTCCTTCTTACTTCAGAATATGCCAATATGAAAGACACAGAATAGTCCAGAGAGAAATAAAGATCTCTGCAAAAGGAGAAACCTATGAGTGAGAATTCACTGGAGTGATTATGTCAGAAAAAAAAAAACATCTTTTAGGGAGATTATTCTGGCGGATTCCTATATAATCACTTTGATGCTGTACAATCAGCTCTACCACACACAAGCTGTTCTTCCCACTTCTCCTGTTGGCTGTGCCTGCAAACAACCAAGAAAATATAGCTCAGGAAAATAAAATGACTAAAATATAGATTTAAGAAGTGTTTCTAATTGTATGAGGTCTTAGGTTCCATACATCCATCATCTGTCTCAATGCTGGCTGAGTGCATATGGGGCCACCGGTTCTTGCTACATAGTAAGTCAACTTCTACACTCCAAGAAACAGCATGCAGGTACCTCTGGATCAGAGAAAGCTTTTCTTCCACTTATTCTTGTGCATTTAGTTTTAAGGTAGCAATAAAAACTGAAATGTTTGCAATGTAAGAGAATGTTGTTTTGTGATCCAAAGGTCTTATCTCAATAAAATTTGCTACTAACTTATGCAAAACTTATATGCATTTAATTACACATAATGGTGTATGCAAATGTTTCATAGCTTAATTAAGTAAGCGTCATATGAAGAACAAGAGATGCTTCTCAGAAATAAGTAATCATAAATTCACTGGCCAGTTAAGCACAGTTAACCAGGTAGAAATGAATAATATATAATTCATCCATTCATTTGTTCATCTCATATTTATATTTTCTGAGCACTCGGCAGTGCTTAGAATAGTAGTGCACATAATATTTAATATATATATGGGTATATGTAATCACAATTTTAAGATATAACTCATCTTTATTATTAAAGTGAGACAATTTAATTTCATCTTGGTAACATCTGCATAATTCATTTCGAGATTTCAAACTAATATGAAAGAATTGTGTTATATGTGAAGGTTTCATTAAGTTCTTTGATAACAATAGTGCAAGTGGCTCAGAAAATTCACATCTTTGCTTAGAAAGCTGGAAATCATAAATAGCATATTAAACAAAAATGTATTTACACATAGAGCCTAATATTTTATAAATATTTTGAAATCCACACATTTTACCTCTAATTTGAAAGTAACCTTTCTGCTGATTTAGCTTAATTTTCATTTTACCTGTAAAAACTTTTAAAGATGAGGGAGAAAGTTATAGTATAGATGAAAGAAGAACTCTATTTTATCAGTTGCTATACGCAGTTATTTCCCTATTAGGTAATTATTACTATTCCTATTTATGAGAAATTCTGCTTAAACATATTCTACATAATATTATTTTCTGACTTAGATCCCAAAGCAGCTCTTCAAAGGTATTCTTTCCTATACAGAAAAATGAAACCATTTACCCTCAGACCTGTTTACAGCAGATGGTTTCTTTGTTGTTATAAATTGTCTGAAAAACATTTTATAGTAATTCTTTAATTCTATCCAGTGATTTTGAAATTACTCTCATTCTAGTCCTCTCTTCATATTCAGCATGAAGTGTATATTGCCCTCTTTTAAAACAATCTAGGTTGACCATGCTACATTCACACTTATGCACGTATTCGAATATGGCTCGAATATGGCTCCTCCATTAATTAACCTCAGCCTTCTTCCTCTCCTATCCTTCCATTATAGCTGTGCTGAGCTTTCCCCTCCATTATTTGGAGTCTTTGATCCACCTCAAGTTGATTTCTGGCATGGTGATAGCTAAGGATTTTGTTCTATCTTTCTACAAATGAATAGCTAGTTATCCAACACCATTTGTTGAAAAGGCTGTGTTTCTTTTAGCGTATGAGTTTGGCCCTTTTTTCTAAGATCACTTGACTGTAGGTGTGTGGGCTTGTTTCTGTATCTTCTATTCTGTTCCATTGGTCCATATGCCAGTTGTTGTGCCAATACCATGCTCTTTTTACTACTATTGCTCTGTTATATAACTTGAAGTCAGGTATTGCGATGCCTCCTGCATGGTTCTTATTGCTGAGGATTGCTTTGCCTATTCTGTGTCTTTCTTTCCTCCATATAAAATTCATGACTGAATTTTCTAGGTCTATGAAGAATGTCATTGGTATTTTGATAGGAATTGCAGTGAATCTGTAGATCACTACCCCTAATGATCTCCATTAGCATGATATATCTTTTTCTATTCTTTCATTTTCAGTCTATGAATGTCTTTGATTGTAAGGAGAGTTTCTTGCAAGCAGTGTATATTTAGATTAAGTTTTTTTATTTCACATTGCCAGTCTATGTCTTTTAATTATTGAGTTAAGTCCTTTGACATTCAGGGTTATTATTGAAATACTGTTTTTGTTTCCTGCCATTTTGTATTCCATCTTCTATTTGATATAATGTTATTTCTTCTTTACTTAGTTTCTCTGCTGATCAATTTCTTCTCTTCTCTGGTTTTGAAATTTGCTTCTTTATTCTTTATGGTTTATTTCTTTAATATTTTCTCTAATGTTGGTTTTGGATTCATGAATTTTTTGAGTTTCTGTTTATCTTGAAATACTTTTGTTTTGCCATCAATTTTGAATAATAACCTTGCTGGACACAACAGTTTTGATTGGAAGTTGTTTTCTTCAAGGGCCTGGATTACATCATACCTGTCTCTACTGGCATTCATGACTTGGGTTGTAAAGTCTGGGGTGATCTTTATTGTTTTGCCCATGTATGTCACTTGTTCTTTTGTTCTTACTGCTTTTAAGATTCTTTCCTTGGCCTCCATGTTGGTCATTTTGATTATTACATAGTGTGGGGAGGTCCTTCTTTGCTCTTGACTTAATGGTGTTTTGTATGTTTCCTGAACATATATGTTCAAGTCTCTTTCCATGTATGGAAAATTCTCAGAAATTATTTCTCTGAAGAGATTACAAATACCCCTGGTCTGTACCTCTATCCCTTCTTCAATGCCTTTTATTCATAAATTAGGATGTTTCATGTTGTCCCATAGTTGTTGGATGTTTAGGTTTTGTTGCTGTAATGACTTCTGTATGCTGTTAACTGCACTTTCAGTTTTGAATAAACAGTCTTCTAACAGTGATATTCTATTT
Organism: Muscardinus avellanarius; assembly: GCF_963383645.1. NCBI lineage: Eukaryota > Metazoa > Chordata > Mammalia > Rodentia > Gliridae > Muscardinus > Muscardinus avellanarius. The sequence goes on from NC_137787.1 coordinate 196,292,377, forward strand.
TTCATTTCCTCTAATCTTCCAGAATTTCTTGCTACAATATCTTTTTATATAATTTCTTTTTATAATATCTGTGTGTCTCCTTACTGTGGTAGATTCTGAGCTATATTCCAATGTCTCTCACTTGTTCCATAACCTATTGTCAACATTTGAACCCACTCTATGAGTGTTTGTGCTGCTCTCTTGCCTCTGAAAGCTTTGTGTTTAGGTGTCAGGTGACACTGTTAGTGATTTCTGTGTAAACTGAGGTTGGTTCTGCACTTCCCCACCCTCTGTTCTCCATGCTCTCTGGCCTTGGCTGTGAGCTCTCTGCTCTGGGCTCAGGATCTCTGCTCTGTGGCTTCCCGACCCGTGCCTCCCCACCTGCACCTGCAGAGGGCGTCCAGTGTAGTCTTGGAGATATCCCTGTGACCCTATGCAGGTACCGTGCCTTGAGCACTATGGGCCTTTCCTCTGTATCTGGAGGTTCTAACTCCTCTAGGATGGGCCACCTGGTCTTAACCCATAGGGTTCCTGCAGTTGCTCTGGGCTGTCTCCCACCTCCGCTGAGTGATGAGTGAGGCAAGCAGTTGCCTAGCTGTCCTGCTGCTGGGTTTCTAGAGGGCACTATGGGCCACTGCGGGTGCCGTGACTTATGAGCACATGGCCTTTTGGATCTTTTCTGGGCCCCTAAATCATGGTGTTGGTCGCTTAAGATGTTGGAGCAGCTCTGCCACCACTTTCTTCACTTGAAGTTTTTGGATTATTTTGGGGGATTTCTTGGAGCTGCAGAGCCAAAGTCGGCAGCACCAGAGCTGGCACTTGTGGGCTCGGGCCAGTGGGCAGAAATGGAGCTGGTGGGCGCAGGTGGCCGCACCACATGTCTGTCAAGTGCTCAGGCTTTTTGAAGTGGATTTCGCAGTTGAGAGTACTGAATTCCTTCCACTGTGGTTCCTGTTTCTGTTTCAGTTCATGAGATTTTTTAATGTTGTCTGTCAAGGTGCTACCTTCTCAGTAGTTGAACTGTATTTGTTCCAGTTACTGAATTGTGGTGTGTCCTACAGTCACCATTGTGAATCTCTCTACACAAATATTTTTAAAGTCTCCTTGTTAATGTTTCAAGAGACAGAGTAATAACTCTAATAGTCATAAAGACTATTATATAACCTTAGTCAAGTATCTTAGTATTATTGACATATTAATTCATATTAAGGATATATTGTTTCACTCTTTAAGACAGATATTATGATTTTTCTAATACTAATTATGTATAACCTTGCAATTAAAAATCTTATTGATGAAAACCCAGTTCAGAGTATAACAGTGCTGAATTAAATTCCTCTAAATATTTTAATTGTCTTTTCATTGAGCAATTCCACAATTGATAATCTGGCCTATACTGTAATTCTAAAGGCAACAATTTCTATTGCAACATAATTAAATCAGATAAAATTTTAAAGTAAATCTTAATATACAACTGGGTAAAACTAATGCAATATGGTAAACTTTCAATTAAGTTGTAATTTATTACAAGTGATCATTTAAAACTTTGTAAGAGCCGGGCCTGGTGGTGCATGCTTATAATCCCCGCGCTTGGGAGTCAGAGACAGGAGGATCGCGCATGTTCAAAGCCAGCCACGCGTGCTGGCTTAGGAGACCCTGTTTTCAAAATAAAAATGTAAAAAGAAAATAGGTCTGGGAGTGTAGCCTGGAGGTAGAAGGGCTTTCAGGAACCCCAGTACCACCAAAAAATAAATAAATAAATAAATAAATAAATAAATAAATAAATAAATAAATAATAAATAAATAAAACTTTGTAAGATTTGAATGTATTTCATGATGTTATTTTACAAATAATATATAAATCTGTATTTTACACACATATCTCTCTAAAGTTAAGTTGAAAAGAATATAAAATTTTGTAAAAAGAATTGGAAATTCTTGTTCTATCATTTTTTCTCTATATCTATATTCTGCCAATTTAACTATCATCTATCTATCTATCTATCTGCCTATCTATCTATTTTGTCATCTTTTCTAACACTTCCAGGATGTACAGAAAATAAGTAGAATTATATTGTTAAGCATTAGCAGCCATTATTTGGTGGTGACCAAAGTATGAAATGTTTTATTCTTCACATGTCTCATATTTTACTTTATTATTTTGTAATAGTAAACAAATTAACAAATGATTACTAATAATAAAAACACTGTGTTTCCCACTCTAGTAAATTGTATCACACTTTTTTCTTCAAATTTATATGATATGGAGAAAAAAGACAGGGTGTCACTTTTATAAAATAAGCAAGTTCTTTCAATAGTTAAACAACGTTAACAATAAACATCAATGAACTATATTTTCTAAATTCTACTAAATTCGTGCTTCAAATAAACTCCAATCAAGACCCATTATCAAGCAGAGTTGGAATAAACATTTATCATTAAAAATCTCAATTCTGAATTCATTCATGCTTTGATTCCAGCCCTTGCATGACAAATAATATATTTCATTAAATTCCAAAATAATTTTACTAACATTCTAAAATGTTTACAAGGAACTATTTTGTGACATCTTATCTCCTGTCCTCTCACATTCTCAATCATATTAGAAACTTTTTCCCTAATGTACAGGATGTACAATCATAAACATCAAAGTCAGTCACTAAGCCAAACATGAGAAGGAGAGAAGAGGAGGGAATGGGAAGGGAACTGGGGAAGGATTAAATGAGTGATGTGTGCATGTGTGCCTCCACCATCTTGTACTCCATTAAGATGTATGAACAACTATAATGCACCAATAAAAAAGAAAAGAAAACATTAATATTATTATAAAATTGCAACGATGTATTTCTTGCCTGCTCTGGCAGGCCACTGTGATGTCTCTGAAGCTTACATTTTATCAAAGCAAGGGGTCTTGCAGGCCAGCAGCAACAGTTCTGCATGTGGCAGGTGTGGGTTGTTAATGACAGCCACCCCTGCTTCCTTCTGCCACCTGGAGACTCTGGGCTTATTGCCCTTTTTTACATCCTGGGTGTACACATTTGTGAGTAAACTTCTCTGCTTTCCTGGGCACAACATTGCTTATTTCTAATAAACATTACTTTCAGAAACCCGGGCATGGAATTCTCCATCTGAGCCAGACTCTGAAATCACGACTAACACCAATCTCTTGTACTTCTTTTTACATCTCATAGTTACCATTAAAATGACACCGAGGGGAGATACTTTCAGCCAGTGAGATATCTGAACATCAGAAAAATTGTGACTTACTCAAATTCACACTCAATATTTAAACATTTTCAAACTACGAATGATTAATTTTAAAATGATAATGTATTTAAGACTATACAATAAACAACAAATTAACATTTTGTTGAACAACCCAGGTGTAAAAAGAGACCTGCCTGCTTCCTCAGAAACTCTATAAACGTGGTTCAAACTCTCAAATTTTATATTCTGTTATAGTCCAGAATTCCCTCTGATTTCTGGAATTGTTGCAGAAATTCTCTGGGATAACTTACTCAACTAGGGAGGAAAAGAGGAATTTTATTATGTCAGCAGTTAAAGTTAGAATGCTCCTAAAAAACCCTGACCCAAGCTCAATGTGAGATTTAATTATATAGAACAAAGGGCAGAAACAGGCAGATGGGCTTACAGAAGTTGAAACTTGGCAGTTAGTGACTGCAGGAAATTCCTGAGCAAGCTTTGATTCACATAACATACAAGCTGTATGATTTATAGTAATTTCTTCAGTTGGTTGTCCAGAAACATGGCCTGTGATATCAGTAACTTTTCTACCTCACTAATAGTCTATAGTGGTTCTTCTTTTATGAACTCTTCTGTGTCAGGTTCCTGCTTTAACATGAGCAATCCCATATGACCAGTGTTAATTTGGGGGGAGGCACTATAGGAAAATTCTAGTCTGTCCTATCACCAGTGGTGTGCAGATAGCTACTGAGCCACTGGGTCTCTGAGAAAAGGTGCCCTGATTTGTGGTGTATAGTAATTTCTAGGGTGCAAATTCCCTATGGTGGCCACTTTCAAGTGATGGAAATGACATCACTGGACTCAGAATTGGAATGAGAAATCAATGACTGGTTGGCTTTTGCCAGCTGTTGCAGGATGGGCCCACCTCACCACTGCCCACCAGCAAAAACTTTTCACTGGCTTCTACAATGTCTGTCTTTGCCAGCCTTTCCACATCTCTGGGGCATTTTAAGATATTTTCTCCCTTGAAAACAGAGCCTTTCAGATTTTCACATTCAATGACAGCTTTAAAGCACATCTACAATTCATTGGATCCACTTCCCTTTTCTGTATACAAGAGATATTTATTTCCTCCCTTGACAATAAAATAACTTTATTACTTTCTTATAATCAATAGAACACAGTAACATGGTTCCTTATAGCTGTTACAATTACTTAAAAATACTGTTTATATCTGCCTTGGATTATCTTGGGACTCTTTTCAAGGGTCACCCACTGTTGGAAATTTTATCCTTATTTATTTATTTTTGCCATACTGCTTATACTTTCATTCTACCAAGGTAATGGACCAAGATAAGTGACCAATTACTATCCCCAGCTGAACTCTCACCAACAGACAGCATTAATATCTAGCCATGTAAGTAAGACATCTTGGACAATTGAACAAATAGAATTGCTAACCAAGTCAATGTCAGACTGTAAACAAAGAAAAAGTGTAGGCTCTTCCCTCACCAATTTTGTGACCCAAAAATCTAAGCAAAATAAATATTTATTAACCTGCTAAATTTAGGACATCATTCTAACTTATCCAAACTTGTAAGACAAAAATTGGAATTACTGAAAACAAATATTGATCTTCATAAATAATTGAAAAATATTTTATTAATGAAGGTAATGTACACTGATATAGTCTTAGGTTCTATGACATTCCTCTTGAGAAGACATAGAATAATGAATAAGTTTAAATGGTGGTGGAGAAAAAGTCACCTGCCTGTATGACGAAGGTTCTGATTCTAAAACAGATTTCAGAGAGCAGTTTTCAATGTTACCTCCATTGACAAAATAGGACATGTTTGGTATTTCCCACTCCAGATTTGTTGCCAGTTAAATTTTCTGCCTTATCTAAAGGCTTCACAGAATTGAGAAAAGAGATGAATAATGCCACTGATGCTACAGTTATAGCAGGGAAGAATAAAATGATAACAAAACGCCATCTTAGTGGTGGCCAGAAATCTTTAGACCAGGCAATGCAAGAAGTCTCTTTGCATTTCAAAATTCACTGCTATCCTCTCTTCTTCATAGACTTGTCTAAGTTTTTGAGGTTTGCTTTGCTGAATTCTACCTAGTCTTACAAAAGGCATGGTGTTTTAGCTAGCATTCTCATTACTCTAATCCAAAGACATGGCCACACAACTTTGAGGATGGAAGATTTATTTGCCTATGGTTTTCTGGGGGGAAAGAGGCTCAGTCCATGTGAGGCTGGAGACTAAATTTCAGGACATGGAGGAGGAGAGAAAAAAGGAGAAAAGAAACTTTACTCTCACATCATGGAGGCCAGAAACAAGGGGAGGGGGAACCATTTATAAACCTCAAGGCTGCTCCCCTAGAAAGGGACCTTCTCCCACCTACCTGAGTTACCACCCAGATAGATACATTACAATGGAATTATCTGCTGATTGATTACATCTCTCATAATTGAACTACATCAACGATGAACTTAATACATCAGCTATTTAGGAGGCATTCTATATCTAAACATGGCCATGGATTTGCATTCTTTCCATCTGAATTCAAAATAATATTTTGATGAGCATGTCAGATCCCTGGAGAAACCGGGGCCTGGTCTCAAGGCCCTGGGCCCTGGACAGGGATCAGGTGGGGCACACCGGACCCCTTGAGAAACAGAGGCTGGTTGCAGGACCCTGGGCCCCGGGCGGGATTGCGCAGAGCATGCCAGACCCCTGGAGAAACCGGGACCTGGTCACAAGGCCCTGGATCCCGGGTGGGGGTCAGGCGGGTCACGCCGGACCCCTGGAAGAGCCAGGGCCCAGGTCACAGGACTCTGGGCCCCAGGCAGAGTTGTGCAGAGCACGCTGGACCCCTGGGGAAACCAGGCCCGGGTCACAGTGCTACTGAGTGCCTGATCCCACAACCTAAAAAAAAAAAAAAAAAAAAAAAAAAAGGAAAAGAAAAAGAAAAAGAAAAAGAAAAAGAAAAAAGAAAAATATCGGAGAGGGGTCAAGAAGGCCGTGGCGGATGCCAAGATACTGGAGATGCAGACAAAACTAATCCAAATGAACTGGAACTTTTGGAAAAATTCCCTGCGAAGGAGGACTGCTTCTTCTCTACATTCTTAAGAATCTTGGACATAGCGAAGACCTAGGAGAAAGGCAGTGTTGGAAGCAGTCTCTGCGATGGCGGTGGAGACTTGTATTCAGGAGAAGCAGAAATCGGATCCTACCAACCTTATTTTTGGAGAAATTACACCAAACGTCGAATGCTAATGTCGCACATGTGCATGCTTAGGAACAGTGGAAAGCATTCAGAGTGGAAAAGAGCTTGGGAAAGATTGGAAATGGTAGAGAAAGTGGCAATGGCAGTGGCCAATACTCAGGGGAGGCAGAGATCTGATGCATTACACCTGGAACCTTTGAAGTAATAACCCCAGAGGCAGAATGCTACCACCACGCACCCTCGAGAACATGGGACAAATGGCTGGGTGAAGAGGGTGCTTGAATTGGAGCCTGCCAAGGGGTGAGGCCAGCGACGAACATAGCAAAGCTGGGATTGGAGCCTGCCATGAGACAAGGCCAGTGCTGGAGCCTACGAGGCCTGGATCAGAGCCTGCCGAGGGGTTAGGCCGGTGCTGGGGCCAGTGAGGCTGGGATCGGAGCCTGCTGAGGTGTTACGCCGGTGCCAGGGCCAGCAAGGCTGGGATCGAAGCCTGCTGTGAGGCAAGGCCGGTGCTGGGGCCTCCGAGGCCAGGATCAGTGCCTGCCATGAGGCAAAGCAGCTCCTGGGGCCTCCGAGGCCAGGATTGGAGCCTGGCGAGGGGTTAGGCTGGTGCTGGGGCCAACAAGGCTGGGATCGAAGCCTCCCGTGAGGCAAGGCCAGTGCTGGGGCCTCCGAGGCCGGAATCGGTGCCTACCATGAGGCAAGGCCACTTCTGGGGCCTCCGAGGCCGGGATTGGAGCCTGGCGAGGGGTTAGGCCGGTGCCGGGGCCAGTGAGGCCGGGATTGGAGCCTGGCGAGGGGTTAGGCCGGTGCCAGGGCCAGCGAGGCTGGGATCAGGATCTGCCGTGAGGCAAGGCCAGTGCTGGGGCCTCCGAGGCCAGGAGAGGAGTCTATTGAGGGGTTAGGCCGGTGCCAGGGTCAGCGAGATTGGGATGGAGCCTGACTTGAGGCTAGGCCGGTGCTGGGGCCACCGAGGCTGGGATCGGTGCCTCCCATGAGGCAAGGCCGCTGCTTGAGCCAGCAAGGTCTGGATCAGTCCACCGGGTAGCCAGGCCACTACTGGGGCCGTCAAGAGTGGGATCGGTACTTGCAACACAGCATGCACAGAGAAATATCGCAGAAAATAAAAACCAGATGCTTTCCTTAATCAGGAATAACTAGGAGGAAAGGGGCAACAGGAAGAGGTAGAGTTACAGAAAGGGCCCTATAGCGAACCAATTAAGTTGACCAATCAGAGGGTATGGAATAGGGGAAAATGGAGCCTCTTTAAAACGCAGGGGGTACATAAAAAATGTATCAAAGTTAATCACCAAACAAGCATGGGATCGAGGGAGGGGGAGGGAATGGGATGGGGAATGGATGAAGGCTAATTGGATGATGTGTGCTTGTATATCCTCTCAAGTCTTGTATTCCAGTGTGACATATGATTACAATGCACCAATAAAAATAAATTAAAAAAATAAATAATATTTTGTTCTGCTGGGCGTGGTGGTGCACGCTTGTAATCCTCACGCTTGGGAGGTGGAGACAGGAGGATCATGCAGGTTCAAAGCCAGCCTCACTGGCTTAAGAGACCCTGTTTCCAAATAAAAATATAAAAAATAGGTCTGGGAGTGTAGCCCGGAGGTAGAAGGGTTCCATCCCCAGTTATTATTATTTTGTTATAACCATAATATTAATTCCATCCTATTAAAGACCCTGAAGAAGGAAGACATAGAAATCTTGGCTGTTGATGAAGGAGAGCTGAGTTATCCACAGAATGCTGTCCAGGGTAGGAAAGAGCAGCAGCTCATCCACCCAGGATCCTCCCTCAAAAATTGCATCCATTTCAGCTGGACTTGGGCCAGGTCCCACTGTTACCACTTTAACCGAAGACCATAAACCAGTGTGTGAAGTGTGAGGAGTCACATATTTATCTGCTAGCACTGTGTCTGCAGGACGCTCATGATAAGTGGCAGAAGCTTCATTACCATAAGATGACAATGCCTAATTAATTCTAATTATCCTGATCATTGAACATTTAAATGAAAATGAAGACATTAAAGGTAACTGATTACTTGGACTGGCCATTTCTGAGGATGAATTATAAAAGATTTAAAACAAAGACTTGTAAAGCAATGGGGTTTCCACTGCCCAAATCTTGTCAAGTTTGTTTATTTGTACTGATCACATTGAATTTACAGGCCAGAAAATTGGGAATGATTTGGTTGTTAAAATAATGCAGAAAAGGCTCCAAGGAGATATGCAACTCTATTTGTGTTTCCTGAAATACAAAGTTAAACTTAGTGGTCTCGAAACTAGTAACTTTATCAATTTTAAGAGCCAGATGTAAATTAGAAACCAAGGAAATAGAAAACGAGAAAGTCCCGCATAGAAAATGAGAAAGTCCCGCATAGAAAACGAGAAAGTCCCGCATTGAAGCTATTTCTGAATATTTGTCAGCATTGTGAATGTGCTTTCGTTGAACACCAAAGTGCCCGTAGATCTGAAATCACCATCACTTAAGGATGTGTCAGGGAAAAACAAAGAAATTATATTCTTGTCAGATACTCAAAATTATTGAGTAAATAAGACAGGAAAATACATGTTTAACCTAACAGAAAACCCAAATTTGATGATATCTTCCACTCTCTTTAAGTCTAGAAGATTAATATTCTTATTTTCATTTCTCCAACTGTTTCTCAAAAAATATTCAAGAGTATTTTCACCTTCTACCAAAATATGAATAAGGCTTGACTAAGCAATGTAGTTTTACTAGACACTTGAGCAGTAATATAAAAAAAAATGCGGTATGCTTTAGGAAAATAAATTTTCTTCAATTCAAAAGTAATTTTTACCAGAGACCAAATAGCTTTCACATTTAAAATATTGAGACCCTTCAAATCCATAAAAAAACTTGTTTGTGAAAATTTAAAAACTTCATTAAAAACACCAACCATTTTTTATTGAAATACATATTAGCTTTGTATTACCTAATCCAGGTTGAACAGTCAAACATTGGAACTTATAGTTAGTAGTACTGTGAAAAGAATATTGAAAATACTAATGCTATGCCTGTTTTAAATTAATATTGCTTAGGAATTCCTTGCCTTATATTTAATAAATTATGTATTTTCTTGAAACTTACAAGAATGATCTGCTATACTTTCACCAAGATCTATATCAAATTCCTGCATTTTTAAATATACTTGTATTAGGGCATTGTAATCACACGATGTAAGAAGTACAGTATAATAAGGACATAATGCACACAGCTCTTGATGAGCATCTGCCCCAGATGCTACCCTTATAAAATACTTGGAAATTATTTTTATACATAGAACTTATATTTTTATTATTACTGAGGGATCTTAAAATATTGTTCATGGGTCACTAAATTTTCTCTTTATACATCATGGCATTTTGTACAATCCTATTTAGATATCAGCACCCCTTACTTTTAGCTGACACAAGTTAAAATTATATTTACATAGGTAAGAAGCTCTAGAACATTAGCAATATAATCTGGTTCAACTCAGAACATGAAGGAACAGCCCGTTCCCATCTCTTCTAACACTGTCTTTAGAGCCATTTGTTATCATACACAAAGCATTCAATAACTACTTGCTCAATAAATGAAGTTCCAACTGTGCCCAAGCCCTGTTTATTTGTGTAGAATTACTCTTGTGTTTATTCATTTCATGCTTTACTTAGTCATCCAATCACTCAACAAAACTACATCTGTTGGGTGTGCCTTATTCACTATTTATAGAATAAATTTATTACAGGGAAACTGCATATTTTCAAGAAAAGTTAGTATGGATAGAATATCTTGAGCCACAAAAGGGAGGTGAACCTCACAAAATCAAGTTAGGATATGGTCTGCCAGAGTGGAGACTCCAACTGAAACTGATATGGAGCTAATAATATGATAGGTGTGTGCAAACAAGAGAAATCAAAATCTGATCCATGTTTAAACAAGGTTTGAGTTAGCCCTCCCTCCAGGTAGGGAAGGCAAAGAAGTTCAGGAGTTGATGCTGTGAACAGAGGAATGGGCGTATCCCGGTGAATTTGGATGGTGCTGAGCTTTGGTATAAATCAATCTTCTCAAGTCATGATAGGTAATATTTAATCAAGAGATTCCATTTTCAACAATATCTCCAGTTCCACTTATTTTCATTACCTGGAGAAACTAAGAAAGGGAATAATTGCACTCTTGTGATGTTCGTGTCTAGAGAAATTAAAAAAATTGAATCTTCTGTAATCTTTCTCCTGGTATTTATTACTCTGGCTATAGAGTTGGACCTGGTACAGGGCTGGATGAGGCAGGAAGTCAGCACAAAGTTTTACTGAGTACAGGGCAGGATGTTAAGCATTATATAGAGATGGCCCTTCATGAGAAGAGTCCACAGACTTTGAACCAAGACAGAGGAGAAAATAGGTTCCAGAGAAGAATGTTGGAAATGGAGTCTGGTTGACTTCATTAAGACTTCCTAGAATAATGAGCACACCAGCCTCATAAAAGGGATTGCTAGAAATTGAAACACTAAGAATGAAGCTTGTTCACAGATACTAAATGTTCTTGTCCTTACAGGAACAATAGTTTTAAGTATTTTGGTATTAGCACTACATGAGTCATGTAATACCTAATGGAGGATTAAAAAAAGTATAGCTGCTAAATGGTAGAACTTACACCGGAACCTCTTTTTTCAACCAATATTATGTATTTTGTCTTTAGAAATACAGTTGTAAACTCTGAGGTCTGACAGGCTTGCTTCTAAAATCTTATTTTTCCTCTCACTAGCTATGTGGCCTTATGGATGTTATTTATTCTTTTATTTGTTTGCATTTCAATATCTTTAGCTATAAAATGAAAGAATAATTAAAGCTGCCTCAGAAGATGGCTACACAAATATTTCTAAATGATTTAACATAGAATCCAGTTGATAGTAAATGCTCAAAAAAGGTGCTATTGTGTTAAATTTTATGAACTGCCAGTGGCAGCAAGCTGAGACCCAGTAGAGCTAGGAGTGTTAATCAGTTTAATTCACCACAGTCAATAATAAATGTTGATGCTTTGCCAGACCCAGCAGTAACCTTCTTGACTTCAAAACTCTATATTCTGCTGGGGGAACCTCCATCTCTTCTCCTTGCTTCCAGCTGACTAGTCTGCAAGCCCAGGAGGTGAAGGCACAGTGGACATTGAATGGTTCTCAGGGGCATCAGTCTCCCAGACTCGGAGACAGGGCAGAATATGAGAATCAGCACTTCTCTGGTCTCTGGGCATCATTTTCTCCAAAGTGGCACTGTCACACATTCAGCTAAATGGGTCTTTTCAAGAGGACATTCCTGGATTTCAGTTATATCCACCAGAAAAGTGCCACTCTGCTTCCATAAAGAGGCTTCAGGGCCTAAATATAAAGCTCCTATAGAGGAGACTTAATCAGTCTATGTGATAGGAGATAAGCCCTGTGCTGCCTGATTTTTGTCCCTTTAGTGACTCCAGAAGATCTATCCCTGAAATGTCACATATACAAGACAATAAACTAGATTTTCTTTTCTTTTTTCCTTTCTTTTGCTTTTCTTTCTTTCTTTCTTTCTTTCTTTCTTTCTTTCTTTCTTTCTTTCTTTCTTCTTTCACCTTCTTTCCTTCTTTCTTTTCTTTTCTTAAAGAAGAACAAATTGGGTTTCCTCTTGGAAAGGAAAGTACCCTAACTAACACACGGTCTGACATATTCTATAATTGCTATTGATCAGGACTTTAATTGGAAAAGTTTAGAAAGTCATCTCGAAGCTCTTTAGTTTATCATGTACACTTGGTCCTAAGTGGGTTGTGAACCCTGACACACTTTTGCTGTTGCCCACATGCTGATTACTCTTAATTTTTTTTTTTTTTTTTTTTTTTTTGTGGTGCTGGGATGCAATCCAGGGACATTCTACTTCCAAGCTCCACTTCTAACCCCATTGTTTTTTCTTTTATTTTTGAAACAGCAAAGACCCTTACTAAGAAGGCGAGGCTGTCCATGGGCCGCAATCTTACCGTCTCAGCCCCCCAAATGCTAGGATTGCAGGTATGTGCCACACACCTGCCTAATTTTTTTTTCCTCTTGAGGAGAATAATGATAGAATAGTATAGTGGAATAACAAATGCACAAAGGTTACATTGAGATTTTAAATGGAACTACCATTGTAAGTGTCTGTTTTCTAAAGAATTCTAGGCTTTGGGTTATATCTCTTTTCTATTTCAGAAACCAAAGTTGCCATTTATACATATATGTATTTTTTTCCTTGTTACCTGAAAATGTGTCTCCAGGCTAGAAAGCAAAAGGGAAGGAAATGCATTAACTTCAGCAAGTAAACACCTACTTCTTGTCCACTAAGGGCCTTCAGGCTTTAGTGACAGGCACTGTGCAAATGTAAATGTGGCCTGAAATGAAAATAGCTTAGAGCACTCTAAAAGAGCAAAGCCATTAACCCTAGGGTTCTGGTGAAATTCTAGCTCGCGAGTGTGTCATGCAGATCTGAATCAGTGCTGTTTCATCTGAGAGCAGCAAGACTCCAAGCAGATCCCTTCCTGTGCCTTGATGCTAGTTGACATTTCATGTTCTCCAATTTACAGAATGCAGAGGTAAAATATGTACTCCTCTCTCTGTTCACAGCAGATGTGCAGCCTTTATTCAGGGTCTGGTTCCATTGGTTCCCATAAACTAGAGCTCCGGAGACAAACAGTTAATGCCAAAAGTCCACAGACCACCTCTGTGCGAGCAAAGGTTCCACTTCTATGGTTTTGGATAGACTCTATTTCTTTTATGCATTTAATTGTTTGTACAGCAAATAAAAGGTATGGGAAATTAGTTGGATTTGACGATAAGTATAACAGGTAGTGCTAGGAGATCAAATTCCTGGCTGATAGGTCAACATTATAATCAACTGTAATCTATTTCTTCTGCATGTGAAAAACTAAGGATATAAAGCTATTAAAGCAAAAAGAGACGCTGATGAAAGATGTAATAGGAGCCAGAATAAAGAAAGAATGAATGTTTGAAGACACCCATTGAGAACCAGGAAAACCTGATAGGTTTCAAAACAGAATAAGGCTAAATTATTACGGGAAGTAAGCACCATAACATGAGAGAAAACGCCACTGAATGTCACCACGTTTTTTGACATGACCACAAGAGAAGTTGAGTCAGTGGGGTAGGCCAACCTTTAGGTCCAAAGTGATTATTTCAGGAATGAGTGACTGTCCGTAAGGTATAAAAATAAAAGTAAACATGGGGACTTCAGAAAGTTTTCCAGGAAGTTTGGAAAAGCAAAGGGGAAAGAGAAATTTTAAATAAGCATCATAGACTTAAGGGGTAATCGACATTCCATGGGGGTGGAGCATGTTCAGACATGCAGGATACATTTGCCCAGCTTGGATGCCGGGTGGCCTCTTCACAACTTTATCTCAGGGTCTTCACACAGAATCTTCTGTTTTTCAGCAGCTTCAGATTTTCCTGATAGTTTCCAAGGTAACAGCTCACAGCTCCCTCATCACGTTCAATTTGGTGGAAATATTGATAATGTTGATGACAGACCATTTTCTTGTCTACATAATAGCAAAACCATTGATTTAGTTTTAAACCACTACTTAACATGGCATGATTGTCTATTTTGAGTCAGCAGCTTTAATAAAACCTTGTATTAGATTTTCAAATATGCAGAAATTTGTCATATAAACAAACATTTCTAGAGAGACAATTATTTAGTTATAATTATAATTACAATTAAGCCAACCAAAAAAGAAAACCATGCATTTTCACTAGTAATTTGGAACATACATTCTGAATTTTATACCATATCTGATAAAGAACAAAAATATATGATAATATCAATACTCTCCCTACCATTAACAGAGAAGTAATTTCCCTGTTTTTAAAGGAAAATAGCTAAGATTCCTGTAATATAAGAAGATATGTTATTGTGTGTGTATTTTTAAAGCAGTAACATAAATTTTCTTAAATGAACCTGAAGAAGACTATGTTTTTCTCCAAATATATTGCAATTCAGTATTATTACTTTGGAAAGGGCATATTGCAAACATTTTTGGAGCTATAAGACACAATACATATCCATCTATATATTTATATTGAGAGTATATAGAGAGTATATATATATACTCTCAAACATATACCTCTGTCAATGTTATATATATATATATATATATATATACATATATATATATACATATATACACACCTTTACATATACCTTTGTGAATGTTATATACATTTATATGTCATATATATGTGTATACACATATATATATGTGTGTGTGTGTGTGTGTGTGTGTGTGTGTATATATATATATATATATATATTTTGTGTGTGTGTGTGTGTGTGTGTGATATATATTGTGGTACTGGGAATTTAACCCAGGAGCATTCTACCTCCAAGCTACACTCCCAGCCCAGTCTTTTTTTTTTTTTTTTTTTTTTTTTTTTACTCTTTATTTGAAAACAAGGTCTCACTGAATTGCAAAGGGCCTCACTAAGTAGCTGAGGCTGGCTGCGAACTGAGATCCTCCAGTCTCAGCCTCCTGAATGCTGGGATTACAAGCGTGCAACACCACGCCGGGCTACACACATATATTTATATACACACATATATGTGTGAGTATGTAAAATATTATGAATATATAAAACAGGTAAGATTTGTACATTTTACAGAGGAATTTCAAATAAAGATAAAATATGGAAGAGTGTAATGCAGATATGGCCACTAATTTCTGAATCCTAAAATCAGCCAATCAACTTTACTGAGCTCCATTACTACAAATCAGAGCTTTTGTCTCTGTCCCTCCTGCAAAACCATGCCTTTCCTCCAAGGAAGGGCACATCAGCCTTGATGGAGAAGCCAGCCACTGCTCTTCCCCGTGACAGTCACACAAAACATCAATCTTACCACAAAATATAACATTTGCAAAGAAGATTAAAATACTCCCCCCTTAGTTTTTTACTTTGTTCGAAATATTAGCAGCTGAACAATCCATTAAATCAGTTTTCTTTTCCAAAAGGATCATCTTAATAGACCATAACATTCTTCCAGGCAAATCAGGCAAGATTTTGTATAATATATATTTATTTAGCCTGAGGGCTCTCACAGGTGATAGGAGACCCATACTTTTTTCAACTTTTATTTTAAATTCCTTTGTTCATGTTACTGAAACTCAAAGGCTTATGATTTAAATTTAATGAGCGGGTCTGTAATCTTTCAGGGAGATCTTAAAGGTCTACTTTCACGCAGTGGCAGAGAGGTTATAAGAAAGTCAGACCACAATTCATTTTCCTTCTTTATGGTGGTTGGTGATTTAAACTCACCAAGAAATCATTCTTTTTTTTCTTAGAGAACAAATAAAAGCCTTGTGCTCACTCTTGCTTCATATTTGAATATGACTCTTATACTGTTGTTCTAAATAAAATTTGTCATGCATCCTTAACTGGATGGATTCTGAGTTTCTGTTGTGTAAAAGTATTCATCCGGTGTTGGCATAGGCCAGGCAGGTATTGAGGACTGAAAGGCTTTAACCCTTGGAAACAGAAGACATGGCATGTCCCAGTCTCCAACACAGGGGCAGGGGAAAGATGCAGATAACTGTGTAGCCCCTAGAATTATCCTCTTTTTCTGCCCCAGAGCACAGACATTTGTTTAAAACCCATCTTCCTTTGTTGGCAGTCTAAACCCTACTATCCTGTTTCACAAAGGGAAGACTGAAATGGCGATACAAAACAGGAATGCTTGCCCACCTGAAGCTTGAGGAGGTGAAGACAGAGGGTGCTGAGTGACTGGGTGCTGGTGGCAGCAGCCATGGCCCAGGGATCTCAGGGCACATCCTCATCCCTCTGTGCTCTTCTGCTTTGCCCCAAAGAGGAGAGTAGAAAATGGATTAGAAAAACATTTTTCTAGGCTCTGATTGAAGTCACTTTTAGTAATCTTCATTTTTAGCTGTGCACACATGTCCGCGTGCGCAAACACACACACACACACACACACACACACACACACACAGTTGTATTTTTTTTTTTTTTTTTTTTTGGTGGTGGTACTGGGGTTCCTGGAAGCCCTTCTACCTCCGGGCTACACTCCCAGGCCTATTTTGACATTTTTTTATTTGGAAACAGGGTCTCCTAAGCCAGCTCTCGTGGCTGGCTTCGAACCTGCACGATTCTCCTGTCTCTGCCTCCCCAGCGTGGGGATTACAAGCGTGCGCCACCACGCCTGGCCTGTACACACAGTTTTTAAAACTCTGTTAGAAGATAAAATTAAAAAGGAAACCAGAGTCAAAAACACTTAATTAGTCATTAAATATGTGACTACTAAATATTACCACCTTTTTTTTTTTTTTTCGCCGTACTGGGGATGGAATCCAGGGGCATTCTACCTCTGAGCTACACCCCCAGCTCTACTTTTATTCCTTATTTTTAAACAGGGTTTCACTGAGTTGCAGAGGATCTCAGTAAGTAGCTGAGGCTGGCCACAAACTATGAGCCTCTGTTTCAGCCCCCAAATGCTGGGATTAAAAGTGTGTGCCACCAGCCCAGCCAAATATTGCCATCTTTATTTGGGGAAAAAATAGTCAAGGTTTTGCAATCGTTCTTGTGTCTTAACTTCAAAATCAGATAGAAGGTAGCAAGGAAGAAAAGCAATGAAGACGAGGACAAGCCCCCATCTTAAGTCACATATGGCAGGAATCAGTGCTCTTGGGTAGGACGATGATCAGTGCCTCGCATTAGAGGAAAACACTCTTAGCATTAAACTTATGTATAATTATTCGTAGCACTGATGGTTAATAAAGTAGTTGAAATTGACAGCAACACATATGTACTGTGTTTATAATTTTATTTTATTTCTTGATTATCTGTTTTCTTTCTCAAGGATGGGAAGTTTCAGTATGACCTTGTGTAGTGTTGTATTCTTAAAATGAACTCATCGACTTTCTCTTAAATAATATTTCTAAAAAGTCTTTTAGGAGAGTGCACAATTAGTAATGCAAATTCTGAACTTGAAACCTGAGAGATGGATTGGCTTTTCCAAGTATTTATCATTTTGAAATGTTCAAAATAACATATTGACAAAGGTGTACACTTGAGAGAGGCTTTGACAAAACATCTGTGATATGATGGTTGCTATGACAACTGGTTTATTAAACATTAAAGTTAATAACTCCAAAAACCATTTAGACTGGCATGAAAGGAAGAACTTTATAAATGTAATTGAGGTATAATAGGAAAATAACAATTTCAGGGTAGAGGAACCTCCTCCATGTTGCCTTCAGAGATCTGAAGTTTCTGAAAAAAAAAAAAAAAAAAAGCCAAGGCTAATATTTGAGAGAGGAGGGGTAGCTGAAAAAGTAAATTGCATTAAATACCTGGGGCATTTTTTCCAACGGTTGTGTAGGTATTTTTGTTGTTCCTGTACTGGAGACCAAATCCAGGGACATTCTATCTCTTAGCCTTATTTTATTTTGAAATGGGAGCTTTGCTGAGTTACTGAGAGCTTCACTAAGTTGCTAAGTCTGGCTTCAAATCTGCAATCCTCTTGTATGGTTCTATCTCCCAAGCACTGGTATTACAATTGTTCACCTGGCTTTTGTAAACTTTTTAAGGCTATTACTTCTAGACTGTATCAAGCCCAGAGGCATTTTAGAACTTTGTGGTGATGTTAAAGTTTTGTCTTCATTGGTTCATCATAATCATCATAATAATATGAAGATTAAAAATTCCTTTAAGAATTCTTCCCTGTTTTAGGCAAACTTTAGTAGATTTAATGGCCTCTCCAGTTTTTTCATTAATTTGACTTGGGAAAAATAGTGAAAACTTATTGAACTTATTTACCTTTGAAGTTTCATAGTTTTCTTCTGATTTTAAAATAAATTAATTTTTCTCCATGGGCATCTAGAAGTATTATGGGTCCCAAGCAGTGTGTAAAACGTGCCCAATGAATAAATTGACCTGCCTTCTTGTCATAGTGACCTCTCTGGCAATTTCATGGACACGCAAGGCCTCAATATCGCCCCATCTGTTTGGGATGCACAGATGTCTGTCTTCAAGCCAGGATTCTCCATGGGCTTTTCATCTTATAGATTCTACTCACTGTACACCAAAATCAAGAGCATGCAATAACACGATGGATGCTTATATTGCCCTATGATACTCAAAGAGCATAAACCTTTCAATTTACCATAGTGGACAAAATTATAATAACTCTGAATTACCTATGGTACTCTTACTAGGACAGAATTTCTTTCTTATTCATGATGATCTGTGTATCTGTATTTTCCAAATTGTCTAAATTAAGTTTATTTGATAATAAGACAGCTTATTAAAACTAACATATCTGGGAACATAAAAATTTAGTCAATATCTAGAAAAATTAAGCAATATCAAAAACCTGTCCTATGCTAACACATTATCAACTAAGGAGAAACAATACCAAATGGCCTATATTAGTTACCCTTTACTCCAATATAATTCTATTTTTAATTAAAATGACAAAGCCATCTATCTTTCCACATGTGATTTAAAAAAAATCAAAATTATGTCTATGCTAAATAAAGAAAAGGCAGAGGGTTTTTTAAATTTTATATTTACTGAAATGTCACTGTTAGGGATTGAATTATGTCTCCTTTTCCCAAGATTCATATATTAAGGCCTAACTCCCTGTGTGACTGCTCTGGGAGACAGAACCTGTAAAGATACAGTTAAGGTTAAGTGAGATCTTAAGAATGGAATTCAAATCTGATAAGACTGAGGGTTTTATAAGACAAGGGTTCAGTGCAGGAGAGGCCATGTGCAGACAGAATGGGAAAGCAAGTGTCTGCAAACCAGGAAGAGCCCTCCCTAGAAACCACCCGAGGGAGGGCACCTGGGGCTGGGACTCCAGAACCCTAAGAAAATATGTTTTTGTTGTCTAAGCCACCCAGTCTGTGGAATTCTGCCATGCCCTGAGATTTCTCAGTCTGAGCTGGGAAATGCAGTCACTAGCTAAAAAATGTCTCATTCTTTAGCTGAAATTGACTAATCATTGTGATAAAACCCATAGTCATCTTGGGATGTGCCTTTCCAGTAATTTAGATTCATACCAGTTTCTACTTTATTCAAGAAAATAAAACTAATAATAACAAATACTTACTGATTCCTATGTTAACATTGTAATTTAATCCTCATGATTTTAAGGAGGTACAGTTATTACCTGCCTGTCTAAAAGCTCAGTACCCTCTGGGCATCTATTAAATGTCTCACTGGTCGCCAGGAGTGGTAGCACACACTTCTAATCCCAGCATTTGGGAGGTTGAGACAGAAGGATCTGGGTTCGTGAACAGCCTCAGCTACTTAGTGAGGCTTTTTGCAAATCAGTGAGACCCTGTTTTAAAATAAAGAATAAACAATAGGGCTGAGGGTGTAGCTCAGACATAGAATGCCCCTGGGTTCCGTTTCCAGTACCACAAAAAAAAAAAAAAAAAAAACTGTCTCACTGGTATATCAAATTCAATATACACAAAAGCTAAGCACATAAAAAATTACATACTTCCTGAGACTCTGACCTCAGTTGATAGACGATAAACCTTACAACTTTCCTTAATTGCATGAGGTTGAACAGAATATATATATATGCAATACTGAAACCAGGGACAGTTTATAACTGTGATAAGCCCTCAGCAATATTGTTTTATTATTAACTTTTAAACAGAGTATTGCTAAGTTTCTGAGGGCCTTGATAAGTTGCTGAGGTTTGTGAACCTGCAATTCTCCTGCCTCGGCCCCCAAATACTAGGATTACAGGCGTGTACCACTATATCCATCAAAACAACAACAAAAAGCATTATTATTAGTGTGTGTGTGTGTGTGTGTGTGTGTGTGTGTGTGTGTGTGTGTGTTTGCTGGAGATTACACCCAGGAACAGTCTATTTCTTAGCTAGATCCCTAGACAGACTTTTATTTTTTATCTGGAAATAAGATCTCACTAACTCGCTGAAAGCCTCATTAAGTTTTTGAGGCTGGCTTTCAACTTGAGATCCTCCTATTTCAGCCTCTCAAATATTGAGATTACAGACCTGCACCACACATCCAGCCACAAAAATGAAATTATAATAAGTAAATCAAGAGAATCGCATGAAACCCAGTAATGGAATGACCTTTCTATAATTCTGAACAGCACTCCCAGTTTGCTTTTGGGGATACATGGAGCCACAGGCCCAGAACAATCTGATTTTCTACACCAAGTGCTCTTCTGATATTCTTCAGAACGCAGCCCTGTTCCCTGCTATGAACAGGTACTGCTGAAGCTGAGAGGACAGGCGACTGTGTGGCGAGCTTGGGAGAGCCTGCTCCTAACTGAGGAGACTGGCTATATGAATGGAAGGATCTTTCTTCCCTCTGCTCCGTGGGCTTGGTGTGTTCTTTATAGATGTGCCTTGGCTTCATGAATGTTCATCCTGGTTTCTTAATGTCTAGAAAAGAGGACTTCACATGTGGGATCCTGGTAAATTAACATGAAATGTTTGCACAATGAATGAACACTACCGCTGGAAATTGCACACACCTAAGGTTATTTATCCTAGAATATGGTAGATTCATCAGCGTCATGTTCCCTTCTGTTAGCAAAATCTGGTTAAGAGTGTTCAGTAAAATCTCATTACTGTTCAGTGATTTTTAATAAAAAGAGCATCTCCTCTGAGTGTCAAAACAAAACAGCATCTTCCGTATGTGTCAAAATAAAAGAAATAGGATGGGGGGGTGATAGATTCATATTATCACATTGGATATTTTCAAACATAAACTCATTTATTAAATAATCACTGCAAATCGCTGGTGCTGTAACAGACCTCAGTTTCCATAACGATCCTTTACTCGTGGCAAGGAAGGCGTCCTCGTGCACATTTTAATGAAGTATTTAAGAGTTGTGGGCATTTATGCAGAAATCCCACATCCTGCTACCCTGCCATGCACTGTTTACTTTTAATAAAACTCTCTGTATGACAACAGGCGAGGTTAACTAGGTAGCGTCCTATTTATAGGACAATCCACAGCAGGGCGAATGTGCAGACTGCGTCCTTTCATCCTCAGCGCTGATGTAACAAGTCAGCAAAAGCCTTTCACCCAGCCCTGTTAGGTGTTCCGAGATCAAAAGCACCGAGAAAACAAATATCAGATATTCACATGAGCATGTTCTTTGCTATTTCACTGAGACTTGCAATCACTCACATTTCACGCTTCTGCTTTAAAATTGTGTTGTTCATTTTCTTCAAAAAAAATAAAAAATAAAAAAAAACCCTGAAATCCTATGGTTCCTTTTTACCACGTGTGGCCGAAATATCAACTAGCTACATGGAGAAATGTTCAACGCTCATCAAAATAAGGGGCATGTCCTAATTATAATTAATTTTTATTTATTTCTATCTTTTTCTAGGAAACAACTAGAAACTAATTTGAAAATTAAAGAAAAAAGGTGAACTATCACTGTAGTTGCTAGGAGAGACAAGTAGCCATTAGTGTGTCTTGATTAAATGAACTGGTTCCTGTGTGTGTGTGTGTGTGTGTGTGTGTGTGTGTGTGTGTGTGTGTGTGTGTTTATTTTGCATCCAAACCCATGTACAGGTGGTAAAACTGGTCAGACAAATGTGTCAGGACTCTGGTTCCCAGGGGTGCCTGCTGGGCTCTTAACAGGATCAGATTGACAGCTCTGCTTGTCATGCCACTTGGACAGCCCAGTTGGGGTCATTCCAGAGTAGGACCCTGCCAAACCACCATGAGGAGTGTTGCTTTCTGTGGAACTATGATCAGCCAAAGAGAGATAGACTGACAGTGTTCCATAGCTCATGGGCAGCATGGCCCAGATGGGCCGGCCGACCGCTGAGGCCGCCATGCTGAGGATATAGCTGAAATTAGCACCCATACTAAGTATAGAATCAGAATCGAAACACGAGGGGAAGAAAGAGAGACAGCATCTTGATTACAATCTGAAGCTCTATTTTATTCAGACAAACCTCAAGCTATGTTAGAAATATATTATATCCAATAAAATTCAATTTTACCAGCATCACTTACATACAAATGAGCTAAACACAATAACATTTTATCAGTCGAATTAGCTCCTTGTATTTTTGTCCTTTATTTATTTATTTTGCTCCTTAGACACCTACCCTGTACCAGGCTGTATTCCACACGCTGGGAATTTAGACATAGAGAAACACATTCAAACACATTCTTGTCGAGAAGTTTCCATTCAGACGTGCCATAAACAAACACATTCCTATTATGCCAGGTGGCGATAAGTGCTTTGAAGCAGTGGAAAGGATAAAAAGGATAGGGAGTAATCCAGCTCACCATGGGAATCAATGCTATTTAGTATGAGGTAAAGAAGAAAGGCCTCTTGATAAGAAGATATTTAGCAGCAATATAAAGGAGAGAGGGAGAGAGACATTGTGATATCCAAAGGAAGTGATGTCTTCCAGCGAACCAGGGAGAGCAGTTCAAAGGCTCTGAACCACTCCCTGTGTAATAAAAGGGATATATTTTTAGGGGTAGCTGGGGAAATAATTCAAATATAATGAGAACTGTAGAACAAGGGTGTGTGTGTGTGTGTGTGTGTGTGTGTGTGTGCACATGTGCACACGTGCATGCTTGTGTTCGTGTGTGTATATGTGTACACATGCCACTACTAGGAGATGAATATAAAAAATGCTGAGGCCCACACAATTTCAAAAGGAGTTTTATTTTTTAATGCAGCTCTACTACAAGTATTTATAAAGCATAAAATATTGCCAACTTGAAAAAGGAATCTAAATTCATAACAGTAAATAACTAAAAGTGAAATCTGAAATTAATTGAATAGGAACAAATGACTAATTACTGTAAATAATAATTAAAGAAGTAGCTTTGGTAACTTTGTTAAGTTGTTAACTATTAAATTCAGTCCTTGTAACTCTGTGATATTGGCATTTACCATTTTATTTTTACTTACAAAAACATGAAAATGAGACCAGAAGAACATGTATTAGTCCAGAAGTGAACCAGGCATGTTTGATACGAGATGGTACAGATCTACTGTTCCTCTTAGCGACCTGCTTGCTTACTGGTGTCCTCCAGAGGTCACTCTCTAAAACCTTCAGAACAAGCTCTAAGCAATTCCACCTCTGTTGTCTTAGAGCATACTTAATGTCAGGCGTGGTGGCGCACGCCTGTAATCCCCGCACTTTGGGAGGCTGAGACAGGAGGATAGCACAGGTTCGAAGCCAGCCTTGCTGGCTTAAGAGACCCTGTTTCCAAATAAAAATATAAAAAATAGGTGTCTGGGATGTAGCCCGGAGGTAGAAGGGGGTTCCAGGAATATACTTAATGAAAATCCTTGGTTGATGTGCAAGGAGTGCCATGAACCTGAGCCCGCCATGCTGGAGAGCCAGGCATAGGTGTGTTTCCAATCCCTCATGGGCCAAGCCCTCTAGTATCTCTGCCAATAGCTGGACACATAGATGCCATCTTGGATCTTCCAGACAGAACATTCCATAGTGCACCTTGGAGGGTTTTCCATGAAAGGCCCTGTAACAGAAAAGTCATGGAGCTCAGTCCTGCCAAGCTGTGAGTTGAGAAGTATGATAAAATGGTTGTTGTTTAAACCCTCTAAAGGTGGAAGGTAGTTTTCTAAATAGAGAAAATAGCTTTGCCCTTTGAGACATGGACCCAGGCTATGCTCTTCCAAATCTATATATTGGTTGCCTTTTCTGCTTCTGATACAGAAACACCAAATTCGAGACTAAACATGTCACCAGTCAGTTAAAAGGGTGCTATAGAACACTTCAGATGAGTTAATCCAAAGTCAAGAAAATGGTCCTTGAAGGAAAAAAAAAAATCATGAAATAGAGATGTCTCAGTAACCGGAGCTTATCTTTCTGTGGACTTAGAAGCTGAATTACTAGGGCAAAAAAAGTGGGGATTGAAGAGAAGAAAATGGTTAGTGTATCTAAAGTGCTAACCATGGGAGGTGGATTCCCATGTCAGGGAGGAGCTCTAAGAGGCTGTTTCTCAATACCAGAGTGAGTCAGAAATTAAACTCCATGTAACGTGCTGTAAAATCTTTAAGAACAGCCCATCTCCCTAGCATCTCTGAAGTGCTTAGGTCGGTTTTCAGAGTCAACAGACACCAGGAAGTTAGTGAAAGGCCTAACCTCTGTGAAATGGCGCCTCAGAATTCCTGAAATGTGATTTTTGTGGGTCATCCTGTTTGTACCAAAAAATATAGAAGTAATTAAATTAAATAAACATCTTAAAATTCACCAAACTTAAGGACAAAATTCCAGAAAAGACACAGGATTATAGAGCCAAATATTTTGGAAACAATTTATCTAATGGCAAAAAATAATTTTTAATTTATGTAAATCTATTTTTTGGCACTGAGACTAAAACTCAGGTGCATATTACCATTGAGCTATCCCCTCAGCCATATATAAAATATGCATTATATATTATATATAATATGTTATTTTTATACACTTTCAGTAAATTACTGAGACTGATCTGGAACCTGAGATCCTCCTGGCTTCACTTTCCAAGTACTGGGATTACAGGCTTGTGGCACCACACCTAGTTTAATAATTCATTTTACAAGAAGGCCAAAATGGGTATTTGATGTCTTAGGGTTTGCGAAGTACAGTCTAGCTAACTGTTTTTGTTTGTTTATCTGTTTATTTCTATTGTGGTACTGGGGTTTGAACCCAGGGGTATTCTACCTCTGATCTGTACTTTCAATTTATTTTTTTATAAAATTTGAACAGAGTCTAAGTTACCACACAGTGGCCTCCAACCTATGTTTCTCCTATCTCACAAGTACTAGGATTACGGGCCTGTGCCACCATGCCTAACTTGGCTATTTGTTTTTGTTTCTGTTCTTAACCGGTTCATACTCCTCTACATAGTTTCTCTGGAGGTCTAGCTCCCATTCATCAAGATAGAGTGAGAGACAAAGAGAGTTCAGAGAATAGCAAATGGGTTTAACAGCTTTGGTAACCCTACAGTAAGACTTGGCCTGACTGGAAATATAGTTGTTACTCCTAAGAAACAAACAAAAACAATCAGACACATAGCTCAGCTTAAAGCAAAAGTTTTTCATGACTCTTCAAGGGGACTTTTTTTTGTGGTACTGGAAAAGAACCCAGGGTCATTCTACTTCTGAGTTGGACCCCCAGCCCTATTTTGTATTCTTTATTTTGAAACAGGGTCTCATTTAGTTGCAGAGGGCCTCACTAAGTAGCTGAGGCTGTTGGCGATCCACGGTCCTCCTGTCTCAGCCTCCCAAATGCTGGGATTACAAGCGTGCATCACCACGCCCAGCTGGGACATTGTTTTTTTTATTATTAATTTGTATTGGTATGATATAGTCATGCATAGTAGTAGAATTTATTGTGATATATTCATACATGCACACAGCATAATTTTGTTTTCCTGTCCCTGTAGAAGAGAGACAGATAAAGTAATGGAAGGGAGTGGAGGAGTAGTTGGACACTTTCTCCTTCGTTGGAACCAAAGCCACAGCAGCATTCCCAGGCCCCAGTGAGGGTCAGCTCCTCCAGCCTCCATTTCTGATTCCCCTCATCAATGCCCCCTTCACATTGCTGACGCTCAATCACCAAGGGAGATTTTTTAGGAGGCAAACTATGTAGGTAATGGAAACACCACCCATGTCATATCCTCCCACCCTATTTGGGATCACACCCTTGGCGAGGCAAACCAAGGCGAGGCCTCCTTACCAGGGCCATGAATGCCCCGGTGTCCTACTGCAAGATAAGTGGGTGGAGCTCATTTCACAGGAAGACGCCTGCTTCCTCCCACCAGTGGCGCGGAGTTGTTTTTATGAACAGCTGCAGCCACAGCCATGCATTCACCACCTCTCTCCTGGGCTTCTGGGATCTCCCCTGGGGCTTTGTGTGTGGCCCCCAGCCATCTTGCAGCGCTTCTGTGATGCTACTCCAGGGTTCAGCTCTGGCCCAAGCCTGTGTGAGACTTCCCGCTAGGCTCTTCCAGCCAGTGATGGACTGGAGACAACCCTGGCAGCACTCCCACGACCGGCTCTGATCTCACACAGCGTTCTCTCTGCCCACTCAGTGGTTTCTGTCTCTAGCTTTCCTTTGTCCCCAGTTTTTATCTCTGTCCAACCCTTTTCCCTCCAGGCAAGGGAAGCCCTTGTGTGTCAACCCAAAATGTATTTTAAAAACATAGCTGGACATTTACCAAGAGCAATAGGAATGTCTGTGGGATACGTCATTTCAATTAGGCCAAATAATCTGTTAAATAGTTTTAAATTTTTGGCATCTTTTTAAAATATTTTCAGTAGGAAGAAGTTATAATGATTTTCAGCTCTTAGGTATTTAGAAGTCTTATTTTTTTCAAAATGCACAATTGTTTAATTGAGTTCTCATACAAGCCATCCCGTTGGACCCATCCTAGCAAAGTGATCTTCCTGATTTTGGTGAATGAGGGCACTGCCCAGGTGATTCCTCCTGCTTTTCTTTGTGCACCTCCACCAATATCCAGTGGGTCAAAATTTCCTGCCCGAGCTTCTGCAACTCTCCTCCCAGCCCCATGATCACAGGCGATCGATCTTTCAGGATGGCCTCTGAGAGGGAAGCCTTCTTGGCTTTCCTCCTGCAATCTGGTCTTCCTTGTCAGCAGAATAGCTCTCTAAACCAAAATACAACTGTCACTTCTCCAGCTCACCTTTGCTGCTCCCACCCTGCCTCCTGCTCAAAAGTCATGTCTACATGTCTTGCAGGAAGTACACTTGCAAAACCTATACCATCCACTACAAATCACACCCCGGGGCTCATTCTGTCATCCTCCTCCTTAACACTTGGACCACAACCACCCTAAAGCTCTTCTTTTTCCTCAGTATAAACCAGGCCAACCTCAACCCAACTTCCAAGATGTGCTCAAGCTATGTCTTTGTTTAGAAAGACTTTTAAGACCTGATTTCAAAAGTCCCATCTTCCTTGACATCTTTTCCAGCTGTTCTTTGTGAGCATTGATGATGTTCCTGAGTAGTTGGTCCATATATCCCAGAACATTCCTCACATGGAACCCAAACAATTTCACTGTGCATCTCTTGCCATCACATGATCACAGAGAGCTTCATAAGGGAAACGTTCTTCAGTGTCAACACAGATATCTTCGTATCATAGAGCTCGGTCAAGTATGTTCTTTTGGCTATTTTTTCTTAAGTTAAATATTTATAGTTATATAGGGGATTTGTTTTAAGAAATAAGACAAACTTCATTGTGGCTTGCCTTAAACAAGCCTGAGACATGCCATCCTAAATTTTTTAACACTATGCATATTATAGTACTTAATATGTATTTGGGGAAATCTCTTGATGTTTTAAAAAAGTAAATGAATAAGTATACTATGTTCTTATCATTATGAAAATTATAAATCAAATTTAAAAATAATTATTGGCCAGACATGGTGATGCACATCTGAATCCCGGTACTTAGGAGCATGAGACATGAGGATCATAGGTTCAAGGACAGCATCAGCATGCTAGCAAGAGCCTATTTATTTATTTATTTTTAATTTTTATTTTTTTATTGGTGCATTATATTCATAAATCATATTGGGGTAAAAAACTTGTGTGTACATACATGTACACATCACTGATTTAACCCTACCCAATCCCCACCCCATTTCCTCCCCATCCCTCCTTCCCTTGCTCTGCTTAGTGGTTGACTTCGATATGTTTAAGTACATTGTGTGTTTTAGAGATTTTTCTTCTTCCCTCCTCCTTTCTCCTCCTTTAGTTTGTCTTGTTTGCTCCTCTATAGGATTTCCTTTTTCATCTAGAGTTCCTCCTATGACCCATTTCTCCTTAGCTCTCACATATTAGGGAAAGCATCTGATTTCTTATTTTTTGTGACTGACTAATATCACTTAGAATAATGTCTTCCAGTTCCAACCATTTCCACAAGAGCCTATTAAAAAAATTAAAAGACTTGAGAAATATCTCATAGTTAATATACTCCTGTGTTCAATCTCAGAAGTAAAATGCTCCTAGGTCCAATCCTTATCAACACACACACACACACACACACACACACACACACACAATCTGTAACAATATATATGTAACTATATATATAAATATCATCTATATATCTTTATCTGTGTATATAGTATGTATGTAACAAATTTACTCATTAATTAGGTGCTTCCCAAACAATTTTGAGAATTTGTTTATCTCCCTAAGAAATCCTAAGTATATTAATGAATGTTTTTCAAAACAAGTGTTAAACATTTCATTTTTTGCCACTCAGGATGTAAGTTAATGAAGATCATTTTTAAGTGACCTTTTCAGAGATTTTCATGCTGAAACCTATATTTTGAAACAATCTAATTTTATTTAGAAAAATGATTAGAGTTTTGGTTGCCATCTGTGAAACCATGTAAGTAGAAAATATATGTCCGTTGTGTTTAAAATGTATTTCTTGAATAATACATAGACAAAATAGTCCTAACTATATGTTTCTAACCTACACAATAATTAGGAGATATTAAGGCTGCAAAAATACCAATGTAAGACAGCTCAATTTCACTGGAAAATTTCAATTTTGGCAACAGCACAAATTATTGATTTTGTAATCTCAACATACATCCGAGAGTGGGTGGCAGATTGTTTAGACTTCTGCATTTCAGTGACTTCTAACAAAGAATTACTAAAAGATATGCTGGCTAATATCATCATCTGTTTGCCAATTTGAAGCCTGAGTACACAGAACTTTGTTTACAGTTTGCTTTAAAATAATTCCTTTGAAAAAGGAACATATTTCTGAAAATTCTTTCAATTGCACTGGTCTCTCCGCCAGCCCACCTACAGACGCTGCAACAAAGTCAATTTGGCAAGCAAACTCCATTAGGAAGAAAAAATAATATTCTTCCTGACATTTATGGGCTTATTTTTAAGGCAAAATTAGAAAACTTTCCAAATACGTAGAAATCCATTAAGAGAAACGGTGTGCCGGCGGCCGAGCTGGCTTTTATAGCACTTGCCTGTCATTGCTCGGCTGCTCCCACTACGCAAACCTTATTTCCACTTAGACTGAGCACCACCAGAGTCAGAGAACACACAACACCCGAAACACACACTGCACGGACCACTTCAAGTCTGCCACAGGCCTCCTACGAAATATCTAGCTATTGTTTCAAGCGGAGAAGGCTCTGTGCCGGGGGCGCCCTCAGCAACGTCTGGCTCAAACTTCCAGGGTTTCACACGCCCCTAATGCAGTAGATAAACAATTTCTCTCCCTACTTTTGAGGGCATATAATTTTCAGCCTTTGATCTAATGTAATTTAAGGTGTGTCGAGATGGTTTTTGGCAGAGCGGGCTGGTGAGAAGAAAGGTTTAGCACTTCTGTTCCTGGGAAGCACATCCTAGACGTGGGCTTGGCAAGAGCAGGGATTGTGCAGCCAGTTTGACTACAGGAAATAAAAGAGGTGCTATTTAAGGGAAAGAACCTGGGTTAGAATGGAATCACCGCCGTAAAAGATGTTCAACTCGCACTGCCATATGGGTTTCTTGGAAGGATTCCCGTGTATATTAGCTATATTCTTGGCGCTTGGAGCTGCACTGGGATCTCTGACATGCTTGCGCTGCTTTGAAGCTTCTGGAGGTAATGTCATATGGCCACACCTTCACAGTAAAAAATCACTGATGATTTCAGTAATTAGAGCTGGATCAAAAGCTCAAATATTTCATGTACTATATAGTGAGTCTCTCTAAATACACTTTCCAATACAGTTAAATGTGACTCTGTAATTAGAGATAAATGCCTTCCACTTATTTAGATGGACAGTGCGAGGAAGGTTTCTTTTTATTTTGGAAATTTACATAAAATACATACAACATCAAGCCGGGCATGGTGGCGCACGCTTGTAATCCCAGCATTCGGGAGGCTGAAACCGGAGGATCGCAGTTCGCCAACAGCCTCAGCTACTTAGTGAGGTTCTTTGCAACTCAGTGAGACCCTGTTTCAAAATAAAGAATAAAAAATTAGGCAGGCGGTATAGCTCAGAGATCTAATGCCCTGGGTTCCAGCCCCAGACCCGGAAAAAAAAAAAATATATATATATATATATATATATATATATATATATAATCAGCTATCATATTTCTGTAACTTTGGGGATACTTCTCTATCATAGGTTGTTTCCTTGCAACTATATAAAAACGATCCTCAAATGCATTAGTTGTCTTACTGCACAGCAAAACATTCCAAGGCAATGCATGCTTCTTATTCCTTTATTCACTCACTCATTCAAAAACATTTACTGAGCATGCACCATGCACTAGGTACAATTTCTGGCTAGTGGGATTGTCTTAGTGCTTTGGTCTGCTGTAGCAATAACCATAGAATGCAAGGGGAGCTAATAAATGACACGGGGACTCATAAAAGGCAGTTTTCTTCTGAGAGTACTAGAGGCTGAGGCCCAAGATGAAGGAGCTGGCAGACCCTGGGTCTGGAGAGGGCTCCCCTCCCTGTGACCTCACACGGTGGGAAGGGAGAGCTCTGGGCTCCTCCGTGGCTTATAAGACACGGATCACACTCATCTTCAGGAGATAGTCACCCCAAAGCCTTCCTTTCTGAAAATCTTCACATTGAGGATTCTGTTTTAACACATGAATTTCAGGGGGACACCAATATTCAGACTATAATAGGAATTCACATCTAATTTTAATAAAATAATGAAGCTCACCACTGCTTGGTTGGATTTTTATTACTATCCCATTCCTTAGTCTATGTGGGTTTCTTTAACAGAAATCCATGAACTGTGCAGTTGATAAGCAACAGAAACTTGTATCTCAATATCCTGGAGGCTGGTTTTCTGTCTGGCAAAGACCTTCTTCCTAGAGCACAGATAACCCAACTGCTCATGTGTTGGAAGAAAGGTGTTTTTATTCCTGAGAACTTGGCATGCATTACTCCCAGACAAATGGCAATGTACTCACTAAGATTATTTCTGGAATATGACTCCACATGGATATATAATAATTATTTTTTTTATTTTTTTATTTTTTATTTTGGTGGTACTGGGGTTCCTGGAAGCCCTTCTACCTCCGGGCTACACTCCAAGACCTATTTTATATTTTTAAAACAGGGTCTCTTACGCCAGGGCGGCTGGCTTCGAACCCTTGCGATCCTCCTGTTTCCGCCTCCCAAGCGCGGGGATTACAAGCATGTGCCACCACGCCCGGCTATAATAATTATTTTTTAAGATATAAAATTTCATTGAACAGATGCCTTGAAATTGCTATACAATGACCTATTTATTGATATGAATATTTTTTATTTTGTTATCAATAATAAGACTACAGTGATTATTCTCATTCAGATCTAATTTTTCATGTGTGTGCGTATATCTATAAATTATATACAGAATAGTTGAATCTGTAGATAAAACTCTTATACATTTTAAATTTTAATGGATATTATTTCACTATACAGCATAGAAATTATGAAAATGTATCCTCATGTAAGCATCTGGTATCCCCCAGGTTTAGAAAGGGTGTATCTCTGAAGTCTTCCCTTGCCAACTTCTAGGTAAACTATTCTAGCTTTGATCTTCTCACTTCTCTTGTAAGGAGTAAGTTTTAGTACACTTTCACACATTACTATTTGTTCAAAGCTTTTGACCAAGAATTGATTTTCCTTTACTAGATTTTTAGACTCTCCTAATTATATCAATGTAAAATGTTATTTGTTTAATATGTGGCTTTAATTTTCTCCAATTTTAGGATTTTATACTTTTCCACCGTAGAAATTGTTTACTATTAGGCTGGGTGTAGTGGCACCCAGGCTCGCAGTACTTGGGAGGCCAAGACAGGAAGATGGCAGATTCGCAGCCAGCATCAGCTACTTAGTGAGGCCCTCCACAACTTAGTGAGTCCCCGTTTCAAAAATAAGGAATAAAATTAGGACTGGGGGTATAGCTCAGAGGTAAATGCCCCTGGGTTCAATCCCCAGGACCACACATAACAGAAGAAATTGTTTTCTAGTTTATGCATGAAACGATGTCACTTTTCTGTTTTCTTTTTGTGTTTTATGTTCAAAGTAATTTTCTTCATTCTTATCATTAAAAAAGACAGAAAAACTTTCATGTTTTCTTCTGGTATTTTGTTTACATTGATCATACTTGGGAAATGTAGTAGATTTGAATGGAATGTAAAGTTTATTTTTCTCAATGTTATACATTATTTCCTTGACTCTTTTTTGAATAATATATTTATCTACTTTTGGAAATGCTACACTTAGCTTTTAATAGACTATTCTATATATTCAGGTACAAAGTGGAGCGAATCTCTTCATTTGTATGTATTCATGCAATCAAATGTTATTGGTTTATTTAAAAGCTAATAATGATATCAAAAAGCGTATTCCATGCATAATACTCTATTTTTCACGTTTTTAGACTAGCTTTCCTAATTTTTCTTAACTGTGTGAAAAGCTATTTATTCTTAACAAAAACAGATATAAATCTTGCATTTTCTACTAACACAACTATGTACTTTTTAAACAGGAGAAATTTAGTTGCTACTTATTAAATCTTGTACAATTTTCTTGTCTTCTTATTCCAGCTATGCCATGACAAGACGTGCGTAAGGATGGCAGACATTGCTCCCTGAACTCAAAGCATGCTTTCTGGTTTCACCACTAAGTGTAGTTCTTGCTGTTTTTTGTTTTGTAGATATTAATCCTACACAGAATAGAAATTCTTCTCTATTTCTTTTTTGTTAAAGAATGTTAAGAAAATCATAAGTATATTGAACAGCTTGGTTTTTTTCCTGCATCTACTAATACATGTTATATGTTATACATTATATTTTAATATTTATATATGTGAAATTTTATTTTTGATATATTATTTATTTAATGAAGTATGTCGATTATATTTGTAATATTGTATCTATGCTTTATTGCTAGGATAAACCAAATTTGATTAAATCTATATTTTTATGGTGTATGACTCAACTAATTTTTTTCTACAATTGTCCTTTTTGATATTATCTTGTTAACAGAATAAGCTTATGGAAGGCTTCAACACTGAGATGAATTTTGGGTTTATTATTGTGTATTTTTTGTAAAAGTTGAAGTTATATACCTATTTCACATGTACATATATAAAATTTAAATTTTGATATTGTCTATAGTCCTTCATAGAAGTTGCAAAAATGTACCTGTGCAATCATCTGATTCAACACAAGCTTAGAACAGGGTACATTTGTCTTATTTAGATATTAGATATTTTACATATATATGCAAAATCAGTAGATGCTGGGTATCAGCATTCATAGAAGACATGTGGGAATGAATTTTTTCCATAGAGTACTTTGATTACTGATACAGTGTTTTGAATTGGCACTAGACTCTGGTTTTCCAATATGTCTTGAGTAACATATATTTAGGAATTCATCAGTTTAATCTAAATTTTCAAGCTTATTGGCATAAGATTTTTATAAAATTCTATATTTTCTTTTTTAAATGTACAACATTTAAGTGCCAAATTTCCACTTCCAAATATTTTGGAACCTCTTTTTCTCTTTGTTCTAACTCACCCTTCTTTGCCAATTTTATCAGTCTTTTCAAGGAACAAATTCTTGGTTTTATTGATCCTTTCTATTTCAATCTCCATCTTTCAGTTTTATAAAGCTTTGCTCTTATGTCTGTTATATCTTGTCTCAATAGTGTTCTTATTTTGCTTCTTTTTTTTCAGCAGTGGGTTAAACACAAGCGTGCTATATCACCCAGCCGCATCACAAACCCTTTCCTATTTATTTATTTATTCATTTATTTATATATATAAATTTTATATATAATTTTATTTATGTATAAATTTATATATAATTATATATATATAAATTATATATATATATATATATATATATTATAATTTTTTGAGACAGGATCTAGCTAAGTCGGGCAGGTTGAATTTACCTTCAACCTGGCCGATCAGTCTTTCTTCAATCTTCCTTCTTCAACCTCCAGAGTAGCTTTGTCTATAAATATGTGCCATTTTTCATGAATATATGTAACTTCTTGAAACCTATGTTAAGTTGCCATTTCTCTACCTCTGAACGTTCACAGTACTTCCATTATTCATGGGAGATTCAGTTGAACACTTATAATAAAAGCTTGAAATCAGAGGTAGTACCTGGCACTCAGGATGGATTTTTATAGATATAAGTAACTTTAATAAAGTAAAATTTATGAATCAGGCATTAAAAGACTAGCAACACTAACAACAACTCATAATAACTATAAAAATGTGCTGGAGTAAAACTGCCAAATTACCATCATCACTACTCTTGCATTTGGGGGTCATCGTGAAATGAAATAATATCAATTAAACATAAGCATTGTGATATCCTGACAATTTATTTGATAACTAAGATGGTTACTAAATGACTGTAGGGAGGGTAGCATATACAACGTGGATATATAGACAAAAGAATGATTCATTTCTTGGATGAGATGTCACAGAGTGTTGTGAGATCTATCATGTAATTGAAAACTTATGGATTGTTAATTTATGAAATTTCCCACTTAGTATCTCCAGATTATGATTTATTCTGAGTAACTAGATCCAAGGAAAGTAATCCCATGGATAAAGGGAAAATTACCATGCTGTAATTCTGTAATTAGCAGAGAAGGCAAGAGTATGTTTCTATATCACACACACACACACACACACACACACACACACACACACACACCCTGTACCATCCTTTATATGGATGGAACAGATGCAGAAGTCTTCATTACATTTATTTTAGGAGAAACACCCATGAGAATAGGGATAGAATTTATTTTATTCACCTTTCACTCTCCATGACTTTCTGAAACATTGAAAATATTCCTAAGTTATTTCTTAGAACATCTAATAAATATAGCAGGAAACAGGGACAATTTACATCTGTGCAATATAAGAAAGCTTATATTAGCAGAAGGAGGAGGAAGTTTTTAGTAGATGCTATTTCCAAATTTTGTTATAAAATTTTAAAACAGTATTTCACATCCACTTGGTCCCTCTACATGTGTTCTCAAATAGAATTCTCAGAGAAACACATTTTTAAAAACCTCTGCCAAATTTTGGCTATGATAAAAGTGATGATGATCACTATGTCATTGTGGAATATATGTATTTACTATATTTAGCCTTGTGCATACTACTCTTATTTATTTATACTACTCCATTTATTTAGTCTTTTCTACATAACTATGACAAAAATTTCTCATCTGTACCTTACAAGTGAGAACCCTGAAGATCAGAAATGCTTGCTCCAGCCTCAAGCAAAATTTGTGTCCAGGATTTGCATCTAAAGTACAACTCAGAATTTGAAAGTAAAATCCAATCAGAAAGCACCTTTGTTTAGGAAAATATTGCATTATCAAATCTGTCTACATTTTAACAACTTATAGACTTCAATGGTGTGCTGTGAACTAGCTGCCATGAGAAGAAACTTTGTTAGGTAATAGATCAACTTGTTTATATGTCAAAATAAGTTTGTTATCAATTTGTATATTTATTTAAAAAGTCTTCCCTAGTGTTGGATTACTATCAAAAGTCAGTCATGAATTTGTATGTCTACAAAAAGCCTTAATGCTGCATGGGGAACAACTTGTTTTAGATGATTTTGCTGGGAATATTTACATTTTTTTCATCATTTTGGCAAAAATCTTTCAAACATGGATAGTCAGGAAAGTATTTCAGTATTATGTTATTTCTCCCACAAATGGTCATTTCTACTATACTTCACAGTCTACTGTTGGGGAACCTTGGTGACTGAAAATGGACGGCAACGTGTGCTTATGTACCTCGTGGGCATGGGCCCTGTGAGCCAGCTAACGAAGCTGTCAGAACGCTAACTCCTAGTTTGTTTTTCTTTCCTGTGTTTGAGTTGGCAACATTGATGTTGTCTCACTAGACTTTTGCATCTAATTGCCTAGGATTTTATATTAAGCAAAAAGTAATTTCTTTGGAAATACACATTCAAAAATATAGAGAATGATATCATATAGAAAGAATTTGCAAAGGGCAAAAAGCAACTTCAGCGGTTAATGTTTAGCTTTTCTGAATTTTATTTTCCACTAAAATGACTTTCCCCTTATGACTAATTATGATTCCAGTTTTAAAAAAAATGGATCACTAATGGGACTTCTGCATATTTTTGGCCTAATCTTCTTGAAGAATCAAATGACTGTTTCTGCCCAAAATTATTCTGGAAAAAATACCTAAATTTAAATGCAACACAATTAGAAAATGCAAATTGTATCTTAGTGGAAGGTTTAAAAGAAATTTCTGTTAATTCATTAAAAATAATTCTAAGTGGTTTCTCCTAATTCTTCATTTTAAATTAGTTCCATGGGAAGTCACGTGGCTTTTTTGCATTGACTAAGGCATCACTCAATTTATTAAGTGGTGCTCACATGGCTGACAAGAGCAACACAAACTGACTTAACCCAAACTGGAGAGCAGCCAAGGCAGAGGGTGCAGCGGCCTCATTCATTAAAACTGGTTCTAAATAGAGATGTTACGACATAAACACACTTACATCGCAAGAAGCCAAGAGCCTCTCTATTAAAATCTCTACTATTATGCTCACACCCAAACATGAACAACTCAAGGAAATTTGTGAAGTTACATTAGTGCTGGTAAATGCATTTTTTCAAAGTGAGTTTTTCCTTCAAAACTGTTGAACAAAGTTTTGCTTATTCTGTGTGTGAATGTGTGTGTGTGTGTGTGTGTGTGTGTGTGTGTGTGTGTGTGTGTAAATGTGTGTGTGTGTGAGAGAGAGGAGGGGGACTGATGAAACATCAAATACCATGTGGATTATTCTAAATTATTTCAATTTTACATGAAATCATCAAAATTTAACACTCAGCCTTTTTGCAGCTGTTTCATACAGATGACAGCTCCAACATGTTTATTTCATGGTCTGCCATAATATAGACTTCATTTAATTTGCCAATTACAATAATCAGAGTTAGTGCTTTAAACCGACAAGAAACAAGAAAATACTATGCAAAGATTATCAAATTTTTGACTATAGGTAAGTCAATATCTGCTATCTTGTGCCCTTTAAATAGAAAGTCAGCTAAATATTAATATATAAACATTTTACATATGTATATTGACATACATAAATTTGTTCCATATTTAAATAGGAATCTCTTCAATGATATCAGTTTTGCCATGGCCAGTGGCTCATTACATATCTTCAATAATAAGAAACTCAACATTTTTTTCTAAATCATGTAGTTTATTATTAGACAGCTTTATTTTTATGACTCTCTTTGTGTTATTCCACAGAAATAAAAATTATATCATGCTTTTGAAGATACATTATACCTATAAATTTTGAACAAGCAATCTCTAGCTCAGTTATTTTCAATGATGTGAGAAAACTTTAAAACGGCCCTGATTCAAATATATACGGAATGAGAAAATAGAATAAAATACATTATCCCCTGGGGATAAATAAAATGTGCCTTCAGAATTTAAATAGACATTCTCACTTCTACCAATCTTAAAAGGCAAAAGTCACCAGTTTTGAAAAAAGGCTCACCAATGCTGTTAACATTTTTAACTATCCACAAAATGCAGAAAACTCAGCGAAGTGCAAAACAATCTAGACTTGACCATCAACATATTTTTTGTTTAACACAGAGAAAAATTAAAAAGCAGCCCTCACGCCCAGCCTGGAATATAGGTCCAGAATTCCAGGAAGCATAGTTCACCCACAATTTGATTTCAATCAGCCCGCTAGGAGTGTGGCTAGTACATGTCCAAGGAGAATCTCTAGAGAGCTTCTTTGGAAGATTTGAAGGGACTGATTGAGGCCCATCCTCCAGGACTGTTGGCAGGAGACAAGAGGGACCAGTGGATACATAATTTTTCTCTAGAGATTCGCATTCATAATTTCTATAGCAGTTGTTCCTGATGCCCTGGGGCATGTGGGTGGGACCTCAGGCTGTAGGAGCCTCTTAGAGTCCAAATGGTGGGATTTGGTGATCCTCACACTTCAAATAGAAAAACTCCCTTTCATGCTTTTATTTATTTATTTATTTATTTATTTGTTTGTTTATTTATTTATTTTTGCGGGTCTGGGGATAGGACCCAGGGGCATTTGACCTCCGAGCTACACCCCCTGCCATATTTTTTTTTATTATTTTTTATTTCAAAACAGGGTCTCATTAAATTGCAGAGGGCCTCACTAAGTAGCTGAGGCTATCCACGAACTGAGATCCTCCTGTCTCAGCCTCCCGAATGCTGGGATTTACAAGTGTGCGCCACCATGCCTGGCTTCATGCTTTTATTTATATGTTAGGCTTCCAAATAAAAGTGGGGGTTTTTTTGTTGTTGTTGTTGTTTATTTGGTTTGTTTTGTTTTTGTGGTACTGGGGTTCTTGGAAGCCCTTCTACCTTCGGGCTACACTCCCAGACCTAGTTTATACTTTTTATTTGGAAAAAGGGTCTCTTAAGCCAGGGAGGCTAGCTCCGAACCAGCTCCATCCTCCTGCCTCCACCTCTCAAGCTCGGGGATTACAACCGTGCGCCATCACGTCTGGGGTCCAAATAAAAGTTTGATACAAGAAGATTCTGCTGCTCCCTGAAGCACTGAAACAGCTCTTGTTTGTTCCTACAAAGAGTTCTTCCTTCCCAGAAAGCAAATCCTTGGTCCACATTTAAAGTCAAAAGGGGGCCAGATGTGGTAGCGCACGCTTGTAATCCCTACGCTTGGGAGGCGGAGACAGGAGGATCGCGAAGGTTTGGTTTAAGAGACCCTGTTTCCAAATAAAAATATAAAAAATAGGTCTGGGAGTGTACCCCGGAGGTAAAAGGGCTTCCAGGAACCCTAGTACCACCAAAAAAATAAAGTCAAAAGGGGCCAACACTTTTATATCATTTCTGTTTATTATAGATGTAATTTCAAAAATGTATTCAAAGGAGTGCACTGATTAACTTATGTTTGATATGCCCATAATTGTTATTATATTATACTCTTAATATAGCATTATTATAAATTCTCCTTTTATGTAAACATATTTTGTAGATTCTTTTTTCATTGATTAAAAGAGGCAAATGGTTAAGAGAACATGTGAAAAAGTAGAGAATTGAGAATCCTTCTTATAAACAAAAACCCAGAGCCTTAAAATTTAAAAATAAGGAAATCATAAAAGCAAACAAAGACCTGGTTTTGTACCAGGTACAAAAACTCCCCTATTGGGGGACCAGAGCAAAGGCCATAAAAAGCAAATTTATGTTAGAATATTTGGCTTCGGATTAAATGTGGGGTGAATATTCAGGGTGGTGGAAAATTCTGTTTTATCTGAACTCGTTCTTTCATGCTTGGCCACGGCTTTGTATTGTTCAAAGATGATGCTGTGTAGGATAGATTGACTGTGCAGACACAGAGCAGACCCAGCATGAGAATTTATTTGCTGCAACCCCACATTCCTGTAATGTTTCTGAGGGTGTCTTTCAGAATCAAGTGGAAACAAAAACAGCAAAGTGACTTACTCCATGATAAATGAATGTGCCCAAAAACACAAGCTGGTAATACCCGCCGGAATTACTGATGTGGCCTTGTCAAGAGCCACATGAAAGGAAATAGGAAAGGGGTTCTAACAATGCCAACTTAATCCAACGCTTCAACATGATAATAAAAACATTCACTGAAAAGAGATGAAGATACTTGGCTGGTTTGCGGACTGCAATGAGGTAAAATTTGGGAAGAAATGTTCATTCTGGCAACTAAAGGGCATAGATATTTGGTTGCATTTGTACTTCAAAATTAGGTCTTGCAGGTGAATTACCATGCTGGTATTTACCTGTAAGTTAACATGGCCTTTGCAAAATAAACAGAATCACTGTTTTTAAGTGTGTATCTATTGAGCTCAGTGAAAAGTTGAAGTTTGGCCTGGGGGAATGGGGAACCACTTATCTCTAACATTGTTTAGATGCACAAAATGCTGGATTCAAGAGAAAAAAATCTGTACACATTAGATTTTTGTTGGGATAAAGGAAAGTAAACAGAAAGAAGTTCTGTGCATATAAGGGGTACCACTGAAATGGAGTTAAACCCCAAGACAACTGTCATCCTTGCTTGGAGAGACGGTTTTGAGCACCAGTAAAGAGAAAGGATGAGTTAGAAGTTGCAGTCTTTATTTTCATGATAGACTTTTATAAGTCTCTGTCAAATGAAAAGTGGTACTTAGGGCACAGCTACAGGAAATAGATGGTTTCCCTTTTTGTATGGGATCAGGTCTTTCTTCCTCTAATAACTCATTGGCTTTGGGACCCTGAAAGTTAGCAGTATCTTGGAGCTAAGCAGAGTTGTTCTGATGGAAATCTCCAAGAAACAAGGCCAGGTATAAGTAAAATGAGCTGACAGGAGATGCTAAACCATCAAGTGCCAAGAGTAAGAGAATTTATAGAAAAACAGACATTCCACTCATCCC
Source organism: Muscardinus avellanarius (assembly GCF_963383645.1). Taxonomy (NCBI): domain Eukaryota; kingdom Metazoa; phylum Chordata; class Mammalia; order Rodentia; family Gliridae; genus Muscardinus; species Muscardinus avellanarius. Next base: position 196,333,313 of record NC_137787.1, read on the forward strand.
GAAAGTAGAATTCTGTGGTATATTAGCAGACACAGGTGCATTTTAAAAAGACCTGCTTTGATGGTCAGTTTTATGTTTCAATGTGGCTAGAACAGAGCATCCAAAATGTGTAGGTGTTATGCATCAGTGCAGGTATTTCTGTGAAGGCATTCCTTTAATACCTTTAATAACTAAGTCAGTGGCTTCTTGAGTATGATTGAATGCCTTTCATATTGTGGATGGGCCTCAAGCAATCTTTTGAAAGCTTTAAACAAAAAGACTGAGGTTCCCCTACGGTTAAGAGAACACTGCGTTCAGATGGCCTCAGATTCAAAGCACAGCATCCATCGATGTTTTTGTGCCTCTGGCCTGCAGGCATGCCATGCAGATTGCAGATTTGCCAATTCCACAATCACATGACCCAGTTCTTTAAATTAAATGTCTCTTTAAGAATGTACACACATCCGAGTGCTCCTTTTTCTCTGGACAGCACTGACTAATACCTTTCCTATGTGTCAGGTTCTTCCCATGTAGCATTCCTAGCTTTTAATAGCTTGTGTGTATGATATCACCACACTCTGTTAATGAACAAGAAAACAAGACCAGAAATCAGGCAACTTGATTGAGTCAGATGTCTAATAAGTAATGGATCTCAAATTAAGTCCCATGTCTTCTACAGAATTTGTATTTCTCCAACTGCTGCATTTTATTAATATTTTACTAAACAAATTTTCATATATATATATATATATATATATATATATATATATAGTTTCTCTATATATACTTATATACAGAAAGATCAGAAAGATATATATATGTATACATATACATATATATATATAATGTGTATTTGTATCTCTTTAAAACTCTTCAACACATATATATTATAATATAGACTTTACATTTTCCTTTTATATAGGGTCAGGCTATTTAAATTGTTGTCATTTATTACAGAAATTCATCAAAAAGGGCCAAAACTATGAAATAAATGTAAGTTATCAAGGTAATACAATAAAGAGATGATATTTTCTCCTGTATGTAAAGGCCTTTTAGTGAACTTCTGCTAAATGAGTCTAAGAGAAAGATGATAACGGACTGCAAAATGGGTTCAGTTTTCTGAACATTTCTTTACATTTCATAAGTGAAAATATATTCTGAATCTTTATGGAATGAAACCTTTTCAATGAAAATGACAAATCCTCAAAGGAAAAAAACAGAAGTCTTTTAGACATATTATGTAGTAGCATAAGTCACAGGGGTTTCCCTGGGAGCTTCTGATGTTAAAACTTCATTTAAATTCCATGAATAAAAAATGTAGTCTAATTAGCACAAGAGACATGGCCACTTGCAGGCAGGAGAGCTATGTATTTATTGGCCTTCAACATCTCCTCCTGTTTAGGAGAATTATGTCTATCTCCTCCTATTCCACAAGTGAGGTAAAAACACAAGTTTAGCCAGCATTTCCAGCTAATAAAGCGCTTTGATGTAAACAGGTCCTCAGTTATGCTGCGTGCATGAGCTGCCCATTATGACACCTGTGTTTAGGACGGCGTAGTTGGGGGCACTTGAGTTCTTGTCATTCCATTGATGGTGATGCTCGTTTTCATGACTTGTACAAAAAGTGACCACTACGCGCATAAACATATATTTGCAGAGGTGAGATAACCAGAAACTACTGCTTGGTGGGAATAGGATATATTCCTATCCATCTTTCTATTTTGCAGAAAAAATATCTGAGAGTAACAAAAATAGAGGCAATTACCAGTACTACAAGGAGAAAGAAAATCTAACATTTTAATGAGAACCTCCAATGCGAGTAATGCTTTCACCTACACTTTAAGGAAAAAGCACCTGGCGGTGTGCAAAGCTTTTTACCAAAGCACTCTGTAAGGATGGGTGATCCTGCCTTAACATGCTTTCTAAGGAGCCTGGTCATGTTTCGGAGTGAAAGACTCAGAATGCAGAATGTTGTTCTATCCACTGACTCTTCCATCCTCATCTGGCCAACAGAGCCAGCCATGGGTGAGCGGGCTGCAGAGATCACCTGCATGGGAGCTGGCAGCTCCTGTGGCAGTAAGGTAAGTCACCACAATCAACTGGTACAACGCCAGTGACTTGGCCCAGGCATTCTCATTCTGCATTGAATGCCAGTCTTTGATCATAAAGTGCCTTCAAGAGAACACTGAGGGTACAGCTCTAGAAGCATAGCTATATCTAAAATGAGGGTGACTTTCCAGCACTGTGCATAGGCAGAGAAAGCTTGTTATTTTACATAAGCAAAATCTACATAACAGAAAAATCCCATGCTGGCTGTGGTGGTGCATGCCTATAATCCCAGCACTTGGGAGGTTGAGACAGGAGAAAGGCAGGTCCGAGGCCAATCTCAGCAACTTAGTGAGACCCTCCCAAACCTAACGAGACCCAGTTTCAAAATAAAAAATGAAAGGGGCTGGAGGTGCAACTTGGAGGTAGAATGCCCTTGAGTTCAATCCCCAGTATCTCACACACACAAAGAGGAAGAAGAGGAGGACAAGGAAGAGGACAGCTTGGTGCTAGCTCCAAGCAGCAAAAAGTTTCTTTAGATTGGGGTAACTCTTCAGTTCACTATCTTTCAACACATTTCTCAGAATCAAGAACATACTCATCCCCATAAAAGCTAAAATCAAAATATCAAAGGCCACTTGGAAGGGATGTTATTACTCAGAATTATATCGACATTTCCATCAATAGGAAAATAGTTTGCATTGTTATCAATTTAATGGGAAAATATACAGCTTTAATGATCACTTTGGGCTAGATCCAAACATTCAGGCCTATTTTTATGCAAGTTAAGATTTTCGTTTGTTTATTTAATATTTATCTTGTGATTATATAAGTTGGTTTATAAAAGTTATTAATACCAGTATAAATTATCCATTATTACTAAAAACTCATGATGAATATAAAAATTGATCAGCTGAAGATAAAATAAGTGTTACAGACAAACATTACCTTATCTTTGCTTTAAATCTGAAAGCTTCTAAAAAGAGTAACATTCTCTGAAATGTCCCTTTTTCTGCATATTCTTCTGACTCTTTTTATCAGAAAATGCCAGCTCTGTGTGATCATCAGCACCAGGACATTCCAACCAGAGTGTTTTTTATACTGCCATCCACAACACCAAGCCAAGAGACTCTTTCCTGATTTGGTGTGATACAAAAAGAGCAAGCACACTTAAAACACCGTATCTTTCAGGCTTACAGAAAAGTAAGAGATACAAATCGCACCGTCTGGTAACTGGCTCACGTCCTTCAGTGACCTCAGACACCTACCTGGATTTCCCAGAAGTACCAATTAAGTGGAGTCATTTTTCATCCTTTATTTTATTTACTTGTTTCACATTGCTAGGGATCATTAATAATGGGCAATATTGACAACTTTTCTATGTTGTATTTTAGAAGTACCATGCAACTCTGAGATCACTGTCCCACAGTGACCTTCTACGGTAGAATCCACCATTAAAAGAAAGCAAATGTCCACTTTCCTCCTCAGATGCCTCAGTCACGAAACAATGAGATCATACATGACAGCATCCACCTTTGAAATAGAAATTGTATGTGTGTGTGTGTGTGTGTGTGTGTGTGTGTGTGTGTATGCATATATATGTATTTGTGTATATGCATTTGTGTCTATATGTATATGATATATATGTATGTATGTATATTTCTGCAGTGGCCAGGTATATCTACAAATACTTTTAATATCATTGCAAATATGTAAAAATAAATTAATAGATATGTGTAGAATAAGTGCAGTATTAATACATTTAATTAATTAAAAAATTGATCTACAAAATTTGAGATTTAAAACTCACAAAATAGAAAGAAATAAACAGACCTGGGCATGGAACTCAGTGGTAGAGCACTTACCTAGCTAGCGCCAGAGTCCTAGGTTAGATGCCCAGCACCGGCAAAAATAAATAACAGACACTATTTCCCTACACCAGGTGAGAACAGGAAAGACGGTTAGAGAGTAATCAGCCCAACACTCCTCTTGGGCATGATTATTACCTACAAACAAATTTTAATCAGTGCGTCCCCCTGATCTCATAGTGTTGACCATTTTTTCTCACTTTTCTCCATCAATTCACCAAATAAGCAAAGCCTTCAAAGCCCATGAACCCCAGGGTCAATTCAATCTATGGGGATTGACAGGAAGCAGAAGGTGTGACGTCTAACTCCCTGCCGGAACTGTGGAAGGAAGAGGTTGAGCTGAGTCCCCGCAGCAGAAGGGCACATTGTTTTTCGGCTTCTGCCCGCACAGAAATGTCCTCTAGTTTGATTCAACAATTAAAATGCTTTAAATTTACATTCAAAAGTGTATGGATATTTTTTTCAAAGTCAGATACCATGCCAGAGGGGGTGATGCCAAGGACCTTTCAGAGTCAGCATGCTTTAGACCAAAATAAGCTTCTCCTTAGCACCATCAGGCCTGAGATGTAAGCTAATATTAAGTCTGGCCCCTATTAGGCCCCTGGAGTGTTCTCAGACTCTTGGGACCAGCCCTTCTCTCAGAATACTTTTACAAGAACCTCTTGGGGGCTTTTCATTTCTTTCCCAAACTTTGTTTTGGGATTTCTGAGATCTAACCCAAGACTTCTTCTCCCTCAACACACACACACACACACACACACACACACACACACACACACACACATTGCATCTTTTGATTTTTCTTGATCCAGGATGACATATAAAGGAGATGGCTCACATGATTTTTTCCACATTAATAACAAAAATGTGTTTGAAGGTGGCTTACTCCGTAAACTTTGGTATATATATATTCCATTTCCCCAGATGTCCAATTATTTAAAAGTAGAAAAATAATAAATCAGTGGTAAGGTTAACACCAAACATTACAAAATGATACTGCCCAGCTGTAGGGGTCAGCTGGAAAGAGAAGCCTTCATTTCCTAAAGACACAGCAAAGGTGCAAATGTAGTAAATCACAGCCTGGGTGATGTCCACAACATGAAATGAAAATATTGTGCAAAGAATCGCTCTCTCTTCTCAATGGAAATATATTTGCATGCAAAGGGCAAGATACATGATATGGTGGATCACATCCTTAAAAATAGCCTTCCAAGATATTAGTAGAAAATATAATTTTGTGCAATATAATTTGAGGGTATGTTGAAATGATGTATGTAGATGCCAGCACTCTAAAGGAATTAACAGCATTCAATTATTCATCCATGACAAAGAATATATTTTCAAAAAAAGTGAAGTACTGGATATTTTACCTAACTCTTAAACTAAAAATGTATGTGTATATATTAATTTACTTGTATATATTATATTAGTACACATTGTGTATATATTAATTTACTTGTATATATATATTAGTACGCATTGTGTATATATTAATTTACTTGTATATATTATATTAGTACACATTGTGTATATATTAATTTACTTGTATATATTATATTAGTACGCATTGTATATATATCAATTTACTTGTATATATTATATTAGTACGCATATTAACATGTATATGGAGGCAGGTAGGAGACAATGAAACTTCCGGGTCGGGGTCAGAGATGGAGCAGTTTATTACCCCCGCCCCGAGCAGTAGCTCCTGCATCAACATAATTGTGTGGTTTCCCTAAATTCTGACTCCTGCAGGCACCAGGAAGAAGACAATCTGATGAATTAGCATTGGCAGTTAAGTTGCATTCCAGGGGAGGAACCTGAGCTTAGAAAAACTGAGTGATTATGATGGGGTGGAGGCATTTGTGTGCATTGCTTCAAAACATGACATAATCTCTGTTTGCTAATGCTGTTTACTACACAAACACCCTTGAAAAGGAAGTCCAGAGCAGATGTTTAGTCAGTGCCCACCTTGCCAGATGTGCAAAAAATGTAAGGGGTCCATTGTCTCCCAACTGGAAGATGCTATTAGGAAACAAAAGAGGCTAAAGAACATTTCCACTCCAGATGAACAGAGTCTGGGGAAATGAGAAGGGATGCTGGGAACAGTGTCAGCTCTGGGCTACTGCATAAATGAAATTAGGTTAGAAAATGACGCAGCACACAAATGTGCCCATTGCGACACTACTGAAAAATTAATGTCTGTGGTAACTGAGGGTAAATATTTATGATCATTCAATTTAACATTAAGAGCTAGCACCCTTCCTAGCAATTAAATTAAGGTAGACCATTGATTCTCAACTAAATGTGGTTTAGCAATGTCTGAAGATATTTGGGGTTGTCACTGACAGAGGGTACCACTATCATCTAGAGAGTAGAGATACAGATGTCCAGAATGCCACAACACACAGAGAAGCCTCCTGAAACAAGCAATGATTTAAACCAAAGGCCAATGGTGCCAAGATTAAGAAACCTTAAACTACATGCCTAGTCTCAGTGATTTTATGTAATCTCAAATCATCAGGAATAAAATCATTTACATTAATGAAGTATTGACTCAGAACCAGGTACGATGGCACACAGTTGTAATTCTGGTCTTTTGGGAGACTGAGATAGAATGATCATGGATTCGAAGACAGCTTCAGCAAGTAGTGAGACTCATTAACAGAGTGAGACCCTGTGTCAAAAACTAAAATTAAAATAGGGCACCGGGCATGATGGTACATGCTTGTAATCCTACACTTGGGAGGCTGAGACAGGAGGATTGCAAAGATTGGATTCCAACCTCACCTACTTAGTGAGGCTCTCAGCAACTTAGTGAGACCCTGTTTTAAAATAAAAAATAAAATAGGTCTGGGAGTATACCACGGAGGTAGAAAGCCTCTGCGTTCCATCCCTAGTACCAACAAACAAACAAACAAACAAACAAACAAATAAATAAGGCTGGTTGTATGTCTTAAAGATAGAATTTTCCAGCCAGGTATGGTATTGCACACTTGTAATCTCAGGCTTTGGGAGGTTGAGACAGGAAGATCCAGGTTCACGGCCAGCCTCAGCTACTTAATGAGGCCCTCCACAACTTAGTGAGAGCCTGTTTCAAACTAAATAATAAAAAATTGGGCTGAGGATGAGGTGTAGCTCAGAGGTAGAATGCCCCTGGGTTCCATCCTCAGAACCACACACACACAAAATATATATAATTTCTCTTGGTTCAATCCCTAGTACCATACCTACACACAAAGTATTGACTCAGAGAATCTGGATTTGTCTCAAGTGAGGAAACTAAAAGCCACATTTTATTCTTCATTTTATTCCAAAGATCAATTAGAAACCACTTTTAGAAATGGCTTGGATATATTCTGATTGCATTAATATAAGAAAGATTATTCTCTGATTTGTAACGAGGCATCCTATGAGTCAAATGCATTATTGCCATGGTATGGAAAAAAAGATTCCACTCTTCGTCTTTAGAAGATGGACTTCTAGAGCCAATGCTTAGCTGCATCACTTATCTGATGAAATACATTTTTTGACCCTCAAGTTCTCAGCTTTCAAAAAGAATGACTGTAATATGCAATATTAATATTGTCTCCACAATGATATGAGAGTTAATTGAAATAATGGAGCAATGAAGTGCTTTGTACAGTCAAAAGTAACCAGTATCAGCTGGGGTGTTAAGAGCAATGTTTTTCTGTGTGTGTGTGTGTGTGTGTGTGTGTGTGTGTGCACGCGTGCGTGTGTGTGTGTGTTTTCTTTAACATCAAAGACACAATATTGAGAAATGGCCTATTCTTCTGAGGCATTATTGATTTTTTAAATCTTTGAGGAGTTTAATAGCAGTCTTTTTATTCTTCTTCAGAGAATTTTAGTTTACCCTGTTTTAAAGGCCAGGTATGTGTAATTGTATAGGGTAATGTGTCAAGATCAGAATAGTGTTTGATGTAGCTTCAAGGCAAGATGTTCCATGAAATATCTGAGAGCTGACTTGGCAAGCTTTTCAAAATGGGAAAACTTAAGATTAAGCATGTACAGCAGCCTGCTCAGAGAAATAAAGCCACATATGTTGATTTAATCTGCTTATGGAATCAATGCTTTTCTTTTTCACTCAAACAGAAGCAAGGTCTCAACTGCATCCTGGATTTGACTAATGCAACGTATCTCACTCAAATCTGATGTTTATAAGAGACAATGGTAAATATTTCTAAAGGCTTTTTTTGAATCTGTGGTTTGATAAATTAGTGGACCAAGGCACTGACATTATTGTAAAACCCACCCACTGGAGACTTTCCTAGATGAGATACCAATTGTTCAGGTACAATTTAGTTGGTGTATCATGAGAGTTTAGACTGGCTGACCATAAATTTACTACATTGCTTATATTAGATGACCATGAATATTTAAAGATTACTAGGAAGATCATGGTATTCCATTTTCAGAATTACTGTCAAAGAATCCAGTAATTCAATCTATTGTGAGGATGGCACCAGCCCTAATTGTTGATTCAACTGAAAACCAGCGTAACTCTACATACGAGTAAAACCAAAGCCACTGTTTCTTGTTGTTGTACAGAAGAATGCTGATGAATTTGACAACTGATGAGAGGACTTTCTTAGCATACTCTACCATCAACTATAGAGACCACCTGGATTTTTACTGGCCTTATATTTCTTGTCTAGTATTTATACTTGGGGAATCTTTTATACACTTGACAAATATCTCTGTGAAGAGTTACTATTTTTTTCAAATACTACTAGAAGTATAGAAAAAAAAATAACTTCAGAAAAAAAGAGTCTTCTATTTCCTACTATCATTTCCAAGTCACATGATCATGAACTTGAACTTAATTGAACTGAAATCAGTTGGTGCTAATTTGTACACTGTACTTCAGCTTTGTTTAGTCAAGACTTGATCCAAATAATAATTCATAAGAGTACAAAATATTGATAAAAATATCCAAGGTAAAATCCAAGACTTCTTCTTCTCAAAGAATATGTTATATACCTATTAAATTTTTTCCAAAAGGCCTTAAATCTCTTATCTTACCAACATAATGATTTTTCTTGCTTATAGAGGATGATATGAAAAGTAGGGAAACTGATTATGCTAGATCAAGACACAAAAATAGGATATATATGCAAAGAATAGAAATAGGATATCTGTGTCAAGAGAGAAATTTGTTTCTAAATTACCTGTTACATATCACCTTTTAATGTGTGTTGCTTATAGGTAGACATACACTTAGCCTTTTGTACCCTAAGTGGACTAAAAGAAGCTATTTTATTTACATTTGTAGGTCTACAATTGTTGCTTATAGCACAAGAAAAAGCATTGAGAAGCCCCTTGTCTTTAGAAAAGACAGCTGTCAGACTCTGAGGTCTCACAGCTTCTCTTCCCACTGTGTGGCTTCTTCTCCAAATTTTGGTAATATAAGCAAGGTAGTTTCAATGTCCCAAGGAGGCTCATGTGATGAAAAGTTCATCTCCATATTGTAGTGAGGGCTAGCAGAAGGAAGATAGGTCACTGGTTTCCTGCCCTAAAAGGGAAAACTGGGATCCTGGCCCCTCCTTCCTTTCTTTGTTTCCTAGCTACCCTGAGGTGAGTAGGCTTTTTTTCCCAACACTCCCAGCATGATGTACTGCACCACTACAGGCCCACAACTCTGAAACCCTGAGCCCAAATAATCCTCTCCTCTTTACAAAGTCGGTTATCTTAGGTTTGTTACAGTGATGGAAATGTGATCAACACAGCAAGTAGTACCACCCTGAGGCTCGCGTGAAGCATGAGGAGCATTCGTGAATTCTTCATGTTCTTGGGAAACTGCAATCAAAGAATTTGAAACCCAGTCTGTGACACCAAGGTAAGTAATACCTATAGTGATATAGTACTTCCTGCACAACTAATACGGAAAGTACTCAGTATAGTCACTGAAAGCCAAAGAGAGGGATGGAGAGTATGTTAGTTAACTTCCATTGCTGTGACTAAAATAACCAACAAGAACAAGTTAGCAGAGGAAAGATTTATTTGGGTCCTAATTCAGTCCATGGTTGGCCAGCTCAAAACATGGTAGTAGGACCTGGTAGAGGAAAGCTGCTCGGCTCATGGCAGCCAGGAAGCAGAGAGAAAGTGAGAGAGAAGAGGCCAGGTCGAGTGCCCAAGAGCATTTCCCACATGACCTACTTTCTCCTGCCACACTCTCCCTGCCTACAGTTACCATCCAGTTAATCCATTCAGAGTACTCATTCAGCAAATGGATTTACCCAGTGATGAAGGTAGAGCCCTCAGGATTCAGTCATTTCATCTCTGAACATGACTACATCCCTAACACACCAGCCTTTGGAGGAGCCATTCCACGTCCAACCCATCAGTGGTACGCAGAACAGATGAACAGTGGGAACAGGTAAGGGCTATTAGGAAGAATTTAAGACACTTATCACAGACAGGCTTTTGTGGAAATATAAGATTAAATGGGAATGTACCAATTTTATCTCGAAATTGAAATGTCTGCCTATTATAAACTGGAAATCAACCATCAAAGATTTTTTATAAATTCTAGAAACCCAGCATTTATTTATCTTTATTGATTATTAGAGTAATTAATTATATAATTGTACATACATGTACTTTGAGACCAGGTCTGCCTGTATTTGAATTCTGCTTATTGTGAAGAATTTCTCTCTGAGGCTCAAGTTCTTTTTCAGAAAAAATTGAGTATAAATATTCTTGCCTCAACATGTAATTGGTGATTTGAAGGTGATCATATAAGAAAGCTTCAAGTGCTATCTTCTTCTTTTTATAATGTAGGATATAGTCAATACTATTCATACAGTGGTTTACCATTTTACTATTCCTCTAAAAGATTTAAGCCTGTTATTCATTGGTAGTGAAAATCTTAAGCTTTCAATAAGTTTAGAAAATAGAACAGGTATATCTCCTAGAAAATTAAATAAAAAGAACTATAAGCCAATGCTGTTGTATATCCTACTAATATATTTTGTGTTTATGATAGAATCTTTCTGGATAGTACCTGCTACCCATGGTTATAGAAATTATACAATGATATATTGTTTTGGCTGCTGCATGTCACAATCCCAGATCAGAACTGAATATCACCTGTAACCATATCAACCTCTTGAGCTTGTCCAGCAAAATATCTGAAGCCCACTGGGCAAATGCACATCCTGGACAGAGCCCTTCAAGGATTTTGCAGGCGCTGGGCCAGCTACTAGACTCTGAGCATTGCGATTACTTTTATGGTCACTTGGGTCTCCATCAAAGGTAAGCAATGGGGTGCAGCTGAGAAACCTACAAGGGTGAGGAAGGAGAACAAAGATGATGTGCATCTGTAGACATTGTGTTTTACTCCTTGGCAGAGTGCCTACAGGTAGAGAAAGGACTGTCCTGGTTAAAGCCATCCTGCCTCAGTAACCAGCCTGTTCACTGACAAATTTGAGTGAACATTTGAGTGAGATGCTTTTGAATGAATAGAAGGCTTGCCTCCAAGTCAATTGGTTTATTCGATTCAACACAGCAGAAATCAGAAACACTCAGAGGTTGTGGATTTGTTGATCGGGGAGGAAAAGCCTAAGGGCAGGGAACCTGCCAGCTTTGGGTGGTGAATGTGGAACCTTCTCTGTTATCTCCAGAGAATAAAAAGGGAGCCAGCAATAGGAGGGAGGAGAACTTCAAATGTTTTCAGTCACCAGTTTATTTTTCCCCCTTTCGCTAATAGAGACATCAACTCAATATTACATGTGTTTGAAAACAAATTCATTTCATATTTAATAAATTACTTCTTTACCTGTCTCATTCTTTGAGTTTGTCAGTAGTTAGTAAATCCTAACACTTAAACAGAAGAAAATAAAATTGATGTAATCTTCAAATATAAGGCCATTTTCTTAAATAAATAATAATTTTAAAAAAAAACACCAAAAAGGCCTGGAGCTTTGGGAGTGTCTATAAAAGTACTTTGTTTTTGCTGGGTTGGTGCAGGTTTGAGTATGGCTGTGGGCTGGGCTAACTCTGCTCCTTGCAGAGAGCCCAGCGCTGCTTGTGCACCTTTGCAGTTTTCCTTCAATCCTTTCTTCTGTGCCTCCAGGGCCCACTTTAGGGTCTGAATCCCAAGCACATTTGCACATGTGGGTGTTTAGAAAATGCTATTTGATGATAATGATGATGATTTCCTGAAAGCCAGGGCTTCTCATCAGAGGAACGTGTGAGTGTTGGAGGCTTTTGATTAGTTTCCTCTTGATCTCTTTTAAAAATAGGGAGGATTTGCTCATCTGTTTAGGATGGTGGTTAAAGGGTAGTCTTGTCTGAAGGCAGAGGAAGGATGGGATGACTTCAAGGTCCCGTCTAATTTCACAATCCTATGAAGTAAGGTCATTTATTCTGAAGAAAAGGCTCGAAGGTTTAGTGTGTAGAAGATGGTGACCAGCTGCTCTCGCCTCACTGATTACAGAGAAGGAAATGTGTTTAAATTTGAGCACAAGAGATTGAGGCTTTAAGGGAAGAATTTCCTGACACCAAGGCTATGTCAAATCCAAGGGCAAAGAAACCACGGAATGAAGTCAGTTCCCTTTCTCAAGTATCACCCTGCCAGAGGTGGAGGAGAATCCCGCCAGGAACAGGAGGGGAGGCGCCCCTGCTTCCTCCCTCCCTCTCCTTCTCTCACCGTGAGCTCCATCTTTCCTTAACACGAGTCATAGCTCTTTGAATTCTTCACGAAAGCTTCTGGAGAGCACAGGGCTTTGTTTCAGAGCCCGATTTTGCATTTGTTAAAAGTTACAGGAGACTTTATGGAGTGGAGCTAGGATCCACCACAAGATGACTTTCATGTGCTCTTCTATTTTTCTGGCCTGAGCTGGAGTCTCACCATATGTTAGGAATTGCGCTAATTTTATTAATTGCAGATGTTCAAACGTAGACATTAAAATGCTAAAGTCAGAACTCTCCCGATCTCCCATATCAGGCCAAACTACGTGAACTGGTCGTTTAAAGTGGTCGCTTTTGCTTGAGCTTCTCAAATATTTTGTTTCAAAAATATTTAAAAGAAAAAAATTATTATAAAATTGTGCCAGTATATTGTAAAGGGTGCGTTTCCAGCATATTGTGACTAATTTACCAGTATATAATTCTTGAACAAAGATAGAGATTGGTCACAATTACAATTGGTTATTACCAGGTATGTAAAATAAAAATACCAAATAATAAAAATATCTCTAAGGCCTATGAGAGATTTATTTATAGGGCCATTTTTGATCATGTATAGCAATTTAAAATACCAATATAAAACATTAAAATTATGCTGGGCATGGTGGTGCACGCTTGTAATCCCCTCACTTGGAAGGCTGAGACAGGAGGATCGCACAGGTTCAAAGCCAGCTTCAGCTACTTAGTGAAGCTCTCAGAAACTTAGCGAGACCCTGTTTCCAAATAAAATATAAAATAGGTCTGGGCGTGTAGCCTGGAGGTAGAAGGCCCCTGGTTTCCATCCTCAGTACCATATATATATATTACAAAATTATTTTCTGGAGGATGGTATTGAGCATTGAACCCAGACAAACTGCACCCCGAGCACCTTTTATGCTATATTTATTTTAAAATAGGTCTTTCTAAGTCCCCAAGGCTGGCCTTGAACCTGCAATCCTCCTGTCTCAGCCTCACAAGTGCTGGGATTATAGGCACGTGTCACCACATAATTTATCATGTATAACTTAGAGACCAAGAAATGAATTCTATAACAAAAGCATTTACAGTTACTATTGCAAAAAATATACATTTATTTATTATAAAATTAAATCTCCTAAAAAATAAAAAAATTATTAGGACATGGGGTTACCACTACAATTTGTTCTAGGTAAAAATTTGTTCTAGGTAACAATTGTGTGTGTGTGTGTGTGTGTGTGTGTGTGTGTGTGTGTGATATTCTGGGTTTAAACCCAGAGCTACATGCATGCAAGCAAGTGTTCCCCCACTGATCATACTCACAGCCCAAAACACTACTTTTTGGATCACTGGGAAACAAAAACCTAAATTTAATTCAGATAGATATAGTTATCCAAATATGGCTAATTGTATTGACTGACATTTAGTAACCACAAATAATGGAAGAGTTTGTCAATGAAGAGCATGTGGCGTCTCATCACGAGTACCACCCGGGTGGGGGGGGTGTCAGCAGGTGCAGGGGAACTGCTTCTCTCAGTCCTCCTATCTGCCCCCAAGAGAACTTTGCTGATAGGTCGCCTCTCAAGAGTGAGAAATAGATCATAGGCAGTGTATCCACTCTAAGCCATTGGGATTATTGCGACTGGCTTTGAGGCCCGAGATATACCCTTAGTAAGGGGGTAACTTCATCTTTTATAAACGCATGATTATACTGAAGAGGCTGCCAAGAAGAGAAAGGAAGCTGTAGAGTAGCCAGCCAAGAGTGTTTCCAAAATACAAATACATCCAAAATGTGCATATTTTTCTATTTTAGTTTTAAGTCATAGTATAATACAAATGCCATCCTACATACGTATCTACACAGATATACCAAAATATAAGTGAAAACAGTAATAAAAGCAAACCAGAGACTCTGCGCTAATCATGATTATTCACATCAAGAAACGGAGACCACTCTTCTAATTCCATTTGTTTGCTGTACCGGCCAGATGGAAAGTTGCTTTAAAATTAAGCCAGACTTTTCAAACCATCGCAGTGAGTTGCAGTTACCACTTTTTTTCATGTGTGCTTTGAGTTAAAAGAAGTAAAAATCTTCTAGCTTAATTTTAATAGAATCAAATTATTAATATTTGTATTTATTCAGTGAACTGGAAAATAACATTTTAATAATGAAAACATTGGTGTCTTTGGATATTAAGTCTAAAGAATACGCTCATAGACTTTAATGTTTCATTCATATAATCATGTGTTACCATCATAAGGTTGTAACTTGATCCTGATTGAAGAATGTTTTGTTCTTAATGCAATATGCTATTTAGTAATTTTTCTAAAGCCAAAGAAAACAAATTGTTTAAGACTCACATAAATTAAAATGTGCTCATATTTTAGATGTGGCTTTGGTATTTGCTGAAAGTCATATGATATTAACTCTATGCCCACATCTGGATCAAAGTGCATCAGGACACAGTGACAGATCAATGAAGGATCATTGATGATTTTACCAGACACTTCCATTTGTGACTAGTAAATAAGAAAGTACTTGCTTTTTTCTAAATTGATGACAATATAACAAAAATGATAGAAGAATATTAAGAGGACAGCCTTCAAATACAGATAAAAGATTACTTTAGATGTCTAATATTTATTCTCCTAATAAGACACACATATTAAAGTACCAACACAACTATTAAATATCAAATTGGTTTTCATAATAAAGTCTGAGAATCAGGTAAAATGTTTCAGAGGAAGGCATAACCAGAATGGCAATAAGTGTATACTCTCCCTCACATCCGTCCCTGCACCTGGGAGAAGGAGCACAGGGACCTGAATGGACACAATTCCATTCCCACACCGCTCTTAGGTGATGGCATGGACACATAGCCCACTTTATGCCGACATGAGCGAAATCATAGAGACCAGAGGACCACAGATCATCTTTAAATTATAGACCATAAGAAACTGTCTAATTTAAATCATGCATGCTGAGAGAATGCTTTAAAAACACTATCCACAAATGCACACACATCATATATATTTGTATATTTTTATATACTCATAAGAAAAACCCAAGAGAATTTATCTGGAGCAGAACTATACTGTAACAAATACTAATATAACTTTTCTGGCTCAAGATAAAAATATCAGTTGGGAAGGAAGGGTAAGTCCCAAAGAATAAATATCTAAATATGTTTAAGGCAATATCTGGATATTCTTAAAGCAGCCAAAATATTCAGTTAAGTATATGGGTAAATATAATATCAAAAGCTCAAAATACATAAATCAGTAACTTAAAACTTATAGGAGATGACAGAAAAATCTACGCTCATGGCTGGATATTAAATATGCTCTTTTTCAAGAGTTGATAAAACAACTATATAAAAATTATTAGGGGTTTAAAATGTGAATAGTATTAGAAATATTAATCTAATTGACACATATAGAATATTGTGTCCAATTATAACACATTATCTGTCCTATACATAAAAAATGCAACCAACAAGTCAGTCTTTACCATAAAACATGTTGAAAAAATTTGAAAGGATTAAAATTATGCAGAGTATGTTTTCTGAGTATAATGTTACTATTTTTAAAATCAATAACAATAGTATGACCTAAAAAATTTCAGATATGAAAGAACTGAGAAACATAATTCTAAATAATGTCTATGTAAAAGCAGAAATCACAAGGGAAATTAGAAAATGTTTCAAAATGAATGATAATGGAAATACAGCAAAAAGAAATTGTTTTTGTGTGTGGTACTGGAGGTGGAACCCAGGGACATTCTACCTTTGAACTACATCCCCAACCCTATTTTTTATTCTTTTTTATTTTGAAACAGAGTCTCACTGAATTGCAAAGGGCCTCACTAATTAGCTGAGGCTGGCTTTGAACCATGATCCTCCTGTCACAGCCTCCCAAATGCTGGGATCACAAGCGTGCACTACCATGCATGGCTAGCAAATAAAAATTTGAGGGATGAAAGGTAAATCATTTGTAAGAGGGAAATCTGTGTTTTTAAGTGTCCATATTAGAAAATAACTAGTCTAAAAACCAAATAGCCATGCCTCTCTTTTAGTGAGTTGAATCAATCTCAAAATAGGTAAATAAAAAAAATAAAAATGGTAGAGATATATAAATAGAAAACAGTCAATCAGCCATAAGAGAATGACATGAACAGATTTAAATCAGCACGTGGTAATTTACCCTGCTGTGTATGGATAGGGTGTGCTCTCTATCCCAGCCGTCTCAGAAGAGCTTCCTCCTTCTGATGAAAAGAGAAAGGACAGTATTTGCCCCCAGTCTCCTCTGGCATTCCTCTTTTTATGGGGCTGCTCTTGGCATCAGACCTTCGCAGTCTGTGCTTCTCAGTGTCACATGGTTCTAAAGGCCAACACTTCGCAGTCATTAAGAAAAACAAAGCGGCTAGCCAATTAATAATGAGTTTAATTCAGGGGGAAATCGGGCAGCCCGGTTGTAGGCCACGGTGCTCAGCCGCATTGGCAACAACCAAGCAGGTATGCTGGGCTCCACCAGTCTGTTTTCTCCAATTTCCAAAGGAGAAACTTCTGATAAAAACCCAGCACCAGGCCGGCCCTGCAGTGCTCTGCCTCCTAGTCCTAAACCTCTTTGTCCTTTTCATCTCAGCCCTCCACCCTTAACTTCATTGATATTCCTTTGCATAAATGTCTCTGCACCTCGTCTCTGTGTTTTCTGTTTGAACTGGATAGAAAGGTCACTCTTTACATGGAGTGCAGAGGAGGATCAGAGGAATCCAAAAAAGTAGAAATTCACCCTCGGGTGATGCTGAGGGCGTTAGCAGAGCGCTCAGCAGCTCCGGGCCGGTGACAAGCATCAAAACACGAGTGGCAGGAAGAATTAGGACTCTAGTAATTATGCCAGTGGTGGAAGGATGCACCTAGGGAAATTTGGGAGACAAGATGCTGCAGGTGCCTTGTCCATCTCTATGTCTTCGATTTTACTTCAAAAATCACCCTATCAGCAGCGGAACTGAGAGATCAGGCTGAGCAGGACTGTGAGGATTGATGTGGTGATTCAGGTGTGCAAGATGGTCTTTGTGAGGTAAATCATCCCCATACGGCTGAAATTTGCTCTTTGATGGCTGCAGAATACTATTCGGTGATGTCTGAACTGCCTGTCAATATTCTGGAGCCCCAAAGAGTCAACGAAGATCAAGCAGGGCAGCATTTGAATCCCATTACTGAGAGAGCCTTGCCGGACCACAATTTCAGATCATACATTCATGGTACCAAGACAAATAGAGGTGTCAAGGAACAATAAATCTCTATACATTCTGCGAACACCTGCTGGGTGAGCCAAGATGTTACTGATATCAAGTCAGTAAGAAAACTAAATATATATGTGTGTGTGTGTGTGTGTGTGTGTGTGTGTGTGTGTGTGTATTAAACATATACTGAGGATTGAACTCAAGATCTTTCCACCTCTGAACTACAATCCCAGCCCTTTTTTGTTTTTATTTTAAATAGGTTCTCTTCTCACTAAGTTGCTGAGAGTCTCAGTAAATTGCTGAGTCTAGCTTAGAACTTGTGATCCTTTTGTCTCGGCTTTTCAACTACTGGGATTACAGGCATGCACCATCACACCCAGCTTAAAAATATTTTTCTTTTAGAGGATATATTAGATTATTGAGGTTTATTAATATTCAAGTTTAGTTTTTTATTAACATACTATTTAATTCTTTTGTTTGTTTTGAAACCGAGGGATTGAACCCAGGAGTATTCTACCTCTGAGGTACACCCCCAGCCCTTTTTATTTTTTATTTTGGTTTAGAATAGAGTTTCACCAATGTCTGAAGATCTTGCTAAGTTGCCGAGCCTGGGCTAAAATTTCTGATCTGCCTGTCTTAACCTTGCAAATACTGGGATTATGGGTATGCACCCTCAAGCCCGTTAATGTACTCTTTAATGGAGCCCATAAAGCAAGAAATAGTATGCTTCTGGACACTTACAAACATAATACTGAGGCATTACCAAAATATCACACGAAAAGCTGCAAATTGTCCGAGGCACATGTAGGTATTTAGCCACCTGTTTCTTGTTTAAAAGTTAGAAGCATGGCAGTATTCAAAACTGCATAGTACAGACCTGGATTAAGCTGACACAGACAAGGAAATTCAGAGTTAAAGTTGTCCTTTCATACATAGAACGAACCCCTCTTATCAAAAAATAAGAATAAAAATCTTTCAATGCTTACTATCATATTTGTAAATAATATCAAATTGTGAAATCACTCTGTGATGTAGGAGCTACCATTCTTGCTCAAAATTTATTTTCCACTTCTGATTTAAAATTGAGAATACTCTGACCCAAAAAAGCAATTTTTACAAGGCACAGTTAGCCAGTCAATTGAAGAGTTGAAATGTTTGAAGTCACTGTATTGTCTAAGACAGAATGGACTTGAATCATAAAACACATGGAAATCATTTCCATCAAATAATAGGACAAGAAAGGTGTCCTTGGATAGCTCCACATGGTGAATTTAAACTTAACATCGGGAAATTGATCTCTAATGCAGGTGTCTTTTATTTAATTTTTTTCTGGGGTAAGGTCATTTAGGAACTATTGTATAATTCTGTTATAGAATTAGGCTATTACCAAGTGTTTCTTCTTCACAAAAAATCCTATTAGAATATACTACACATATGTATAAATAGAACAAAGGTCATGTTATAATTATAGTACAAGTATGATAGAATGAAATGAACCTAATTATTCTCTTAAACACTTGTGAATATGGTTAACACTTGAGGGCACAATTGTCAACAGTAAAGACTTTTGTATTCTGCTCTTATTTGCAAGAAAAATCTAAGAGAATTTATCACCTTTAAAAATATGTATAATATTAACAGCTGATTGAAATTCTCTCCTGCATAAATTAGAGATAAAAACTATTATAAATATGTACTAGCTTACCAATCACCAGTTAGTAATAGATGCACTATACTTATTTATTTACTTAGGTATATATACACACATGCATGTATATATAGATATGCATAAACATGCATAGCATACGCACATATACATGTTTATGTGTATTAATGTATATATAGTACTATTAATGTATTCTGCTATTAAGACATAAAACATATGAAATATGTACACTAAGTGTATATGTGTATATTATATTTTTCTATAAAATATAACATATATAATGTGTATTGTGTTTGTGTGTGTATTTATAGATATTCCTTTTTTTGTTTTCTAAGTCAGACTCTAAGCACCAAATGGAAAAGAAGGTTTTCTACAAATATTGGCTTTAAACGTGGTGAAAAATTTATACTACTAAGAATTCCTCCTCCGGTTTGTCATATACCAGATATTTGTGTTTCCCTCAACTTCATGTTTTGAAATTCTTGCCCTGAACATGGTAGCATCAGAAGGCAGGAACACTGGAGGTGCTTTGGTCAGGAGGGTAGAGACCTGTCACTGGCATTGGCTCTCTTTGCATCTGCCAAGTAAGAATACAAGAAGCTGACAGTTTGCCACCTAGGAGAGGCTCTCCACACAAAATAATACCGTGGCCATCCTGGCCTCAGCCTTCCAAACTCCAGAATTTCGAGAAATAAATGTTTGTTCAGCCACCCAGTGTATGATGTTCTGCTATCACCACAAAACTGGACTAAGACAAGGTTTATGTTTATTTCTCTAAGTAAAACCTTTTCTGCCTTAAATATTTTTAACTTGATAAATAAATATCTCTTTGGGGCCTAAATATTAATAATTATACCTTGTTTTTCAGTGTGGTAGATATTACTACTGCTCACCTGTAGTTTTCAATCTTTTCTATTTTCTGGACATATCAGTGAATTCTACTTTGCCTTCCCCAGAGTAGGTAGGGTGATGTGCTCCAACCGATAAGATGTGCGTTGAAATATATGCACAATTTCTAAAGAGATGATTTTTAGGAAGATTCTTGACTACCTTGGTTTCTTTTTCCTGAATCCCAGAGCATGAGCTAAAACAGAGATGCCAGGAGGTTGAAGCAACCAGACTACCTGAGTCATTGTGTAAAAGAGATTTCTCGGGTCATCTCTTTAAAGCCAATGGGAGCAGGGCAATGTAGCACATTCCTGAAATACCACTTCTTGGGAGGCCGAGACAGGAGAATCACAGGTTCACAGGGAGCCTCAAAGACTTAGTGAAGCTCTCAACAAATTGGTGAGACTTTGTTTGCAAAATAAAATAAAATAAAACAGGGCTGGGGATGTAGATCAGCGTAGAATGCCCCAGATTTATTTTTTTAATTAATTAATTTATTTATTTGTGGTCCTAGGGGTGGAACCCAGAGGTTTCTACCTTCGGGCTATACTCCAAGACCTATTTTATTTGGAAACAGGGTCTCACTAAGTTGCTGAGAGCCTCACTAAGTAGCTGAGGCTGGCTTCGAACCTGTGCGATCCTTCTGTCTCAGCCACCCAAGCCCGGGGATTAGAAGCGTGCGCCACCACGCCTGGCAATGGCCCAGATTTAATTATCTAGCAACATAAAAAGTCAATAAATAAAACAAAATATAAAAAAACAATGAGGATAATGTGGGGATCAAAATCACTTCTGTTGGAAGGTGATGAAATTTTAGTATATTTATTAGTAAAACTTTTTCTAGCTGTATATGTGTGTGTAGTAAATCTAACCTTAAAATGTGCCTTTTTTAAAGTCAACTTTATTAAGATACACAAACACACATATATAATCATAATAATAAAAAATGAACTGGCTATTTCGTTAAATTTATAAATAAGGAAACCTAATTCCCTAATACTCCTTAGCTTATGAAATATTTTTTCCCTTTGAATTCCAGAAGCTTTATTGTCTTTATAATAAAGACATTTTTCAATAATACTAGTAGTTTAATATGTCCTTTTTTCCATGTATACTAAAAACATCAAAAGTAAAAACTACTTGCTTCATTTTCAGGGTATCCTTCTCTGTAGGAAACTATGCAACGTCCTGGAGTGAACTCTTGGAAACCAGTAAGAATTGGATTCATATTGTTATTCTACACTTAAATGATGTAAATCTAATTAAATTATTTAACTTAACCCTCAATTTTCTCATCTGAAAAAGGGATGTGGTATCTGCCTAAATATAATATATACAAAGCACCCAGCATATCTGAAGAATTCCTTAAATTGTATTTTCTTTCTTAATATACTTTTCACACACATGCTTCATAAAAAATAATGGTGTTAAAAAGAGTTGAATTAATAAATAATAAAGGAAGTTATGTAATACATCATCTTTTGTGGATTGTATCATTTGAGACAAATGTTTTAAGTTGAACAGATGGCTGTATGATCAATCTAGTTCATGCCAGATAAATTCCACTTTTTTCACTTGTGATTTTCCTGTTGAATGATTTTAAATTATTCACAAGATTTAGACATAAACACAATTTTATAGAGGAACTGTAAACTCTTCTTGTATATAATCTAATATCTTTCCTCATGTTGGGTAACCACTTTCATTTTAGGCAAAGAATTCAGAATGAATAAATCCAAGAATACTAACCAGAGCAGAGTTTCAAAGCCAATCTTGGAAATGAGATAATCATCTACAATGAACCAATGGAGACATTTAGAGAAGCTATTGAGTCTTACATTTATAACACCAAGAACTAACTTAAGACACCCCTCCTGGAGAAGCATAGTTTAAGATAGAATGATGCTTTGGGAGGAATTGTCAGAGGGGTGGTCTAATTATTTTTCAACTGTTGACAATTCTCTACTGTGCTTATTTTGATTAAAATAAGAAGGTTACGATATTCTAGAGAGGAGCATGAGCTAGGCTTTGGACTGGAGGGGAGGGGCTAGTGAAAATTCAAAGAAACCTGTAGGGGTCACAATTCATGAATTCATGATATAGTGTGACTGATTTCATGTGAGGAAGAATGAGCAGGGAGCGGAGACTGAAATCCGTAGATCCAGTAACTGGATAAAGTAGTTCTCTGGTCATTTAGTTCTTCTTTTTAAGTGTGTGTGAGGAAACAGAGGTACCAGAGATTGAATCCAGAGGTGTCCTACCTCCGATGTACACCCCCAGAACTTCTCCATGTTGTTGTTGTTGTTGTTGTTGTTGTTGTTGTTGTTGTTGTTGTTGTTGTTGTAGACGGGGTCTTGCTAAGTTCCCGAGTGTCTC
Organism: Muscardinus avellanarius; assembly: GCF_963383645.1. Classification (NCBI taxonomy): domain Eukaryota; kingdom Metazoa; phylum Chordata; class Mammalia; order Rodentia; family Gliridae; genus Muscardinus; species Muscardinus avellanarius. The sequence goes on from NC_137787.1 coordinate 196,356,045, forward strand.
CCTAAATTGCTGAGGCTGTCTTCAAACCTGGATCCTCCTGTCTCAGCCTCCCAAATCCTGGATTCCAGGCAGTGTCCCTATGCTCATCCCATCTTTTCCTGTCTCTGTAATATGTTGGGTTATTTGATCCAGAGTTACTCCTCCCGCCCTTTCTATTTCGCCTGAGCCTCCCTACATTGTAACTGGTAAGCAGATATAAAGACTGGATCAACTGACAACCAAGCTAAAAAAGAATTTTTAAAATGTCTTTTTCTCAAAATCTTTTTTTAAGGTTTATAAAATAACCTTTATTTTTTAAAATTAATATATGCACTACAGGAAGCAAAAACACAAGAAGCAAAGAAAAAAGTCATCCAGTCACGAGCAGCTGGGTTGGCTGTGGCCTTCCACTCCTGGGTACACATACACGACATGCCATTTGTGCGATCGAGATCGTAGTATGTATCGTGCTTTTCCACACATCAATATTCAACTCAAAATCTCAAAGTTACAAGAGTATTTTCAATAGCCAAGGATATAGTACAGCAACTCTACCTGTTAAAAAGTAATTGCAATCCTGCCTTTCTTGGGATGAAAACTTTTCTGAAGATAGAAAGAACAGCAGGCCATTGGATAGACATACTGGCAAAGTTGAGTAAAATACTGCATTCCCTTAATGCTCAATTTAAAAGTAGACATAAAGCAAGAGTAAACCAGCATGTTTCTAAGAGCTGGTTGTTAGTATCTCTGTACCTGGAAGACAGTTTTAGATTCTTACCATAAGTTTCTGTGTGTATTTTTGGTAAGTACCTGTGTTCATTTTGCGCAAAGTTCCTATTTATGTCCTAACACCTTAACTTCATAGATGTCCCAGAGTGACAGTGTGTGGTAATAAGTAGAGCTTGATGAATTAGCCAACTTGAAAATACCTTTTTTGTTATAATTGTTAAGAAGGTGCACCTTGGGCTTGGAATCGTCACACCTCTGGGGAGTGTGTCAGGGCTTGTTCATCCCGCTGGCAGCAGAGGGGCAGAAGGTGCACAGAGGTGGAGCAAGTGTTCCTCAGATTTACGTTTTGATTTTGATGTGAGCCATTGGTGCGCGTGCATCTTCTGTGCTGTTCCATAGTAACACCTTAATTCACTGGGAACATACTTTGAAGTTAATATTTTAGTAGTAGAAATCTGATAACTCTCAAAATCTTTTTAAAGCAATGTACAACCATTGGATTGGAAGCTAAAAGTCATCCTGTCTAAAAAGGAAGGAAGGAAGGAAGGAAAGAAGGAAGGAAGGAAGGAAGGAAGGAAGGAAGGAAGGAAGGAAGGACAAAATCTTTATAAATTTAAAGATAATCACCCTTCACCTATCTTCTCGCCAAACTAATGTCTAGCAATCTCTTTCAACACACCTCATAGTCTCAATTATGCAAACCATGGGCCATTTCTATTGTTTTATTTTAAACTCATTCTTGTAAATATTTTGTAACCTAAACACTCACCTCTGGGTGACCAGAGGCAGCTATTGAGATGCTGAATCGCAGAATTAAGTTATCAGACCTGCAATGTGTTGGCATTATCCCTCACTAGCCAGCCACAACCAAACCTGCTCAGAACCCAGTGATACCTCCCGGGTGAGTCAGCCATGGCCGAATTACTCTGTAGGGAATTGGAAATTGCTACTCATAAGACCCTCCCAACCAACCACAAGAGCCTATTGTTCAACATTTAACAGAAAACTCTTGTACAATCCACAGTTGCACACGGCCAGTGTGGCCTTACTTCCATTTCAATTAGTTGATTATAGATACCTATAACTGATAGCAGAATTCATCAAACTTGGCTTTATGATCCTACAAAAACATCTTTCCAAACCCAGGACTCCAAGTTGCCACCAGTGGGCGATGAGAATTTGCTCCTGTGTGAAAGTCTATTTGCTGTTTACCACATCTCCAATATTTACAAGGAACACCAATTCAAGATAATTAAACACGTAGACAGCCAGTAAAACACACTAATGTCCTCTTTCCTGATCCAAAGCAAACTTCCCATGTTTTACGTTTTTCCAGTAACATTCAAAGGATTTTATTTCAGTGAAGAACCACAAGTTCTCCCCAGTACTTCCACCTTAAAGCAATCAAAATATTTGGCAATTATTTTTCAGCCCATCTGTTTCTGCTTTAATCAAATCTATGGTGCACTTCTTTTAGTAAGCTGGAAGATCCCTGGACTATGACCTTGGTTATTTAATGTTACACAATTCACTTAACTCATGTAAATTCTCCTTGGTCAAGAAATTGCTTGGCAGCCCATGTCCTCTGGTCAACTTGAGAACCTTTGTGAGGAAGGGGAGATTTCCCCTTCTCATGCTTCTATCCCTGTCCTTGTGGCCTCTACCAGGATGCTCAATCTTCATTTCTTTTGTGCTTTAAAGTAGTTACTAAAAAAAAATCTATCTATATTTATACACATCTATAAATATATGTATTTGTGTATACTAAGGATAGACTATTATTGGAAGTAATACTAAGCAAAATACTACCACAAAATAACTGAATCTGAAAATTAAGCCGTAACACACAACACAATTAATTTTATTCTCAATCTCTATTGATATTTTCTCTGACTACAGATTTTCTAAGTGCCCGGGGATTTCTTAAATTGTTATTTTGGTTTGGGTTTTGCCAAAGAATTTTGGTTTGGCTTCTCTTTTTTTTTAGTTTGCTGATAAACATTCTAATCATTATTAATTTAAGGAAAATATCTTTTTCCATGTTTAGCTTTTAATTTAAAAAATAAATTTATTTTTAATATTTTAAAAATATTAAATGTTTTTTTAATTTAAAGGTGAAAATTGCATGTAATACGTACAGTTACTTCCTAATATGTATACATTGTGGAGTGGCTAAATCAATCTAATTAATATATACAGTACTTCACATACTTTCTTTGTGGTGAGAACACTTAAAAACTTCTCTGCAATTTTCAAGAATACAATACATTGTTATTACCTATCGTCACTATGTTGTGCAATAGATCTCTTGAACTGTCTAACTGAAAAGGAATATGGATTTTTGATGTTCTGCAATTTTATTGCTTTCTGCCTTTATGAGAATTTATTTTCATTTATATTTTTCAGTAATAGACATGCACATTCAATCTGAAGGCTCATGTGTTTCAATTGTGAAACATTCCTCACGTTTTCAGCTATTGATTCTTTTTTATTCTCTTTATCCTCTTTGCTTTGAACCTCATTGAGTGTATATCGGAGTCTCTAAATACCCTTCATAGCTGTGAGTCGTGGTGTGTGTGTGTGTGTGTGTGTGTGTGTGTGTGTGTGTGCCTATCATTCCTTGGTTTATGCCTTAACATATCCTCAAAGCTACACTCCTGATTGTATCCGGTCTGGATAGTTTATGAGCTTTCATTTCTAATATGTCTATTTAATTTTTCCTTTGGCCATCAATTTATTTCTTCATGAATTCATTTAATAATCTATCTTGTTCTTTTTATGGATCTTGTAGGAAACAATAAATGATCACCCTTCCAGCTCCGAAAGATAAGCATGCCCTCATCCCGGGAGCTTGTTCATGGCAGAGGTGACTTGGTGGTGGGACAAAATGAACAATTTTAAAAAGAAGATATAATCTTGAACAGCACAGGTGAATTCAATATAAACACAAGACCTTACAAGAGGGAGGCAGGGGTGTGGGTGACGGAAGCAGATGCAACTGAGCCAGCAGCATTGCCATGTAGGCTTTCAGATGAGGGAGGAGCCAGGAGCCAAGACACAGAATCTTCTAGAACTGAGAGAAGGGAAGGAAGTGATCCCCCCTGAAATTTCCAAAAGGCAAGCAACCCTGCCAACCCCTTCACACCAGCGGACCTCTAACCTCCCGAAAATGTTGTAAAATAATAAATTTGAATTGCTTTTAGCTACTAACTTTACATCAAAATTTGATATAGCAGCAGTTGGATAACAAGTTTTTACAACATCATTTGTTGAAAAGGCTGTACATATGTTTTGGTCACCTTTATAAAAAATCAATTGGCTATAAATATGAGGATTTGTTTCTGGGTCTTCTCCTCTCTTCTATTGGTCTATATGTCTGTTTTTATGCCAATACCACACTGATTTTACTACTATTGTTTTGTAGTATAATTTGAAATCAGGTGTTGTGATGCTTCTGGCATAGTTCTTATTACTGAGAATTTCTTTGGCTATTCTGGATCTTCTGTTTGTTCATATGAATTTTATTACTTATTTCTCTAGATTTGTGAAGAGTGATATTGAAATTTTAATAGGATTGCACTGAGTCTGTAAGTCTCTCTTGTTTGAATGGCCATTTGTATCATTTACTCTGTCTATTCAAGAGTGCAAGAGGTCTTTCTATCATTTAAGATTTTCCATTTATTTCTTTAGCATTTTATAATTATTTTTGCAGTACTGGGGATGGAACCCAGGGGCATTCTACATCCAAGCTCCACCCCCAGCCCTTTATTTATTATTATTTATTTTGAAACAGGGTCTCACTGAGTTGCAGAGGGCCTCACTAAGTAGCTGAGGCTGTCCGCTAACAGATCCTCCTGTCTCAGCCTCCCATGTGCCACCATGCTCGGCTCTATAATTTTAATTGTAGATCTCATTAACTTCCATAGAAACTAATAGTTATGTCGTGTCATTTTTATTGATTTCTGAAAATACTCAACATATATAGAGCCTTTTTACGTTGTTCTCGTTGTTGTGCTACATTTGTTTTGTCTGGTTTGCTTTGATCTCCCCTCTTCTCTCAAATTTACTCCTTCTCGTTGGAGACACAGGTCTTCTGGCGTGCACTTTACCATCGCCATGCCTGCCCGGCAGCCTTTAGTCCTGAGCTGCGTCTCACAGCCCCGTCAGTCTCCGCACTGTGATCTCGGGGTAGCTCAGGTCTTGAAGAGAACCTTGCAGGCACCCTGGCCCCACCCAGATCTATGACTCTGTGCTTCCTCCTGGTCCCTAGGTAATCCTCCTTGCCTAAGCCTTAATCCCAGCGATAAACAGAAGCATCTTTTCTCTGCATCACTTTTCAAGGTCGAGAGTCCAAGCTCATTGTCATGCTGTCATTAGTGAAGCTGCTTTTGGCTGCTCGCTGGGAAACGTGCTGACATCTTCAGTGCCTGGAGAAGTCAAGGCAGCCACTGCTAACGCTCGCTGCTCCATACAGGGCCCGGAGAGCTTGGTGGTTGAGCCATTAGCCCTACTTATCCATTAACTTTTCTTCTTGAGTTTTGGCTAAGATATGTCTCCATTTTACTTTTATCATTTAATTTTTTTATGTGTGTTTCTTGTTTGCAGTGCTAACCTCACACATGCCAGGCAAGTGCCACTGAGCTACATCCCCAGCCCCCATCCTTTACAGTTTCTCTTTATGGTATATATCTTTGGTCCTCCCTGTGAATGAGAGTGGTCCCAAAGCATGGCATCAAAAATATCATTATAAGCCAGGTGTGGTGGTGCACACTTGTAATCCCAGAATTTGGGAGGCTGAGACGGGAGGATTGTGGTTCACGGACAGCCTCAGCTACTTAGTGAGGCTCTTCGCAACTCAGTAAGACCCTGTTTCAAAATAAATAAAAAATAAAAAATAGGGCTGGCAGTGTAGTTTGGAGATAGAATGTCCCTGGGTTTCACTCCCAGTAGCACAAAACAAAATTATATCATTACACGTGAACACCTTTGTACTCATTGGTGGACAGCGGTTTCATTTTTGAAACAACCATTGGTAAGAGGGACCTAATAACATAAGCTCTAATTGGAAGTCAAGCCAACTAATTTTCTCGTCCCCTGCCAACCCAGATTCATGTGTACTAGCGTTCTGGAGCACTGTGTCAAGGAAGATCCCAAGGTCACATCTGTTCTTGCTGGAGAAGTGTGCCATCCTCACTCAATGGTCCCTGCTGCGGGGTCTGCGGCAAGACCAGCCCCTCACTCAGGTGCATAAGGACCACGTACAGACAGTTCCTGTGGCCACAGCTAAGGGTACACAGCGTCAGGGGCAACCCGTCTGAATCGGACTTTGGAAGGGATTTTGTTACAAATGCCTTAGGAATTCATACAGCCGTCAGGAACTGGGTAACTTACTGGGATGATCAGGGTAGGTCATCTCCCCAGTTACCTGTAAGTAGCTTAGTGAGGAGTCGCATTGGCACCGCGCAGTCAACGCCTTATTAGAAGTTGGCGCTGGGAAAGAAATTACTGCTTTACCTACTGCAAGGTAGCAAACTTTAAGCACAGTCAATGGTGGGACGGGGGAATCCTATTACAAATGCAAAGTGCTTCGAGCACATGCAGCACAGATCAATATTATCATTCCCTTCGTGTGTCCTCTGAATCATAAGGAGTATGATCTAATTATTCTGAGGTTCCTTTTAGGCTTGTTAAACAAGTGAAAACAAGATGGGGGAGTTCGGCCCTCCCAGAAATACCATTAAATCTATAAGTATTAGACATCTGATGTGGTTTGATAGTTTAACATGTTGCACACACTTGAGATACATGTTTCCATGTGTCTTGAGGATTGATTCAGCTTTTTGAATGGGCCTATATCCACATGTAGATATTTCTATATCCTATATGTAGTTTATAGTAAAATGCATATCCACAGGGAAATTAAATAAACTTAGGTGATCTTATAATTACAGATTGTTTATTCTTATTTCATGAACAAATTCAATTTTTGGAAATTTGTTATAAACATTGACTTCAAAGAAGAAAACTTATCAAAATATCCCTTATCTGAAATTAATGGATTAAAAAATCTTAGCCCAGGCTGAAAATCTACTCAACAAAATTTTATAAGTATAATATGATTCCCATTACAGAAGCTATTTAAATATATTTAGAGCACATATCAAAATATCAATATTCTTTTCATAATGTATAACATAGTCATAGGGAAATTATAATTGGAGCTATAAATAAAATCTTATAGAAGGCTACTCAATTTGCTTATTGGCAATCTCTCTGTCTTTCTCTCTATCTCTTCCTTTCTCTTTCTCTCTCTCTGCTATGATCTCTAAAAATAAAAAAATACTTGTTATGTCTTAGACTTTATCAATATTTAAATGATAGCATATGACAAGCCTGTTCGCAAATCTTATAATTGGTTAAAAATGTTACTTTCACTACTTTTTTCTCTTTCACATATTCACTGATTTACATGAGGCATTGATTTATTATCTCTAATTCAAAATATCATGCCTCCCTTCAAGTTCATTTGATTCCATATGACAAATTTAATCTCAAATTTGCCATTTACTTTTCCACAATATAAATGCTAATCGCAAAGGTAACAACCTTGGCTCGCTCTTCTCTCACAGAGATCCATACAATTTCTTTCTCACTTTTTGTCCTCAAGGCCCTGAGCACCGGAAAATCCTAATTAAAATACATGGTTTGATCTGTTCTCTTCAAGGATTACTTGAACCTAAGAAAGTGAAAGAAATGTGGATTTAAGAAAAAAAATATGATTTCCTGTGAGTTTCACACTGCAAACTCCTTTTTCTCTAACATTAAGGCACCTTAGAAGGAGCAGCTAGGACGAGAATCCAATGAACAGGAACATCGTGTGAGCTGATCTCATGCGCCCACGTCAGTGCTTCCAGAATTCCCAACAAAACATCTGAGCAGTGCCCCCAACAGAAGGGGGCTTTGTCACCTGTCGACCTCTTAGGCATCGACACAGGATGGTTGCCTGTTTGTCTGCATGATTTTATGGTAGGACCTGGCTTCCAAGTCTTGAGGCTATCAGCTGAGAAAACTGATGGAGCATCAAGCAATAACTGTTGGGTTAAACTCAATAGAATAATAACTTCTTCAAGATGTTGAGTCATCAAAGAATTCCTCTTGGATGAAAGATGTGTTCTTTCCTTTTGTCCTCCTCCTCTTTCTTCATACTCTTAGTGAGAATATCAAAGGAAAGAGAATTGTTACCCTGTGTGTCAACCACCTTACAGTGACCCTACAAGAGACAGAACTAAAATGGTGCTGAATCATCCAGCTCCTGGGGTCTTTGATCTTTGCTTTCTCCTCTGTGTCCTGTAGGCTCATGAATATTCCAACCCCATTTGCTCACAAAAGGTTTAGTATTGACACAGAAGATCTACATCTTGCTATCATTCTTTTTATTATCAACATTTATCTAATTTTTAATTTTAATAACCCTCTAAATTAATACTGATCCCTTCTATTATATTTTAAAACTCCATTTCCACCAAGGAAATATGATTCCATTGCAATAAAGGTAAAGAATAAAGAGGAAGCCTTATTAGACCTATAGTTAAACATGATAGTCTTCAGATGAAAAGAGAAGAAAACGCATTTAATCATGTACACTGTACATGATGATGACCTAAAATAATATCTTGAATTTTTTTTCAGAATTTTCATTGTAATGTTTAGCTTCATAGACAAATACCTGGCCTCAGCCTCCACCATTCACCAGGGCTTCTCTCTCCTTCTCTTTCTCTCTTCCCTTCCCTTCCCTTCCCTGCCCTTCCCTTCCCTTCTCTTTTCTGTTTTCCTCTCTTCTCTTCTTTCTTATTCTATTCTCTTTTTCTATCTTTCCTTCCCTTCTCTTTTCTCTTTTTCTCTCCTAACATTCTCTTTCCCTCTCCTTTCTCTTCTCTCTTCTCCTCTCCTCCCTCCTTCTCTCCTTTCTCCTCCCCTCTTCTCCTTTCCTCTCCTCTCATCTCTCTTCCTCTTCTGTTTTCTTTATTTCCTGTCTCTCCTCTTCTTTCCTCTGCATAAGATATATAGACTTTATATCATTGACCTTGACACCTTTGATTTAACGAGAACACGTCTGTGAGTTCATATCCATTGCCTAAACTCTGTTTTGTTTCACCTAGTCCTAAAGCCAAAGTCTGGTTTTCTATAAAACAAGCATCTGCTCATTCATCCTTATAGTCATGACTTTACAAAAATACCCTTTTCTACCGGAACTGAAAGTGCTAATCTTCACTTTCTGCTCAGAGGTAGCTTTGGGGAAATGGCAGTCATGAGAACTAAGGGGTAATTAGGATTGACAGAATGAATGACCAGCCCGAGAGGACGCAGAGAGTAAGGATAATTTTGCATTAACTACCACTTTTTATTTTTTGATACCTCTCCCAAGATCTCACTATAAAACATGCTGTCATCAGGGATAACATGTGCTTTAAAATGTGTCATGGCAAATTACTTTTGGAGATTTTTATGCAGTTAAATCCATTTTGTTAAAATTATACAGAAATGGTCAAAAGCCACATCTAAACAAAACAGGCATTATAAGTTGGAGAGCAGCACCTCCACATCATTGGCATTTTATTGATAAAGTGCACACTCTGGATGGCAGCCAGGATTTTTAAATGCTCATGCTGGTGCTTGTCTGTTGTCAGAGAGATACATATTTTTCTTTTCCTTTCATCTTACTGAAGGTACTTCTTTTTCTGTTTGTGCAATGTGATCTCTTTTCTATATCTGTCAAGCACAACATAAGTAGCAGGAGCAAGCACATAAAATGTTGGGGTTTCATTAGCCGTAATATAAATACTTTCTTAATAAAATTTATAAAGCAAGAGAAGCAATTTGAACATGTCAGTGTGCCCAGGATACAAAATCTAAGTCCAATTCATAGTAAAGGCTGTAGTACCAACGCAATTCTGTCCAGTTCCACAGAAGACAAGGGTTCACCCATTTTTGGTGACATGAAATATGGCACTTACTTAGGACATCTTAATACTCATGGCACTGAGCTCCAGGGCACAGAAGAAAAGCTTTATAGATACAGCCATAGAACTACAGGACAGTTCCTCAGCCTACCCAGGAAAGCAGAGTAGAGAAAATACAACCAGTTAAAGACAAACATATACATACATTTGGCAACAGTTCACTCAGCATTGATAAATACATTAGCCAGGTATGGTGGTGCAATTGTGTAATCCCTTGGGAAGCTGAGGAAGGAGAATTGCAGGTTTATGGCCAGATTCAGCTACTTAGTGAGGCTCTCCACAATGTAACAAGACCCTATCTCAAAATAGCAAATAAAAAAATAGGGCTAAGGGTGTAGCTCAGAGGTAGAATGCCCCTGGGTTCCATTCCCAGTACCACAAAAATATGTACGTACGTACATACATACGTATATACATTGTAGGCCATATACACTAATGGGTAGTTTCTAGTACCTGAGTAAAAAATAGAATACCAAAGTTTCAATGAATTCAAGACATCTGTTGAAATATTGATTTAATATGTAATTTCTTTGGGAAACTGGATGCAGTGGCACACACCTGTAATCCCAGTACTTGGAGACTGAGACAAGAGGATAGCAGATTTTCAGTCAGCCTCAGAAACCTCAGAAGGTCCTCCACAGCTTAGTGAGACCCTGTTCCTAAATAAAACATAAAATAGGGCTGGAGGGTAGCTTGGAGGTAAAATCCCTCTGGGTGTTCAATCCCCAGTAACACACACACACGACACACACACACACACACACACACACACACACACACACACAAAAAATCTATTTGGTTGTCTTGTTTAGATGAAGACTTCAAATCAGTGTCCTATTTCACAAAATTCTGATTATGCTTACCTATGACCCTGTATGTTGTTTGACTTCCTTGAGAGTCCCCTGACCCAGGGACATAGCTGCATTTCCTCTGCTGAGGCACAGTCAGAGATCTGTTACCATTCTTTTTCCAAGTTCTTGTCAGTATCCAAGTTTTCCAGGAGTGAATATTTCCCCCATAAACAATGATAGCTATCATAACATCCCCTGAGGTGCTTAATTTAGGGTGAGATGTTTAATGCTCTTACACAAAACTACTCTAGCATGTAGATTTTTTCCAAATGGGAAGCCAATTTAGTGTTCAATCCAATCCAGAATGGTTTCTCTTCGCCACAAAGCATTTAAAATGTCATTTTTCACATAGACAAACACATGCATCCCGCTTCACAATTGCCCTATAGCAGTGGTACTTTATTGAAAAAAGCAAAGTTGGCAACAGGATTACAGGACTTGGTTAGAAAGTTTTATTTGAGCACTTGCCAATGGAAAAAATGGGACTTTCTGAAAATAATAATATTGATTCTAACACAAAAAAGAGATGAACCCTTTGTAAGATGTTATGGAACAAGAGCAGCAGGGAATTCATAGAAGATGACTGATGAATCTTGGGTGGTGAAAGAAGAAAAATTTTTCCTGGTTAAGATATTCCATTAGTGCATTAGGAAACAGAATGAGAAGTTACTATCAGTAAATGATTATATGTTTAGGCACTAAATATACAAAAATAATAAACAGGATATTAAATGACTATAATTCATTTAACATTTAGACTCAATATATCTCAAGTTATTAGTTTATAATCTGTATAAAATTATTAGCAAATAAATGCCTTTAGATTGTTACATGCAAATACTTGGACCAGTGTATGCCATTTCATTAGTGTATGCAAGCCGGGCGTGGTGACACACACTTGTAATCATGGACAGCCTCAGCTACTTGGCAAGGCCCTTAGCAACTGAGACTCTGTTTCAAAACTAAAAAGACTAAAACAATAAGGCTGGGGGTGGAGCTTGGAGGTACAATGCCCCTGGGTTCCATCCCCAGTACCACAACAACAACAACAAAAAAGAATGTGTGTGCAAATTTGGACAAAATCATATTATTAGCATTTGGAAAGAAATTTACCAAAGCATGCCTTAATCTAAGTGTCACTCACAAAACTGACTCAGATAATACCAGTTTACATCTGTTATAGATAAATTACTGGTAGCATCTCCTTTTGCTCTCAATTTTGCTTTGGTTTGAAAGATAAAGCGTAGGAGAACCACACCTACCGCCATTTTTTTTTTTTTTTTAGTACTTTAGTTTTATACTAGGATACTGAGAGGTAACTCTAACTTGAAAACTTAAAGGAGGAAAGAAAAATCTAGAGAAATGGTTAAAAATATACATTTTTGAGCAACAATTTCAGAAATGAAGACATAAAAACCTTTAGCTGGGGTTGTGTGAAGAGGGTAGAGTTGATATTACCAAAACGCTGCATTCATACATAGTTGAAAATTGCTCCGGAAGAACTCTTTTGGAACTCGAGTGTCTACTGAAAGGACTCCCCAGGAGAAGACTTGGTCTTGCAACTCTGACAGTAAATCAGTTAAGTTTGCTCACCTTGAGCTTTTCACACAATGAGAGTTACCCTCCCACACATCTCAGGTCCATGGTCGGTAGTCAGGTGGTAGTGACTGGAGTAGCTACCATGATGGCGCACACTTGTCATCCCAGCATCCGGGAGGCTGAGACCAGAGCATCATGGTTTGCGGACAGCCTCAGCTACTTAGTGAAGCCTTCTGCAACTTAGTGGGACCCTGTTTCAAAATAAAGAATAAAAAACAGGGCAGGGAATGTAGCTCAGGGGTCAATTCCCTCTGGGTTCCATCCCCAGACCCGCAAAAAAAAAATAATAATAATAAAATAAATAAATAAATAAAAATAAAAATAATAGCTGGTGAATTATTTTTTCCTTTCTCTAGTTTTCTAGTTTTTTCTATTTTGGAATATAGACATTGAAGTCAAAGACATTCAAAAACAACTTCATATATAGAACAAACTTAAATGTCATTGTGCTTAGACAGTGGAAAGACACAGGCTCAAAAAACACTTAAGAGAGCAGTGAGTTTGCACCTCAGGCTAACATCAATACAAAGGCAGTATGCAATAATGAAAAGCAAAAACAAAAGTTAAAAAAGCCAGGAAATGCTGGGAAAGAAGAATTTAATTAAGAGAACATTATTAGATTCAAATGTCCGGTATTCAAATAACAATCATACGGCATACTTCCTATTAAAATAAAAATATCTTTAAATAAGAATAGGAATACTATATCCAGCAAAACTCTCCTCAAAATGAAAGAAAGTAAAACATTCTCAGATAAACAAAATCTGAAGAAATCTAAAGAAATCTAAATATGCACGTTACTAGAGCTGCCATGCAAAACATGCTAAAGGAAGCCCTTTGGGTTGAAGTGAGAGGACATTAGACTGTAACTTTCAGCCATATGGTGAAATTAAGAGCCCCGAAAGAAAAATGCGCAGGCAATTTAAAAATCTAGCATATAGTAACACTGGATGACTCCACTTTCTGCTTTCTATGTGATTTAAAAGATAAAACCACTTAAAATATTAGTCTAAAAGTGGTACTGTACACTTTTTTCACATTTTTATTTCTACATAATTTAAGAGGTAAATGTATCACAAATACCATTAGTTTATATTTTAGGACATGCGATGTGTAAAGATATAATTGTCTTGTATGAACAACGAAAAGGGGTAGGAATGGAACTGTTAAAGAGAAAAAGTTCCTGGGTGTTAGTGAAGTTACACTGGCGTGCATTCAAATTACAGTGTTATAACTTTAGCACATTAAATTTGATCACCATGGTAACCACATAGAAAAAATGAAAAAGAATATAGCAAAAAGGAAATGAAAAATGAGCCTAATGTTTCACTAAAAAATCAGCTAAACACAAAAGAAGATATTAATCCAATAAATGAGATATAAAAAGGTTATAGGAATATAAAAACAAGTAACAAAATGACAGAAGTATGTCTCGACTTATCAGTAATCACTTCGTGTGATTAAACTCTCCAATCAAAAGACAGGTTAGTAAAATAATAATGATTTTATACTCCATTTACAACAGACTCACTTTAGATGTAAAACATAATTAGGTTGAAAGTGAAAAAAAAATGCAGAAAGATAGGCCATGAAAATAGTAACCAAGGCAGAATAAGAGTAGATATACTAATACTGGTCAAAACAGACTTTAAATAAAAAGAGTGGTATAAGACAACCAAAGTAATTAAATATTAATAAAACAATGTAACATGAAGGTATAAAATTTACAAACATTTCTGCATCTAATAGTCAAAATGTATAAGTCAAAGTTGACAGAAATAGTTGGAAGACTATTGTCTCACTCTCAATAGCATATATAAAAAATGAGAAGATTAAGAAGTTAAAAAATAAACCAATTAGGCCTAATATTTATATACAGAATTCTCTATTCAATAGGATTCACATTCTTTTCAAGTGTGCATGGGATATTTTCTAGGATAGAGCATACAGATTAAACCTCATTAGGTTTAAAAAGATAGATATCTTACAGATACATCCCTAAGCCAAATTGGGATAGATTTAATAATAAATAACAAAACAAATGATAAAAATTTTATAGATGTGTGGAAATTAAATAAAACACATTCTTAAGCCACTAGTAGATTAAAGATTAAACAAAATAGGAAATGGAGAATAGTGATAAACCAAAATGAAAACACAACATAATAAAATTAAGGAACACATTGAAAGCAATACTTCTAGAAAAATTTTAAATGCATACATTAAAGAAGTACCTCAAATCAACAACATGACATTACAATTTAAGGAACTGAAAAAAGAGAAACAAATTAAATCCCAATCCAGTAGGATAAGTAAATAATAACAAAATAAGGCAGAGAAAAAAATAAAATAAAGAATAGAAAAATAAAGAATATCAATAAAACCAAAAGTTATCTATTCCAAATACCAATAAACTTGACAAAATTTTAGCTAACTATATAATAAGGAAAAAAGAGAGAAACTGAAATAAAAGTAAAAAAAATAAAAGTGAGAAAATTACTAATATTTCTACATACATAAAACTATTAACAGAAAATATTATGAGCTATTGTATGTCAACCAATTGGATAATGCACATAAAAGAGGTAAAACACTATTATAAAGAAATAGAAAATTTTAGCAAGCCTATTACTAATAAGGATATAGAGTCACTGATTAAAAATATAAACATTCTAAAACGTCATGGAACAGATGGCTTCACTGCTGAATTCTACCAACTATATGAAGAAACAACTAAGACCAATTTTGATCAATCTTTTCCAAAATTCTGAAGATGAGGGAATACTGAATAACTAATTCAAGGAGGCCAGTATTATCCTGACACCAAAGCCAGAAAATAAATTCTAAGAAAACTAAAGAACAATATCTTTTATAAACATTTGTTTTTAAAATACTCAACAAAATACTAGCAACTGAATTTAGCAACATATTAAAAAGATTATACACCATGACTAACTAGGATTTATTCCTGGAAAGTAAATATGTTTCAATCTACCAAAACCAATTATGTAATATACCATATTAAAATGAAGGTTAAAAAAACACACAATAATCTTTGTGGATGGATAAAAATCTTTTGACTAAATTCAATAACCTTTCATAATAAAACACTCAAAACTAGAAATCAAAAGAAAATATATTAATAAAACAAAAACTATGTGGAAAACTCAGAGCAGCAAAAGAATATCTTTTTCCTCTAAGATCAGGGACAAGACAAAGACACCCACGTTGGCCATTTCTACTTAACATCTAGAATATTGAAAGAATTCCTAAAATTCAACAATGACTACAAAAGTCAATATTCCTATCTAATTTTTTTTTTTTTTTTTTTTTTTTTTTTTTTTTTTTGCGGGTCTGGGGATGGAACCCAGGGGCCTTCGACCACCAAGCTACACCCTCTGCCCTATTTTTTTTTTTTTTTTGAAACCGGGTTCCACTGAGTTGCAGAGGGCCTCACTTAGTCGCTGAGGCTGTCCGCGAACCGCAATCCTCCAGTCTCAGCCTCCCAAATGCTGGGATTACAAGTGTGCACCACCACGCCCAGATAATATTCCTATTTAAAATTGGACAAAAGACTTAAATATACATTTCCCAAATTAAGATTTATTTATTTATTTAGTAATTTTTTGTGGCACTGGGGATTGAATCCAGGGGCATTCTACCTCTAAGCAATACCTCCAGCCCTATTTTATTTTTATTTTGAAACAAGATCTCACTAGGTTGATGAGAGTCTCACTACTTGCTGAGACAATCCTCAAACTTGCAATTCTCCTGTCTCAGCCTCCCAAATATTGGGATTACAGGCATCGGCCTCTACACTTGGCTCAAATAAGATATTTAAATGGCCAATAAACCATTGAATATCTATTCCATATCCTTAATTATCAGGGAAATGCAAATCAAAACTACAATAAAATAACCCACCAATTGGGTGATTACTATCCAAACAATAGAAAATTTGTATTGCATTAAGATGTATGACTAAAATGCACCAATACAAATTTTTTAAAAAAGAGAATAACAAGTGTTGGTGAAAATGTGACAAATGGAACCCTCGAGCAGTGTGGATGAAATTTGAAATGGTATAGCAACTGTCGAAAACAGTCTTGTGGTTTCTCAAATTATTACAAAGAAAATTATCAGAAGATCTAGTGGTTCTATTTTTATATATATTCAAAAAATTAAAAGCAGGGGCTCAACAAGGTATTTGTAACCCACCAACATTGCTCACAAAAGTTAAAATATGGAAGCAGGTCTTATGTCTATAGATGGATAGACTGAAAAGCAAAGGTGGTTAGTATGTTCAGTGGAATATTATATAGTCTTAAAAATGAAGAAACTCTGACTTAATTGGAAACTCTGGATATGGAATACATATGCAGTCTTATTGTGTGGCTGAGGCTGGCTGTGAACCTGTGATGCTCCTGTCTCAGGCTCTCAAGTACTTGGATTACAAGTGGGTACCACCAAGCCCAGCTTATCTATACCTCTTTAAAAAAAATTAAATCCTCAGACATGTTATAGATGTATTTTGCACATTTAATGATATAACATAAAATATCCATATGCATTAATAAAAATGTCCTATAACAACAACAGAAGAAAATTCTGAGTATACCACAACGTGGATGAGACTTTAGGACACTATGTCTAATACAAGAGTCAGTCACACAAAGGAAAACACTACTTTATTGAACTTCCACAGGTAATTTAGGACAGTCCAAGTCTGATATGTAAGTAGATGAGTTTTCTAGGAGCTGAAGAGAGGGGAAAATGAGGACTGGTGTAATGGATATAAAGCTTATGTTTTTAATAAAAAAACAGTTTTGAAGATGGATAATGGTGATGGTTGTACAACATTGTAAATATGTTTAATATCACTAAACTGAATAATTAAAAACAGATAAGGTATAAATTTTAGCCAGGCGTGGTGGCACACCCTTGTAATCCCCGCGCTTGGGAGGCGGAGACAGGAGGATCACGCAGGTTCAAAGCCAGCCACGCTGGCTTAAGAGACCCTGTTTCCAAATAAAAATATAAAAATAGGTCTGGGAGTCCCGGAGGTAGAAGGGTTCCCAGGAACCCCAGTACCACAAAAAAATATATATGTATATATTTTAGTATGTATATATATTTAATATATATATATTTTAGTATGTATATATATTTAGTATATAGTATATATGTGTATATATTTTAGTATGTATACACACACACACACACACACACACACACACACATATATATATATATATATATATATATATATATATATATTTAGTATATATATAAATTTTAGTATGTCCATGTCATCACAGTAAAAAAATAAATAAAAAATGGTATTAGCTCAGGTGTATTCTTTTCGAGTCACCCCTCCATGCCAGTCTGGTACGGAGCTGTATTTCTATTTTCTGTATTTCTATCTTTCTAATAAACTTTTTTAAATCTTCAAAAAAATGGTATTAGCTCTTGAAATTTATATTTTTACACGCATCCCAATTGACCCTGAAGAGATTAATCTACAAATCCACTCACCCTCTGAGAATCTCCAAGGAAAATAGATGTTCACTGTAGACATTTAAGGGTCTTAAATCCTTACATTTCACCATCTCGCGGTGTAGGTCTGTAAGTTTGAATATTTCTTTAACATGATTGTTCAACGCTGAAAGTACTGACACTTGTATTAGCTTTAAATAATGAAGTGTAAGAAAGATTATCAGTTTTCTCCTGTGCCATTCTCTATATATTTATTTTAATCCTTATGCCATTTCCTCTACGTCCCTAGAAAAAAAGATACACATTCTCTCTCTCTTCTCTCTTTCTTTTGATCTGTCTCTATCTCTCTCTCTTACACACACACACACACACACACACACACACACACAATTTGTCTTTAACCTTTCTCTGAACATAGGTGTTTTTGTCCTGCTAATGGTTGACACAGTTGTTCACACCAAAAAGCTTCATGAAAAAATAGGAAATTACGACAATTCTAGTGCACAGGGAATGCATCCATACTGCTTGTAATCTTGACCCTGGGTCCTGAAATGGAATGAATAATAAATAGCCAGACACTGTGGGTTTATTACTAAGCTATCATACAAACAAGGGAGGAAGGAAGGGTGGAAATGAAGGGAAGAATCAAACGCAGTGAATAGTTGCAATTACAAATTAGGTAACTGGGCATGGAAACGTTTGCTTTAATTTGAACTTTCTGCTGTGAATTCTGAATTCACTGCTATCTATTTGTGCCTCACATCTCTATTTCTTGTGTTCTAGTTACTTTGAAAAGTAATTATTTTCAACTGAAAGTAAAAGATTGTATGTGGTACATTACATAGGTGAAACTATATTCTATATAATTATATAAGAATAAACATTTGTGTTTTGGTTCTCAGAGATCTTGGGATAAAAACTAAAAAAATAATATTCTCATATCCCCCCAAAAAGGAATCGAATTTACAAGTAAAGAAATATACCTCTGATATATTTGAAAACAAAAACTATTAAATATCCTTAAAATTAAATAATTGATTTGCAGATATATTTTAAGATATGAGTCATTAAAACGGACAAGAATCGATATGCTAAAATAAAACTGCTGGAGGAACGAGTACTTTATGAGTTAAAATATTTAAAACAATAACTCCTGCCGTGTGTGGTGGCACACACTTGTAATCACCGCGCTTGGGAGGCAGAGACAGGAGGATCGCGCAGGTTCGGAGCCAGCCGCACTGGTTTAGGAGACCCTGTTTCCAAAAATAAAAAAAGTATAAAATAGGTCTGGGAGTTTAGCCCAGAGGAAGAAGGGCTTCCAGGAACCCCAGTACCACCAAACGCACACACACACACACACACACACACACACACACACACACACAAAACAATAACTCCATATTCATAACTGTAACGCAAAAACATCTTGGACTTTCAATAATAGGGTGATTTTATATAAATCATCATGCACTGGCAAATAAAACGTGCTTTATAATAGATCTTATTAAAGGATATTAGGATGTTCACTACCAACAAAACCATTCTTCCACTGGGCATCAACTGACTGAACTTTAAAGACATTTTGGTAACTACAATCAGTAGGATGGGTATGGAGAGACGCTGCTAAACAGATATTTCATGGGCTACTTGCTCTGAAAAGGCTACACAGACCATGATGATGGATCGCTGAAACAGCCACCAGGAGAAGTGCAACTGAATGTTTTCCACATACTAAAATGTCACTTGCTAAAAACAAAACTCTTAATTCATAGTAACTTCTTCAATGTTGTGTGTGTGTGTGTGTGTGTGTGTGTGTGTGTGTGTGTGTGTGTGTGTGTCTGTGTGTGTGTGTGTCTTTTCAAAAGTTTGGGGAGGCTCTTTTCCATTCAAAATAATCAAGATAAATGATTATAATTAAGCAAAAAGTATCAATCCATTAAAACCTGAGCCACTGATTTTTTTATACTCCAAGTTACACAGAGTTTGGGACATTAATTTTGGATATAAGAAAACATTATCGCCGGGCATGGTGGAGCACGCTTGTAATCCCTGCACTTGGGATGCTGAGACAGGAGGATCACACAGGTTCAAAGCCAGCCTCAGCTACTTAGTGAGGCTCTCAGCTACTTAGTGAGACCCTGTTTCCAAATAATAGGTCTGGGAGTATAGCCCGGAGGTAGAAAGCCCCTAGGTTCCACCCCCAGTACCACCAAAAAAAAGTAAAAAAAAGTAAAAAAAAAAAAATTAAGAAAACATTATCTGGTTTTTATTTTTAAGTTTATACTAGATTCTGGAAAAACATCTGAATAAAACAAAATGGGGCCATTGAGAATGTGTAGTTGAACTATGTATGTGTCTTAACTCACTTTATGTTCAAACCATAAGCCATTATCATTAGTCTTAGTATCATTTGTTTGGATCAATGAAATTAAAACAGAAATTGTGTGTCTTTTCCAAGTTAAACATTTGAAACAGAATGGGATTTGCCATGGTACTTTTCTTTTATTGTTGCCAGTGTTTGAGGAGAAGATGGTCAGTCACCTTAGCACGGTAGTGAAGGTGACCTGGGGCAGAGTTAAGCCACCTGGCAATGACTCTGCAAGACAGGTGAGACATCAGCCTGTAATGCACGATGCCATGGTCCCGATGTCATCTTTTACCACAGTACATCTTAGCGTCCCTTATCAATAAAGATGCTACATCAATGAGGCACACAAAACATGAAATCAGATTATCCAAGGGCAAACAAGTGAAGTTTGTTCTATAAGTTTACTAATACACACCTGAAATAGTACACTCAGAGAAGCAGAAACCATTGCCTTCCTTTTAGTGGAGAAACTGTAAAGTCTCATTCTAACATTACAGATCCTGCTACTTACTATTTCTGTAGATTATGGAATAAAATAATTATAAACAGTTTAAAATGTAATTTCCAAAACAGAATAGCAAACATGTAAATTCTGATGCTTTAAATTTTATGATCATCGCACACTATAGCTAAATATAACTGGAGATAAGGTGGGACATTGACAAATGTTTTCTAGAGAAAAGCTTTCTACAACAGATGGTTGTTGAGCATGTAAATTACATGAAATAAAGCCTCTGCTTGCCATATTTATAATAAAACTTTTAAGTAAATCAAAAATGTTTATATCACAATTAGAGTTTTTAATTGCTCTCAAAGTTTCCATCTACTATTTAATGAATAAATATTAAATCATTCTTAATGATCTGTGTTTAAATACATGGCCACTGGCCAAAAGAAAAAAAGAAAAATAAAAAAAGAGAAAAATAGATATTCCTGTTCCCAGAGGTACTTCCAAACATCAAAAATGTTCTTTTTTATAACATTTATAATATAAGAAATTATATTGTCTTCAGTATGTATTTTTAAATCATAGCATCATAATTAAACCCACCAAATATTAGTATTTGCTTTAATATAATTTTCCAATGTGTGAAACTTCTCCTTTAGCTAGATATAGATATAAATATAGATGTAGATACACATATACATATATGGAAGAGCTATTGTGTAAGGCTTGATTCAGTGTGTGTGTGTAGTTGCTTTGAATATTGTCCAGTAAAACTTACTTTTTAGAAGTACTCACAAAATCAAATGGCTTGCATTCCAAGTGGAAGAGTGGCAAAATTGGGAACATTTACATAAGCAATTTTAGATTCATGTAACTCCAATTTGAAGGACTAGTTTGCATTTTCCTAGAAAAACTTTATCTTGTTAAAAAGTTGGTCACTGAAAACCCACTTGCTTTCCTCCACTGTGAGGACAAATGGTTCCCCCCAAGAGAAGCAAGATCAGGACCAGAAATTCTGTCACAGCTGTCTCCACGTCTACTCTGCCTTGACGCAATGGATGGTCTGGGGACTTACGTACTTGCCTTTTCAGCCATGCCTTTGGGTCTGATGAGCCTCCGGTTTTGACAGTAGGCCTCGCCTGAGTTGACTGTGACCCTTGCAGTTGTGTTTTCAACCACCTTACTAACCTTCAGTTGATTAACAAATGTGGCCAACAATATTTTTTTGTGATTTAGGCATTACAATACCTGGAACTTCTTTATTTACTTTAGCTTACACTGACAGATAGATAATAGACAGATAATGTTTGAAAAAAAAAAGAGGCATTAATGAAGTCATTTACTGAGAATAACAACATGGCAAAATTCAAATTCATTAAATTCCATGATCATAAAATTACTCTCTCTTCATGGATTAAATTTGATAGCTGAACTTTGTCAAGAATTGGGTTGCAAAGATCATCCTCTCCTTTATTCCTGATGCTAACTCCTCACAAATCAGTTTAATAAAGAAACTGAGCTTTTCCTTGGAAGAGAAAGATCATACAATGAGTACTCAGGCCATCAAATATGCCACTCTTACTGAAAGATTAATAGAACACAAAGAGTGAAGAAAATGAGTCTTTGATGAAGAAAGTTGTCTTTTGATATTTGTTGAGTAATGCATCTAAAGTAGGAAGAAAAAACCATGACATGAAAACAGGCTGGAAGCCCTAGTAGCTGATTAGAGGTTGGCTGTAGGAAGCCTGTAGGAATTGGTGGAGATGGCGTAGCGTCTGAAGAGGAAACAGAGAAGAGGAGTGTTGTGGTCGAGGTGGGAATGGTGAATACAATGTAAAGTACCTTCACTTCTCTATGAGAAACAGGGCTATAATTCGTCACGTCTTGTTGCATAAAACAGAAGAGTCAATAATGGCAAAAGAAGACACCTGCAGGTCACACAAGCCAATGGCTCCCTCCAATAAAGTCATAATTTTCAAATTGTCTCTCAAATGATCATTCTTATTATTCTAGTTCTTAACAGTGCTTTCATATAGATACAGTTTTGTGTCAGAAACTTAAAAATTTTTCATGCATCTCAGGCTTCAAAATTTCACTTCTCTACATTACAAGTATGTGGTAAGTTTTATACAGACAAATTATCATATGAAATTAAATTTTATGTAGTAAATATTATATAATATGAATATTATATAGTTCTATTACATATATTCATATATATATATATATATATATATATCATCTGAACCATAGTATTAAAATAATAACTATGAAAAGATAGGTCAAAGATTGGAAGTTTAAGGCTAAGAAAAAATTTAGTTTCTCAAAATGTGTGCCAAATTAGAAAATAATAACTATTCCCTTCGGTTTCAGAGATTTTAGATTTATTGGTCTCATATTTGCAAATGACTGACTTTGATTTCCGTGTCTCAAATGTAAGATGTATTGTGTGCCTTCAGGCATGTGTATCTGAAATTTCCTCATTTCCTAGTTCTGTCAGTTCCTTAAGCAATAACACTTTTAATAACAACTTTCAGTTTCTTGATGGTGTTATTAAGATTTGGTCCTGTTTCAGTGACTGTTTCCAGAATAGATCTACTGAAAAGTTAAGCGATGAGCCTGATACAGATTGTCGCTGGTTATCACAGTTAGTGAGTAGGTAGAATCTGAATATCTGTAGCCTTTTCTCTGACTCCTTTATTCTGCTGCCCACATTTTGTCTTTTTGTCTTATGGAGTCACTGTGGTTTGGTTAGTTATGGTTCGTTTTCCAAGAGTTCGTGTGTTGGAAATTCCATCCTTCATGTGGCCATACTGAAGTCTTGGGACTTTTCAGGCAGGACCTAGTGGCAGGTGACAACTTGGCCACTCCCCTTGCCTCTGGCCTCCTCTCTCACCAGGTCACCTTGTCCTCTTGTGTGCCTTCCTGCCCTTACAGAGTCCTCAGTCATGAATGGAATCAGCCAAAGTGACCCTCACCAAAGCCAGTGCTACACTATCCAGACTTTGATCTCATGAGCCATGAAATACACAAACGTCTTTTCTTTATTAACACACAACTTCAGATATCTCATCATTTTAATGAAAAGCGGGCTAATGCCAGTGTCAAGCTAGGAAATAAGGTCAGAAGCCAAAAAATTTTGAAAATTTAAATTGATAATTGCCCTTACCCTCAAAATTAAGGATTTTTCAAGACTTTTCAAGGACCCTTAAAGTGTACTGAGAAACACACACACACACACACACACACACACACACACACACACACACACATATAGAGAGAGAGGGGGGAGAGAGGGATATCAACACTGCTATATGATATATGATATTATCAAAAGAGTGAGTTGAAGATCTTAGTGGTAATAAAAGGCAAGACTTCTTTCTGGGGTATTAAATTTTTGCCTGGTGATATTATGTAGATGTCTTTAAAGCTCACCAATTTCTCATTATATGAAAAACCAAAAGTCAGACATGATGGTGCATGCTTGTAATCCCAGTACTTGGAAGGCTGAGTCTTTGAAACCAGTCTCAGCAACTCTTCGAGGCTCTCAAGAACTTAGAAAGACACTGTTTCCAAATAAAATTTGAAATAAGGCTATGGATGTGGTTTCCAGGTAGAGTGTCCCTGGTTTCAATTTTCAGCACCAAAAAACAAAAACCAAAACCGGTGAAGTGTCCACAACCTTATCTAAAAGTTCTGAACATTTTCTAGGACATTTTCTGAAGATGTTGGGATATAACAACAAAACCTTGACAACTTTGAGGAATTCTACAAAGGACAGTATTTTTCCTGTCTCCAACCCCTTCTGAATGAGCGTTTATCTCTTCATTTCTAAGGTACTCCATAACACTCTCAGTAGAAAAATCTACAATTCAAATATTTCAGAAGCTCCCCAGACCTAAACTGAATGTTTTAGAAAGACTTCCTAAGCCCTATATATCATCATGGTGTGGACTAGATACAATAGGGTTGAATTTTCTTAGGCAAGTACATCAGAACTTTCTCATTTGTATTATCATCTCAAACACTCACCATGTGACTATGCACAAGTAACTTTACATCTTCCATCTCTTTCTTTTTCCTTTTTCTGCAAAGCTAACATTAAAGGTTCATTCTACTTGTACTGAATCTGCAAGCTCTTTGAAGAACTATAAACTAACACATTGTAATAGAGAAAAGGAGGGTGCTTTCATTACAGACCACGGGCACATATCAAAATACAAAAAAAATAAAATTGTACAGGGCAGGAAAGTTATTTTTTGGGGGGTGCAAAATGCATGGTGTCATTTCTATAAATAAGGGAGAAAGTTAGTTGGAGAAATATGTATTTTTGTCAGAAAAAGATAATGTCTAAAACCTTGCTCATTTAAGCCAGAACTTTTCACAGCAGTGATGGGAAGTGCTTCCATTTGTTTTGGGGGAAAAAAAAGTTCAACAAAAGCTGAAAATACTTTTGAATCATCATTTCTCTTTGCCTGTCACCAGCACACTTAGGTGCTTTTACAAGGGGAAAATCTTGGCATAAACCATGGTAAGCAGGATAAAGATATTCGTTTGATGGAGCCATGGGCTCTTTTAAAGACCATTGTGAAAAAACAATTGAATGTTAAGAAAGGTCAAAAGCCAGCATGAAGAGATACTCTGATTAAAAGCTTTCCCTGAAGGCGGCAAGACCTTTCCCTGTTCTCTAATTCAAACATAAAGACATTTAGCTCATGCTAGTTTCCTGGTTAATTTTTCAAGAATACGGGCTGTGAGGGATGAGAGTACTGTTGGGGCTTCAGAAGATCTGAGAGACTCCGGTTGGACCCACACAGTTGGGATTGGGCCTCGCTGCTCATGTAACGCAGGTTCTTTGCTCTAATTTTTTGCTTTTCTTTTTTCTTCACATTTCTTTCTGACATCCTTCGCAGTTTTAAAAGACTAGTTGTTTAAGCCACTTCATTTAAGACAAAGAATTTCGACAAAGCCTTGAAGGGGAACTGAGTTCTTTGGTTTTCAGAGAGCCTAGTAATAAAATACGTTTTAGAAATCAGTGACATTGATATATGAACCTGAAAACTGATAAAGGTTTAATTTTTATCCAAGCGTCTTCACTGCGGGCGACCTCAGAAAAGCAGTTTTACTTCGGATATTTCTTTTGCTTTCTGGTTTCAGCCAGATCTGAAACATCACAAAACAGCATTGACTTGGATTCTTTAAAAAAAAAAAAAAATGACTCAAAAGCTTCTGAGTTTGAAGAGGGATTTCTTACTTATTTAACATTGAAAACAAAGAATAAAAGAGAGAGACATCATCTCTCATCTAAGGATGGACAGGCATCCTTTAATCAACAGACCTATAAGGGGGCTATGGGTCCTACTCCTGCCTAATATTTGCAGGACTCATAGCCACAGAAAAGGTCTCCTTATAAGGCATGTAAATATTAGCTAAAACAAAGGAAACAACAATTTGGCAGTTTCTCAAAAAGTTACAAGTACAATTTCCATGTGATCTAGCAATCCCATTCCTATGGACATGCCGCAGGAAAAGAGACTCTAACAGATACTTAAGAGACCAGTGTTTATACCAACATTACCCACAATATCTAAAGTATTGAGGCAGCCCAAGTATCCTTCTGTTGATGAATGGATGAGCAAAATATACAAACATACAATGGAATAGTTTCATCTATAAAAAGTGTTGATACATGCTACATCATGGGTGAACTTTTAAAACATGTGTTACATGAGGTAGGCCACACACAAAGGGAAAAGCACCGCACCATGCCAATTTGCACCTGGTGTCCAAAATAGGGAGCTTCATGGGCACAAAATGGTTACACAGAGAGTGAGAAATAGAAATTTTACTTAGAAACTGGACGTGGTGGTCTACACTTGTAATCCCAAGTACTTGGGAAGCTGAGACAGGAGGATCTCAGGTTCATTTTCAGCTTCAGCTACTTACTAAGGTCTTCTGCAACTTGGTGATACCCTGTTTCCAAATAAAGAATAAAAATAGAGAGCTCAGGGTAACTCAGAGGTAGAATGCTTCTAGGTTCAATCCCCTGTAACACACACACACACACACACACACACACACACACACGCACGCGCGTGAGCACGAGTTTTACTTAGAATGACAAAAATGTTCTGAAAATAATGGTGATGGGTGCAGAACCCCATGACTGTACTTACTGTGACTGGCTGGCACAATTACAAAAGGTTAAATGGTAAAGTTTATACGTATGTTGCATATGTTTTAATATTTTATTCTTTTTTTCTTTCTTGGTGGTACTGGGATGGAACCCTTCTACCTCCGGGCTATACTCCCAGACATATTTTATATTTTATTTGGAAACAGGGTCTCTTAAGCCAGCAAGGCTGGCTTCGAATCTGCGTGATCCTCCCTCCTGTCTCCGCCTCCCTAGCATGGGGATTACAAGCGTGCACCACCATGCCTGGCTTATTCATGTTTTAATACATTAAAAGAGAGGTAATCTGCTAAGTAAGTGGGCCGCATTCTATTCACTTACCGTCTTCATTCTATCTTTGGTATGATTTTAATTCACGCTTGATGGATTTCTCCATCTTCCCTCTGCATACAGTGCAATAGGCAGGGCAGCCTCCGCCAAGGATCATCGATCTCCCTAAGTCCACCCACACCTACAGCCAGTGCTCTGCTCCTCCTGCCTTAGCACCTGCAACACATATCAGGCACATCCCTGGTCTTCCTGATGCAAGGAGGCACTTTCTAGTGAAGCAGAATCTAGGCCAGAATAATGCACACGCAAATGAGTTCTAGACTGTTTCAGAAAGAGATTCCAGGAGCATTATGCAAGACGAGGCAGGAGCCAATTGTGTGCACGTTCCCTCGGCTTGTGGAGTTCTTGTGTTCTTTTCCCTAGAGCAGGTAGCAACTGTTCACAGGAGGCTCAGAGTGGGGGTCTTTGCATCAGGGGCTCTGGTTATATCCCTCTCTTCCTGAACCCAGTCCAACAAATGGGTTCTCTGATCAGTTCACAGACCATCCATTCCGCTCACCAGTCTCACTCCTAAGAGGGCGCTTCTCTAGTTCAAAGGAAAAGATAAATGTCTGATCTAAAGTTTATACAAGAAAGGTCTCTGGCTCAACCCCTGCTACAGGTCTTTTCTATTTTAGGAAATAGCTGTGGTGTTAATCCACGTAGAATTAACACCACCAGCCCGTGCTGCACGTAACCTTTATGACATCCAGATTGGTTTGTTTGAAGGCTGTCTATGGAGGCTGCTCAGTTATTTCTCACAAGAGCTGGCAAACTGCTAGACAGACAGCCAATCCAGAAAAGTTATCTTGGGGCCCCCGAAGTGGATTACTGACACTGTTGGAAGGGTGCCACATCTTCTCAAGTCACACACCCTTTCTCTACGTAAAATTCGTCATCTTGTAAGTAATGGAAACACTGGTCCTCTGACCTTTTGAAGAATGCAATGGTGATGTACAGCGAATAAAAGGAATCACAGCCTTTTCCTCTCCTCATGAAAACAGAGGTCCTCCAGATGTTGATGGCTGTGCCCCGAGGGGCCCTCATGGCTCCTCTACCCATCTCCTTCACTTTGAGAAATGCATGTCTGCGACAACTTTGTCATTTCTTAGCTGGGTCTAAGAGACATGAAAGAGAAATTAGCTACAGTGCTCTGCTATTCTTTTTCAACTTTGCAAATATCTCTGGTCACCTCTGTAGTTAGAAGATCAAATCACTGTCCTTATGACCCCAAATTCAAATTATTTTCTATTTCCTTGGTTTCACTGATGAAACCAAATTGACTCAATTTTTTTTTTTTTTTAATTTGCCACTGGACATTCATCTTTTAGAATTAAGTTATAAATTTGGTGTCCATGATTCTTTTAGTTTTGGTTTATTCAAATGTACCTATAAAAAGCCATTAAATTAAACAAACATTACAGAAATAGCTGTTGCAGGTGAATGCTATTATCGATGCTAAAACTGGATAAATATATGAAGAAAACCAAAATACTTCTATAGCTTCAAAACAGCTTCCAGGAAACACATATGAATTGCCAAGTGAAAAATTGTCACTTTGGAGTGAAACACCTGGCAGAAACCATAAAAGCCAAATGTTGTAATTTCACATCACATTCACCCCTTAATATTATGTAATGAGAAAAACACAGCGTCACTCCAGCAGGATTTTTGAAAAAGTGTGTAACCTCAATCTAATCATGTGAAAAACATCAGACAAACCCAAATCGAAGGGCGTTCTACAAAGCAACAGACCAACATTCTTCAAAAGTTTCAAGGTCATAAAAGATAAGGAAGGAGTCAGGGATTGGCATAGGTTGAAGGCGACGGATATATCAAGGCGACGCCAGATAAATAGGTGCACTGTGGATCCTGAAGCCGGCCAAAATAATGGCAAATGAGCATTTTTAACAAGATGTGTAAATCAATATTATTAACTGAAATAACAATGATATGATTATTAATGTTCTATGCTACTGTTTTTATATCAGACATTATCATCTCTTATTATATACTATCACTATATTATTTATAATTAATAGTACTCTTAGTTAATGGTAATAGTTATTAGTTTACAGTGATACCAATAACAGCTAATGAGTTCATAGTAAATACTAATTTTCTGATTTCAGTAAATATTTCATGATTACGGAAGATACTGTCATTAAGTGAATCTGGATGGGGAGCCTAAGGAAGGCTCTCTTGTTTTAATAACTGTTCCATGAGTCTAAATTTATTTCAAAAGGAAAAGATGAAGCAAAAATAAAAGAGGGAGCCTCTACACACGCACTTCCTATCCTTTGCCCTTCTGCCTGCTGGAATCTAGGCTTGGGCTCCACGTGGAGCCCATGCAAGGTGCCAAGGGCCAGATCGAGGGTGACGTGCATCAGGAAGCCTGCGCCTTAAGCTCAGGGCCTTGCAGCTGCTCTGTTGACCTCTGACATCTAAGTGTTGGAGCAGGCCACTGCAAAGAATAAGATACAGAATTCTGATCAGTGAATTCTCCATCATTCTTTGAAAATTAAAACTGTCCATCCTTCATACATGGTTGTTCACTGTGGTTACAGCACAGTCTTTCAGCGCCATATACTTCAGCAGTTAACGATTTGCCTGCCTCTTTGCCTAGAGGAGTCAGCACAGTACCAGTGTCTGCCTTGCTTCGTGGTCACTGAACAGGAGGTGCTCAGCACAGACATGTAGGACCAAGTCATGACCAGGTAGCACTGCCGACACCCCATGACGCTGCCATCAGATCAACCTACGTGGATGCTGTAGCCCCTCCATTAAGGTGTCACTTTCTTCAGCATCGTTAATAACACAGTAATTCTCTGACGTAGATCTTGTTATTTTTACTTGTGGAAGAAGAAACTTAACTATTCAATGTTACCTGGTTACTATGATGGTAGGGTAGTAAAAAATAAATAACAAACCCACAAATACCTTATCTTTTCTCACACTTCAAGCGGTGGAGAGTGATTGTCTTGAGTTGAACTATGAGCTAAACTCAGCGACTTATTTTCAATAATAGAATAGAAGAGAAGGGATAATGCCTGCTTTCTAAGGCCAGGTCATAAGAGGTATACGGTTTCCCCTCACTCTCTCTTTCTTGAATTTCTCATTTTGAGGGACACCAGCTGCCTGGATGTGAGGACACTCCAGCAGCCAGTGAAGAATGGAGGTCCTCTGCAAACACCATGTGACGGGGATACCTTGGGTGGAGAAGTTCTCATTCCAGCTGCAGTTTCAAATGACTTCACTCTGCCTGACATCTTGACAGTGGCATCATGACAGACTCTAAGCCAGAATCATTCAGCTAGGCTACTCCCCAAATTTTGATGCACAGAATACATAAGAGATAACAAATACTTGTTGCTATTTTAAGAGTCTAAGTTTAGGGTTAATTTGTTATACAGCAATAGATAACTAATACAGGAACTGATAACAAACACTGAAGAGAAACACTGCTTTTGACAGATCAAGAGTTCTTTTCCCTGAGCTAGAAAGGCTCTTTTATTGGCAGACTTGAAGCAAGTCCATTATTTTTCTGCAGACATAAGTAATCCAGATACAAAGGTAACTGTGTAATTATCACTCTTAGTAATGGGCTGCGTTTGCCATTTTGCAGATGTTCTCTGTCACTTCAGAGTGAAGGCCTCCAGCATGGCATAACATTTAATGGTTAATGGAAAGAGAAGGTAGAGAAATTATCTTATGCAAAGGAATCCATAAAATATTCATGGAATAAATCATGACAGTATCTTAAGATACACTTTCTTTATTCAGTCTGTAAAGAAGAAAGACTGTGCCCCTCATACTATTTATAGATGCAAAAGTCTGATTTCCCCCAGAGGAAGTAAAGAGAATAGCTCTAGTTCATTACCCTAGTGTTATTTAATTATTACATTTTATATAACTTGTGTTTTCTGTACAGTTGTTTGTAAGTCCTGAAAATAAATGTTTAGGATTGATCAGAATGACTACCCATACAAAATGGTGTACCAGGCACACATGAGCATTATGATAGCTAGGACATTTCTCTATGGATATTAAATTCTTCATTTGCATTATTTCGACACAGACACATAGAGACACTCATTCTTGCCCCACATGCAGATGTTTTGATGCTCCTGTTCTCATAAGCCCAAAAATGGAAGCAAAGATGGCAAAATGCTGGGAACAGTTTTAATGAAACTTTAAGAAGAGTGGTGTATGGCTTGCAGGTTTTAAACCCAAAGCCATGTGTTCTTCTCCTAGAATAAGTTATTCCTACTGTCCTAGAGCATGTGTGACAAAGAACAGATTCTCTCTGGAAATAATGGGTGTCCTTAAAGCTTTGCTGAAAATGGGCCTCTCTCTCCCACAGAATAGAACATTCCAGGTCTGATGGAAGAGGCCCCCCGCTGCAGGATGGGCTGCCTGTGCTTCTCAGGGGGCTCCTGCCCTCTGCGTATGAGCTCAGCCAGGGACTTGATCACTTTAGTGTGTGTACGTGCTGTGTGTGTGATGTCTGAGTTTTCCCAGTTCAATGTGGACAGCAACTGGCTCCCTTTCTTTTGAATGCATCCTCCATCGGCCCCCTGCTGTGCTGCTTCCATTCACAAAGCAAGGAGAGCTGGCCAGGAAGTTCTTTCCTGGTGTTCAGAGAACTTCATACTGGCTTTCATTGAAAAAAAAAAAAATGTAAAAGAGGAATATCCAAAATCTTACAAATAAAACTAACCTCTGAGTTGTTGTCATCGATTTTTATTTGGAATATACATTATATACATTATAAAATTATATAAAAGTGTTATAAGATTATGTATTATAAAATTATATGGTTTTCTTTAGAACTGTAAAAATTGTGTACATTTATTAACTATATTCCTCTTTGGATTATAAATAACATAGAGCTAACTCATAACTCAAGTATAAATATTAACAAAAACAGAAATGACTGGTAAAAGTTAGGACAGGGGACTTCCAGTTTCATCTCTGATCTGACTTGCGAAAGCTTGGACTTTCTCGTGCCAGTTCTTACAACAAGAAAAATGTAGAAACCTGAAGCTCAATGAATTTTATTGTCTACACCAGGGAACAGAAGTTTCAGGTTAGAATTGCAGTATTTAATCCCGTGGACGCTGCTGTGATCTGCTTCCCTGGAGCAACAGGTGAATAAAGCAAGGTTACGGACATAAGGTCAATAAAAAGTACTCTGTGGCTTTTCTATACATGTCTGACAAATATTTGACAAATATTTAGTAAACCTTACAATTAATAATAACATCTAATAAGTGAAATAGCTAAATATAAATCTAACAAAATACAATTTGTACGTGGAAAACTATATAACACTGGTGAAAGAAATAAAAGACCCAAATAAATGAAGTCATATTTCATGTTTGTGGATTCAAAGATTCAGTAGTGTTAGGTTGTCATCTTTCCAACTTGATGTATGGATTCAGTATAAACTCCATAAAATCATGGTGAGCTATTTTATCGATGCCAACAAACTCATTGTAAATTTAATATGCATGGCAAATAATCTACAGGAGCCAAAATAATACTGAAGAAAAAGAAGGAGGAGGAGGAGGAAGAAGAAAATGGATCACTTATACTACCTAACTTTGAGGTGGACTATACAGCTCTGGGAATCAAGACATCATGGCATTTGCCAAAGAAAATGCTTGAGATAATGCAACAGAATAGAGAACCAAGATACGGTATACCCAAATGTAGTCAACTGTTTTCCATAAAGAGACAAAAGATACTCAAAGAAGAAAAAATCATCTTTTTAACAAATGATGTTGAATTAACTGGAGGTCCACATATGAAAAATGTATCTTACACCTTAAACCTTACACTTAACACAAAATTAACTCAAAATAAGGTAAAATGAAAACTATCAAACTTGAGACAGAAAAATAGGACAGTAATTTACATGATCCTGGTTTGATGATGATGATGATGATGATGATGATGTGTGTGTGTGTGTGTGTGTGTGTGTGTGTGTGTGTGTGTTACTGTGGATGGAACCCAAAGTCATTCTACCTCCGAACTATACTCTCAGCCTTATTATTTATTCTTCATTTTGAAGCAAGGTCTCACTGAGTTGCAAAGGGCCTCACTAAGTGGCTGAGGCTGGCTGTGAACTGTGATCCTCCTGTCTCAGCCTCCCAAATGCTGGGATTACAAGCATCCACAACTATACCAGGCTTAAAAATGAACTTTTTAATACAATACCAACATTACAACGGATAAAATATAGATGTGTAGTAAACACTTTATTAAAAATAAAAGAAATTCTTTGTGAAAGAAAATGTTAAAAGAATAAAAAGGTAGAGACAACAAGAAAATATTTGCAAAACACATCCAGTAAATCACTTGTATACTGAGTATAAAAGAATTTTAACTCAAAATTAACAACACAGTTTTAAAAAGTGGTCAAAAAATCTGAACAGATATCTTACCAAAAATGATAGCCAAATTATAAATAAACATGTAAAACTCTAATATCTTTTGTCATAGGGAAATGAAAGTACAAACAATTAAATCTATTAAGTCATTAATCCAATCTCCTCTCCTCACCCCTGAAAAACCTTGACAGTACTAATTTCTGGCAAGGATATAGAATAACAAGTGCTTTCTCATTTTTTTGCTGGTAAAAATTTAAAATGGCTTCATTGTTTTAAAAAATAATTTGGCTTTTTTCTTCCGAATCATTGTTCGAGATTGTATACAACCATCTAGACGTCATGCTACTAGATCTCTAGACAGTTAATTAATTTTTAATTTACCAAAGTCAGCATGCATATTTTTTTAAATGGATTCATTTATAACTGCCTCAAACTGGAATCAATCAAGACATCATCTTTCAATGAACTGAATAGAAAAAAAATGTTGGTCCATCTATGCAATGGAAAATGATTCAATAATAAAAAAGGGATACGTTATTAACACAAACAAGAATATGAATGAATCTTAAGTACATATTATTAAATGAAAGAAGTGAGTTTTTAAATCCTACGTATCTCATGTGGATATTGACTGAGAGTCCTTCTACATCCTAGCTACAATCCCAGCCTATTTTATTTAGTTAGTTATTTTATTTTGAAGCAACGTTTCACTAAGTTTCTGAAGGCTTCACTAAATTGCTGAGGCTGGCCTCAAACCTGCAATTCTCCAGTCTTAGCCTTTCCTAGTACTGGTATTACAGATGTGTACCACCATGCTAGGCTTGCTGCTTTAAAAAAAAATGGAGTATCACAGTCTCAGATAATGGAACATTGAAGGAAATGAAGGAAGGGTGAGGAAAACGTCAGTTCATGCAACACTGTGATTACTAAAGTACTATCGTGTCCAAGTGTTTTGTGCAAAATACTTTATGACAGTGTCATAAAGTCATGTATCTAAATGATAGACTGGAAGGATAACTCCCCTCATTAGGTTAAAGCAGTAAAGCAACTCCTATGCAAAAAACTGAGGGATGGAAGAGGTGCCGGGTAGTCATCAATGTATTTTAAAGGTCTCCCTTACAACAAGTAAGTTCTATTACCAATAAAACTTGAAATATAAGTCCAGCCTACCAACAGGCAATGCCTGCAAAAGAGAATGAACTGAGCTGCTTTTTTATGAAATGCTTTTTCTAGAGACAGTTGGGTTCAGGAACAAGGTCAATGTATTCTTATTTTAGCTTATTACCTCTCTTTATTTTAACAAATGAGAAAAGGCTTTATTCTTGGCAGGCTTTAGAAAAGAAAATATTTTTTCTCTTTCTTTTCAAATTGCTGTTTCGGGATTCAAAAGTGAAACGAAGAGTTGCATATGCCATTCAAACATGAGAAGTATTTCTTTGAAAATGCTTACTTCATGTCAGCTCTGCTTGGTATTTATCCTCAAGCATGCACCTCCATCATTCTGAAGGTCTAACCCTGTATCAGAAGGAAATAATGCTCTTTTCAGAAGATTCCCAAGATGCTAATTTGGAATGGCACGCTGGCAACGATGAAGGAATGCTAACTTTGTGCAGGGCACAGGGGTAGGGAATCACACATCTTCTGAGTGCTAGTGTATCGATTGCACTCAGCTACCTGCTCCTGGCACACATGGCAGATAGCTCTTTTCTTTCCTGTGCTTGCTGCACTTGATGCCTCTGGAACAGGATCTGTGGAGGCTGGAAGTTTCCTCTCCCTCCTTGCCTGCCTTTAGGAATACAAAGGTATCTAAGCCAAAGTATGTGGACCTCACTGCCTCTCTTCCCTGGATTCCTGCCAAAGGTGCTGATGCCTTTTACAAAGGTACTGTCTTAGGCAACATTCTCACAACTGTTGAGAAAACAACTGACCACACAATGTAGAGAAAGATAGATGTATTTGCTCAATTTTTGGAAGTTTCAAGGTTCAGTCCATGTGAGGCCAGGTCTGTGGAACTCAGAACACGTCAGGAATCAGAGAAAGGGAGAGAAAAAGCTCTGCTGTCATATGGTGGAGGCCAGAAGCATAGAGAGTAGAGAAGCTTCTATAATCGGTGAGGCCATACCCCCAAGGAACCCTCCTTAGCAACCTAGCCCTACTTCTAACACTGTTAGCTTGTGTCAGTGAGGGCTGGGGATACATACTAAATTCAAACCAATACAAATAAAAAGCATTGTTCTCACTGTTTTTATCCCCAGTTGCCTAGTCCTCTATTTCTCATTTACAACAACAAATTCGTGTTCAAGCCACCATGGTGACATTTTCTGTTATTGTTTGTTGGAACCCTTCAAAACTATTCCTTCCTGGTGTGATGTGTAAGATAAATATCAGTTGTGTCTTAAATGTTTAAATATGCAATGCATAGGCTCCAATGAATGCTTTCCAGATACAGAAGAAAATTATAGTAATAGATAGTACAGAAGGACTTGAGCAGTATTCAGAATTACTTGGATATATTTAGTACCTCTCAAAGGTTCTCATTGTAAAGAGTGAAATTCTCATCATCTCTATTTTTTTACTGAGAAGATTGAGTTTAAAGATGTTTCAAGCCAGGCTTCGTGGTGCATACCTGTAATCCCAGTATTTGGGAGGCTGAGGCAGGAGGATCACAGGTTCTAGGCCAGCCTCAGCAACTTAGTGAGATCTTGTTTCAAAATTTAAACAAAAGGGCTAGGAATTGTAACATGGAGATGGGAATATCCTGGATTCAATCTCCAGAAAACACATACACATGCACACACAGATATTTCACCAATCTCTAAATGAATAACTATGCTCTCATAGCTAGGAGTGATTGACTTTTCATTTGTGGTCCTCTCTGATTCTCAGGCTAATCTGCTGTAACTTTTCCAACTATGGCCTTTCTGTGATGTGAAAAGTTAAATCTTCCATTGCTTAATAAATTTCTATAGAAATCAGATCCTATCATAACAGATATATAGAATATTTGGAAGCAGCAGAGTATTTAATAGAGTAGAAGATATAATCAGACTTAAAAATATACAACAGCAATTTATTCATTTGTTCATAAAATAAATACACACATATGTGTTATCACCTATAAATGCCATCTACGTAGTATACACTAGGAATATAATAAGTAGAATTAGACATGATCCTACCACTTCCTTCTATAAATATACTCTAAAATTATAGAAAACTTTAAAACAAAATTCAATATCAGATCACAATGGTTTTTAAGTGCCATCGAGGGAGATGGCTATTTGGATCTTGCTTAGTGGTCAAGGGAAAAATTCTTGACAAAGTAAGAAATGAGATGAATGTGGTTATTCATAGGTATGAATCAAGCAGCAAACTGGGAGAGTTAGAGAAAAACAATAAAAAAAGCACTTCCCAGATCTCAAGGCGGAAAGAAGGTAAGAGAAGTTCGTGTTGCTTGAATCAGAAAGGCAGGTGCCTTGGCTCAGGAAGGCACTGACGAGAAAGAGGGAGGGGAAAACCACAGTATGACAGGAAAGCTTTGTGGGCCAAATCATCCCTGAGCTTTAATCCTCCGAGTAATAGGTAATCATCGGGTTGGAGTCTGTATCTTCAAGGCAATGGGGCATCATGGGGTTTGGAGTCTTTATCCTAAAAGCAATATGGAATCATAGAGTTTGGGTTTTTCTCCTAAGAGCAGTGGTTAGGACTTAAAATATAAATTTTAGGGGACATATTTCAGTTCATAATGATTATTATATAAGTATTTCAAAAGTTTTACAATATATAGGATGGCCCTAGATATTTTCCAGTGCTCTGGACTTCCATGAAATATTCTTAGCACTGAGAAAACGGTTCCAAACTCTTATAAATAATTATACATTACACTAGTAAAATACTCACTTTACATTGGGAGATACGATCTTTGAGGAAGCCAGTAAGCAAGATGGGATCGTAATGTTGAGCCTGTAACTTGACATGACTGGGTCCTTATAAGGACAAGAGATACTAGAAGTGCGAACAGAAAACAAACCCTGTGAAGACACAGTGAGAAGCAGCTGTCTGTAAGTGAAGGAGAGAAGTCTCACCAGAACCCAATCCTCCCAGCTCCCCAATCTTGGACTTCTAGCCTCCAACCCTGTGGGAAAGTAAGTCTCCACTGTTTAATCACCCCATCTGTGGTATTTTGCTATGGCAGCCAAGCAGACTAATACAATAATATTTTCCTATTCAAACTTTTGCAATGACTGAATGTCTCTTCTGGGCTAACTATCCCTGCTACGCAGCCATTACCCAAGTGCCCAGGTAAGTTAAGAAATATCGAGCACATCAAAAAACCTGATTATTCCTAGCACTGTTCTATCAGGTGAATAAACAAATCTTTGTGAAATCTCCTAGACATAATTCTAGGTATAAAAGGTATGCAAACATTTCACTTGTTTTTCTTAATATGGGATACTATCTTAAAACAGTCAAAATCTGAAGAATTGTCAAAGGAGATTTGGGTATTTGTTTAAGATAAGATCATGAGTACCTGAAAAACAATGGTTGGTTAACTAATTAATCAAAATGACATTAAAATATTTTAAAGTAAACTTAGAAGGTAAATAATCTGGGCTCTTTCAATAGCTATAAAATATTTTATTGTTTTTAATAATCAAACATATATTAAAGTCAACACAGAAAATCCTCCGGGAGAATTCCTGTCTTCTGCATCCTAACATAATTGGTTATAATAGATTGCACACAGCCTCCCAGTCTTTTTCCTCTACAGTGATTGCTCTTTATGCTGAGGTTTACCTGAAAACTCCTAAACAAGCAGCACAACAGAGTCTCTGCCTTGGATAAAGAAAGGCAGTCTCAGAGCATCGTGGGAACATCTCTGCTGGTGACTTTAACTACCGGGACATCCGGAACAACTCTGTGAACAAGCTTTTTAGCTGACATGACTCAACCAGTGCTGACACAGCTCTCCAGGACTACGGATGACCCCAAAGTCCACCTCTTTTATGACTGCAGGATCCCTAGAGGTAAGAACTGATTGCACAGGTGAGACACAAGGAGAGAAATGGAAAGATTTTGGAATATGATTAGTATTATTTTGATGTGCTAAGACCTATAATGAGTTCCTTTCTCTTTCTTTGGAAGCAAAGATCATCCTCCACTTCCTAAACTTGGCTTTTACAATTGAAGTAAGTTTTTTATAAATATTTCAAGCCAGGCATAGTGGCACATGCCTGCTGTCCCAGCTACGTAGGAAGATGCTTGAGCCCAGGAGTTGGAGGCTGGCCTAGGAAACGTAGGGATATCTCATTTCTTAAAAAAGAAAAGAATTTATTCCACCAACTGCAGTGAAATTTATCATTATTTAGTTTTATAAGTATTTATGAAAGTGTTGTGTAGATATTTATATAAGTTCACCACACATCTGTCTTCCTTTTGAGAGGAGTATAAACATGCAGTCTGTGTACTCAAGACTTTACTTGGATTCATATTTGTAAACAATTCTCAATTAATTGCATCTGCCAAGCCCTCTAATAGTGAACAAGTTGAGCTTTATGTGTACAGCCAAAGCCTCCCCAAGAAACGCACCCAGGGACCTGGCTCATAGGACCTCGCATTCACAGGTAATAACAGAGTTCTCTTCCCAGTACATCATGTACCTTAACAGAGTTGAGGGGACTCATGCAAATGGAGGGCACGCAGGTGAAATCTGGTGGACCATTTCTTAAGCTCAGTTTCCTGTTCTTGGAACAGCAGATAACCCAGGTTTGTAAAAGTTCAGCTCA
Organism: Muscardinus avellanarius; assembly: GCF_963383645.1. Classification (NCBI taxonomy): domain Eukaryota; kingdom Metazoa; phylum Chordata; class Mammalia; order Rodentia; family Gliridae; genus Muscardinus; species Muscardinus avellanarius. Next base: position 196,395,218 of record NC_137787.1, read on the forward strand.
TTATTCTTTTTGAAACTCCTTAGTCATCGGTTGTCTTTCAGTCTTAGTAGTGGTTTAATAAGGCATTTACTTAGAACTACAAAGTAAATTCCAGGGTGCCCATATGGTTAATTTAAGTTCTGTTGTACCCATGTAGATAATCATGTTAAACCTCATGAGACTGGCCCTCTTGTGATCGAGAATTAGCTCTAGAGACTAAATTTATCAGGAGTAGAGAAACTGTCAAGAAATGGGGAAAAGAAATGACCGTTTTTTGGGGGTTTTTTTCGGTGAAATGATGGGAGGTGTTCCAGCAGAACCCCTGGGTGATTGTCTAGTTTTATAGGCATGCACATTTTCATTTTTAGTTGCTTTTAATTAGGTTATTTTATAATTCTATAGAGATATGACCTAAATTACAAAAACATTGACAGTAGTTCAAACATTTCCTTCCCCAAGCATACAAAACATTAATGTTGATGGTAATACTGATATGTCTGTCCCCTGAAGAATATAAATCTCTGGATATCAAAATTTTTATTTCAACTAGTGAGATTAAAGATTCTTCTTTCCTCATTAATATGTCTCCATGGAGACAAAACAGGAAAAGCCAGAACTGGAGAAGGAGAACAAGGAAACTGTGGCATTAGGCACCAAAGAACAGGCGCATCCGGGAAGATGGAGGATCGCCTGGTCCCCATGCTCCTGAGTGGTAAGTGGGATGAGGAGACAGAAACAGTTACACTGTGGCGTGCAAGAAGAGGGCAATTGGTGTCAGCTGAGGATTGACAAAGGGAAAATGTTTATAATACAATAGCATTGGAAGCAGCATCATAATAGCAAATATATTGGGTCCTTTAACCCCGGTTTTTTGGCATAGAGTTACTCAAGAGCCTGGGATTTCCCAAGTAATGGGGGTGTCTTTTGATATTTGTAAAAAGCCCTTCCTATGACACCCGGATTTATTAGAGAACAGTGACTTAGGGTGGAGCCCCAAACAGCATCAGGTCAGGACTGGTCACACAGAGACCAACTCCTAATTAGAGGCTGAGCTCTTTTAGCCACACCCTCCAGCCTCCGCAATGCTTGCAGACGGGGTTATAAAATCTCTTGAACAAAGAGCATTAGGTTCAGAGACTCCTGAAATGCTTGACACATTGATGAACAGGCCCAGTGGTGTACCCAAAAGGGCAGGGTGCTTGGTCACGCCCACCCAAACGAGGTCCTTTCTTGGCTTCTGTAGACCATTCCTGAGTCGTGTTCTTCATCATAAACCCATGATCAAGAAGTTTCCCTGGCTTTTTCTAACAAATTACCAAACTTGAAGCCTGATAGTATCATGGGACCCTGCCTTTGATGTGTGGGTGGACTGGGTGGCACTTTCTTTCTGGTTTTTGAAGTGGGGGTAATCTGGTGGACTGAACACCTGTCCTGCAGTGTTTCTTTGATTGTGGACAGTTAAAATTAAGTTGGACTGCTGGACATCCAGCACGCAACAGTCCTTTGGAAGGCTGGTTTTCATGAAGCCAGTAAATGGAATAGGGATAAATGTGTAAGACACTAGTATCTCATGTTTTCATCATTTTAGAAGGATTTTATAATTATTCTTCCTGATCCCCATCAGAATCCTATGAAGTACAAGATGACATTACTAGTACTAGGTTACAGAAGATAAATTTCCACAATTAAGTTAAGCAGTTTGTTTAAGCCACCTGTGTAGCAGCAGAGCTGGAACATTCATCCTAATCTCCATTCGATCGCAAAGTTCCTTTTGACTCAAGAAGTATAAAATTTAAAATCCCAGGCTTAAATTCAAAAGTCAATTTAAAATATAGAATTAAAGTCTGCCTAAACTGCTAGGAATATGCTTTAAAAATAATGTAAGTTTCTTTTTTTTTAATACGGGATTATTGCGAAGTCCTTATAAGAAGATCCATTAAGTCCAGAATGTGCTGGGCTGAAAAGACCACAATGGAAAGAATCTACACACTGTTTCTGAAGAAGGGCAGGGACAAAATCAGCAGAAATAGAGGAGAGAATTTGGAAAGGCATACTTCTTGGACACACTGTCACATGGGAAAGAAAACAGAAGCCAGGTGTGGTGGCACATGCCTGTAACCCTACTACTAAGAAGCAAAAGACAGGAGGAACACTGGCTTGCCACTAGCCACAGGAAATTAACAAGACTCTCCAAAACTTAGTGAGATCCTGTTTCAAAATAAAATAAAATAAAATAAAATAGGAGCATGGCATTAATAGTGCATGCCTGTAATTCTAGTGCCTGGAAGACTGAGAAAGGAGGATCTCAGGTTGATGGCCAGCCTCAGCAAATTGGTGAGAACCTGTGCAACTTATTGAGACCCTATGTCAAAACAAAAAATAAAAAGGGCTGGGGGTGTGGTTCAGAAGTAGAATGCTTCTGGTACAATATACAATTCAAAAAATATAAAAGAAATGAAACATTCAAAGAAAGTGTGAAAACTTAAAAGAGCTACTTTCTAGGAAGAGAATATATTCGGGTTTCAGTTATTTTAATTGTGTGAATCAATTAATTTTAATAAAGAGTAGGATGATGATTGTCTAACAACCACAAATGTGTATTAGTAGAAAGAAGCTTCTAAAACCTGAAGTTTCTGGCCTATGATATAGCCAAGGTAATTTTGGTGAAAAAAGTATGAGAAATATCATGCTGGCTGCTATAAATTATTTGGGAGTGTGTACTGCTGTCATTCCTAACTTTTGCACTCTGACATTATGAAAAGTTGTGTGGGACTTTAAGCAGTAAAAATAAATAAGTTAGAGGTTGGTTAATCACTTGACTTCAGAGTCAATAAATCAAATCAAGAAAAGTTTCTTGGGAAGCAAGGTCAAGCTTAAGCTACTTCCATTTTTAGGTGAAAAAGATATTGTATGCAATGTGCTTAATAAATTGGTGCAAGGAAACAGTCGACCAGGTTTATTTGGCTTTGTAAAAATATCTGTGGCTGCTTTGGTATTAACATCCTCAGCATTTTTTGAGTATATAAGATCAACTCTCAGTGGGGAAGTCAGGAGAGACAAGATGCAGTGTCTCCAGGACTGTCTGACTTAAAGAAACTGTAAGGGTGTAATAATTCTTCCTGAAGAGTGGCAGGATAAGGCTTTATCGATGCATTCTCAATGCAAAGCATGTTATGATCTTTTTAGTTTCTGAAAATCAAAACTTTACACTGAACTTAAGCTAATGATCCATTCCAAATGAAAACGAAACTAAAATCTCAGAAAAATGCTAAAGCATGGAAAACCAGGGCAGTCTGCCAGGCCAGGGACTGTGGACTCTTGGGCCCCAGGGACCTGGCAGGGCTGTGATGGTGAGCGGGAGTCACACACAGTGGTTGTTACTCAAAAGATTCATCGTCCCAGCGTAATGGAGCATTTCCCCCAAGGCATTGCTCATGTGATCGCACTGAAAACACTTTTGCTGGAAGTTCTTTTTTAGCTCATAAACTTTGTGTCCCTCATCTCTCCCAGATACTGGCCATTGCTCCAACTAGGTGGTTTTATAACAGTGCCTGGAATTGTACACTTTTGACACATTACCTTAAAATAGCACAGGTTTCTACTATGACATATCCTCTCACCCTTCATTTAACTTTCCTTTCTTTTTTTTTATTTTTGACAGAGACCCGGGAATAAGGAGCATTGTACTTTTGCCTTTGCTATCAGGCAAACCAGAGCACAAATCAGTGGAAACTGGGAATTTGGTCATATGGTGAGTGTGAAAGTCCAGGAGTCAGCAGCAGTCCAGAGGTGGGGGGAAGATGCCAGTCTTCAAGAAACAGCTCTTCATGGCTGCCTGGGGCGTCACCATGGGAAGTCACTGAAGCCACTTGAAAAGTGGCTAGGCGGTCGGGCGTTCTTGTGTCATCACCCATTGTTAACACTGTTGTTAACCCAGGAGCAGTGCAACCAAAGGAGTAAAACTTACACCACGTGGACCACACCACGGGGGCAGCATTTTCAAGCTCTGAGATGTCTTTGAAACACCTCTAGTTTCCATAGTGTCGACTGCTTTGATTCTGTTAAATTCCTAAATCTCTAAGAAAGTAACATTAATAAACTGTTTCCCATATACAGTTATCATATTATCTAAATATAAGACTAATGAATTTCGCCGGGTGTGTTGGCGCATGCTTGTAATCCCTGCTCTTGGGAGGCGAAGACAGGGGGATCGCGCAGGTTCAAAGCCAGCCAGGGTGGCTTAAGAGACCCTGTTTTCAAATAAAAAAAATTATAAAATAGGTCTGGGAGTGTAGCCCAGAGGTAGAAGGGTTTCCAGGAACCCCAGTACCACAATAAAAAAAAATTAATGAATTTAGATGATTCACTAAATCCATGGAAAATTACTATTGTTCAATTGGGAAAGTTTGAGTTTATGCAGGAGTTTAACAAGCAATCGCATGCATTAATTTCTGCATATTTTAATGTACATAATATTGATCATTAATACTAAATTATTTTCTTGGAGAAATATGTATGTATGTATGCCTCTTCTCACCAAATTAAGGCAAATAAATAAAGTATATGGTAATTCAAATATTGAAAGTAAGTTATAAGTTTAGGATTAATTTTTACTAAAATTGAAAGACTGAAAGGCATGGAAGAACCAATTTTGTTTGCAAACTGTAGGATAAAATACAGCATCAGGAGTATTTTTCAACCAAAAAAAATGTGAGAGGGAAAGTCTTTGAGCTGTCTTATTTAACAGATTAGAAAACTGAAAAAAAAAATGTAGAGCAGTGTGCCACAGGCATAATAGGAAGAAAATGCTCTTTTTTACACTAAATTCTGATACTCTTTATCCAGCTCTTTAACTTAATAGTACAGATCGGATAGTATTATCACTGAGATAAATCTTTACCTTCTAGAAATATGAAAAGTGTGAAATTTCATCTATGTTTCTCCTTCTTTTTCTTACTGTACTATATTTATCTTGTCCTAGAAGCAGCATTAATATATAATGTGGGTATATAGAGATTTCTTATAGGTGCATACCATTCCATCTCTTTAATTTTAAAAGCCTATCACTGTACAAAATACTTTGATTCTCTCTGTTCTCATTTTAGCTACAAAAACAAAAATAGTTCTAATGCTTTTACAGAATCAGATCAGAGGAGCAAAACTACCCAGAAAGTCTAGCTCTTAATCCAAGTAATGTCATCTAGTTCTACAAGTTTGATGTATCTGAAAGTATCATTAATCTATAAAGTAAACCCCCTTCAATAAGAATTACTCTGATTTATCAGAATACATTTGGCAACCTTGCATTTTGATAATTCAGTTATCAAAGGAGATTTCATAATCAAGTTTAAGTTTTAAGAAAAATTTTACAATCACTTTTAAAAACGGTAAAGGAAGAAAGATGTTCATTTTAAAATGACAGTAATTTGTTCTTTAAGAAAACATCTTACAAGATGTTATCAGTAAGACATTAAAAGATTCTGAAGTTTAATGATTCTCTCAAATTTTTAAATACTCAGTTGAAATCTGGACTTTGATTCAGTAAACATGATAAAAGTTGTCTTTTAATGATATAGGAACAAATAAAGCTAGAGAGACCAACAGTAGGAATGTGGCTAATTCTTTGTCTGACTTATTGATGAGTCTGTGGAATTCCTTAATTGAGCTTCAAACAACAGAATAAATAATGCATGTTCCTGAAGACTTGAGGAGGTCAGTTGAATATGGATCTGGGGATGACTTTAGATAAATATTTACATCATTATGTTCCTATAACCTCAGGCATAAATATAAAATATATTTTAGTTTAAAATGCTCTGAATGTCCCTTGATTAAAATAAGACAGCTATTTCTTAAGGAAATTTCCCAAGGAGTTGTAGGCTGCATGCTGACAGTTATGAACATTCACTCTCACTCGCTGACCTCTGTTTTCAGCTGCCTGGCTACCAACAAGCACCTTCCTGCCTGGATTTTCCCTTCCTTAAGGATGCTCCTCACCACGTAGGGGCCGCTCACCATCATTAGTTCAGGTTTTAAAGTTTCATCAGGGTTTCTAGTTTATACAATAAGATTCCTGAAACGACCCTAGGTTTCCATTGGATCACTAAATATGATATATATATTTTTTTGTGCATGGTAGTTGGGACGGAACCCAGGGAGATTCTACCTTCGAGCTACATCCCCAGCCAGATTTTTTTCTTCTTTATTTTGAAATAAGGTCTCACTGAGTTGCAAAGGACCTCACTAAGTAGCTGAGGGTGGCCATGAATCGTGATCTTCCCATCTCAGCCTCCCAAATGCTGGGATTACAAGCGTGCACCACCACACTCATCTTAAATATGATATTTTAAGGTATCATTTATAGCATTTATATCATTGAGTCTAATGGTTCTTCACAAACTAAAAACACATATTTTGAAAAGGATGGTTAAAATCAATATACATGACAATGCTATTAAATGCCCCTAAATATAATATCTAAGATTTACAAAAAGGAGACTACTTGAGAGCAAAATATATTGGTATGAAATTATCTTTAGAAAGGTAATCTACAAAGCATGTAAAGCCAGGAGTGGTGGCACATGCTATAATACCAGTACTTACTTGGAAGGCCATGACAGGAGAATCACAGGTTTGAGGGCAAATGCAGCAACTTAGCAAGATTCTGTTTCAAAAATAAAATGACTGGGGATAGAGTTCTGAGGTAGACTGCTCTTGGGTTCAAGCTCTAGTACCAGTAAAATGAAGTAAAATAAAATAATAAATTAAAAATAAAGAGCTTGAAAATATTAAATGAATACATCTCAAAAACTTTAAGTCTTTAATGATGGAACTCTTAAGATACTACAGCTATTACAAAGTAAATTCCACAATACCAAACAAACACATAGACAGATATATCAATAACACTGAAGAATATTTACAATTAGATGCAATGGAATTGAGGGGGTCGTTCAGAAGTCAAGAGAAACAGAAGTCATTTCCATTTCTATAACTATTTATCTTTATGATTGCTATCAGTTACGTGCAACTTTAGCCTAACTTCTTCAAATACGATGAAAATAGACCACCTGAATTATCAACCTACACTAGAAAGTAAATTCCATATTTTAGTTTTGTTTGGGCTTTAGTTTATTTTCTACCTTTTTGGAAACATGTATGTGTAGTAACTTTCCTGACAATGAGTCAATCCGTACCAATATATGATGAGCAGATCCATGGTGTACCTGTTCATGCTAAACAGACACTTCAACTACCCTAACTTAGCTCCATCCACTTCATGTCAGGTCAGTGGTACTGTTCTCTAGTTAAGACCAACTAGGCAGAATCAGTTGATCACACACAAAAAAAATACATCCATGCACATGGATATACAGTGGGATCCCTGAATTCTGTCTCCACAGTCCATGCTCTTCATCTAGGCCATGTTATGGTGACAGTTCAGTTCAGTGGTGTATGTCCATAACCAATAGAAAGAAAAACAGCAAGATTTCAAATGACTGCATCCATTTTTCAATATCTTTAATAATCTGTATTCTAAACAGAAAAAAATCCTTCCCTGTTTTCCTTCCTTTCTTCCTTCCTTCCTTCCTTCCTTCCTTCCTTCCTTCCTTCCTTCCTTCCTTGTTTCCTTTCTTTCTCTCTTCTTTAGTTTTCTTTCGTTTCTTTTGAATTGTTTATGGCAAAAGAAGAAAGAAGAAGGGAGAGATTTGGCAAAGTGTCAGTTAATTTCATCAGTGTGGAGAGAGATAAATTAGCAGGCTGAATTATCCAGATTGACTTACTCGATTGATGAAATTAAATCAGGTAAATTGCCAGCTCTCTGCTTCACAAATACAGTCATAGGTAGGTGTGACTGAAGTTCGAGTTGATTGGAAAGTAATCACAGGGAAAACAAGTTGGAAAAAACAACACACAGTTCCAAACATAAAACAAAACTACAGGCACCCAGGCTTTCCAATTTCAATGTCTTTTCATATTCTTACTTTGATTTACTTATGCCTTTAAATTCTGTCTTTTCTTTAAAAAATATTTCAGAGAAGGAAGTAGGATCAAATATTTCTAAAAATTAGAAAGATGAGGCAATTTAAAATAAATTTTAGGAAGCAAGAAACCAGGAACACAGCTAGTTCACCAAATTTTCTCAAGCTATCGTTTCTCTACCTAGCAAAGAGCTCTGAGCTCAGCTCTGAACAACTAGCCAGGAAAAAGAACTGGGAAATGTAGCAAGAAAATCCCAGAGTGCCTGGGTAAAAAGCATGCCAAATGATAGAAAATGATAGGCCTGCTGTAAATACCAAAAGAAAATAATTTTCAAATCTACTGTAGACCACATTTGAAAACATCTCCTTATGATTATTTCTTAAAATATCCTTCCAGATAGAGCAATGACATCATTCTAAAGTTCAACTTAGAAAAATGCTGTTGAAAAAAGGAACAGAGAAAGTACACTAAACAATGTCCACGTAGGCAGGTCTCCACTAATCTGACTTCAGGCATCGTTTTGGAATAGCAGAAATCCATAAATTTTATATCTTCCAAATAAATGTTCATAATTATCATTTCACCTAGCCCAACCGAGTGATTGCATACTTTATAGCTGTTGTGGTATTTGTACCCAATATAATGCTCTCTGGGTCAAGTCACCCTGTAAGGGATGGAGTCTGGGGTCCCAGAGGACCCAGGCTGGCAGTGAGGACCCGACCCCACACCCCTCTCTCAGCCTCAGATGAGGGCATACCCCTTGGAACTGCAGAAGTGTATAAAGTTATGTAAGGGTGATTAGGCAAGATGCAATATACATGTGCATTTCACACTGAAGTGGCCATGCCCCATTTTGTGCAGAACCTTATATAAGGAATGGGTCTGTAGAATAAAATTGCTGTTTGTTCTCCTCCAGAAAGTGGCTCCACGTGATTTCTTCATCCTGGAGGTCTCACCACTGCAATCACAGCTAGCTTCTGACCAAGTCCCTGATGATATATAAGGTGACATTAACCAAAAAATGAATCTATTCATCTCTTTGACATAAAGGATGACTGCAATAACTTTTAAATCCTGATTAAGCTATGGGATGAAAAATATATCGCTATTTATATTTGCATGCTCCTGATTACCAGGAGTGACCATCCACCTATGTTTTAATTATTTGTATACCTCTTGGATTCTAGATCTTTATATTTGTGCTCATTTTAAAAACAAGACCTAACTCTCTTGGTGTTCTTTGCGTGATTAACAAAAATCTAAGTCTTAAGAGCACGGATTATATGTATAATCCCTGATATATATATATATATATATATATATATATATATATATATATATATGTGTGTGTGTGTGTGTGTGTGTGTGTGTGTGTGTGTGTGTGCATTGCAGCTGCAACTACAAATTTCTTGATGGCATTATAAGTATTCCATCATAGCCTTGGAGATGGAGGACAGCGATTTTCAAAGGTTTTGACAATATCAATTGGTAAAGTGCACAGCTTCACTTTAATAAATTCCAAACTCTTCCCTCCTGTCATCAGCCTTGTCCCAGGCCTCCTCACCATTCCCTCCTGCTCTCCTGCCCTGGCCTGGCCCTGGCCCCATCCTGAGTCATGCTGTCAGCACACCACTAAAACCTCCAGCAGGGAGAAGTCTATGCATGACCTTCAAAATGCAATGGACATCTTCCTTTCCTTGCATTAAAGCTCTCAGCTGCCTCTGATTCCATCCCCACCACCCCCTGAGCCCTCCCCACCGTTGGCTCTCCTGTAAAGGTCGACACTGGCTGGGGAAGGGGTAAAGTGGTAGAATGCTTGCCTAGCATGTGTAAGTCCTGGTTGATCCCCAGCATGGCAATCGATTAATAAATCAAATAAAAACTAAAGGCCATTATTTCCTGAGATCCACACCTTAGCCCCAGCTCTTGTGCTGCCAAGTCAGTGGAGGCTTGGATGATATTGATGACATACTGCCAGTGCTTAATGGCTGAATAGGGACCATCCAAAAGGGAAGGACCTGGCCTGGAGCCCAAAAGGGGCTGAAAGATGCCCCCTGCTGGTACTGTAGGAAGGCACTCCTGTAGGTGTTGTGCAAAGATGCCCTAGGAAATTGACCCTATTGCAGATATAGGAAGGTGTCCCCAGTGGGAGCTGGAGAAGCCACCCCTGCTGGAGCTATAGAAAGGTGCCCCATGTCGGTGCTACATGAGGTTATCCCCTGCGGGAGCTGTATAAATATTCCCTCTGCTGGAACCCTGGCCCAGGATAAAGGATGACACTCAGCTTTAAAGGATCAGTGGACCCAATGGGAAGAGACTCTGGGATACACTCCTGATGTTACTTTCCCGTGTCTGAATTTTCTCTCAATATCTCCACAGCTGGTGCCCACCAAATCCAGAGAGCAGGAGAGTCAGGATCTTGGCAGCCAGCTCTCAGGAAAAGGCTGAACTAAAGGGTGAAAGGAAGCCATGAAGTGAGGTGGCATACACTGCCTGGATGTCCTCATGCACCCCTGTGACCTCCCCAGGACCTGCAGGAGGGTGATTTTAACTAACCTATTGACCAGTGGTTCCCAAGGTCCACCAAAAGTATCATCACCCAAGTAGACAGTCTTCACCAAAAGAAAAAGTCCAAACAGTTCAGTTAAATACATTCTAATAGACTGGATCTAAAGCTGGGTCTGGGCTTTAGTAATTTTGGACAGTCCCCTCAAGTGCGCTTTGCAGTTGTGGACAGGTTTAGGTCCACCATATCATATGCTTCACCTTTGAGACTTGCACTTACCAAAACCTCCACCAAGAATCCCACATGCATTTGAAGCATACATGAGAAAACTAAACATTTTCTTTTTCCTTAGACACATTTTTCCTGTTTTTGTATTTTTTTTTAAATCTCAGTTGATGACACTAATATTCAGCCAGGTTCCCAGGATAAAAACTTAAAATTCATAGTGCCCATGGTTGTTTGCAATTATTTGCATCCACTAAATTTTCATATTCTTTTAGTTGAACATCCGTCCATTATGAATAAGTAAACTCTTACTCTGCCCTAAGAGTCATCTACATTCCAAAAAGTTCACAACTAACCTTAAGATGTCTTCAGACTTTGGTTAAACCTATTTTCTACATTAGTAATTCTTATAACTCAATATACCACATAATCCTAATATATATACAAGATATTTACAAGATATATTATATGTATTTCTTGTATGTGTATATATACAAAAAAAAAAAAACAGGGTGACCTCTGCCAATTTCTGGGGAGAAGAGGAAATGAGACATTGTTCAGTAGGTTTAGAGTTTCAATTTTGCAAGTTAAAAATGTTCTAGAGATCTACTGTACAGCAATATGAATGTAGTTACCAGGTCTGAACTGTAAACTTAAAAGCGGTCAGAATGATAAATTTTATGTCACACATTTTTTATCACAATTATAGATTATCTTGAACCAAAATACATGCAAAATACATTTTAGCATTTGTTCCTAAGCATTCCTAAACTAGTTATGTATCTCATTTGGCACTCCAAAACTTTCTTTGTTTATCTTAAATTATCTTTTACATGTTTTATAATATCCCTTGCTCATATAATTCTGCATTCCCTCGTAGGAGTTCACATGTTTTGTCCTAGAAAGAACTCTTTCTTACTGATCTCGGAATCTAAATCCTTCCCATGCACATGACACAAAATTAAACCCCAAATGTCAAGACTGAATGAACGAATGAGAATTGAGTTACCAATCACTATACCTAAGAGTTGTTTAGAAGCATAGCTTCTAAAACATCAATGTCAGCTAGAGCACATGCTAATTAATTTAATTCAATTCAGTCTGCTGATTCCTTAATATATATATATATATATATATGCATTTTTAAACATTCCCTATATGATAAATATATTTATACTTTTAGGATAAAAGATTATAAATTATTATAAATTAAAATATAAATCAAAAATAGGAAGAAAAGAAGGAAGGAATAAAAGAAGAAGGGAAAGAATAGACAAGGAAAGAAAGAAACACAGAAACAGCTCTTAGCTGCTGGGTAATTAGACACCGTTTGATTGCTATTTCAGGCCATACAAAGGTGTTATTAATGAAAATCACTATCCACAAGCCCTAGGTGGGCCTATAAAGACTGTTAGGTAATTAGCAGATGTCCCCGCAAAGTCGAGTTGTTTGTGAAAGCAACTGTTTCTACAATCAAATGGGAAAACAAGCCGCAGGCCTCATCGCCGGCAACTCCAGGCACTCTGCCTGCCCATCTCATCTACCTGCTGAGGCTAGGAGTAAGCGTTATCTTCCTCACTTTTCAAATAAAGAAACTGAGAAGAGAGAAGAAAAGTAACTTGTCCCAAAATGCACAATTATGAAGTGGATGACCTTGACATGTTTTATGTGAACATACAGAGAGTGCACAATTTGCTCTGTGATGTTTCCTCAAAAAAAGAATCCATGTAGCTGCAATCAGACTGGAAATTGAACACCAGTATCTGCTTACAAGTTTCTCTTCTGTCCCAAACCACTTTTATAGCAACCAATAAAGGTTCCACTGGATCAGCAGTCTCACTACTATATCCCACTAAACCTGACCACACATCTTAAAAAAATAAAGAGTTATTGGCTCACAGTTTATTGAAAATCACAGAGTTCGGTCCATGTGAGGCCAGGGTCTGAAGCTCAGGGCATGACAGCAGGAAGAGGAAAGAAAAGGAGCAGAGAACAAAAGCTTCACTCCTCACATCATGGAGGATAGAGACAAAAGAACAAGCAAGCAAGGAGATTCTAAGACACAAGCACATTCTCTAAGCGGGCCCCTTCTGTAGCCACACCCACTGTCCTAAGTTACCACCCAGTAAGTCTGTAAGTCCATTACAGGGGATTTATCTAATGAGGAGATAACAACCCTCATGACTTAACTTTATCAGCCTTGAACCTAAACACAGAGATCTTCAGGGTGACTGTGTATCTAACCACGACAACTACATATGACTCCTTCTACCATAGCATAGTTGTGTTTGCATTTTAAATTGACGCTTGTATACAAAATGCTACTTTATATAGTCTGATTTCACATATTCAAGAACCTTTGAAGCTGGGCGTGGTGACACATGCTTGTAATCCCAGCATTCCGGAGGCTGAGACCAAAGGATCCTGGTTCACAGACAGCCTCAGCTATTTAGTGAGGTCCTCTGCAACTCAGTGAGACCCGCTTTCAAAACAAGAATAAAAAATAGGGGGTGTAGCTCAGAAGTTGAATGCCTCTGGGTTCTATCCCCAGACCCGCAAAAGATAAAAAAAATACTTTGACTGTTATCCATGTTGTTGGGTATGGTAATAGTTCACTATAATTTCTGTAAAGAATTTCCTTCTTTAGATAAATGCCACAATTTACCTTTCCTAGTATTGATTGAGATTCAGGCTGATTCCCACCAGAAGCCCTTCCAACAAAATTGCTATGCACATTTTGTGCATATTTCATTGTACACATTTACATTTCTGCTCTGTAAATATTTTGGAGTGAAATTATTAAATTATAGAGATTGACAAATACTTCCTGTATTTTTTCTCAATTTTAGGACTTTAGACAAGTGTGTGCCATATACATAAGCTTGTCTGTGGCTTCTGGTATGATTAAGCATGTCATCCATTTAGTTATTTATGCATACATTCCTTTATTTATCATGTATAAGTTTGTGTGCTTATGTAAGTATGTATGTAGGCATGTATGTCTACATGGAAGAGTTTGCTAGGCACTGGGCTCTATGTAAGTCATGGTGATAAGAACTTAAAACACACAACATCAGCTTTTTGAAACCTACAATCCAATAACATGATTTATTATAGGTAGCCAAATGGAAAAATTCTATATTTTCTGTCACTTAAAGAGTTAATTTGACTAGTTTCAAAAAAATAAAATAACAAAGAAAGTCACAGCATACTTTCTCTTCTTGATATAAGCTGAACAGCTCAGTGCATGCACACCCTGTGGCATTTGACCTCCGAGCTACACCCCCTGCTCTATTTTTTATTCTTTATTTTGAAACCAGGTCTCACTGAGTTGCAGAGGGCCTCACTAAGTAGCTGAGGCTGTCGGCGAACTGCAATCCTCCTGTCTCAGCCTCCCGAATGCTGGGATTACAAGCGTCCGCCACCACGCCTGGTTTAGGACTCTTCTTTAAATTAGTAGAAACTCCCTGGAATAAATGCTTCTCCAGATCAAGAACCTGGGTACTATGATGCAAATGATGTGACATTTTTGCTTGAACATTCTCTAGAGTAGATCAGAATGCATGTTGTACAGTAGATGTTGGTCAGAAGAGTTACAAGGTACAGGCTTAATCAGAGTTCTTTTGGTCACCATGGTGTGAAATCTTGTACCATCCATGGAACTACCAGGGGATAATCTGCTACCTGTGATAGAATTACTGAGCAGGGGTGTGGTGGCACTGTGCTTTTAATTCCAGGGACTTGACAGCTGACGCAACAAACACTCTGTCTCAAAATGGAAAGGGCTGGAAAGTAGTTTAGTGGTAGAGGGCCTCTGAGATCAGTCCCCACTGTGCACTCAATCTCCAGTCACACACACACACACACACACACACACACACACACACCCTAAACCAAGTGAGCCCCAAGACTATTGTAGCCTGTGCACTTCCAACTTCAGTCTATAGGTCATATTTCTTGTATTATTTTAATTATGGTACAAAAAATCTATTTTTAGACAATTTACAGTACCCTAATACTTTAAGAGAACACCTGAGCCCAATATGGTGGCACGAGCCTGTAATCCCAGGATTTGGGAGGCTGAGATAGAAGAATTGTAAGTTTGAGAAGAGCCTCAGAAACTTAGTGAGACCCTGTTGAGGCCTTGTTTAAAAGTAAAAACAAAAGGGCTAGTGGTGTAGTCTGGAGGCAGAATGACCCTGGGTTCAATTCCCAGTACCAGAAAAAGGAGAACATTTGATTGGGAATTATTTTAGATATATTATACAATATTGCATGTCAAGTAATTTTCTTTAGTAGGTAAAAATAAAAAACAGCTATATTTATCTTTTAGCCCATCTGATTCAATATAGTGAAGGTGTAGTGAACAATATCTAGCTTTTCTTACTTTTTTGTTTCATTATTTTGTCATCCTTGGGTACAAATGCCTCAACCTAAACTGAAAATATTAAGTGATGAGAAAGATCCACCTAGAATTTTAATTTCAACTATAGCACATAAGCATACATGAACAAACGCACACGCACTAGTATGTTCAATTCCATGTCTTCAGCTCTCAAAAATATGATTTCTCTTACATATTTTTTTCCAGATGCCATCTTCACTCAATAAAAAAGCACATTTCTGAAGCATTTAGTGTGAGTTGCTATTTATGCCAGTCAATAATTCACATCATCTGCAAAAAACATGTTTATATCCTTTCTACACCCTTTAGAGATGAAAGGAAGGAATTTTTGTGCTAAAATGGCTTCATGTGCCCAAATCATGCAAATGTTCTAAGCCATTTCCTAGATTTGCAGATGTGTAAATTGCTTGTTTTTTTTTTTTTTTCTGAGAGTAGGTATACAACGGTATGAATCTCAAATCAGCTTTTGTCCCACCTCAGAGTTCTGAAATGTCGTTCTTCAAATGATGAGAACTGATTTATTACTGAGGCATTGTGAAATCTTGAATAGGGTCTAATCTTCTATTTTAATCTTTTATGAGGCAACTGGCTGAAAAAATTATAAATGCAAAAGATGTGTGTTGGTTACACACACGCACACACAAAACATGCGAGTTTGACACCCTGATGAGAACTGGATCTCGTGGAACACCAGAGTGACTTTAAGAACCTCTAGATATTGGCACTAGAAAAAAAAAAAACTCTAATAAAACCGGTGCAACATGGAACGTTTATACAAAGTGTCTGAGACACAGAGGACCCTCGGTAAAATACTTTCTTACTCTCACAAAATTCTGGGATCATTGGTCTTCTGAACTATACTAACAGAATAAAGGAGTGATGTCACTTGGTAGCTTTGTGCCCATTATATTGTATTTATTTTTATACACTCTGAATATAACCACTTCACTTATTTGAGAGAAAAGCACTTTTCCAAGACACCAGAGAAACACTTAAATATATGGGGAAGAAATATTGCAAAATCCATGTCTTAACAATAAACTGTTACTTTATCCTCCAGAAAGTTTACAGTAAATCTTTAAAATTCACATCAGTTTCCTTTTAAAGAATACATATATAATATATATATATATATATATGCAGATATACATATATAAAGATAAGTGTATATTTATACATATATAAAGATAGATTGTACAATAGATGTATAGATAGAAAGAGAGAGAGAGCACGAGAGCGAGAGAGAGAGAGAGAGAGAGAGAGATAGAGAGAGAGAGAGAGAGAGAGAGAGAGAGAGAGAGAGAGAGAGAGAGTGTTTTGGGTAGTACTAAAACCCACTCCAGTGAAAGCAGAAAACCCTGATCAATTCTGCAACAAGACCGTAGTCGAACCTAGGAAGGACGGGTGTGCCGAATGGCTCCTTTGAGGTGAATTTCTTCTTTGCCCTTCAACATATGCACATGCTGCTTCTGCGAGAATCCCTAAGTGTCTCTCCGATGTGCCCTTTATCTGGAGATCAGCAAGCAGATCAAGTCAGAAGCGAGAGACAGAGTTGTGGCGCATGGACCTTGTCCAAACAGTCCATCTCCCCTGTGGGAAACAACGCAGAGACACAGGAGTGGAGAAGCTCTGGAGCCACCTTGTGGGTTCAGGGAGTCGCCAGAATGAGGGGTGATGGCTAGAGGAATAGGAGCAGGAAGGTGAGCACTCCCTCCCTGGAGGGAGGGGACCCTCCCTGGGCGTTCTGGGGACAGTTCTGCTGTAGCTCCTTCCTTGTACATGGGGTTAAAGTGGAGTCCGTTTCAGATTAGGTGGGAATGTAATTCTCTACTTTTCCTGAAATATACATAATGTACCAGTGATGGGCTAAGGATTGAAAAGCTACTCATTCTCCTGTTTCTGCTACCTCTCCACCCCTGCGCGCTCCCTCACACAGGGACCCATCCTGGCCCTGGAAGATGTGCCGTTGAACTGCAGGCGTGGCATCTCACCTGAGGGCCACACAGGATATTCTCACAGATAGGTTGATAAAACACTCAATATTACTCTGGAAACGGCCGTCTACCTCTAAGAATATGGTGAACACCAGCTACTGCAGAAAAGAGAAGGAGAAATGCTTTAATATGGAGTGGCCCTTCAAAGGCCACAGGAATTTGACAAACATTCTGTGCAACACTATTTTTGTGCTAAAATGGCTGTTGAAGTTTGGTCTTCTAAAACTAAACCATCTTTGCCAAAAATGTCAATTACATCATCCACTACTTTTTTTTTTTTTTTAAATCCTTCTTTCAATCTTGCATGTCCTCAAAGACTCCTGGCCTAAAATGGAAATGTAGGAAATCTCCTGCAAGAATGCCTCCTTAAAAGTGCAAGGCTGCTTGCTACTCCCTGCCCTGGCATGCCCGCCCTGTTGCTTTAATCCAGCACCTCCTTGAATCGCTTCTGAGACTCTTGAGATCATCTGAGATCAACTATGGCCTCCTCCGCCATGGCCTTGGGCTCCTGCATCTCTTCCTCTGGCTCCACAAGGCCGACTTTTACAGGTCTCACCTTCTTTGGCCTCCAGAGTTTCAGATTCCAGTTAACTTTGCATTTTTAAAGGGGGGAGGGATATCGGAGATTGAACTCAGTAGCATTCAACCTACAGGTTACAGCTTCAGCCTTTTTAAAATTTATTTATTGAGATTTTTGCTTTAGTTTTTTTTTTTTTGGTATTGGGAATTAAACTCAGGGAATTCTACCTCCAAGCTACACCACCAGTCATATTTTTATTTATATATTTTTTATTTATTTATTTTACTTGTTTGTTTTTGTTTTGTTTGTTTGGTTGGTTGGTTTTTGGGTTTTTTGGTGGTACTAGGATTCCTTGAAGCCCTTCTACCTCCGGGCTACACTCCCAGACATATATATATATATATATATATATATATATATATATATATATATATATTTTTTTTTTTTTTTTTTTTTTTTTGAAACAGGCTCTTTTAAGCCAGTGCAGCTGGCTTCGAATCTACACAATGATCCTCCTGTCTCCGCCTCCCAAGTGCAGGGATTACAAGCATGTGCCACCACGCCCGGCTATTTATTTTACTTTGAAACAGGGTCTTGGTAAGTTCCTGAGGAACTCAGCTCAGGCTGGCCTTGAATCTGTGTTCCTCCTGTCTCAGCATTCCAAGTACTGGGATTGTAGGCACTGGCCACCATGCCCAGCTATCACCTTTCTCTTTTAAACTCTTGCTTACTGCCCACATACATTCTTTTTATTCCTATATATAAGAATCCCCATATCCCCCTCTGCCAAATTAACCAATGAACATTTCTGTGATTTTATTATATACATCTCGTGTCTCTGTTTTGTTTGGCTAGCTGCCCAAACAGTGATCCCTTTGGGTGATCAATTGTCCATGTGTTCAAAAGTAACTATCACTTTTCTCTAAACAAACTGGCTTCCTCTTAAAACCATCGATTAATTAGTTAATTAATTAATTAATTGAAAATTTATTGGTGCATTGTAGTCATACATCCTAATGGGATATAAGATGGCAGAGACATACATGCACACATCACCCAATTAGTCCTTACTCAGTCTCCGCCCCTTTTCCTCCCCCTTCCTCCTTCTCCTGCTTGGCTTGGTGATTGTCTTTGATACATTTGTTAAATAAGTCATAGGAGGAACTTTAGATGAAGTAGGAGATTCTATAGATGAGCAAATAAGGCAACCTGAGCGGATGGGAAGGGGGAAGAGGGAAATTCTCTTATTTATTTTTAAGTATCCTTTTACCAGTGCATTGTAAACACACATCATGATGAGGTTTATAGTAACAGGGGCAGGTGTGCACACGGCACTTGGTGGGCTTCCCCCGGCTCCCTCACCACTCCCTCTCCTTCCCTGTACATGATATTGAAATTGGCGTTGATAATTTCGTGTATGTACATATACACACATACACTTTGTTTTTTCTTTTTCTTTTGTTGGTGCATTGTAGTCATACATCTTAATGGAGTACAAGATGGTGGAGGCACACATGCACACATACTCAATTAGCCCTTCCCCAATTCCCAGCTTGCCCCCTCCTTCTCATGTTTGGCTCAGTGATTGACTTTGACATGTCATGGGTGGGCATCATGTACACTGGTGAATTTCCCTCGCCTCCTTCGTGGCTCGTCTATGGTTTCTCCTCTTCATCTAGACACGCATCCACTTTTGAAGCAGTCCCTTCATCAAGCTTCCCCCACACCTTCCCTTCCCCTAAACCCCTGCTCCATCACACTCCTGTGAGTTCTCCTCTTTTATGTGGAGTCAGAGAATATTAGGCTAAGTGAGATGAGCCAGTCATAAAACCATCCATGTCCACATGTTACTTTTGCAGTGTGTTACTAAATCCACTTATTACTTCTGCTGTAAACTTGGAAATCACCACTCTTTTCTCCTCTGTTTTGTTTGCATAAACGCATCCCAAACTTTCCACGGCTCTGTTAGCAGATGACTCGAGTGGGACCATTTCTCTCCACGCCTCTGCATCCAGCTCCTAACTAACTCCACCGTGATGTGACTTCACCTCCGCCTTGTTTATGTGATGCTCTTGGCAAACCCACTGGTCCAACAAAGCCGGGTCTTCCTCTCCATCCACTGCTGCCTTCTATATCCTGCTCTTCCCCGCCTCACACCCCTCTTTCCTGAATCCAGCTCCCCCTCGCTGGCTGAGGCTGTTTTGATTCTGTGTGATTAAAATTGTCACATCTGAAATAAACCTAATAGAATTTTTGGTATGTGGTATGTCTTTGTATGTATGCCATTTGGGGAAAAAATGTACTTTTATAGCTGGGGGATAATTTCATATTCTGCTATATAATAATGACTATTACCACAGCCTTAATTTAGACTCTAACAACTCAAATCTTGTCTTTTTGAGCTGTTTTGCAGTTGCTTCCTGTGAAGAAGAAAATCAGCCCCTTCATCTATATTTAATTACTTTTTATTTCATTATCTCCACAATCCTTTCTGTAACACAGGCACAAAGGATAGAGCTTCTCCCATTATTTTTCCTGTCAAATTACTACGCTTGTATGTAATTTCATGAGTTACCAACATTTTTTAGTGCTTTGAACTTGTTCCCTTACCACAGGACACTTAACACTCTACTGTCTTCGCACGTCAGTCGGCCCGGCGGCCGCCAGTTGTCTTCCTACCCTCATTCCCGCGCCCCTGACTCAGGCCTTCAATCTTCCTCCCCTCTCCTCATGTCCCTGTCTGAACTTCTTCATGAATCTTCCATCTCTCTTGGTGCCTCCTGAGCTATTCATTCTGCTCTCAGTGTGCTAGCCACCAGAATTACCTCTCAGCCTAGATGGACTTCTGCCCTTACATTCCCACCTGCTTCTTCCTCCATGAGCTCCGGCTCCTTCCATTCCTAAAACTCCCAGCTCAAATCTTTTTATATAGCTGGGCAGCTGGTGGCTCACACTTGTCATCCCAGCACTTGGGAGGCTGAGACAGGAGGATTGCGGTTTGTGGACAGCCTCAGCTACTTAGTGAGGCCCTTTGCAACTCAGTGAGACCTGTTTCAAAATAAAGAATAAAGAATAAAAAATAGGGCTGGGGGTGTAGAATGCCCCCTGGGTTTCATCCCCAGTCTCTGCCCCCCCCCACACACACACTTCATATATAGCCACGTGCGATGGTTCAGGCCTATAATCCCAGTACTTGGTAGACTGAAAAAGGAAGATGGCAGGATCCAGGGTACTACAAAATAAAATTTCAAAAGGTCTGGAGTGTACCTTAGAAATAGAATGCCTATAGGTTCAATCTCTAGTACTCACCACCCCCCAAAAAAAGTTTCATATAATTAGTGGTAAAGTTAAACTCTATTGTATATATAAGAACATTTAATATTTAACAAATATTATATGATACTGAAAATAAGGTTAATGATATTCTAGATGATTATATATGCTATAGCTAAATAAATATACCCTTGGATTAGAAAATATAAGATATTTAAATTTAAGGAACACACTTAAAGCTTAGGCCACCCAAGGACAGAGATACAAATAACATCTCTTGGGATACGGTCCCTCCCAAACCTCCACCCTAGTAACTACCACTGTCAGGAAGCACAGAACTACTGAGCTCTTTCTCCAAAGCATATAGTATTTTCTGTGTGTAGTCAAACACTTTGGTGAACTAAATGCTCTAGTCTAGTAGGTTAAATACAACTTGAGAAGCCGGGCGTGGTGGCGCACACTTGTAATCCCCGCGCTTGGGAGGCTGAGACAGGAGGATGGCACAGGTTCAAAGCCAGCCTCAGCTACTTAGTGAGGCTCTCAGCAACTTAGCAAGACCCTGTTTCCAAATAAAAAATATAAAATAGGTCTGGGAGTGTAGGCTGGAGGTAGAAAGCCTCTGGGTTCCACCCCCAGTACCAACAAAATAAATAAATAAATAAATAAATAAATAAATAAATAAATAAATACAACTTGAGTATAGGGTGGCTTTAGAGAAGACTCCTGGCCCAAAGCATCTAAATTGCTAACAGAGCATGGTTTATACTTGGCAAATCTGTATTGGGATAGAATGTCAACTGATTGGAATATTTCTGCCTAGATATGCCTTATGTTTTTTTTTTTTTTCTGTGTTCCCAGAAAGAACATTGCATTCCTATATAGGGAAATTTAACTCTCCATATTGTAATAAGTTTTATTTATAGAGACTTTTTTCTTTTTTTGGGGGGTCAGAAAACACCTTGAATTATTTACTTATGTTTTTCCAGACACCTTAGTAGAGGTTTAATCCATGATTAGTGAATGAAAAAGGAAGGATGAATACTTGTAGCTGAACTTTCTCCATAGAAACTTCTGAACTGCTTTATGTTTTATTTTCTTAAAGAGAAAAGACACCAGAGAGTCATCTAAAGTTACTTACAACTCTCAAAAGAGCATTGACGTAATATTCAATGCATGACTTCAGTCACTAATCATTATCAGATGCTATCCTAAAATGTGATTTCATAAAATGACCATACTTCTAAAACTACACTTGTTGCCCATGCCAATACCTCCCCGCACCTGGGCCCCTCGCTCCCATTTATCTCAAGTTATTTCAGTAATTTGAACGCAGGATGTTTTCATTTTGGAGGGGACAATCTCCAATGTTATTTTTTCTGATTAAAGTCCTCTCTACTGAAAGATTGTGCTTTCAGCCTAGTCCGTTCTGAGGTTTCCTCTTAGATGGCGCTTCTGTGGAAAGCTCCCCTTGCCTCCGGAGTCTAGCTCTAGAACTCTTCCCCTGTGGTAGCTGAGCCCTGCTGGGGCCCTTCACAGTGTCTACCACACTTTCAGTGACAATTTACCTAAAGTCAGGGACTAGCGACTTCATGTGGTGGTGAGTAAACATTTTTCTTCAATAAGCCAAGAAGCCAAAAATACAATGTCACTAAGATTGTATTTTTATACAATCTTTAGCTTTCTTGAAATTTCCATTGCTCTCCAGCGTCTTCTTTCCTCCTTTCCTCTAAGACTCCATCCCTCTCTCCCTCTCTCTCTCTCCCTTTCTCTCCTTCCCATCTTTGCACAAGTATCTTTACCATATTGGTTGTTCAGATCCCTGTCCACTCAAGTACCTAGAATTTTTTTCTTTCTTTTTTTTTTTTTTTGTGGTACTAGAGTTGAAACCCAGGGGCTTTTTACCTCAGAGCTACACCCCCAACCCTATTTCTATTCTTTATTTTGAAAGAGGGTCTCACTGATTTGAAAATGGCCTCACTAAGTAGTAGCTGAGGCTGGCCATGAACGGGATCCTCTTGTCTCAGCCTCCCAAATGCTGGGATTACAAGCATGCGCCCCCACGCCTGGCTATTTTTTTCTTTACTTTACATCATTCATCTTCTATTTCAAATAAAACTAATTCCAACATTGCGATTTTTGTGAAACTTTCCTATTCGGGTTAAATTGTGTGTGTGTGTGTGTGTGTGTATGTGTGTGTGTGTGTGTGTTTTGCTGGAAACTGAATCCATGGACATCTACCTCTGAGCTACACACCCAGCCCTTCTTATTTTATTCCATGTATTTATTTATCTTATTTTATTTTAAAGCATGGTCTTGCTAAATTGCTGAGGCTGGCCTCAAAACTGCGATCCTCCTAATTCAGCCTTCCAAGCAACCACGATTATAGTAAGCTACCACACCTGGCCCATCTCCAATTTATACATTCAAAGTGGTTCAATTGTCTCTGGCCACCGTAGCCAGCTGTTTACATTTTTTTTTTTTTGGTCATACTTTTACTTAGTTTATGCCTCTGTTTGGCTATACTCTATTGGTTTAAGGTAAATTCTCAGAAACTCTTATTTATTTATTTATTTATTGGTGGTACTGGGGATGGAACCCAGGGGTCTTCTACCTCCAGGCTACATTCTCAGACCTATTTTATATTTTATTTGGAAACAGGGTCTCTTAAGCCTGCTGAGGCTGGCTTCGAACCTGCGCGATCCTACTGTCTCAACCTCCCAAGGGCGGATCAAAAGCGTGCGCCACCACACCCGGCCTCAGAATCTTTTAATATTACAAAAACAACATAATTTGATTCTCATGTTTGACTGATAAGGATAGGTTAAAAATTAGTTTCCATAATTATGAAGGCATACCTCCATTGTCTTCCAGAACTCAATACTTTTTATTAAAATTTTTCAAGTTTTATATTGAAATATTAGACTTACAAGATAGTTCCTAAGATACTAAAAATTCTATATTCCTTTCCCTTCACTCTTTCTGACATCATCATTTTGCCCAATAATGTCTCATTTATCACTGCTGAGGAATGAATGCAATCTGTAACCCAAGTACAGATTTTATTAGTTTTCATTAGTTTCGCCAATGTCTTTGCTGTTGTTGTTGTTCTAAGATCGCATTCAGCATGTCTGGTAACATCTAATCTTCATGTCTATCTAATTCCCTCCAAGAAGTAACAGTTCCCTAGCCTAAACTCATGTTTCATTACTTTAGCATTTGTTTTTGGTACTGGAGACTAAGCCCGGGGGCTTCTACTTCAGAGCTACGTCCTCGACCCTACTTTATTCATTTTTTTTATTTTGAGACACATCTCATTAGGTTGCTGAGCCTCATTATATGCTGAGGCTGTCCTCAAACCTCTTGTCTTAGCTTCTCAAGTACTGGGATTGTAAGAGTGCATCACCATGCAACTTTGATAATTTTGAAGGATGCTGGTTAAATAGTCTCTAAATTACACATATTTTGTCTGAACCCTGTGTCCTCCTGATGGGACTGATGGATTTGTAGAAAGAATAGTAAAATGCCTTTCTTTCTTAGGAAGAATTTTGGTCTTTTGTAGGTGACCAGATTTTCCCGCGTGTAGGTATTTTCTCTGATTCCAGGTAGTGTTTCCAAGTAGGAGTCACTTGATTTATTGTGCTAAATTCTCACTGAACCCTTTGTGAGATGTGTCCGTGTGCATACTGAAGCGCTGGAAACATTTTCACTTATTTCTTCTTTATTATTTTATCTTTGTCCTGGCATAACATTGATAGCAGTGGTGACTAGCTGTCTCTTAATGTGGTATCTTGACTTTCTTACTTTTTCGAGTAAATTAGTCTTGAAGATAATTTAGAGGGGACTGGCTATTATTGATCATATATGGGTTCCACATACTTAAAATTGAGAGACAAGAAGGCATAATTCCAGCTTTGTCTTTTTTTTAACAATTAAAATAAAACTCTTTGTCCTATTCTGGCCTGCGAACACTTCAAAGCAGTGACTCAGAGTTTTCAGTGTCCCCCCTCTCCTTCTGGCCCACAGCTGCGGGGACATGCGTTGTGTGCTTTGGCCTTCTCTCTCTAGTCCCCAGGGGAGAACAGCCAATAGTTTGGTCATTCTGACACCAGACACTGTGAGCAACATGTGGCTGTGTTTTCTCTGGCGAGGGAGGACGATGGCCCGCAGTTGACTTCGGTGGGTATCAGTCACCGGCTGCTCGGCGCTGGGTCATTCCGGTTCCCGTAAGGCTCCCAGCCACCAGCATGAGGTAATGTTCCCTTTGTCTTCAGCAACACTTGTCACAACCGCGTTCGAGGCCATTAGATAAAGGCTAATTTTATGATTTTCTTTCCTCATTAAAGTCGGTCATATGCAGAAAACACCAATTGGAGATGTCTTCCAGATTTTCACGTTGTGGTTTACTCTGGCCTCCCCCATTGAATATTGAGTTACTTCAAACAACAGTTTCAACGGAAATTCTAGAGTCCTTAAACATCAGTCCATTAAATACATATGACATGCTGAGCAAATTAAGAAATTTTGTTCTTCGTACAACTCTGAATTCTCCAAACTAGAGCCAACAAGAGACTTCGACAATCAATTCCAGATAATTGAAGGTCTGCTTGGCAGGACTGGGTATCTGCATGCTAGGGGCTGCAAGCTCTTCTCCCTCCCGTTTTCATTTTGTTAGGATTAGTACTTCCATAACCAGGCATACCGACACAGGCCTGTGTGATCCCAGTACTTAGGAAGCTGAGACAGGAGAATCGCAGGTTTGAAGACAGCCAAAGCAAATTAGTGAGGCCCTCAAATAGAGAGACCAATCTTGTCTCAAAATAAAAATAGCTGGAGGTTTCACTTGAAGATAGAACGTCCATGGGTTCAATCGTCAATACTAAAAAAAAAAAAAAAAAAAAAAAAAAAAAAAAAGGCAGAAGAATTGGTATCTCCATAAAGATGGGGGGGGGAAGTATTAGGTTTTCTAAAGCTTCTAGAAGAATTATTTTTAAAAAAACACAAGTGAGAGTAAAATCACGTCAATGACTAAGATGCTATCTTATATTATTCATGGATTAAGCAACTACCTATCAAACATTAATGACTACACATGAAGCTGCTCTATGTTTAATTTGTGCAGTAAATTCCCTTTTGGATAAATACATAGAAAGAGGATGACCTTGTTAGTTACAATAATCCTTGACATAATTTCAGAAACTATAGCGATTTCTTAATAACCAGAAACACTCGCTGCTATATTAGCATTTCCTCAAGCATGACTGACTTTACGGTATGAAGATCCAGAGCTCACCGTGGCTCTGGCGGGGCTGGTCGGTTCCTACATGTTCTGAGGAGACCTCCCTCCCCCTATTCCTCAGGAACCCATTGTGTGATTTTGGCTAAAATTTGCTCCTCCTCCTTTCTTTCTGCTCATTGGGTGTCACCACCATGAATTTGGCTTCCACCTGCACTCATTGGTTACAGGGAGCTCATGGGAAATTGAAAGGTCTTTTTAAACACCAAAGCAAACGTACAAGAACCTCTCTGTTTTGGGTCATTTGGGCCTATTTTGTGTCTCTGGACTGCAAGTTTTCTGAAAGTGAAATCTGAATGATCTCTTTATTTAAGAGATGTAGAGATCTTCTATAAGTTTGGAAGCCTAGGAAAACATTGCTGCAAAAGGAAAAAAACACAATTTCACTTATTTCACTGTTATTGCAGGAGCATTTGGAGCTGCTTATTTTCAAATATCTCTTCCTATGTTCAAATTGGAATCTTTATCTATATTCACATTTATTTCATGAAGATATTTATTAATAACACAAAATAAGAGGCTTTTATCAGCCAGGGGTGGTGGCTCATGCCTGTAATCTCAGTACTTGGGAGGCTGAGGCAGGAGAGAAAGACGAGAGAGAGAGAGAGAGAGAGAGAGAGAGAGAGAGAGAGAGAGAGAGAGAGAGAGAGAGAGAGAGAGAAGGGCTTGCATAGTATCCAGCATTTGGGTAATTATTAATTATTTGTGTTTTATTAATTATTTGTGTGAATATACAACTAAAAGGAATGTAATTCTCCATTCTTAGTGGCATAAAGGATAACACAGAAAACAAGTGTATATCCCAGAGGATTAGGAAAAATTAAGACTAGGTTTGAAATAAAATCATCTAATAAAGAAATAGGAATGTGAAATGAAATTATGTTTGTGCTCTTCCCTGGAGGGAGCCGACTCAGGAGCTGCCGGGGAGCGCTTCCTGCCTCTCCCGGGGTCTCCAGTCTGCAGGCACTAGGTGCTCAGCACTTTCTCTCATCCCCCTGTGTCTGTGCAGTTACACTTGGTAAACAGTCCCATTTTCTCCTCATGTCTTCCTTCCTTTCTTAATTCTAATGATGACCGGTAAGTACAAGAAAAATTACTGTCAGGTAAAAGCCTTTTTAATGGTTCCTGCAATGAAAATTATAATTACATTAAAACAGTAAAATTGTAATCCTAAGAGGTAACACTCAGGCACGTTCTTCCTAAACACTACTTCACCTCGTCACCGAAATTTTCTGAAGCTCTGAGTTTCCCCTTTTAAGGAATTGACACATAAAATATATCCACTCCCCCCAGAGATAACAGCCACTTTAGTTTCATATTTTATTATTGTAGGGGTAGGCAGGGGAGAGAGAGAGAGATGGTGCCACACACTGCATTGATCAGACCTATGAAGGGCTAGATGTAGGAAGACAGAATATTTTAGACCTCTCAACTCGTGACTTGCCATCCTTCTGCTCTGCAAGACGAAATGCAAAATGACCCAACCCAAAGAATTAAGGTACAAAACATATTGCAGCAGAATGAACACCTAGGTGTGGTCTCACAATTGGCTCCTACTTTATACAATCGGTGACGATGAGATTTTCCGTGCAACACATAAATAATAGCCCGCTTCTAGGGAAAGGTGCATTGATCAGGGGGGTGGAGCCAACCCTTTTATAAAAGTCGGAGCATTTTATTTGACAATTAGATATCAGACAAGAGCTGCACTGATTGCTCTACAAAGATCATTTCATTTATTCCATTAAAAAGCTGTTGTTTTCTCTCGGTGGGGTCTGAGGGCTAACAAGGCTGGGAGACTCAGGCAGCCACACACTCGGCACCTCATTACAGTTGTGTGCTCCTTTATTTGCCAAGTTTGCTACCTTCGACTTGACAGGGCACTTTCCACATAGCTGGGAGTAAATTCCTTCCCATTCAGGCCTTTCTTTTACACAATTTATTAATTTTTAAATTGTTTTATTGGTGCATTATATTTGTACCCGTATTGGGGATGGCCTAGGAAGATTTGAGAAAGCTATGATTATTAATATATTCCAAAAATTGGGTGAGGGGAAAATCTGTGAAAGTACTTGGTTTCTGCCTAGAAGCAGGCAATTATTCCAATGTAAATTAACCTAGCTAAAGGTAATTATCAAGTCTATAGGAGAGGGGAACTAGGACTTCCTCATCCTCATTCTAAAGACAGGTTTACATAATAATTGAATAATCTAGCTAGGATGGGAGGAGAGGTTGACCTTCATGAACAGAGACACCTTGCCACACCTTGCTGGGGGAGGAACCTTACAGGGATGTTTACTAAGTCAGAATTACTTAAACAAGACTGAAGTCATGGGTGGAAAAAGTCCAGCCAGCCCACGTGTTGTATCTTTGGTGGGGCATTCATTTGAACCATCTCCCATGCCATTCTGGCATGGGGCTGTAACTATCTTCTGTATTTCTATCTTTTTAATAAACGTTTTTAAATCTCCAGCAAGAGTCCAGGCTAATGTATATTTACCCTTAGCTCAGGACAAGAACCCATGTTTTTTTTTTTTTTCTCTTTTTTTCTGTTAGTGGGTTTTGTTGCGGTTCCAGGGAAATTGTGTCCAGGACCCTAACAGGGGTTCCTGGGGACAGTTTCCCCAAAACCATATCATCTCACACCATAACATATTCATACATCATATTGGGGTAAAAATCTTGTGTGGACACACATGTACACATCGCCCATTTAGCCCCTACCCAATTCCCACCCCATTTTCTCCCCATCCCTCATTCCCATGTCTGGCTTAGTGGTTGCCTTCAATATGTTTAAGTGCATTGTATGCTTTAGAGAATTTCAGGCCTTTGAGAGAAATCTTTCCTCTCTAGTAGGCAAGAAGAATTTTGGGGGAAAAGCTTAGAGTATTGCCATTTTTATTTTGTTGTTAGCGGCTTGGATACATCCCCAAGGTCACTTGCTAATCATCAGTCACTCTTCAGAATAGATTTTTACCACGACTTATGCAGATGAATATACTGAATTGTTTAGCTTTTATAAAAATTTCTCAGCTTTGTACTTGACTCTCTAAAACAGTGTGTATTTTACTTCAATCCAGTAAGGACTTGAGTGTGGGCTATGTAACAGGCACAAATACTAGTGTGAGATGTAGCCCGTACGCTTTACTGGAGTGTCCTGTATCAGGCAAAGCACTGATTTGGGAGCGTGCACACTGGACAAAGAGAATACAAGGTGAAGTCAGCTGGCTCTCCCCTGAGGGAGGGGAGAAACTCTCAAATGCACGGCCCCTGGAAGGCCATGTCCTGAAGCACTGAGTAGAGTTAGCCAGACAAACAGCTGAGAAAAATAACCACATCATCTGCCTGAGCCAAGGCCAGAGAGCCTGGAGTCTGTGTTAGGAATTTCCTTGGTTTCAGGGATGCCACGCGAGGGCCAGGAAGCAAAGGCAGGTGGGGCGAAGAGGTAAGGATGTTGACGGGTGATGCTAAGGAGGCTGTGCCCCGGAGAGCGACGGGGTGCTTGTAAGAGGAAAGTCACAGGATAACACTAAGGCCTGTGAAGTCACTGCGATGAACATGCAGCTGGATTTGAAAGGGAAGTAACATTTTTCTGCTTTGCTTCATTTCTCAGCACCCTGCCATTATGTCTATTTGGCCAGAGAAAGCATTGTAAAATTAAAGCCCGATGAAATGGTTTGGAAGAAGATAGGGAAGTCAAACTTAAAATGATGGAAAGTGCCAATGGGAGAAGGAGTGTTCTTTAAAGCACTTCTTTTTTATCTTCGAATGAATGAGTAAAGAGAGGAGGGCTTCCCAAGGCCCATCAAGGCCTCTCTCAGGGCCTGCATCCCCACCCTGGGGGCAGAGGGAGTTCCTGTCAACTGCACCACCCAGTCGGTGTAAGAGTGCAGCTCACATTTAAACTATTCGAAGGCAATTCACTTCACATACGCAGTCATTGTTCAACACTTGCTAACATTTTCAGACATCCAGTCATTTTAGAAAGATCTTAAAACCAAGGCACATGGACTATTACCTTTCAAGTACCCCGTAGCATGGTAGTGTATGTGCATGAAGTCTAGAACATGCAGCTCATGAGATTGAAAGGGAATTATAACCGTCACGACTTTCCTCTTCCTCAGTCCTTAACTCCTCTGAAGGACGCAGACCTGAGATCCCCATCATCCATCTGTTCACCGTGCTATGTCCTGCAGTGGAGAGAACATTGTATAGTATTTCGGCATTTCCATCCTGGGCCCAGAATGTTCTTTGCACATGACAGCAGGTCCATAAATATTGGTAGTAAAAATATTCAATAATAAACCCCAAAGAAAATACTCAGCCAAACCCCCAGAGCACACGTGCATGAACATGCACACACACACACACACACACACACACACACACACACACATTATTTTCTCATTTATGTTTTTCAAAATATTGGAACTATCTTTTCTCATGACTTATTGCTCTTTTGTTCAATAATCTTATCTATTATTGAACATGTGCTAGGTATCAGACTCTGTTATGTATTTAACAAAACATCATTCAACTTAAGTAGTCAAAATAATTTACTTAATTGCACATATCTTGTAATTTTTTTTCTTTGAGAGCATAAGGATGCGATTTATGGTTTTTTTTTTTTTATGTGTGTGTGTGTGTGTGTGTGTGCGTGCGCACTATACTGAAGATGGAACCCAGGGGCATCAGGGGCATTCTATCTCTGAGCTACACTCCCGGCCCTACTTTTTATTCTTTATTTTGAAACAGGGTCTCACTGAGTTGAAAGAGGCCTCACTACGTAGCTGAGGTTGTCCTTGAACCAGAATCTTCCAGTCTCAGCCTCCCTAATGCTGGGATTACAAACATGCACCACCACACCCAGCCCTCTTCATGTGTGTTTTTAAACATGATGTATAATATGTTCACATACAACCTTTCAGAGAGTACACACATAATTATTTGATGCATGAGAATGGATTAGAGTATAAATGTCCTTAAAAGATTGATTCTACTCTTAAAATATTCTATAGGACAACTTTAAGTTGAAGTTATGTAAAGTAATTATAAGTTCTATATTTGCGCACATTTACAAAGCCACATTCCCCAAAAATGTCATAAAGGTAGTTAAAAGCTAACATGACCTTTTATGTCAACCACTTTATTGAGGAAAATTGATGCATAATAAATTTTACTTCTTTTAAAATGTACCATATAATATTGGCATATGTTTACTCAAAGGTTTCATTCTAATCAAGACAATATAACTAATTATTAGGTAAGAATATTAAAATATCAAAACACATTTTATAATTTTCTAGTCCTTTTACTAGACTTTACTTAGTGTACATTTTACATATTTTATTATGGCAAAAATCATATAACATACAATTTCTTCTCCTAACCAACTTTCAAGTAGATAGTTCAGGACTGTTAATCAGGTTCACATTGCTATAATACAGATCTTCAGAATTTTTCATCTTGAAAATTTGGAACTCTAGAGCCATTAAGCAGTCACTCCTTAACTCCATTCCCCAACCCCTGGTAACCACCATTCAATTTATTGTTTCTGTCAATTTGACTTTCTTAGATATCTATATGGCAAGTCATACAGCATATGCCTTTAGGGCGTTATTTCACTAAACATCATGTCCTCAAGATTCATCCATGTTCTAGCTTAAGAAAGCATTTCTGTCCCTTTTAAGGCTGCATAACAATACATTATCTATCACATTTTCTTTATTCCTTCATCTGCCAGGGGACAGTGGTGTTGTTATAACTGTTGGCCAATTTGAACAGTTCTGCATATGGATGTGAGAATATCTCTTTGAGAACTTCATGTCTCTTGTTTTGAGCATGGGTGTGCAAGTGTCTCTTTGAGGCCCTATTTTCATTGGTTTTGGATACCCAGAAGTGGGATCATTGCATAATACAAAATTCTATCTTTAATTTCATGAGATAACTCCTCACACCCTTTATACTCGTTTGCCCCTTTGCAGTCCCACCGAGAGTGCACAAACGGACTGATTTGTCCAAATCCTTAGACTTCTTTTCTGTTGGGTTTTGTTTCTTGCTTTAAATAGCAGTCATTCTAATGTGAGTGTGCTGATGTCTCCTGGTGGTTTTGATGTATTCTTGTGGATTAGTGATGTTAAGACGTTGTTATACACTGGTTGATATATTATCTTGGGAGAAATGTCTATTCAAGTCCTTTGCCAACATTTTTTTTTTACAGTACCAGTGACTGAATGCATGGGCATTATACCTCTGAGCTATATACCCAGCCCAATTTTTCATTCTTTATTTTGGAACAGGGTTTCACCGAGTTGCAGAGAGCCTCACTAAGTAGCTTCAGCTGCTTTCCCAATTTTTAAGATCAGTTTCTCTGCATTTGTCATGCTGCATAACTATTTATATGTTCTGGATATTAACTTCTCATCAAATATATGTATGGAAATATTTTCTCCCATTCCCTCAGTTGTCTTTTTACTCTGTTAACGGGTATTTTTTTTTTTTTTTTTTTTTTTTGGTGGTACTGGGGTTCCTGGAAGCCCTAGCCCTTCTACCTCCGGGATACACTCCCACGGGATACACTCCCAGACCTACTTTTTTACCTTTTTATGTGGAAACAGGGTCTCTTAAGCCAGCAAGGCTGGCTCCTAACCAGTGCGATCCTCCTGTCTCTGCCTCCCAAGCATGGGGATCACAAGCGTGCGCCACGCCCGGCTTAACTGGGTATTTTGATGCACAAGTATTTGATCTGATGTTGTCCCAAGTGTCTATGTTTTATTTTATTATGTGTTTTGTTTTGTCATAGCCAATAAATCTTTGTCAAATCCAATGCCATGAATCTTTCCCAATACGTACATGGGGAAAGATAATATACAAATAAATGTACATAAAAAACATTTTATTAATTACATATTAGATATGTACATTATGAATGTGTATGTGTTCATGTGTGTGTGTGTGTGCATAACTGAGTACTGAACCTAGCAGCATTCTACTTTTGAGCTACAACCATGGCTTTTGTTTAAAATTTTTGTTTTGAAATGGAGTCTCTCGTTGAGAGTAAAAAAGTTACCATGTACTGGTATAAAACCTGCTGTCAGCCTCTCATATACTGGAATTACAGGCATGGGCCACCATATCTGACTCCCCTATGGCTTTACATATAATATTAGCCTAAAGTCCAAGAAGTAATTCTCCTACATTTTTACCTAGGATTTATACAGTTTTAGGTCTTATTTCTTTAATAGTTTATTTTCCAGGTGATGTAAAATGAGTTCACCATCATTCTTTTGCACGCATATGTTCAGTTTCTGAGCACTACTTGTTGAAGATATTATCCTATTTTTATTTAGTGGCCTTGACACTCTCACGAGATATTGTTTGACCATGTAGTAAGGGCTTATTGCTGGAATCTCTCATCTACTACATCAGTCTATCTTTCTGACTTTCTGCAGGAATCACTACTTTTGCTTACTGTCTTTGGAATATACTGAAATGAGAAGGTATGAGTCCTTCAAGTTTTTATTCACTTTCAAAATTGTTTTGACTCTTTAGAGGACTTGAGAATTCCTATATTTTGGGTACATTTTCTATTTCTGACAAAAAGCCCCTGAGATTTGAACAGTGATTATGTTGAATGTATAAATCTCCATGTAATATGAACATCTGAATTATAATAAATTTTTCAGTTAATAAATTTGAGATTACTTATTTATTTTTTATCTTCTTTAATTTCTTTCAGAAGAATTTTATAGTTTTTAGTGTTCAAGTATTTTGCCATGAATAAGTATGTTTCTAAGAATTCTATTTTTGTGGCTATTATGAATTGATTTGTTTTCCTGATATAGTTTTCAGATCACATATTTTGTACAGAAACTCGGTTGAGTTTTGTTTTGCTTTTCTGCCTGACAGCTATGGTGATTTTTTTTAATGGTTCTAACAGCTTTGTACGTGTATATCTGAAAAATCTTTAGAATTTTTCAGATATAATCACAAGATACCTGTGATACATGCGCATGCGTATTTTTAAATTTGCCTAATTGTTCCGGCTAGTACTTCTAGTATTAGGTTGCATGGAATTGGTCAAGAAAACACGTTTGCTTTGTTTCTGATTATAAAGAACAATATTTCAGTCTTTCACTATTGAGTATGATTTTGACTATGGGTTTTTAATAAATGATTCCTGGGGTATTTAGTTTTCATTATTAGGCCATGTTTCCCTATTTCTTTGTATTTCTTTTAACTTTTTGCTGGGAATTCAGCATTTCAAAAAAATGATACTTTCTTCCAATCTTTCCGTGCTGACTTTGTGCAAGGACAGACCTTATCCACAATACTGACCAGTGGTTCTTGCACTCCTCAAACCTTTTCTGACCCTCTGGTACCTGCGATGTCTACCAGAATAATTGATGCACCAATCTATTGTTGACCTTATTTCAACAACTTCTAATTTATTGTATTTATTCTGCCAGTACTCCAAGTCAGATATACAGAAACAAATTGGATATGATTTTATAATTTTATTTTTATCTAATTTATTGACTTAGATATAATACTTTTATGTGATTTCAATAAGGACTTTAATGTTCACAAAACACAACTTGAACTTACCATATTCTACTTTTAGTCTATAGCTAATGTTCAATTATATTAACTAATGTTGCCTTGTATTTATTATTTCTAGTATTAGATCTTGACTCTAATTGGATAAATTTTTCTTCTACCCTGAGGACATCTTTCAATATTTCTTAAACTGTATGACTGCTCTTCTTACTTGCATTGATGAATTGATTGGCATTCTCCACTTTTCTTTATGTAAAACATTGCTACATCTCATCTAGTTTTATTTAAAACTTTTTCTTTATCTATATTTTACAAAATTAATAATAATAAATTTTGGTTCTTTTATTTCTTTCTTTGACTTGACATTCTTGAACTTCTTGCATCTGTGGCTTTTATGGAACTTGGAAAAATTGTGACCATTATTTCTTCAAACATTTTGAGTGTACCCCCTCACACACACTTTTCTCTCCTTCAAGAATTTCAGTGGCATGTGCAAAAGACTAATTGATATTGTCTCACTGCTCATTGATATTATTTTCATGTTTACTATATTATTTCATTTTGGATGGCTTCTATTGCTACGTCTTCAATTTCAGTTTTCTTTTCCCACATATTAATTTGATATTAATTCTATCAATTAAATTTCTCATCTGCATCAATGTAGTTTTTCTGTCCCTAAGTTTTATTTGTTTCTCCCAAAGTTTGATTTCTGAAGGATCTGTTTTACTTCTCTCCTTTTTTAACATCAACACCTCTAACTTAGTATCTCACAGAATACTGTTAGAACAAGTGCAGTGAGTTTTGATTCTAACACCTCTGTTCATTGGCTCAGTCTCAGTTGATGTATTTTATTATGGGTTGCACTTACCTGCTTTCCTGAATGACTGGAAATGCACTTTTAGATGCCATCCATTGTAAGAATACCCTAGAGTGAATGTTGGCTATTTTGTATTCTCAAAAGTGTTCTAGACCTTTATTCTTGAATTCATTTAAGTTAATTGAAGACACATTAAATATTTGGGGTCTTGCTGCTATGATTTGTTAGGTGGCCGTCCGTGGAGCGGTGCTCAATCTTGGATTAATTATTCATCACCAGTGAGGTAAGAATGTTCTTAGTACTCTATCCAATATATAACAAATTATTCCAGTACAGCAGTTGGCAGTAAGCAGTATTCCTTTCTCTGAGTGATTATAGGACAGTTTACCTCTATGGGTTTTTTCCAGATAATTCTTTGCCTTGCCTTTGGTAATTTTCTTATGCAAGTACTAGAATACCAAGCAGAACACTGGCAATGGCATATATCAGAGTTTTTTTTTTCTTCATTCTCTCACCCTCAACACAAAGATCTTGTTGAATTCTACCCATTTTCCTCTTCTATAACTTTAAAACACTTAGTAAGATAAAAAGGAATCTATAGTACTCACATTACTTGTTTACAACCTCTCAGTGGTAACTGACTGTCCTTTGTTCAGTGATGTAAAGTGTCCTACAGAACATTGCTTCATATCCTTCAGCCACTGTTTTTTGTTGTTGTTGTTATTGCTTTTATTTTATTCACAGAGATATGGCAAAAACACCCCTTATTAATCCATCCTGTCTTTTTTTTTTGGGGGGGGAAATACTAAAGATTGGAACCACAGATGTTTTCCGTCTGGTTCTAACTCTGAGATACACCCTCAGCTCTTTTTATGTTTTGTTTCTTTTTTACTTTGATACAGGTCATTCTAAGCTGCCTAGGCTGTTCTCAAACCTGTGTTCCTCCTGTCTCAGCCTCTCAAGTCCTGGGACTACAGGTGAGCATCACTGTGTGGAGCTTTGAAAACTCTTATATTATGGTTATTGTTTTATTCCTGATCAATCCCTTAAATAAATAACATAATGTCTAAAACCATGCTATTTAATTTTGAATTTTTAAATATTTCACTGCTTTCTTGATTAAGTAATGAATCTGCATCACGTTTTGGACAAGAATATTTGCAACTGGGAAGGTTATTTCACTTGAAGGGCAGCAGCAGAAGAATAATGACAGGTGACTTTGAAATTCACTTCAGTGGCTTGCCAACAACCCAAGGGATGTCATTTGCAAATGAGAAAACAAAAAAATAGCTTTATCTTCTAGTTCTTCAAAGGAACAAAACTTGATGACAATAAAATGAGCATATTTTGCCAAGTAAATGGACATTTAAAATAAATCATAAACTATTGACACTGGGAGGAAAATGTTAAAAAAAAAAACTTGATTCTGCATTATCTTCTTTTTGTCCTCTAAGCCATTCACAATAGGAAATGTCTATATGTAACTAATAAACACTGAAAATTTGTCATTTTTAAGCATATTGAAAGCATTTAATGATATAGGGATTTGAAACTGTTGACAAAAATCCTTCTATATTAGCAACTCTGAAATTATCTTCAGACATGTTGTTATGGTTTGACATAGAATGTTCTTGATGAGCTCATCACTTTATGATCAGAGCTGATGTGTTTAAGTAATGAGGATTCTAATCTTATCAGTGAATAAACCCATTGAAATGGATTGACTGGGTAGTAACCTAGGAAGATGGTATATGGCTAGAAAAAATAGGTTCATGAGGGTGTGGCCTTAGGGACTATGCTTTTGTCTTTGTTTGAATATTTAGCATATATTCACACAGTACTTGGTGCCTCCCTGCATCTCCCCCACTTGGCTTCCTCTTTTCCGTCCCTCCTAATACTGAGTGTTGAAGTTAACAATGTTATATTCACATCTATACACATATTTGAATGTAGCTTTTCCATTAATTAACCTCAGCCTTCTTTCTCCCCTACCCCTCCTTTCAGACTTTGCTGAGGTTTCCCCTCCATTATCTGCAGTCCCTCTGTTATCCCGAATACTCTCTAGCTTGAGCATATTAGAGACAACACATGTCCCTTCTCTTTGTGTGCTTGGCTAATCTCACTTAACATAAATCTCTCCAGGTCTTTCCATCTTCTTGTTGATGACATAATTTTGTTCTTCTTTATTGCTGAATACAATTCCTTTGTGTATATTTCCCATGATTCTACAATCCATTCACATGTTGATGGAGACCTAGTTAGGTTCCATATTGCAACAATTGGCTAGTGTAAATTGTGCTTCTATGAACATGGGTATGCATATATTACTGTAGTCCTCTGATTTCAATCCCTTTGGAGTGCTATAGATGGATCATATGGTAAATCCATTTTCAGTTTTCTAAGGAATATCCACACTGATCTCCATAGCAGATGAACTAACTTACACTCCTACCAACAATGTAAAAGAGTTCCCATTTCCCCACATCCTCTCCAGCATGTGTTGTTATTTGACTTATTTATGCCTGCCACTCTGGGGTTAGATGGAATTTTAGTGTAGTTTTGATTTTATGTTTTTGTCTTTGAATCCCCTTGCTTTCTCTCTTATCCCTGGTTCCCTTAATATGAAAGCAGAGTCCTTGTTCTCTCTTCCTATTTCTGCTTCCCTCTGCCATGCTCTGAGCACTGCAGACCGAGTCTCACAAGGACTGAGCCCCCAAATCACCAAAAGCTGAGAGCAAATACTTTTTCCTTTCTCCATGTAATGTTTTCCATTATAGCAGTAAGAATGCTGACCAAGACTCATGCCTATTCTAATCAATAGATTCAGGAATAAAGTTTTAGGAACACATATTTTCAGAAATTCTTTGGAAACTCACCCTATAAAACAATGTGCCACAGGGGATTAACTGCTATGCTTTATCTATCTTATGTTCCTTTGCAATGGATTAGAAGACAAAGTGTTAGGTAGCTAGCCAGAAATCAGCAGGACAGAAAAAATGTGGACAGGAAAGAGCCATTCTGAGAAGAGTTCTGGAGAATGACCCATCTAACTGTGGTCAGAGAGTTTCAGCCTATTACATTGCAGCTTTAGATTCCCACATGACACTGTTGTGTGCAGTCACAGTAAGCTGTGGCATACAGCCCTAAACTAATCACCCAACTTAATATGCATGAAGAAGGGTGGGGCTTCTGGACAAGCATAGAAACTCACCTGGCAGCAGATGATATCTCCATCGTCTTTACTCCACTCCCCAACTAGTCAGCTCTATGACCTTCCTTTTGAACCCACCCAGTAAAGCCCTTATTGCTTCTCATATCTCTGTCCCCCAAATCAAATATTTATTTTGGAGAGATAAGAACTGAGAGAAACTTACAGCCCTGTGACAAATGATGTGAATCAGAACTCTTTTTCGCTGATAGAAATTAGTTGCATTCAGTTGAAAAGAAAATATCAAGATTTTTTCCATTGCTTATATTAAGCATTGTGAGATTATCTCTGGGAATTTAAATTCTTTTTCATAGAGACTTTTACCTTGCACATTGCATTTTAGCACTTTCTGAAAGTACCTTCCTGCTTGAATCATGGTTTGTGTGGATGAACAAAAGAATTCTATAAAGACATCATAAAAAAAGATATTATTAACATTTCAATGAAACCAAGTAGGTGGAAGGTTTCACATATGTGTAGGAGAAGTTAGTGAGGTGACCCTACTCTTTTACGTGGGATGTCTTTAATTTTTAATTTATTGTATGTGACTACTGCAGTAGCTTCAGTGAAAAATTATAATAGTTAATCATAATAGTTAAGAAGGAGCAGTCATAAGTGTTATTGGTTATGACCTAATGTAGAAGTCTATGGTATACACACAAGGCAATACACTTATGTGCACAAGGTCAATATACTGAAAAGACTATGGATACACATCAGCAGAGAAAGAATGCCCAGTAGTAAATGGGTAAAAACATTGGCAAGATTCTGTGCCCTAAAATCGTAATAAAAAATGGGAATGCAAAGTACTAAGTGATTTATGTGTCTATTGTACCAATATTTTAAGAGAGAGCATAAAGAGAAAACTAAGATCCAACAGCTGTCTGCCATGAAAGGGAAAGAGGCTGGTACTCAAGCTCCAGCCTCATTCAGAGAAGAGGATGCTGTCTAATTCAACATCCTCACCCCTGGACCCAGTAAACATGGCCACACAACTTAGAGGAAGGAAGACTTGCTTGCTCATAGTCTTTGGAGATTTGGAGGATCATTCCATGTGAAGCCAAAGTCTTCAGAGTTCAAGAAATGGTAACAAGAAACAGAGAGAGGGAGAGAGCAGGAGCTCTGCTCTCCCACCATGGAATCATGAAGAGAGAGAGAGACAGACAGACAGACAGACAAGGGTATTGAAAAGTCAAAAGCACAGCACTAAGGCCACATACGCAAGGAATGTCCTTCTCCAGACACATCCCAGTAAATCCATTACAGTGTATTCACACACTCATGATGTTACAGTCCTTGCGACTTAATGATATCAAACCTGAACTTTAATACATGTGCTCCTCAGGGGACGGTCTATATTTAACCATAACATACATCATTCTCCAAACCCACAAGAGGAGCTGCTTTCGTCCACTGCTCTGTCAGCTTCGTACTTTTCACCAACACCTGAAGCAATCATCAGGTGAATGTTCCAAGCCTACTAGTCCAAGCCAAAGAGGCATGCACTGGACCTGTATTCTGCGTGCTTTACAAGTACGATCAAGGAAACAACACACAGCTTATCTGGGTTGAAAGGTGAGCGTGAATGACAATTTGGTCTTGATTCAAGGTTGCGTTCATTTAGCTTTACTGCTGAACTACAATTAGGAGGAGCACACGGTGTGTGCTGGTTGAGCATAAAAGTGAACAGATGTAGTTTCCTGCTTCTTGTTTTGCTGGAAGAGTGCCCAGAGTTCCCAGTCAATAAAGCCTGCGTGGAGAAAAGAATCCACCAGGAAAGGAACAGGCTGCATACCTGCTTGACCTCCCTCCTGTCAGCTCTAAGCTTCTTCCACCCTCAACATTCACACAAGCTCCTGACCCTCTATTTGGAGAAGTCCCTTGTCCTTGAACAAATATCGAGTAAATGTTCACTTTTTCTGGAAGTCTAGACTAGGGCAGGTATTTTGTTTTCTGTTACAAGGTTTTTTTCTGCAAATAATTTCAAATAAATGCTGAGGAAAGAAGCCACTACTAGCTGTAATATAATTCCTTAAGACTCATCACAGTTTAACTTCTATACACATATTTTTATTGGGCAACATTCTGCATTGAAATACAAGTAACAAGCCTGGTATGGTGGTGCACACTTGTAATCCCAGCATTTGGGAGGCTGAGACAGGAGGATCTTGGTTTGAGGACAGCCTCAGCTACTTAGTGAGGCCCTCTGCAAATCAGTGAGACTCTGTTTCAAAATAAAAAATAAAAATATAGGGCTGGAGGTATAGCTCAAAGATAGAATGCCTCTGGGTTCCATCCCCAGTAATGCATAAAAAAGAAATACAATAATACAATAGACATTTAAATATATATATATATATATATATATATATTATATATATTATATATATTATATATATATATATATATATGAGAGGCTATGATTTGAAATAACAGCGTATTTGTCTCCATCTTATTTATGACTTATTTATTTATTTATTTATTTCAGTACTGGGGGTGGAACCCAGGGGCATTCTACCTCCAAGCTACACCCCCAGCCCTATGTTTTATTTTTTTTCCGGAAACAGGGTCTCACTGAGTTGCAAAGGGCTTCACTAAGTAGCTGAGGCTGTCCATGAACCATGATCTTCCTGTCTCAGCTTCCCATATGCTGGGATTATAAGTGTGTGCCATCATGCCCAGCTTTTCCATCTTATTTCACTCAATTAGTTCACTTACCTGATTAAATAACAATTTATAATTATCATGTTTTGGATTCTAAGAATCTGAACTTCTACTGTGAGCTTCAAGGTTTATTTTGCCATACAGTAGAATTTAGTCAACATAGTTAAATGTTCTGTTTTGATTTTTGAGTGTTTTGAGCATTTAAATTTGTGCATGCATGACTTTGTGCATGTTCTTGTGTGGTGGTGGAGAAGTAGAGTTATCACAATTATCATTTTCCACTAAGAGTGTACTATGAAAAAAAATATTCCATTTGCCTTTGATACTGGTTATTTGGGTTCAGGCTAAGTATGGTTCACCTTTCAAAAAGAATAGAAATAAATTAAATGTGATTATAACCTTGCTAAAAACCAATGCATTGAAGTTATAGCCTTTGACTAGGGCCTGCAACTATTCACAGGTTCCCCAAGGTAAACATTCACATGCAAAGAGGGATAAGGAGGGCCAACTGTTGTTTCCCATAAGGCCTTTCACAGAATTGTTTTGAAGCCAGGTAATGGCAGGTTGGCCAGATACCAACTGAGTAGAACCACAGAATCTTAATATGACACGTATTATGTTTAAAAACAGAGTGTTTTTCATAGCATGTCTGCATGTGATAGAACTTTCTAAGTACAAGTTCTATTTCTGAACAGAATCTTGCATTAATTGGTAAGGTAGCAGTCTCCATGGAGTTGTAGTTCCTATAACCAAATGATCTGTGTCATAATCCTCAGCAACTTCCACCTCTTACCCCATGTCAAGGCAAGTGGCCCACAGGTGGACACCTGATAAAAGAGTTTCTGATCACAAGCTTGTATGGCAAGATGGTGAGCGACCAATTTCTGCTTTCCAGAAACACTAAGCAGAGACAAGCAGCACCAATCTTGCATCCACTCCATCCCTCTCCATGGGCTGTTCCCCTCAAGGCATCCGCTAAGCCTGGAGAGAAGGCTCTGGTTTTCCCCCTTCTTTCTTCTCT
The DNA here is from genome assembly GCF_963383645.1 of Muscardinus avellanarius. Taxonomy (NCBI): domain Eukaryota; kingdom Metazoa; phylum Chordata; class Mammalia; order Rodentia; family Gliridae; genus Muscardinus; species Muscardinus avellanarius. Next base: position 196,437,665 of record NC_137787.1, read on the forward strand.
CCCTGAAAACCTGGCTTTGAATGTCATAATGGACTCTTCCTTCTTGCCTTGCTGTTATTTTTGGTGATTGTGCTTAAGTGGAAGATTCTCCATACAGCCTGGCCTCTTGGTTCTGGGAACCCATCCCTCCAATGCAGGTGTCCTCTCTCCTCTTGGTCCTCACTCAGTGAGGCATGCCAGCTTCTGTCTTGTTTGACACTCAAAGACATCCCTGAAGCCATTCCCCCTTCCCTTGTAGTAACACAATTTTCCTTCCCTAATAAATCTTTTTCTGCAGAGCGCTAAGACATAACTCCCAAGGCAATTTCCTGGACCAGTTCATGATGAGGATCAAACATTCTTGTCTCCAAACATCATCTTCCCAGCTCACCTTGCCAGCACCGGATCCATGGTGCTCTCATGGGAGCCCAGGGCCTGTTTGTCCCAGTCCACCCGGCCTCTCGCTCTTGCCACTTACTCTCCTGTATCCATCAACATTCTTTATTATTTTTTTTTCGGGTCTGAGGATGGAACCCAGGGACAGTTGACTTCCGAGCTACATCCCCAGGCCTATTTTTAAAAATTATTCTTTAATTTGAAACAGGGTGTCACTAAGTTGGAAAGGGCCTCAATACGTAGCTGAGGATGTCCACAAACCGCGATCCTCCGGGCTCAGCCTCCTGAATGCTGGGATTACAAGCGTGCACCATCACACCTGGCTTCCATCAGCATTCTTGCAGCCATAATATAAATATCTGCCCACATAACTTAAATGAAAGAAGATGTATTTTCTGATGGTTTCCAGCTCAGTCCACATGAGAATGGGGACTGTGGATCTCAGGGCATAACAGCAGGAGGTGGAGGAAGAGCACATGGGCTCTTCTCTTCCCATCATGGAGGCCAAAAGCAAAAGAGAAAGAGTAGGGGAAAGCAGAACCATTGATATAATACCCAAGGCTGCTGTACATCCAGGGAACACTTCCTCCAGCCACATCCAACCAGCCTACTGGGTACCACCCCAGGTAAATCCATTACAATTGATTTAGCCAACTTTTGGAATAACAACCCTCCTGAGTCAATTACATCAGCTCTAAATCTTAATAAATGCTCTCCTGAGGGGACATTTCATGTGTAACTATAACATCTCATGTCTAACTTTCCCTCACTCCATACAACCACTTTCTGAACTGGATGATGCCAACGGTCTCCTCCAGGCCCACACCCGCACAACTCCTGACAGAGCTAACAATGGCTAGGAAAGCAGCACACAACCATGCCGGGATCACTGACTCTAAAGGGGCCTGGCACATAGCCATTGTATATGTTTTCTAATTCATTTCATTCTCCTTCCCTTTACAAAAAGTTTCTCTTTCACACCTTTTCCTCTTCGCAAACTTCCAACACCTCCTCCTCTGTTCTCACTCTGTACAGATTTCCTGATTCTTATTTCAGTTAGGAAATAGAAGCAGTCAAAAAGTGCTGCCACAGCCCGGCGGCCTACTGGAGATGTGTCTGCACACCCCACCTCTGTGCTTCTCCTGCAGTGGCCTTGACATGCTCCTCTCTGAGGCTCTGCCCCCAAAATGCATGAGGGTCTGTCTTATTTGTCCTCATCCTGTCCTTGCTGAAGCAACACTCTCCCTTCTCCTTTATGTTATATTGTTCTTCACTAATAAAATCATTCTCATCAGAGCACAAATATGCTATTATTTCTTTTATCTTAAATAAGTCTTACCCCATTTCCCTCTCCAGCTGATGTCTCCACTCAAAACAGTAGAATGCCTTGAGAAGAGTCACTTGACCTTCAATGTCCCTCCTCTTTCTCTTAGATTCATTTTAATCAGACTCACCTCCACACTGTGATTGAATCTATTACTATAAATGTGCTCTCAAAACCCACTGCATTTCCCAAATCTAACATTAGTATTCATAGCTTATTGTTTTCTGCTTTCACAAGAATGGGACATGAATGAAGGTTTTTAAGGAGAAAAAAATAATCTGGAAGTAGCATCAAGAGAGGGAAGAGAACACCTGCCTTCTCCTCCTTCACACACTCTTCTTTCCCAGGGTCCCAAGAAGCCTTGACTCTCCGCACACCTCACTGGCCAATCCTTCTCAGTTTCTTCTCTTTTGTACCCTGATCCTTGAATATGGAGACACCAGTGTCTCTGTACTTGGGCCTCTTGTTTTTGTATACATTCTTCTGCATGCTAATTCCATTTAGTCTTTTAGCTTCTAATGGTTTTCATATTGATGTTCTGAAATTTATGTCTCCTCAGCTCCAACTGTACCCTTCAATCCCAGAGTCATCCATTATGCATTGTCACTCCATTTAGTCAAGCATATTCTCAGGGCTAATGAATCTCTTGGTTGGGTGCTTATATCTTGAACTTTCATCCCTTTTTTCACCTCTGTATTTTGATCCTCTTCTGTGTGTACTGTACATCAGCATAAAGAAGGTGTGTTTAGATCTGAGCAGAAACCTTAGGACCAACCCATATTTCTTCTGAAAATTGACAGCTATAGCCTACCCTAGATACGTAATATCAGGTTTGTTAGTAAAATGAGAGTAGGACAGGGGGAACAAATGTGATATTCCTTGATGATTTTTTTTCATAGTTTTTCATTGTTTAGATTTAGAATGTCCCGATAGATCTCATAAAGATAAGGTACTATGTCAGAGGCAAAGCTTAGTTGCTGAGGAAAGCCCCTGGGGTTTGGCTATGGAGATTTTATATGGTATCTTCTCCCCCTTCTTTTTTTTATTACTTCTAGGATACATGAGATAAAAACAGAGCCTTGATCTCTCTTTTTCTGCTTCCCTGCTATCATACCTGAGCTCCACAGATGTAACCTGGCCTAACATGTACTGAAGCCTCTGAAATCTCCCAAACTGTGAGCAAATAAATCTTCCTTCCTCTTAGTCGTGGTGCTTTGGTGCCTTGGATTTTAGGATTGAGAATGCTGGTTGAAACATTGTTCGTACTTTTGTTATTATTAAGATAGATTAGTGATGGTTCTGTTATTGTCTTAAAATTGCCAGAGGCAACAGAATCCACAGCATCTTCTTTCTGGATTCTGTGGAATGGAAGGAGATACTTTTTGACCCTCTCTTGCACTAGGGAACAAACTCAATAGCCCCATTTCAAATTCTCTTTCGATCACATATAGATTTGTAAATGTATTTGTTTGCCATCATCTCTACTTTTACATCTGGACGCATGTTCAGCACAGGTTCTAGAATAGTTCTGATCCATTTGCACATACAGATAGATAATCTAGTAAATGATACATAATAGGTAGGACTTGAAGCAACAGCTGTGTTCAATTTCCACAGCCCCACTAGCTGTAAATAAACAATTTCAGAATTGCTCATAGTGTCTGTTTGTTTAAAATTCTACAGGATCAAGAGTACACCATATATAGAGTTATTGTGTGACTCCTCTGTTCCTCTCCACCACCACCAGTGGTGTTTGGTGATTTGTGAGAGGTACCCATACTTGTAGGTTGTTACAGAAAATATAAGTATAGCCTTAAAAAGTAGGTGTTGATAGTAAGAGTCTGTTTTATTCTCCTTAAGCAAAGATCTAATGCAGAGAGTTGGCATCTTTTGTGACAGTCTTTGCTTAAAAATTTTTCCTAAAGTTTATAGCCAGGCATGGTGGCACACCCTTGTAATCTCAGCATTCGGGAGGCTGAGACCAGAGGACTGCAGTTCAAGGATAGCCTCAGCTACTTAGTGAGGCCCTCTGTAACTTAGTGAGACCCTGTTTCAAAATAAAGAATAAAAGATAGGGCAGGGGATATAGCTCAGAGGTTAAATGCCTCTGGGTTCCGTCTCCAGACCCACACAAAATTTTTTTTCCTACAGTTTAACAAAACGTATTATTAATTTAGCTTTGAATCTCTACCCTCCTTCCTCAAGGAAGAAGAGGAAACCCTTTGCTTCTTTCTTCCTTTCGTTTCTGATACAAAAACCTATTGGGTAGATAGAGTATATGTTTTCAGCATATTTCACCACAAGCCAGAAATTATTTGTAAAATATGATAAAGTAACCAGTTAATGCCCTTCATTTATTTGGATGCTTACAACATATTACCCAAGAAATGTGTGTAAATGTGTGTGTATGTGGAGAGGAGGGACCTCCTTCTTTTGCTCTGAGCAAGTTAAACCACTGATGGGGCGGGGTCTCAGGGAGATAAATCATTAATGATATCTGCTCTCATGGTCTTTGGACCTTAGCTTAAATATAAATCTTTTCATTTCTAATTTATTAACATAATTCATTCAGCCTTTCTGACAAATGCAAGACCAAGTCATGTAAGCTCAACTGGAGAGCATCCAATGACGCCCTCTAAGCGGTGCCTTCCGAACCCTGTGTTATCATGGAAATACCCAACCTAGAATTGGTTCTGTTTCCCAAATCTTTCCAAAGTTCCTGTTTTAAAATGTCATCACTTGTAAATCTATTTTTCCTTTAGAATGAGTGTAAATGTAATTCAAGAAAGCAGAAAGCCTTTTATGAGTCTTCGATATATCAATCTTATAAGTACAAATACATTTATGGGTCTAATATATATATGCAATAATTTCCCAGTCTCATTTACTCTGAAGGCAAAATGGGTTAATATACATTTGAAGTACAGGGAGAATATACAACAGCTTTTACATTTATGACTTCCTGTGCCTGTTCTTTTCTGTGTTTTTATGATGCTTAATTAGAAACACAAAAGAAAATCAAAGAAAATGGTTTTAGCTTCCAGTTTCTAGTGTTTATAAAGCCCTTCAACATAAAACTCCCAGAAGAATGAGGCTCATTTCATCATCCTAAGGATGTAATAGCTATATTCCCCAGAGCTTCTGGGAATAATTTTATAGACCATCATAATGTAGAAAATATTTTTTAATGTATTGGAAATATGGCACAGGAAGAACTTCAGCCATATGTACGATTCATGCAAATAAATCACATCATTTCTGGCTGTTAATTAAGTCTGTAAGCTTTTCTCTCTTACTTAATGCAGTTTTGGAAATGAAAAGAAAAATAAATTCATTGACCAAAATGTGCTAATATGCAGTTAATTTAAGACATGAATTTTTTTGAATCACTATATATCTAAAATTACTGATGGGGACAGGGTCTTTTTTCAGTCTGACAGAAAGAGCCAATTATAATTTTGTACTCAAAAGTATTTCTTTGAAATATAGATATTCCAAAATACATTCTAAGCAATCTGATTATTTCTCAAGAGAAATTTTACCTTGGAAAGCGCATCTTCCATGTACTAGTACAGCAATGGATTATATCCTCCATAAAGCAGTCTGGGTGGGTGAAAAGTAGAAATTAATGATCACATTTGATTTAATTTTTTGAAACTTGCTTAAGAACCTAATGAATCTGTGTTTTTTTAAAAAAAAAAGCCCAGAAATTTCAACTCAATGTGATTTTTGTTAAGCTCTTGTCAACTTTCCAAGAAAAACTTTTTTGAGCTCTAAATGTGGTAGAATAAAAATGTATCACATAAAATACATGGAAATAGACTTACACAGACATTTTTGTTAGCACAAAGCAGAGAACCTCTGCTTGGATAATGGCAGCTTATGAAGAATGCTGAAAAACGGTTGGTTTCTCCCCTCAAAAGGTCATCCACAGCTGTCCTGGTGGGAAATTCCTTCCCAGATGTAATGTGGCAGGGTCTGAAAGACTCTCCCCTCATTTCTGTGATTCAGGAGAGGAGAGAACAAAAATAACCCACAATGAACAGACACTCTGACCACTGACACCAATCTGAATCTTTTCTGTCCATCTGACCAGGGGAGTGCCTCTGAGCTATGTGGTCATGAAACCCAGACATCTTAAAATATCCAGACCAGACCAATCTGACTACATGGTCAAAGGAAAGGTCACAGGTATTTTTTTAGACTTCTCACTCTGTAATATTTTAGAGCTCTAGATTACCTAACACTTTAACATTTAAAAATAAATGTTAGAGAAGCATCAGTTGATAAGAGGACTAGAGAAGAGAGTTTTTCTTTTATAATGTTGCATCCAAGATTTTAGCCTTCTTTTGCTATTATGAAACCTTGTTTTCAGTGGCGTAGGTATTCTATTACTCAATTATAGCTATCTAATTGATAAGAGCACAAAGGTAATAGGAAGAATTAAGTAATTAGTTCAAAGACATTTCTAAATTGTACAGGCAGAGCAGCATACCAAACATGGTGACAATAGTTTTAACAAGTCTGTTATGGCCCCTCCAGTGATCAAATAGCCTAACTGCGGAATTTATTAAGTCTGACATCACTCACATCCAAATTATAACTTCTTCTGCAAATCATTTAAAAAGAATGAAAGAATTTTTTCTAGCTATTTATCTGACAGAGGATTAATATCCAGAATATATAAAGAACTAAAAAAGAAAAAGATAACCATGGAAGATCAAGTAATCCAATTCCAAAATGGGCAAATGATATTTATATAGCATATATATATATATATATATATGATATGTACATATACATATGTGTGTACACATATACAAACAATACACAACACACACAATGAAATAGTATTCAGCCAAAAAATGAATGAAATGATGTCATTTTCAGGAAAATAGATGAAATAGAAAGACATCATGTTAAACAAAATAAATTTGTTATAGAAAGTTAGGCATAGCGTGTTTTCTCTCAATTTTTAAAACTGAAAGAAAATTTGAAAGATGACCTGCACATAGAAGGGGCCTATGGGAAAGGGAAACTGTGGGGCGGGAGGAGAAGCTGGAAAGAGCAGAAGGGAAGGTGGACCTGAGAAAGCATACGATGTGCATGGATATGAATGTCACAGTAAAACTCATTAATTTGTACAATTAGCACATGCTAATTCTTATAATGAGTACATATAGTAATTTGGTATTAAGAGGTAACCTGAATGCTAAATTTCTTTAAGCATTCAAAAATTATTAAAAATCACCCGCCAGGTATTCTCCTTATTTAGGGGCCAGACATTAACCACAAGATGAAGACAAGGCCTATCTCCCATGATCTCCCAATCTACCAGGGAGAACATCCCAAGTACTCCCAGTGGATGAACACTTCCAAAGAAGCTCAGGTTGGCACTGATATGTCTCTAATTGTGGCTGTAGTTGACTGAAAGCCAACCAAGAGACTATTGCAGCCACCCAGGCTCCAGGTGTTGGCAGCTCATTCTTGAGATTTATCAGTGCCATGGATGGATGGATGGGATGCTTACACGTGGAGTCAGGCCAAAGGAACAGCAGGCGAGAAGCAGAGGGATGAGGTACAGAGGGAAAGAGCGGAGATGTGCCAGTCCCTGTATTCCCAAATATTAGCACATAAGAGGTAGACTTGATGTCTCAGAAGGTGACACAGCTTGTAATAGTAACAGAATTGCCTCCTTTGCTTTTGCTTCCAATAAAATGATAGCCAAGTGTCCAGTTATTTTCAGAATTTTCTGATACAGATTACTCTGTGCCATCTACTTAGCCCAGAAATAAAAGCAGTGTGATATACAGTTTCCTGGTTATATTGACTATTCAAGTTGAGATGCAATCTTGGTATTATTGAGTAATGTTGAGAAACACTTGGGTGTCCCTTGGTGTCTATCATAACATCACTAGATAGTAGCATAGACATAGACTAGTCCATGCTACTTGAATAACAGTTAATATAATGAAAACAACCAAGATGAAAGAAAGCATCTGAGGACGATTCTTTGATTGCCATTGAGACAAAGTTATCTTGTAATCACAGGAATGGCCACCATGAATAGTGTCTTCTATGGGCCAGACTGCAAGATAACAGCTTCACACACGTGAAGTCACTCAATCCCCAAGCAATGCTGTGAAGAACGTAGTGTTTAGTGCTCTCCTTTGTGGATGACAACAGTGAAGGCATAGAAATTAAATATCCTGCCCAAAGTCAGAAGTCAGTTTGAGTAGCAGAGCTGGTGTAGGGGGTCAGCCTTCCTTGACAGTATACATAACCAGGAACACACAAGGCCTCTCTTTATGGAGAGCTATTCTGCTACCCCAGATGGAGAGCTAAATTTCAGACTGTATATTTGAATAAGCAAATTTGAAAATAATTATATTTAATGGACATCCACTGTGTCTTTTCCCTGGGAAAGTTAACATGATACAGAAGATCATCTAAATTGAACAATTGCTACTCCTGCGGTGAGTCTATTGCTATTTGGCAGATAACTTTCTTATCATGCAGAAAAATATGAGGGCAGACAAACAGACCACAAAGAAAGGAAGACTATAAGCAAGAAGATAAAGGAGTTTGCACAAAGCATCTTTTCATAAATGGATGGCTGTCAGGTAAAAAATCAATTTCCTGCGGACAAGACTAAGAGCAAGGGAAGAGAAAACTAAACATGTTTAAACTATCAAAGAGTCTATAATTTTAATATAGATTCTTCTATTGAGAGGTAGTGCGCACTGAATCGGTTCCAGAAATGGCGATAAGAGACTTTACGCTGCATTTCGGGACGGGCAAGAAAGGAAGCCGGGGCACCAGCAACTAATGCATGATTAATGTGGAATATTTTGAGTTGCCTAGAGCAAAGAGGCCTGGCTATAGGAAAACAGACCTTTGAAGATTTAATAGATTCCTCATTCTCTGTCAGTAGGTCTTTTCAGACTTGTCAAGCTTTATCTCTGTTTTTTCCTTATCCTTGGGATTTTTAGCTATAGCCTTTACACTAAAAAAAAAAAAAAATCAGGTCAGACTTAAGCTAATGGACAATAAACTTTGGGACTAGAGGTGTTTTTTCTATGCAGCAGTTAAATGAGGATCTGCAATGAATTAAAATTCGGAGATGGATGTTTTTATAGGAACACGAGTTGTATTGCTAGGAAGAGTTCTTAGAAAGGAACTATTTAAAATTGTTAACACTTGCATGATAATTGGAATGTGGAGAACAGGCAAGAGAGGGAAAATTGAACACACAGATCAATGATCAAATTAAAGGTTACTTGTGAACATGAAAGGCAAAATTCTAGTTGAATCAGAAGGGAGAAAAGTGTTGCTAATTTTTTTTTTCTCTGTAGAAATGTAAAATGAACTGTAAAAAATCCGTGAATGAGACCCAGGAATTGGCATCGCAGCAGATTCAATGATTTTTGAAATGCATGCCTCTACAAAGAATGCACGATTATTCTGTCTAGACTTCGTGGCACAGTATAATAAATAAAGATTGACGGCATCAATATAGTTCACAAATGCATAACTGAAATTTACATTATTTCTGACTATTAATATTTTCTTGATTACCCTAGATAAAGCAAAGTGTACCCCTTATAAAATAAAATCTACTAATATTGCCATTTGCAAGCAGAAAGAGAAATAGCAATGGCATTTAATTCTCTAAATATATTCATCTTCTTAAGTAAACTTAGGAAATCTGAACTTGGATCCATAGATAATTCATTAGCTTCAGTCCATAGGTTTATTTTCTTAGAATCTTCTCATACATATAATATCCTAGCAAAATTTTTGTAAGACTGCTTCAGGGAATTCTTTTTTTTTTCTTGAAAGGGCCAAGTTCATACAAAATAAACTATGAGAGGCAACTTATAAAGCTATCAGTTGACACAGAGCTGAAATGACTCCTTTTCAAACATGTCGTTCAGAGACACACACATATTTGTAATGAATCCGTCAGCAACAGATGGAAGTTCATTGACACTTGCGCCAACGGCCTCAGCTTTGCAGCCTAACATTTCCTAGCGCTGTAGATACAGTCAAGGAAAACAATTATTCACTCTAAGGAAATCTATAAATAATCTGTGAAAGCAATAGAATATATACATTCTGTCCCACAGTAAAGGTGAGCGATAATCTATTATGTCATGATTTGCAATTCCATGTGACGGAGATGTGCATGCTTTGTGTTTTTTTTTTTTAACTTTTATTTTTTGAAAACACACAAAAAAGAAACCATCGTTTTGGCTGCAAAATTTGCATAGAACAAATGAATGCCCGCTCTTCCCACCCCTGCCCTGGCCCCAGCTGCCTTTCTCATGCTCTTTCAACACTTTCCCTGAATGAATGAAGGCTTTGCTTGCCTCAGAACGACAGAGTCCCTCTGCAGACACACATTCCTATGCAAACAAATCCATCAGAGGGCTAGGGACGCCAGACTCATGTGTTGTAGATAGTTTTCAACAAAACCGGTTTGATTTGATGTGGAAGAATCCAGCTTACACTGTGCACCATTGCAGGTGTAGACATGAGCTAGTTTTCCCATATTCATAGGAGTGGTTGGTGCTATTCTAGGCATGTAGCAAGCACAATTTTAAAATTCTGGTGTATAATCATTAATAATAGACTACATCGTCTGACACTGCCAATATTTCTCTATAGAACAGCAATTTTATATGACTCTTCTTAGAATCAGCTATTTAGAGGCACAGTAGCTATAAACAACTTACATAGTGTGTTTATCTTTAAAGTTAAGCTTACATATTTTCCCTCCTTCCTTTCTTTCCCTCCTTCCTTTCTTTCTTCCTTCTTTTTCCTCATTTTCTCTCACTTTCTCTCTCTCTTCTGCTCTCTTTTCCTCTCTTCTCTTCTCCTCTCCTCTCCCCTCCTTTCCCCTCCCCTCCCCTCCTCTTCTCTCTCTCTCTAGATTGAACCTATAAGCTACACCCCTACCTAAATTTTATTTTTCTTATTTTGAAAGTGTCACGCTAAGCTATTATGCGCTATCCTTGAACCTTCAATCCCTTTGTCTCAGCCTCACAAGTACTGAGATTATAGGCTTATAAATCTTAATATCAGTTATTAATAGGTACTGTAGGTAAAAATAACTTATATATGGTGTTAATTTTTTCAAGTAAACCTTATAGGTGCTATATCTCTTATTCCTCAGTAGAAATTATTTTTTGGAAACGTTTTTCCAGATACCATGTATGATTTGACAAATGTGTGTACTCTGGATTGAAATCTACTCTGACTTTTATATAAAACTGTAGCCCCACAGGGTGTAGTGGCGCACGCTTGTAATCCCCACACTTGGGAGGCGGAGACAGCAGGATCATGCTGGTTTGAAATCAGCCTCTCTGGCTTAAGAGACCCTGTTTCCAAATAAGAAATATAAAAATAGGTCTGGGATTGTAACCCAGAGGTAGAAGGGTTTCCAGGAACCCCAGTACCGCCAAAAACCAACCAATCAACCAACCAAACAAACAAACAAAAAAACTGTAGCCCCAAATTCTGAAGGAGCAATGGGGAGGTAATTGGAGGAAATTGGGAAAGGGCTAAATAAGTAATGTGTTGGGGGCCTCTACTATCTTGTACTCCATTAAAATGTATGACTACAATGCACCAATAATTTTTTTTAAATGCATGAAAAAATGCTCAACATCATTGGCCATCAGAAAGATGCAAATCAAAACTACCCTGAGATTTCACCTAACTCCAACTAGAATGACAATCATTCAAAACACAAACAACAACAGATGCTGGCGAGGATGTGGAGAAGTGGGAACTCTAAGACATTGTTGGTGGGATTGCAAATTAGTGCAACCACTTTGGAAAACAGTATGGAGGATCCTCAGAAGAATGGGAACAAATCTACCATTTGATCCAGCAATACCACTTCTGGGTATCTACCCAAAAGAAAGGAAACCAAACTACCAAACTAATGTATGTGTATCTATGTTCATAGCTGCTCAATTCACCATAGTCAAACTATGGAACCAGCCAAGATGTTCATCAACAGATGAATGGATTACAAAACTGTGGGATATGCACACAATAGAATTTTACTCAGCCACTAAAAAAAACTCAATTACATCACTTTCAGGGAAATGGATAGAACTGGAGGACATTATGCTAAGTGAGATTAGTCAGTCACAAAAAATTAAGAAAAATCAGGTGCTTTCCCTAATATGTGAAAGTTAAGAAGAAACGGGTCATGGGAGGAATGCTAGATGAAAAAGGAAATACTATAAAGGAGCAAATAAGACAACCTAAATGAGGGGATGGGAGTGAGGAAGAAGGAAATTCTCTAAAACACAAAAGTACTTAAACATATCGAAGTCAACCACTAAGCCAAGCAAGAGAAGGAGGGAGGGGGAGGGAATGGGGTGGGACTTGGGTAGGGGCTAAATGGGCGATGTGTACATATATGTACACACAAGTTTTTTACCCCATTACTATGTATGAATATAATGCACCAATAAAAATTTAAAAAAAAGAAGTCAAACTGAGTTGAGCCAGAACAAGAGTTTCAAAGCCACTAAGTGAGAGAGAAGTACAATTCTTATCTCAAATTGATGGTGAAAAACTGTGCAGGGTAGTAATTTGATAGAGACCATGCCTCAGATAGCTTCATAGAAAGAGTTAAGTCTACACAGCTTCATCCCATCTACAAGTGGCAACAGATATTACCATAGGGAACATCTCTGAAATGGGTTATCCCATTAATCTACATAGAGGGATGGCTGCCAGCTGAAAGTTGCTGAGCCCCTCCCTCCCATCCAAACCCTTACATTTATGGTCAATCAATTTTTGACAAGAGTTCCAAGGAAATGAGTTGGGAATAAACAGCCTTCTTGATAAATGATGCAGTGTCGACACAGGTCATCCTATGGGTTACCTGAGAGACATGGGCTCTAACTATCTGAAAATTCGTCTGTACTTAGACTCAATGAAAGCTTCTCTCTTCCATATACTCTTTCCCATTACACACCTCAACCTACACCATTCAGTCCACATGAAACTCGCTTACCTTTCAATTCACACAAAATTCGCAGTCCACAGAAGAAAATTGAATTAGCAGTCAGTCACTAGAGACATTCAGCCCGAAGGTGCCTAGGGTTAGAAGTTCACTGTATCCCTTAGGGTCTCCACCAATCACCATAGGACTGAGAGCAGTAGTATCTGTGGGTTGAAATGACTGATCCAATAGGCTCAGCAGACTTAAAGTCACACACAGCTATGTTTGGGTGTGAGAAGCAATATATCTATATATATGTACTACAAGATGGAGATATGAGTAAAACATTTTTATTGACCCTTAAAATACAAAACAAAGACTTACACTCTTGGTTTCAAACTCATGAATCAAAGCAGGGGTCACAAACCTCAGCATGAGGAAGAAAACTAGCCCGTTGCCTGTTTATATAAAGTTTTATTACACACAGCCACACCATGCAGCCATGTGACCTGGGGGAAACCAACTCTACCCTCCATCTGTAGTAGATACAGGGGTGTATTTTTTGCTTGTCAGGATGTTGGTCCAAAATGAGCTTGAAAATAAATAAGTCCTGGTTAAAGAACTTTAAAAACAGGTGTATCCAGATGCTTTGGAGAAGTGTCCTGCCTCTTAAGATAGACGCTCAGGAAGATCTTTATTCATTTGCTAAAATTCAGTGCTGGTCCAATTGAGATGCCTGGAGAAACCTTGATCTTCTGAGTTCTGTTGTGATGTCTAAGATAGTGGCGATGAGCCACCTGGGGTTTTTGAGCTTTGAAGTGTGGCTAGTGGCACTTTAATTATATTTAACTTTGATTAACTTAAATGTAAATGGACACATATAGACATGGCCAGTGATTGTTGTTGGTTTTTTTTTTCTTTTGGTGTTAGATATTGAACCCAGGACTTTTGAGCTATACCCAAGTCCTGTTTATTTATTTATTTATTTTTTGTTTTGAAACAGGGTATCACTCTTATGAGGATCTTAATTCCAGATAGTGCCATGCTTGGATACAAGGTTACTGTTATGCTACAAGTCAGCACTAGAAGCCAACAGAAAAGATGGCAGACAAGAAGTATATCAAAAATCTCACATTCTGGGTTCATCGTTGAACCTCTCCAGGATCCCTGGTGGCTATCCTAAACCCAATTTCCTATTAAGTATTTACAAAGTTCTCTAGTATTTCAGTTTGAATTTGTTTCATAATTTAAAATATCCTGATATACATTAGTACACAGCATTGTGCTATCCTGTATTCTTCACCCTTGGTCTGGATGCAAAGTAAGCTTTTTCAGTGAAAGACACATATTAATTTTTGTATTAATTTGTTTTACCACCACCAACCTGGCCCTACCTGCATGCCAGAGCATTTGTTTGACTTTGATGATGGGCCTGTTTAATCTTAATTAGTATTTTTCTTGTTTATCTATTTGTACTCATTCTATATATATTTAAAAAATTACTATATTTATTAAAGTATATTTTTATAAAATTCATATAATTTACTACAAAATTTATTTTTCAGAAGTTTTTCTTTTGTTATAAACTCATTTATTTTTCTCTTATGAACTGTACATTACCTCTTTCTCCCAATTTTAGCTTATTGACAGAATATGTAAATTGGATTTAGTTTTGTCCTTGACTAAAGTTTTAATTCTCTCTAGTAAGAAACATATATTCAAATATCTGAGTTAATCACACACACACGCACACACACACAATTACACATGAATTTTGTTTTTTGTATTGCTTCACTAGTATTAAAGCAAATATACTATACCTGTCTCCAACACCTTGCTTTTTTTTTCAGGTCTAAGGAAATTCTATTTCAGATTTTTAAAAAATGTGAGTTAAATAATCCTCCTTAATATCATTTTGTTTCTGTAAATGCTTGCTAGACAGCATGTTAGGTGCTAGAGAAAGAAGAGAAAGTGAAACCTACATAGTAGTGGGCTCATGGAGACTTTCTTCCAGCCACTAAACATTTACAGTGTGTCTACTATATATGAAAATTATACTAAGTGCTGATGAAAGGTGAATGAGACACGAGCCTAGCAGTCAGAGGCAGGTTCTGAGTTTATATTATCTGGCTCTAATCTTAGCTCTGCTAGTTACATACCTACGTGAACGCTGGAGAATTTGCTTACCTTCTCTAGTGTGCCTGTATCCCACCGATGCTGACAGCCACAGTCCTCATATTCCTCCTGAAACTGACCTTCCTCCAGGCTCCTATCTAAGGAAAGTGACTCAAGTCTTTAAGACTCTTAGGCTCCAAACTCCAAAGGTGTCTGTGAAGGTTCTTTCTTTTATACAACCCATTTATTCTATTAAAACAAAAACAAAACTAGTTCTATTTTTAAAATAGACCCAAAATCCAATACATTTAAAAAAAATAAAAACTTACACACCTGCTATCTCATGAAAGGCACCATCATTTCTCACCTGGACAGTTGCTAGAATCTAATTTGTCTTTCTATCTTTTCTCCTTAGAGTTCAATGCTTACAAGGCTACCAGGTATCTTTTTGTCTTAAGTAGACTTTATCTTGCAGAGCAGTTTTAGATTCCTGGCACAGCACAATCAAGTGGAAAGCACGGAGACCCCACCTACCCACTTCTCATGCTCGGGCTCCGCATCACTGCATCCAGCACCCAAGGGGCCCATTTGAGGTCTTCTTTGCCACATCACCATCACCCAAAGTTTATGTTTTTATTTGGTTATCTCTTTGTGTTATAATATGTTCTATGTAGTTTGGTAAATATATAGTGGGATGTATTTACCGGTATACTGCCATATAGAACCAGTTATCTTTCAAACGTGGCTTGAGTCTCTTTTGCTTGAACACCTTTGACGACTTGCCAACTCAAGAAAGAGTCGCCAGCTCTTCAGTGAGCTCCAGCCTGCACCTGCTGAGGTTTCTGGTTGCTTTGGAGCTCCTACTGGCCTTCAGTGGTCCTCTCCTCAAACTCTGCTGCAGACACATGGACTCTGCAGTCTCTTCCAGCTCATTGGCCCCAAGAGAGGTGTTTATTGTGTCCAGACACAATGTTTGTTTCATGATAATAAGGATTTTGTTATTTTTTAACATTATACATGAATAAATGCAGTTTTGTGCCTTCATTATTTATCTGAAACATTAATAAAATGATAAAAAAAACAAGCCAGGTGTGGTGGCGCACGCCTGTAATCCCAGCATTTGGGAGGCTGAGACATGAGGATTGAGGTTTGCGGACAGCCTCAGCTACTTCTACTCTTTGCAACTCAGTGAGACCCTGTTTCAAAACAAAGAATAAAAAATAGGCCTGGGGGTATAGCTTGGATGTAGAATGTCCCTGGGTTCCATTCCGAGTGCCGCAAAAAAAGATAAAAAACAATAATATAATACGGCTAGAATGATTAAATAAGTTAATATGAAAAAACAATTAGAATTGTACTGGTGTAAAATGCTTGTTGCATGTTAGTTATTATGATTTTTGTCATTTTGGAGATGATGGAAAGAGCTCTCAGTCCCTTGCTGTGGCTCCTTTTCTTCCCCTAAAACTCACTCTCTTTGGAATCTTTCCAACAAGTGTCTGGACCTAATGAACCTCTGCTGCTTTGTGTATATTAATAGCCCTACTTGGTCCTAAATACTTAGCAACTGACATGTCAAAATACATTAATACAGCAATTTAAATGGCAATGTTCATCCAATTGGAGAATTGATTGTGGTTTAAACTAGTCCCATAATAATATATCAATGACAGTCATCATAATTCCCATATTAAGAAGCTATTGTACACCCTGGACAATCTATGATATTTTTCCTTATTCTTAAGCTTGGAAGGAGGGATATTTCATATCAGGAAACTAGATGTCAGAGTAGTTAAGGGCCTTACCTCTTCAAATCACATATGCAGAAAGAAATGGCTGGGGATCCAACCTCTGAATGCTCTGGTTTTGAAATCTTGCTTTTTGCAAGGATAGACATTTTTAAGGCAAAAGATGGGGTTTTCCTGACAGGACTCTTGGACATGATGAACAGGGATTCATAGCAAAAAACCCCAGGCAGAGCCAGGCGTGGTGGTGCATGCTTTTAACCCCAGCATTTGGTAGGCTGAGATGGAAAGGTTGCTGTTTGCAGACAGCCTCAGCTAGTGAGACCCTTTGCAACATAGTAAGACCCTGTTTCAAAATAAAGAATAAAAAAATAGGTTTGGGGTGTAGCTCAGAGGTAGGATGCCCCTGGTTTCCATCCCAAGTACCGCCAAAAAAAAAAAAAAAAAAAAGTTACGCATTTGAAGATATTAGCATCGGAAACTAGACTACCTTCTCTGAAAAAAATCTAAATAACTAGCAAAATGGAGCATTGGTTCTTAAAGGTCAGCCATCAGTGGGAACTGGCAAGATACTTTGTTCAGGCCATCCCAGCCCTTCCTTTGCGTCAATGAGCACAGAGCATGAAGACCAGCTGTCCTACGCCACATCTGGCCTGATGTGTGTGACCTGGCTGGCCCCACAGAGCATTCCGAGTTTGCAACCCGTGCATCTTTTCACAAGCTCTTTTTCCTGCTTACTGTTCTATTGGGACTACCTTGCCGTATTTTTCCAGGAGTTCTTAAATCCCTCCCTCGTAGTCCATTGTTTGCATCCACGATCATTTATTTAACCCTCCTCCTCCTGATAAAGAGTTGGAATGTTTCCAGTTTCTGCCTTGAAATGCCTTAATGACCACCCTTATACATAAATCTCTGCCACTGTGTTTACCTTTCAGTAAGATGAATTCCTGGAGGTGGAACTGCAGAGTAAAAAGGTCTGCATGTTTCCAACCTTGATGAATTGGCCATATTCCCCTACAGTTTGTCCTGAGCATATGACACAGTGCCTCTCCTCCCCGTGCCCTAGTGTGGGACAAGGCACATGTTAAAACAGACTTTCAAAGTCAGGAGCCACTTTGGGGAATGAGTGCATTTTAGAACAGGGAAAGAAATAGAGAGCCTCATATACTTTATTTCTAGATTGATTTTAAAGCAGATATGTCCACATTGAACTTTATTCAAAATGTCAGCGTGGACTATGGTATAATTACCCTTAATTCAAATATAAGACAGTAATGACGAAGTCGCTGGTAATTGGGCCCACTTTGCCTGGATCGTGAGTGCTGAATACAATAAGAAGCCTATGTGAAGTGAAGCCTGTCACAGGGAATTACCCTCAGTGTGGCTTTTTAATTGTTTCTAGGTTTTGACCTATTGTTCAGATACATTGAAAGAAAAAAATTCCTCCTGAGAAGGAAATATAATAAATACCACTTAGGAAATACAGAGATATAAATATAATTATGAGAAGAATGGTATTTCTGCTAAATTGCTGGTGAAAATCTAAGAAGGAAATTAAGGATTTTTAAAGTCTATCAAAAATGTTCATTTTACAAAGAAGAAATCCTGCTTAGATCTAACCTCGAATGAGATTTGTGGACGATCGGTTTGACATCCATCTCCTAAGGGAGCAATAGTGAGGGGCTCTAAGCACAGGAGTATTTATTACTGTGCTTACACAATAGAATGTAATCATCCATCTGTGTGCTTTTCCAGATCAACAAAGGCCACTTCTGCTCCTTTATCTACTTACCTCTTAACAATTAATTTTAAACAACCTATCTATATCTCTACCAGGTGAATATGGTGATCGGACCTTACTTTCATTAAGATGTAATAAGATTTCACTTAACTTTCAGAAAATAAATTGCTTTTTTATGGGATCAACCCTACCCTACTAAAACAAATCACCTGTATCATATAATATACCTCCATGATAAGGATGTTGTCTCTACATTAATGTGAAATTGACCTTTTCATATCTTTCAAATTATTGCAGTTCTGATTTATTTAATTTTTATCTTTTCAGTCCTGATTTCTCTATGAGTATTTAAGGACAGTAAATATTTTTACGTACTTTGTAAGAGGAGTAATAAAAAATCAGTGTATTACTTAGGTCCATTCTTGATCTGCCAGGAGAATATTTCACAGCCTTTTTTTCCCTCCATCACTTTTGCAAAATGAATAAAAGTAAAGAAATGGGGGAAATTGATACATTCACTTTAGAAAGGAAACAAGTGTTATTCTTACCGAAGTGATGTACAAATCTCATTTTGCTTAAAAGACACTGGATTTTAAATTATCCAAATACACAGAAACAACAGACCACTAATCTGTTCCTCAAGTATTTACTGAAGGATTACTGTGAAACATGCCCTAATATAGTTTTATTTTATGACCAGTTTTAAAAGATATTAGGGGGAATCGGTTTCTTTCAAGTCTGTGTGAGATAGCTCTGTAGGTCACAGTGGAAAAGATCTAAACGTATTTATCCAAAGGAGGTAGCAACAATACCAAGCGTAAACATTTCACTCAGTTTAGAAGCAGCCTGGCATATATCTGTCCCGGCTCACAAAGAGCTGGAAACTCCTTACAGACTTGGAATGAGGTCTTCATGCAGCACCCACTGAAATCTCTAACCTGAGCCTCTTTTAGACGCACCCCTCATCTTCCCAAACTGAGACCTGCAGGTGTTAGAACACGATGGACAAATGATAGGCAGCGTCACGGGAGAGGTCAGTTTACCCATCATTAGCAGATATTCAACAAGCCGATGAAGAATGACTCAATAAATGGGCTGTCTCTGCACATACTTTTTATCAAGCACCCGGTTTAAAAGAAAAAGAAAACGGTACTGATTCGCTATTTTTATTCTATGGGGAAACAAAAACCATGAAGAGAAAATTGAAAGAAAGTAATTTTATCAATATGTTTGCAGTTCAACTCTAGACCAGAGATCAGCAAACTACAAAATCAGAGGCCGTGCTTAGCCTCTGGCACAGTTTTGTAATAAGGTGTTGTTGAAAATTAGTAACCCCCTTTCATTTACCTCTGTCTCTGGCTTCCTGTAGAGCCTAAATTGTTTGCTTGCTGGACTTTTGCTTGTATTCCATGCCCCCTACAATATTTCAGCAGTATCCATGTCAGCCTTTTCTTGAGAGTATTGATTTTTTTTTTAAATAAAAGAATACAAAATGAATGGTGTAAAAGTGACAACCATTGGGTCTTGAGTTTCTTCACTGGTTTGTAGCATGACTCCAGCTGATTTTCTTCCCCAGGGGAATACAATAGATAATAACCTACTATCAAAGGCTCTTAAGACGTTTTACAATATAACCTTATGGAAAGCAACCTGTAAGCAAAGAGCCAGGCTCAGATCATTTAACCCATTGTTTGTCAACCTATTTGAGAATGCAGCCCCTGATCCACAAACCTCTCACTAAAGACATTGTTACCAGTGTACATGGAGCAGACCTAGAGAATGATGCTCTATTTGGAAGGACGGAGAGAAAATACCACAAGTGGTGTGGACATGAACACGCTCATCAAAGCCACTTGGTGTCTTCGTCAAAGCTGTCACTGCTCTAATCCAAAACAAATGACCACACGATTTAGAGGGAGGGAGATTTATTTATTTATTTATTTGCTCATAATTTTTTGAAGATTCTGAGTTCAGACAATAGGAGGTCAGGGCATGAAGCTCAACTCATGGCAGGAGGAAGAGGAGAGAGAGAGAGAGAGAGAGAGAGAGAGAGAGAGAGAGAGAGAGAGAGAGAGAGAGAGAGAGAGAGAGGGAAGGGAAGGGAAGGGAAGGGAAGGGAAGGGAAGGGAAGGGAAGGGAAGGGAAGGGAAGGGAAGGGAAGGGAAGGGAAGGGAAGAGAAGAGAGCACAAAATCTGCTCTCACATCGTGTAGGTTGGAATCAGAGAGAGAGAATAAGGGGAGGAGAACCTTATATAATCTCCAGGGCTACGCCCCCAGGAACCTCTCCTTAGCAGTCAAATCTTATTTCTATCATTGCTGCCTTGTTTCCATGAAGGCTAGGGAAACATTCTAAATCCAAACTATTATACATGGGCACCAGCTTGCATGGAACAGACCTAGAAAATGCTGCTCTATTTAGAAAGATGGAGAGAAACTATCCCGAATGTGGACAGAGACATTTCAGGATAGTAATAACAAGAAGACCACTTGTCAAACTTGAAGGTCAAGGATAGTAGTGAAGTGTATTACAAACCATGGACACACTTAATGGCTAGAACTTTGTCTATCTTGAGTCATCCGAGTTACTTGTTAAAGGGGCTGATGTCCAGCCTCCACTCAAGACCTAAAACATAAACATATCGTGATATACATCAAAATCGGGACTAGTCTCTACTCACCATTTATGTATAACTTATTATTAAAGAATCATTGACTTAGAAAGATCAATCAACATTTCTCAAGAGAGAGAATTCTAGGGCCACTTTGCCTTAGTATTTTTAATTTCCTCAGAGTTTCTCTGAAGTTAGATATCACGCAAACACTAAGACCATTTGCCTAGTGATCACATTAGTGAGGCTCTGAGAGCAAATTAATGCAACTAGCAAAAAGCATGGAGTGTAGTGATATTCCTATATCAAATTATAAGAAAATCTACAAAAAGATGGCATCATTCCTTACCTTTTCTTATGGTTTTTTCTTGAATCCTTCAGACCTCTTCAATTTTCTTATCCCCTAAACAAATAATTGGAATTTTAGTTTATTTTCC
Source organism: Muscardinus avellanarius (assembly GCF_963383645.1). Taxonomy (NCBI): domain Eukaryota; kingdom Metazoa; phylum Chordata; class Mammalia; order Rodentia; family Gliridae; genus Muscardinus; species Muscardinus avellanarius. The sequence continues at coordinate 196,458,978 of NC_137787.1, forward strand.
ACTTTTTCATAAATATTTATACTGCATTAAATATTACAATGCCTCTTTCTCGCTTTATGTTAATATTCACCTCTCTGTTGTACATGGGGAGAGAAATGTGTTTTGTTTAACTGTCCATTGTGGGAAACAGTGAGGATAATAAAAGCTATATGAATAAGTGTATGTGGAGTGTTTGATTTACTAAAAGAAGATGCCAAAGAGATGCTGATATATGTATCTGCTTTATATGTAGACTTATTCATGGCTTTGTGAAGAACAACAGGCATAAAGTGTCTTGATCCCGGCTCAAGCATTTCACCTTTCCTTTGATTGCACATAATGGTGTCAGTAACTTCTGGGGTGAGATCCTTTAATATTGGGAAATCGTGGACTAACAACGAACTGAGAAAATGTATGGTGTGTATTTCACTAATCATATAGTGTCAGGTGCAAGTTTCCATGCAGCTACAAGTTAAGGGTTTGAACAACAACAAATCAGGTGTGAACAAGGTTTTCCTAAGTAGAGAACATGGTAAAAATACTGCATCCTTAGTAGGAAGCAGGTGTCATGATCAGTCAGCCTTTCCCACACTGTGACCAAAACATCTGACAAGCACCGCTTAGAGAAGGAATGGTACATTCAGGTTCAGGAGTTCAGAAGTTCAGCCCATAGTCCAAGAACTCCAAGACAGACATCATTATAGCATGGCGTGTGGCAGAGGACAGTGGCTTATCCCCTGCCAGGAAGAAATTAGAGAGGAAGAAATCTGCCAACATAGTACTCAAGGCCACTGCCCTGTAAGCTGCCTCCTCTAACCACGCCCATTCCTCTAGCCACGCCCACACCCTCTAGCCACGCCCACACCCTCTAGCCAGGCTCACATCCTCTAGCCATGCTCACCCCTCCAGGCACATTCAACTCCTCTAGACTCCCACCTCCTGTAGACACGCCCACTTCCCCTAGACACGCCCCACCTCTGAACCTTGTTTTCAGTGGAGACCAGGCTTGCAATGTATGAGTCCTTTGGGAGACATTTCCAACCCCAACGGTAGCAGTGAGCCTTCAATTAGATGAGAATGGTTTGAAGTGAGTGCCTTGGAAACAATGCATGGCATGTGTGTCTAGAAGGAAAACTGTGTGATCTGATTGGGGAGAAGGGGATGGCAGGACTAAATAACTCACTGAATGCTTGAGAATAAGAAAGTTTAGAAGGAAAACAGAAGATAGTAAATGCTTTGGCGCTAATTTCAGTGTTGGGGGAGACTTCAATTAACAACCAGACCGAGATAAAGGATAAGACTAGGAAAAAAGCCAGAAACTATAGTTCAGACATGAGGTTCTCAGCCAAAGGAAAGAGGGAAGTTTTGCTTTTTTTTTTTTTTTTTTTTGTGAGTCTGGGGATGGTACCCAGGGGTGTTTGACCTCTGAGCTACACCCCTTGCCCTATTTTTTATTCTTTTATTTTTGAAACCGGGTCTCACTGACTTGCAGAGGCCCTCACTAAGTAGCTGAGGCTGTCTGCGAACCGCGATCCTCTGGCCTCAGCTTCCCAAATGCTGGGATTACAAGCATGTGCCACCACGCCCGGCTCGAAGTTTTGCATTTTTGACAGTGAAAAATGACCAGACAAAAGGTTCCTCACAGGATGATCCAGCGCCACCAGAGAAGTTGGGAATTTGTGTGAGTGTCAAGAAGGGAATCACCCTTCCAGCCAACCTTGGGAGACAAATGGGAAACATCCAACTTTTACAGGAACCTCTACTTATCATAAAGTGTTGCCTAATTTTGGGGGTGAACTTTAAGTTGAATCCATGAGAATGAAAAGTAAAAGCAGAGAATATCTGTTTAAGGCTTAAGCTGGTATATCACGAAATGAGGAGCGTCACTCATCTTGTGATTTCACAAGCACAGAAAACTCTCCATGGTCACAATGAACATACGGTAATTATATTTACAAGAGAATATGGTTATTTCTCTAAGCCCTTACATAGGAGCAAAAATTTGTTAGACTTTTGTGTGTTACCTGTGCCAAGTTCAGCACAGGTAGCCTATAAAGATGAGCAACGCTTCTACTAAAAAAAATAAAATTGAACTAAACTAAAGAAAGTGCCACAGGTTTTTTTTATCAGATAGAGAGCTAGGCATAGAATATTGAAGTTACACATTGCTTATATATGTATTAGATACTAGAAATATAAATATATGTGATTAATATACATAAGTCTATGTAGTTTGTGTGTGTATATATATATGCACTATATAACACAATCTCCACAGACATTTAAATATGGGAAGATTTAGAGATTAAGCGTCAGAATCAGCTTTCTTAAAATCCAACCCTAGCCTCGTATAAACGTCTTTGATCAGAAAATCCGATGATCAATCTGTAACTGTGAAAATTTGTAGAGTATGGTTCATAGTCGGTCTCTACTGGAAACCACAGAAGTAGTCCAAAGAGGGCCTAGTATGTTCCAACTGACATATTGGTCCAAGACCTGTCCTTGGCATCAGCCTTGATAAGTCTACTGCATCTATAAAATGATCTTTCCATACTTCTTTCCTACTTTAGCCATTGCGGGGTCAGAATGTGAACAACCACAGATCAAACTGGCTGGGGTTGCCTCTGATTTAGAAAATCATGGCATGCCTTGCCGTTGACGATCACATTTCTTTAATGTTTAAGTGTGTGTGTTTGTGTATGTATGTTGCTAAGGACTGAACACAGAAACATTCTCTGTCTGAGCTATACCCCCAACCCTTTTTCATTATTTTATTTTGAAACAAGGTCTCACCGAGCTGTGGAGGGCCTCACTAAGTTTCTGAGGCTGGCCACAAGCCTGTTATCCTCTTATCTCAACTTCCTTAGTCCTGGGATTGTAGGAGTGTACACACTACACCTGGCTTGATGTCCATATTCCTGAAATGGGAAAAACCCATGTCCTGTTCAACATGCATAAAACGAAACTCTGAGAAAGATAGGCTGGGGTCCGTGCACCCATCAGCAGAGCTCCGGATCTTCGGTAGGAGGAGAATCGGAATCTGATTGTGTGTTTGGTGTCTGTTCTGTGGTTCGTGTGGCTTTTCACAAGTTGCTTTACCTGTCATCTTTCTGCTCTAGTTCAAGGTCAGCAGCATTGGAAAGCCAGGCTTTCTGACCCTTCCCAGTTCCCAGGAAAGAGTGAGATGTCTCCAAGTTACTACCAAAGAAGCTTTGGTTGCTGGTCAGGATCAATAGCTCTGCTCTTCTCATGGTACATTTACTGAGAATTTGGGGGCAATCAAATGCATCATGAAGAAGAATGAGCTCTACTTTAAAGGGAACTGAACAGGCCAAATGCTCAATTTGACTAAAATCCTATCTTTCAAAAACCTTGTTTTGTGGTTTGATTTCATTGCCCTAAGACCCTGACATCCTTTTGATTGGTTCTGAGGCACTCTCCTCCTCATATGTAACATAAAAATAGCCTATTTCCTTAAGATCAAATTTAATTAAATATATTTTATATTTTTAAGACTTTTTATGCCTACTATGAAGGTAATCATTATTAAATTTTATATGCAAAAGAGAAAAAATGACATTTTTGAGAAGCTTCACTATATATGCAATTTAAAGGCACACGTTCTCCTTGTACTCCTTCTTTCCTGTTTCTGCAGGGTGAAGTATTTGCTAAACCATGAGATTCCTGGAGATGCACTTGTGATTCCCTTACTTTAGGGTAATAAGGTGTGGCACATGATTTGAGAACTCTCTGCTCTTGGCTCATATAGAAGATCGGGTTAGGGTGGAAGCCAAGGTTACTCAGAATTTCTGCCTTATTTATCTTATTGCTTGGAGAAAACAATTTTTCACCTAATACATATTATTACCATTTTAAGTCCTTATTAGCAGCCTATACATCTATGGTTGATACTAAGCAATTGATAGACACTAGCTTAATCATTCGTACATTAATCATTAACTAACAAGTTAATTGTTAACTTTATGAAACTATTTTACATTGATATTTTGTTGCAAATTTTTATCATAAATTCAAATTCATTCTTCCTTTCTTCCTTAGAAAAGTCTGCTGAACTTTGAGAAAAAATCATCTAAGTGACTCTATTCTGTCTTTCAAATAATGATAGCATTCAAATGCAAAAGCAAACAAAAAGTGAAATAAAAAGTTAGTTATTCTTATGAAACTTATCATGAAAATACTTATATTATGAAGTTTTAATAACATTAATAAATTCACTGTTATACTAATGTTTTCTTTTTAATAATTGTGGACTACAAATGGACAACCAGAATAAGATGATGGGAAAAAACATTCCAGATTTCTATGTTAGTAAAAAATGTAAAAATACTTTATGCTCACCCAGATATTAATGCAATTAACCAAGTAGCAGATGCCATTGTTCATGGCACTTGCTCATGTTTTGAGTCAGAAAGATGCAAAAGCTGACTCGATCCAGATGTCCACATGAAGTAACTGAGAGACTGAAATGGTAAAATTTCCAAAGAAATATGAAAAGGATACTGAATTTAAAAATCTTAAACCCGCAGGAAATAAAGTCACGTGGATAATAGTGTTTTAGAATCTGCGTGCTTAAAAAACACTCATATATTAATTTTAGGTGAGTTGAAGTTGAAACCAATGCTGTGAGTGAACTTTGTTATATGACATGTTTAGCCTAAGATTGTGACACTATTTCTTCAGAGGGCATGACTCTGGGCACAATCAGTTCCAAAATATAATAAATAAGGTCCTTTCTAGCTCTAATTTTCCCCAAATCTTGCTATCATTTATTTCCAGCTGAGGAGATATGCCATGAATGTTCCTAGGCAGTTTTTCATTTTATCAAGGCTTTGATTTTGTGTCTAGTTTTTTTAATGAATTTAATACACAGGCCTGTTATACTTGTCCCACAAGGCTAACGCTTTCTCAGTCAAGACTCCTAAAAGAAGAAGTTAGCTCAGCCAACAAAAACGGAAAACAGTCATTGCACATGTACAGGAACATAGGGAATTGTCAATAGACCACACACACCCAGACTGAAGTATCCAGGTCCAGAGGATATGAGTTCTGACAAAAACTAAGGTCCCAGAGAGGGACAACTAGGGGAGTGCTCAGTCACTGCAAGATGTTGAACGGCACTGCTTCTATCAATGCTACTACTTTTGGTAGAGTCATTTCTAAATCTCTGCTTGACCTACGTATGCAAAGCCCAAGGTAAGTCCATTTACTTGGACTGGTGTAATTTCATCGAACTTACAAAGGTGGAACCATAAATACTGCCTGTCTTCTGTCTGTCTGTCTATAGTCCTGCTATTTATTATCTATCTATCAAATATCTATCTATTTATTTTTCTTTTATCTGTCATCTTTATATCTAGCTCTCCCCACAGTAAGGGATATTTAGAAAGAGAGCTGAGATTAAAGACTAGGCAGACAAAAAATTAAAAAAAAATATTTACCAACTTCAAATGTATGAAGACACCCCTACTTGCCGTAGCTACTTTTCACAAGAAAAAAGGCAATATTGAAGGAACTTTCATCATGTTCTTACAAACTGACTTATGAGACATAATTTCTAGTATTACCACCAAAGCTTTCTATGTCAATTATAATTTAAAAGTAAAAATAAGCAGAGAAAGATAGCACCCACAAATGAATAAAAGATCAACATTTTGTTGTGTGTCTCAAGATATTTTCAAACATTTTATAGAAAATGTTCTTGTGTATGTAAATATATTCACATACATATATGCATATGCACACACACACGCACACACAGACACACACACACACACACACACACACACACACACACACTATATGCAGAACTGGGCAAGCTGAGAATACCAAACAACATATTTCAAATATTTTTCAAATATTCATTGTTTTGATGAATTTCTATTTATCTGCATATATTCCATCACATTGCTGTATCAGAATTCTGTTAACTCATTCCCCATTGTTGTCATGTAAATACTTTTGCTCTTCCTTTTTTCTGCTATAAATAAGCCTGCAATGAACATCCTCATAGAAAAATGTTTCATTATGTTCTTAGCTTACGAATTTAGACTTGAGTTATTACAAGGTCAAAATGGGACATAGAATTGTCACAGAGAAATAAACATTCACACCATTGAACTCTAACAGAAATGGCATCCTATAGTTAACAGCTGATGCAATGCTCTCATAAACAATAAATATATGTCTACAAGACTAGAGTTAGAAGTGGATTCTCTTGTCTAAATTGTTGTTTGACAAAGAAAAGGCTCAACAAAGATGTGAGCCTTAGATAACCAATCAGATTTTCAGAATGGAGTACAGTCATTAGCAACCAGATTTAAGCCTTCATCTTTTCCTCCTCAGTCCATTTAACCCTTAAAAGGCAACTGAAATATTGTCACTCACCAAAACCATTCTACCAGAAACTGATCTTTCCCTGCATCTTGTTTCTTTGATGTTTCTCTACCACTGCCCCTCCCTCGCAAACTTGAAAATTTTTCTGTACACACTTATGTTGTTAATACGTTCATTTTTAAAGTAGTACTCAACTAAGGCATTATTTTCTAACTCATTATTTTTCTTAGCTGACTTAGGAAAACAAATTACTGTCATTGCAAACATAATATGTGCTAAAACTTAAAAATATATAAATTCAGAAAAGTGTAAATTAGTAGATGAGTATCCAGTATTATCAACCTTTTTCATTCAAATAAAATTCTTAAATATGTTCTCTGGGATTTCTTCCTTGGACTCTTGTCTCCTCTCAGTAATTATAAGTCTTCCCCATCAACATCTTTTGTAACCAAGAGGGTCAGCAACCAATATGCTAATGATTCAAATCACGTTTTAATGTCAGCGCACGCACTTTCAAATACCCATTGCATTCCCTTACATGAGAGGGCATTTCATTCTGTTTCTCCACCTGGATTATGGGGCTGGTCCATGCTTTGATCCCAATATTTTCAGTCTTTGAGCCTACACTTTCCCGTCTTGCATGCTTCCTCCTGCATACCCAGCAGAAAGTATAAAATATCTTTGTATCAGTTCTTTGTGAGATCTGAGATTCATTCTCACTGCACATATTTACTCCTGATCCTTTCGGAGGTGTTGATACGGGGAATGAGCAAACGTACCTCATTACCTGTCCCTTCAGTCAGAGAAGGATCAGAATCAATTTTTAAAATTTTGTATTGGTGCAATGTAGTCATATATCTTAATAGAGTAAAAGATGGTAGAGGTATACATGCACACATCACTCATTCAGCACTTCCCTGATTCCCTCCCTCCTCCCTCCTTCTCATGTTTGGCTTAATGATTGATTTTGATATTTTTGTGAATATACATCATGTGCACTAGAGAATTTCCTTCTCCCCTCCTCTGATCCCCCTCAGCTAGGTCGCCTTATTTGCTCATCTGTAGTTTCTCCTTCTTCATCTAAAGTTCCTTTTATGACCCATTTTCTCCTTAGCTTCTACATATTAGGGAGAGCACCCAGTTACTTATTTTTTGTGACTGACTAATCTCACTTAACGTCATGTAGCTGACCACAGAGAAAGAGAAGGTCTGCCAAGAGACAGAAGAAATCTTGTCACCAGAAAGGACAGAAATAAGATGCTCAAAACAAGCAACAGGTGTGCATCTCACTCTGTCTTAAGCATATCTAGTACCACAAGCTTTTTTCCTCCCCAGCCACAACACAAGACTCCAAATTATTTTATTTTATTTTATTTTATTTTATTTTATTTTATTTTATTTTACATCCACGGTTTCAAAAATAATGCCCTCTTCCTCCTATTGGGCGATGAGCCAAGCAAACTGATTTTACGGAATCAGGTATGATCTTGTCATCCTGCCTTAAAACATCCCAGTGTTTGTGTTGTACATTAACAAACATATCAATGTCAACCACTAAGCCAAAAATGAGAAGGAGGGAGGGGGAGGAAATGGGATGGGATTTGGGGAAGGGCTAATTGGATGATGTGTGCATGTATGCCTCCACCATCTTGTACTCCATTAAGATGTATGACTACAATGCACCAATGAAAAATTTAAAAAATAAAACATCCCAGTGGCCGTTGTAACACCAAACAAATAATTTAAATTCCTAAAGACTATCTTAATGTCTCTTCTGGCTCCATCTCCAATCATAACCCAAACTAGGTTGTTCCATTTTGCCAGAAACCAGACTCATTTTTCTACTCCACAGCTTAGCTCAAGCTGCTCTCTTAGCTAGATTACTTATCTTGTACAGTTTTTCCTGGCCCTTATCTCCACAAGCCCGCCACTTCCTCTGGTAGATGTAAATGCTTTTGAATCCATGTTTTTGTGGCACATTGAGAAAGTCCCTGTTAAGGTACTGATCACGTAGATTTGTAGGAAATTATATTTATGTTTCAGCCTTAGCTAACTGTGAGTTGCCAAAGTTGTCTTCTCAGCTTTATAATCCAGTACATCTAAGAAAGTGCTTTGCATAAAACATAAACTCAACAAACATTTGCTAAATTGAATTTTTGGACACTTAGCAACAGAAATATTTTAGAGTTGTTCAGAATATTTTTGTTGATCCAATCATTTTCAATCATACAAGGTAGGCCTGCCAAGGAGATACAAATACTCTGATGTCTCTGACATATTTTTATATGCATAGCAGTTATGTGTTGGTCAAAATTACTAGGAAAATAATTTGTACTATTAGCCTGCTGTGTAATTTTTATAGACTCTTTTTCCTTGTACTCAGATATATTTATTCAACCCCTAAGCACAGTTCACAATGCTAGACTCAGAGATTATGATGTCTTACTTAGGCATGACAATAGTGAGATGCTTCTTTCTCAAAAGATGAGGACTATGACTAGCTGTTCATGATGGAAGGTCAAGTAAAGAAATATCTCTGAAGCTGTGATGTGATGATTTCTCTATGCACAGAAGGGTACAATTCCAAGTTGTAATGCACTCCATTAATTAAACAAGCCTGCGTGCTCATAATTTAATTTACTAAAAGAATTCACAAGAGGGATGGGAAACTGGGTTCCCTAGTTTCCCATAAATGTAATTGACATAATGAGCAGCTTTCTTCTCTCTTGAGTCACAATGCCTTACAGTAATACCTGCCTCACGTGACAGCACGTTCTCTTTGAGTTCTATAGAGAAACAATTTTCTAAATGCAGCTCAACTCAATGTAGATGGATATCATATGGCACCAGCGACTTCAGAAATAAATGAGAGACGTAAATGACTTCAATGAACTTGGTGGGTGGAACAGCAGAGCTGGAGCCAAATGATAATTCACATTAAAAAATGCTACCCGCTTCCCTCTCTAGGTATGTTCAATAAAAATTAGCAAATTTTGAAATAAAAAGGAAAAGATTCTAAGACTGAAAAGTTAAATATGCTGCATTTTATTTCAATTAGCTGTCTTTTATATCCCTTGTATATGCATTAACACGATGCTTTACACATCATTTGGGTAAATATGACTCTCCTCCTCATTATCAATCCCTTTCATTATTGATAAATAGATTTGAAGGATTTAATAAATAGACCAGGCTCATGTTGCTGAAAATACGTAAAATTTTGAACTTGAATTCATGCCTCCATAGTTTTATGCTTTATAAACTATATAAGTTTGCATAGTACATATATGAAAGTCAGGATAATACTGGACTCTCGGTAAAGAAACAACCAGTTAATGGACAGAATAAAATAAAAACCATAACTTTTATTACGCCACTCATTTTTATAAAAATTTATTTTTATTGCTGATAACTAGAAGATCAAATATTCTTATCATTTTCAGTGTCTTCTAAGCTCACACATTTTTTTGTTTTTCTTAACTAATTTTAAAACAGTACTTTTAGTCCATTTAGATAAAATAAGCAATAAAAGAGGAAATGTGAGGGTTTTTAATGCACTTTGGGCTCTATCACAGTTTAATTCCATTTTTTTTATACCTCTCATTCTCTTTCCTGTTGGTATTTTTTTTAATTTAATTATTTTTAGCCTTTTTAGATTTCACATGCAATCCTTTTCTTCCCTTCCTGAGCTGCATTGTTCACAGTCATAAAAGAAAATAACCAGGGAGCTAATAAATGTCATTTTTACATGTTATATAAAGTATTTGTAAAACAGTAAGCAATGTTCAAGTGTCTTTAGAATTGGCCATTTAAGACTTTAATACCTGGCACTGAGAAAAATAGTACTTGGAAAGCTTTCATTTTATACCTAAGCTATAGAAATTTCAGCACCTACTGATAGGTTGTGAACATTTACGAGTGAATGAAACAAATTAAATGAAAAACTCCTACCCATGTTTAAAACATAATATTTTAGTGACTGCTTTATTTATCAAATAAAAATAGAATACGGAGCAACAACTCAATTAACTTAGCTCTTATTATTCCTATACCCAACTTGGTGAGAAATTCCAATATAGAAAGATACATTTTATTTCTGAGGCATGCTGAATGGTATCTATGAGGATTGCAGACTATAGGTTTATATCTGCATGTCTAGTTCTGCATTGGTTATACCGTTTCTTTCAAGAAGATTATTTAGCAATGCTAACCTTGTTTTTTTTCCCCGCTTATTTCCTTCGTCTCTTTTCTGATCCTTCATCCCATTCTACCTACCATCTCAGGCCTTACAAAGCTATTAGCTCAAAGAAAGACTGACAGAGCAAACAAGACTGTTCATTTCCAGTGCAGTGTGAGCTTTCAAAAACATGGTCCTCTGATATAAAAGGACTTCCATCTAAATGTGAGAATAGTGTGTCTCGTGAACTGAATGACTGTGTCCTCTCCACACTCACACATTGAAGCTGTACCTCTCAATATGATATTTCAAGATGGAGTCTTTGGAAGGCAAGGTTGCTTTAGGTCATGAGGGTGAGTCCCCTTTGTGGGACTGGTGTCCTTGTAATAGGAGGAGACCCCAGATACCTACTTCTGTTCCTCCTGTGTGAAGAGACAGGAAGAAGGGAGCCCTTGTCACATTCTGAGAGTACTTTTCCGGATGGCCCTCCCCAGAATTTGAACACACTAGGGTTGTGGTTTAGTGATCCCCAGTGCCCAGAATTGTGAGAAAGTAATTACGTTTTTCAAGCCACCCAGATGATGTTATTTTGTCGTGACAGCCAGAGCTGACTAAGGGAGCCCTGAGAAATTAGTCAATTTCTCCACACGGGGCCAGGTAGTAGAGAAGACTGTGTGTGTGTGTGTGTGTGTGTGTGTGTGTGTGTGTGTGTGTGTGTGTGTATGAGTGAGAGATAGAGAGAGAGGAAGAAGAAGAAGGAGGAGGAGGAGAAAACATGGGGAGGGTCTGGAATCTTGAGTGACAGTTCTCCTGCTACTTCCCGTATCCTTAGAAATTGCATCAATGGGAAAGATATCACAATCTAAATAAGCCAATGGATATGAAAGCAGAATTTGTATTCCACTTTTCCCACTTGGAAAGGAGAGGAGAGACACAGAAGCTTTGCATAGCTCTCTGAAAACTGTTGCACTATGCCAGGGGTGTTGTATGTGATGGAAAGGCACCAGCGGTGTGAGATGGCCCCACAAAATCCTGGTAGTCTGGAGAACACCTGCAGATCATCCAGTGTTCCTAGGACCTGAGGAAGGTCAGGTGACTAGCAGAAAGGGAGATAAAGGAGAGACAATAGTGTTGTAAATCAGAAAAAATCCTTAGAGACGCATAGCTTTGAAGAGATTTCATGAGGTCAGAGATCATGTCAAGATCAGAGTCATGTCAGTGCATCTTCACAAGAGCAGAAAGGACCAGTGCCATCTCTAGGAATGCCAGTGTGGGACAGAAAATAAAAACCTGACATGTGCTCTATATCTATACATGGATATTATTAAAAATCTCCAGAACAGTGGGCCCATCCCAGGGAGAAAAGGAACATCAATTGAAACAGTCCACATCAACTGCATAAAACATCTGCCATTGAGGAAGGTGGGAAACTCAAAATAAAAATGCAAATTAAAACTACACTAAAATTTCACATAAATTCCAGTTAGAATGGCAAACATCAGAAATACAAATTATACTAAATGCTGGTAAGGAGGTAGGGAAGGAGAAACACTTTACTCTTTTGGTAGGATGGTAAATTAGTAGACTATGGAGATCTGTATAAAGGTTCCTCAAAAGATGAGGAACAGAACCACCATAAGACTCAGCCATAGCACTCCTCAATATTTTTCCAAAATAATTAAAGTTATAATACCATAATAATGCAGACACATTCATGTTTATAGCAGCACAATTCCCAATAGTTAAATCACAGAGCTGACCAAGGAGTCTGTTAACAAGCGAATGAGTAAGAAATGTGATAATGTGATATATATGGGACTTTAGATAAATGAGGAGAGAAGTCAGTAAAACACTAGAGGGGAGGTGGGGAAGGAAAGGATGCTTAAGGAAGGAAACAGTATATGAAGGTATCATCACCAATATCACTAATGTGTACAGGGAAGCTAGATGGTATATTCAAGGGATGGTATATTCAAGGGATGGTATATTCAAGGGATGGTATATTCAAGGGATGGTATATTCGAGGAAATACTCCAAACGCTGTGCAAGTGTAGATTTGTGTCACTTTGAACCTATGATGTATAATTACAATGGACCAGTGAAAGCACACACATACAAAAGAAATTTCCTCTTGTGGTTGTTGAGAAGATAAACAGTGAACACTATGCAACTCTGGCTTGGGTTTTTAGACATCTGTGGTTATGTAGAAGCTCGCTTGAGTCTCAGATCAGTCCCCCCCCCCGTGATGAGACTAGCACTGAACTGCATGACTGTCCTGGATTTTCCATGGGGACTAATTCTTTTTTGTTTTGTTTTGTTGTGCATGTGTTTGTTTTAATTACCATTTCTATACATAGTGTTACAACCTAAAATTTTTATTTTCCAAATGGTTTTCCATTTTTAAATAGACTAAATAAAGTTTCTGACTGAGCTGCACTTGTGGGAATTCCTAGATCTTTTTATAGGAAGTTATTTTAGTCAAATGGAGTTGAGAATCAAGTTCCCAGTTGAAGAAAATAACAGAGACGTGAACATTCAGGATGTAGCTGCATAGCATCATGATGTGAGCAAAGGAAGAAAATCTCGAGTCATCTGGACATTAACCATTAAACATCTGGACATTCTAAAACATTAAAACAGAACAAAGCCCCTTGTGTTAGCCAATTTTTTTATTTAATTTTGTGCACTTCGGAGGATAAAGACAGATGTATGTCAGTGTCTGTTCTCTGCTCATCCGAATCTTTCTTCTCTTCTACTCCTGGACTCATGGGCAGGACATACATTTCAGGGCTCCTTGCAATCAGCTATGGCCAAGGCATTGGGTTGTACCTAAAGGAATGTGAGAAAGCATGTGACGGTTCTAAGCCCAGTTTCCTTAACCATGGACACTTCCAATTAACATTTCTACAGTTTTTCCTCTCTAGATGTTTATATAGACTCATCTCTAGCATCCTCTCTCAGCTCGACTCCTTAGAGAAGACAGAGCCCCACTGTAAACTGAAACCACTCAGGCCTGGGAATGGTAAGAAAATGAAATTCCTATTGTGTTTGAGTCATTATGCATCTTGAAGATGACTTATTAAGTAGCTCATTATCCTTGGCTCAGATACCTTCAAATGTTTTATTAGTATGTAAGAGGTTTTGTTCGCTCTCTTTTTCCTCTCTCTCTCCCCTTCCTGATCTTTCCTTCCATTTCTTCACTTAATTACTGCACTCATCCTTCTGTCTCCTCTGATATGCCTCCTGCTGAGATGAAGAGGTAGGGATGCTGACTCCGATTCTTGCAACTTATTCTCAGGGCTCTTCCAGGGGCCAGGTTTGATTTCAGAAGAGGTTTTGGTGGTGAGCTCCCCAGCAAGAAGAAAACATAGGGAGTCATCATCCAGAGGAGAGCAGCAGCAACTTTATTCTTCAGACCTGCCCCTTATATAGGGTTCTGGGTAAAGTAGACACAAGCTTCATCTCGCCTAGCCATACATAAACAACTGTATACACACCTGTGACTGTGCAGGGTGAGTGCACATCTGCAGCTGTGTGGGGTAGGTGGGATAATCTTCTCACTATAGCCTGTATTTTGGGGGCCCCACACTCCACCCACTATAGGGCGATGGTACACTATTTGACCCAGAGAGCACTGCATTGAGCTCAAATCCCACAACAGCAATAGAGGGTACAGCAGATGACTATAGCCCTCCAGCCACACAAGTGAGGGAAGCCAATACCTATCTCCCAGAGGAGCCCAGTGATTTCCACCGGGTTGTAAATGGGTCCTTCTGAAAGGCCTGAATATCCTATACCTTCACAGTTATCTCCATTGATGCTTGCTGTAGCTGCTGCTGTTGGTGTTGTGCACACCAAGGAAACTGCCATTGGGTGTCTTGTACTTGAGCTCAGGTAAGAGGAAATCCCCACTGTTGAACTATGAGCCCCTTTGGTCATGCCTATATGTCACAGCTTCTTAGGTAACCCCAGTGCTACTGACAAGGACTCCGAGTGTAGTTGGATAGCCGAAACTAAAGTGTTGGCAGCATTATTACCGGGGAACTGCCAAGCCTATGCCTTGACATAGGATATATAGTAGATCTTTCCAAGATCCAAAGGTCTTTAGACATATTTTTGTCTCACAATGGGCAATGCCCAACCAACCAGTCCTGTGCTGTCCATTGGGGCAGCCACAAGGTTAGCTCTTGGTAGACTGTCCAGCTGTTTATACAGACATGCAATGATCCAGTCTGCTTCATGAGAGCTAAACAAACCATTTTGAGCTCTGTCCATTGGCTACAGGATCCAACACCAATCTCACACCATAAGGTCTCTGTGGTAAGCTGTGTGACCACAACTAACCACGTGGGCAGCTGCTCATGACAGGAGACATCAGTATACTACACTTCTGATGATATAGGGGCATTTGTTTCCTCATAGGACTGATACCCAGATACCCAGATGTTGACACAAAACTCAAAATCTACCTAAGTGCTTATCTAGGAAGATGACCACCAACCCAACTAGCTTCAAAAACACTTGATATCTTTTATATAACCACAGTATTATGTAACTCACATTACATGCAAATCTAATTCTTTGTCTTATTCTAGAAGTGACAATATATTTTCAAATCTGAAATTCTTTTCTGGGGCCACAGCTTTCAACTTCACTCCTTCCCACATTACAGAAATCAATAGAAGAGCATTTAGAGAACTAGAGTTCTGTGGATAGATGATAAGTTACCCAGATTCAAAGCGCGCGCACGTGAACGTGTGTGTGTGTGTGTGTGTGTGTGTGTGTGTGTGTGTGTGATACTGGGAATTGAAACAAGAGACACTTAACCTCTGAACTACACTCCCAGCCATATTTTATTTTTCATTTTTAAATAAGATTTCACTTAGTTGCAGAAAGCCTAACAAGGTTGGTGAAGCTGGCTGTGAACTTGCGATCCTTCTATCTCAGCCTCTCTAGTACTGAGATTAAAGGTGAATGCCACTGTGCCCAGCTTCCAAAACATACTTAACCATTCTTTCTTGTGGGTAGGATTCCTAGGTGATGTGGCTTAAGAGTTAAAAAAATAAAAACACTAAGGAAGGAGGAGAATCTAAAAATATATGCAACACAAACACATTGACAGTGAACATATGACCTTTGATATGGAAGGTAGAAATAAGTAATAAGCAGAATGAGAAGCCAAGCTGGATTGGGTGCCATCTTCAAAACATCATGTAATAAGTGATGGTGAGCTGTCCAAATAGATGTGCTTTCAGGCAACTGAATTAGAATTTGACATGAGATATTTAGATCTGAGAACAAGCAGGATATAAACATACTCTCTCATATACACTGAAAATGAGAAAGAAAAGAAAAAAGAAGTGAAATTATTTAATTCTCTATCTGAACATAAATACCTTATCACAAGCAAAACATTTTTTCTAAAAATAGTCTTATGTATTCTCTTAATTCTATGTTAAAAACCATTCAACCATGTATTCTATTTTTTAATGGAAAAACATTTATAATACAAAAATGTACACTGGAGAGCAGAACCATTAAATGTATGCATAATATGTTTAGTTTATTAAAAACATTTTTTTATTTGTCTCTTCTAAATGGGATGTCTCCACTGCATATACAAACTGACGTTTAGTAAACTAGTGTAATGCAGTCAGATTAAACTTTTACACCCTTCTGATATATCTCAAGCTGTCTGGTTTATGGAGATGATCATGCCTTGTCTGTTTAATGAGCTAAAGTAATTTGAGTCACTTAAATTATCTCTGTGTAACTAGGAGATAAAATTTTAATCCACATCTAATTGGTGAAGCTTAAATTATTACATGTACTGTTGAAAGTTTCACACTTTAGCTTTAAAAGTTTATAAAAAAAGAATTCAGGGAGAAAAAATAAAGGGGAGTGTCAAATAGAAAAATGATTTAAAATGTGTATTTGGAGGGAAGACTGTGTGGAAGTAAACTATCTAATGAAATTGTACTTTAATTCTTCCCCACTAGGACTCAACCACTGCATTAAAGAGGTAAAAATAAAATATAAAGCTGAAAATTCGCTCTTGAAATTTTTTTAAGTTAAAAATTATAAGTAAATGACAGTTTGCCAGGTTTCCTATTAATGATTTAGGTAGAATGATAAAATGACATTCTCATTATAAGATTTTTAAAAGAATATTTTCTGCCACTTTTTTTTTTTTTTTGCGGGTGTGGGGATGGAACCCAGGACCTTTTGACCTCTGAGCTATACCCCCTGCCCTATTTTTTTATTTTTCATTTTGAAACAGGGTCTCACTAAGTTGCAGAGGGCCTCACGAAGTAGCTGAGGCTGTCCGCGAACCACGATCCTTTGGTCTCAGCCTCCCAAATGCTGGGATTACAAGTGTGCACCACCAAACCTGGCTTCTGCCACTTTTTAAGTAAATTTTGTTAGAACAATTTTGGGCTTACAGAGAAGTTGAACAAAGAGAACAGAGTTTTCACATACCCTGTACCCAATTACACCTATTAATAATATGACATTATTAGAGCATACATATTAAAAATAATGAATGATTATGCCTACATTATTTTGAGCTAAGTCCGTGTTTGTGCGGGCTCTTTTACTTTGACCTCATGTTCTACTTCTTTCTGGAATCTCGATCAGAGCATCACGGGACAGAGATGGCTATGTTTTCTTTAGGTTCCTCTTAACTGAGACCGTTTCTCTAACTTTTCTTGTTCTTGATGACCTTAACTGTTTTCTTAAGTATTGTTAAATATTTTATGGAATTCCTCTATAAGGATATCTTTGACTTTTGTTTCTATTAAGTATCGTCCCCCAAGACTCCGACCCGCAGGGGCTTAGAGAACGACACAGACACCTTTTCAGCTGAAATATGAATTCTTCTTTAATGGATCCTTAGCATGTCTCTTCTTCCTCTTCTCTTCTAATATGTCTCTTCTAATATGTCTCACAATGCGTACAACAAGCACAATTTATATCAGCATCATAATCCCTCCTTCTATTCCCTACCAACCCCAAGCTTCCACAGCTAGGGCATGAACATTTCTGACTTTCTCATAGGCAGGCTGGTGGTAGGCGTCACTGATCATTCTGCAGGCACGTAGCATGGCACACTGTGCATGCTCAAGGAGACGTCCATCTTGTGATTCTCATGACTTGGCTGCAAGCCTAGGCGCCATCTTGAATCCACGCTGGCAACAAGCCTGGGTGCCATCTCGGTCCAGCCGAGTGGGCCCCGACAATTAAGAGGCTGAGGTTATATGTTTCTGGACATTGACATTATATCCAGGGTACATAATATCGAACTACTTTCCTCCTTTGAGATTGATCTCGATCATTGGCTGAAATAGTGTTCGTCAGGTCTGATGACGCTATCGCTGCTCTTTTCAACTCTGCTCCACAGCGTGCTCCTTGGAAGGAATTCATTACATGTGGTGGATAATCAAAGAACAGGGGGTTTTTCTCCTTTTCCTTGAGGTGGAGAGTTTATAAAATCGTTTGAACATCTACAGGAGAGACTAGGTGTTCTTTCCCATTCATCTCTTTATTCAGTCACTCACTTCATCCTTTGGGCTATAATCTACTACTGCAGTCATTTACCTGCACTCATTGTTTGACTCTTCTAGTCTTATCTTGTGTTCCTTTGACACACCCATCAGTGTGTCTTATTGTTGTTGTGATTCTCTTTTGAATACTTTCTTACCCTTTTATATTTCAAGATGCTCTTGGGTAGGTCTCTATTTTCCTGCCTAAGTGCTAGGATCAACTCTTGTTCCAAGAAGGCTTGGTTTCTTTCACTGGGGAATGGTATAAGAAGCGAAGAAGACCCGAGTGCTAGAGATAATCATTGTTCCAAGCCTGTGATTTCTTCTAGTCCCTCTCAGCTGTAAACAAATGTATTTGTGTCCTTTCCCACAGAGAAGCAGGAATTTGAGGTCAGAGAAGTAAGCTGCGACCGGCCCCATAAAACAGTTTTGTTTTTATTGTGCCTGTAGTCTACAGACAGCTCTCATCACTGACACCAAAAGTATAAAATGCAATTCCTGGGCCACATACTGACTCACCAAATCATCATCTTTAAGATTGTACTGTTAGAAAAGTATCATCTTAATAATGACTAAAAGTTTGAAAATCATGGCAAGAAAGATTAGAAGTCCCCAAATTACTTTGTCGGAAAATCTGGGGAGTCAGAAAAAGTTGCATAGATGGTACAGTTCTAAAAATGTAGTTGTTTACTAATGAATGAAGCTGATCAGTAGAACAAGAGGAAAGGTCAGCCCTGGAGGGAGGTTCTGGGTCTACTACTCTTTGTCAATTCCCTTCTCAATAGATAGAGGCTCTGAGACCCAGGTATTAATTAACTAATTAATTAATTGCTGCTCTAAAATGCCCAGAGACCTAGGACAACCTCTGCCCTACCCTCCAGCAGGGAAAAGGCAGAAAGCTGGAGCCACCTCTGATTCAAATCACTGATTTCTTTGCAATTTGAGGATCTAGAAATGGAGAGAGACTGGCAGAGAGAGGAAGTCTGAGAGGAAGGTTTGCAGAAGGGTTACAAACAAACTGGGATTTTGATTTTCTTTTGCTTCACCCAGACATAGCATTTTTGCACACAGAATACATAGTTTACTTTTCAGAGAAGTCTGCTATGACAGAAAAGGAAGCAAGAAGGGATTTAAGTGGTAGAGTTTTGATGTGATACCCTTGAGAAGTTTCAGTTCCAGGGGACTCTTTATACTCAGGATCTGCAAATTCCTGGTGGATAGTAAGGCTTTTGTGAAGGCCACTATCTTTGTTTATATTCCCCATCCCCAGGAAGTCAGACACTAACAAAATACCTCCTTATTTGATCACTGGTGTCCTTTGATCTCAGTGTTTCGTTGCCAGTGTCTTACCATGATCAGGCACAGTGTGGAGTAAGCCTGCTCATGGTCTTTCTACAAATCCTGCTTCCTGCAAGTTTCAGGTTCATGGCTGAGTTTGGTAGCATCTTCGTCTGTCTGTCTGTCTTTCTGTCTTTCTGTCTTGCTCTCTGTTTCTCATGTGCAACATTCACTCATTTATAAGCATTTTTTGATTTACCTTCCTAATGATCTATTGGCATTAAAAGTATGTTTCATTCTACTGATATTGCAAGATGCATTGTGCTCATTCATGCGCGTGAATTCTCAGCTATTTTCTCCTTACAATGGTAAATATACACTTCTGTATTTACTGTAGTAATATGGCCATTATTAACTATATCTCGGGTAAGATAGCCATTTTAACTCCATATTCCAAGCATTCAGTAGTATGGTCATCATTGTTATCTGTATACCACCTCACATTCCACCAAGCAATTAAAAAGCATTTTGGATCGAGGTATAATGAAATAATAAAGATCTATTAAGTGTGCTAAGTTAACTTTGACTGTCTACACTGATCATGAGAAAGGGAGTCTTATAAGAGAGTAGCAGAGTTTTGGGTGTGGGGCTACACACCTGAAATCCCAGGACTTAAGAGTCTGAGATAAGAGAATTGGAGGTTCAAGGCCAGCCTCTATGACTTATTGAGACCTGCATAACTTAGTGAGATCCTGTTAAAAATAGTGTGGGGGTGTAGATTAGAAATAGAATGTTCCTGCATTATCCCTCCAGTACACTCTCCCCTACAAAAATAAATAAATAAAAGGAGGCAGAGAGAAAGAAAAAGAGTAGTAGAACCACACACAGTCCTGAGTTCCTTGATTCTGATTATCTCAGTTGATCACTAACTGGCCAAGAGTGACCAAGTTTCAGGTGCGCATTGCATACCCAGATATCCTGGGCAGGGAAAATCAGATGAAAGGAGTTGGGCACACCTTCCCCTGCAGTGGCTAAACAATGGTGCTTTCTTTAGGAATGACCCATCAGGAAGCAAGGCCACATTAAATGAAGAGCTCCTGTTTGTAAAGCACCATGGCATAGCTGCTGCCTCTGCAGTGAGGGAATCAGGAGAGGCTGGCTGCACTCTCGCGCAGGAAGGACATTTCCAACACGGCTGTCTCAGGGGAGACACCTTCTCCCCATGGTGCTATAGACCACTGAAAGGGCAGCTGAATTGTTGCTGAATTTGGAAAGGTATTCTCAACTTTTCTGTTTCCTACTTCAGATTTCTGTCATCTCCACTTGCAGGATAATTATACTGTCTATCCAAACTATGAATCTCAGAGGAAACTGGGAGATGTTGCTGGAGTTTTAGAGTGCACATTTATTTAAGGTCGATGGTCATCTCACTGTAAATTCTTTTTTAATTGTCAATAACTATTTTAGTTCTGAAAATTTTATCCAACAGATTGAAAAAGAACCAGAACTAAAAAAAAAAAAAAATGAAGACCACATATTTATTGTAGCAATACTTATTTAAGTAGAAGACAAAACAAACAAATCTAAAGTAGAAATAACTTGCAGGTCATCAGTGGTAGGAGGGTTGAACAAATAATACTGTATTCATATTGTGGGATTCTATAAAGCTCTCAAAAAGGAAGAGGGGGATTTCTGATATCTGCATATATGGATAATGACCACACGACACTGAAAAGACAAGCAGCTCAAAAACTGTGGAGTAGAAGCCCATATTTTAAAAAAGCATCATGCATATTTATATCATCAAAGAAGACTGCAGAGAGGTACAAAACCCAATGTATAAATGGCTATTCTGCCCCTCCCCGAATCTAAGTTAAAGCTTCCTCTCACAGAGGTCGGCGCATCTTAGGTCTTTTGCTTCAATGTGCCCTTCCCCTTGACTGTTTCCATTTTAAAAATATCAGACTGGCAAGGCCCCATGACATGGTCACTCATTACCTGGAATAAAATGAACTGAAGGTCTTGTCCTAGGAGGAGAGAGGACAGGTGTTTGCGGTGGGAAGGAGCCCGCAAGGAATTCTTTCTGCTTAAGCTGGTCCCACTCTTCCCAGGAAGGAGATTTCAAGCTAATCCACTCACTGATCCACTGGATGACTGCCACATAAACAGTGAAAACACCTTAGCTTTCTGTTTACAAGCAAGAGCCACCGCATCTGAAGGCCGGTAATGTTAATCTACTGAGCTTAAAGCAGGATGAGAAGGGGAGTCAGGAGATGGGAGTTTTACAAA
The DNA here is from genome assembly GCF_963383645.1 of Muscardinus avellanarius. Classification (NCBI taxonomy): domain Eukaryota; kingdom Metazoa; phylum Chordata; class Mammalia; order Rodentia; family Gliridae; genus Muscardinus; species Muscardinus avellanarius. The sequence goes on from NC_137787.1 coordinate 196,480,599, forward strand.
TTGACTTAACATCAAAAGAACAAAATGAGGTTAGTAGAAGAACAAGAAAAGAGAGGCAGAGGAGGGAAGAGGCCCACTCTCCAGCCCTCTGTTCTTTTCAGCTTAGTTTGTGCTTCAACTTCTTGATAAATGAAAACGTCCCTCTCTCTCTTCCTCTCTCCACTCTTTAGCCAACCCATTTTAGCAGCATAAACTTCACTGACTTTGGGAACTAGGTGCAAATTGTCATCTTGACTTTTGATTGAAGAAACATTTAAGTGAACGAAATTAGTTTCCTTTTCTTGCTTATGCTCTTCTTCTTTTGGAGGCCTGCCACGTCATGAATTTTTATCTTGATTTTAATTAACACATAATTATTGTACGTATTTATGGGGTACAGCATGATACACGATAAAACCCCGTAGTGCTAGATATGCTAAACACCTCAGTTGGTTACCACACAAGATTCAGGGGTTTTTCTTGTGCAAACTGAGCAGAATTTTTACTTGGTTGTGTCTGTCTGCATTTTTTAGAGACAATGGTCCTTGGAGGGTGCCTCAGGCCACGGAGGTCTTGGGGTCACCTCCAAAGAAAGGCACAGGTTTACTGACGCCGCATATTTCCCAGAAGTAGCTCTCTGGGAGGGTGTTGATGAGTTCCTAATAAGTTTACTTTTAAAGTATGAACATCAACTTCTCTGTACAAAATTCCAGAGCAAACCAACGTTAGGCATAATCATGGAAAGTACTCTGAATTACCTGACAGAACTACAGAGCCGCTAACCAGCCACGTGACTCACTTCGTTAATTTTTCTGAATCCTAACCATTTGAAAAATGAGTGTAATTATGGCAGAGCTGTCTACCTCACTGGGTTGCTGTGCTTTGCAAAGGAGATAATATAAGCAAGATTGATTCGTACACTCTAAGGCACTATATAATTGCAAAATGTGTGTGTGTGTGTGTGTGTGTGTGTACATGTTACTCAGCTAAACATTGAGGAAATATTAACTAATAGAAATAGGAAATACACACTGAAGTAACTATGGGCTTTTAACATTCAGGACTTTATACTTTGTCGGAAAATAGCATGAGAGAAAAATTTATTTGCTGTCTGGCCAGCATGTGCCAGATTTCAGGTGCTTTGTAGAAAATGTATGTCATTCATTCTCTACCTCCAGCATCATTTGGTGCTCAAAACCATTGGCCCTGGTTTTGAAATTCTGCCTGGTGCTAAGCCTCCCATTTGCTTATCCAACCTTGGCAATTGTAAGAAGAACATATAAGCATCCTTCCTACAGATCAGAAAACAGTACCAATAGTGGGTAACTTGCTTATCGGTCTTAGGTCCTAAGTGGCAGAATCCAACTGAGGTCTGCTCAACTCCACAACCCATGTTTTCAACCCCCAACAGATGGACATTTCCCAAATAACAGATGGTGAATCCAAAAGAGTGGAGGTGAAATGACATCTAAAGACATGCAACTTAAAACTTAAAAGGCCCAGGATTTGAACCTGCTTTCATTTGTTTGGGAAGCACTATTTTCTTCTTAACACAGCTCAGCACCCAGATGTCAAGAACCCTAGACACAGAATGATAATGTGGGTTTAAAGAGGAGTGATTTGAAAGAGTTAAGCCTCAGAAAACTATTCCTTTAGAATCATTTTCTTTTTAAAGACTGTAAGAAATCTTATTTATGGTGTTTAATTTCACTTCTCATTTTATTAACATGACTGAGGTAGTATTTTTCTTTTTCTGTTATAACCTGCTGATTTCCTAGGCTGTATTATTTTATGATGCATCCTTTAATTTTTTCTGTTATTTCACACTGGGTGTTTTAATAGGTTTTGAGAAAATTTTCTTCTCTTTCAAAAAAAAAAAAGATTTCTTTCTTGTAAAGTTTTTCTTTTGATACATTTCCATCTGACAAATAGTCTTCCCAGCTCTATCAAAGGTTGTTAGCTCTCTCTTCTCCTATAGGTCTATGGAGATGAGCTTTTAATATTTATTTCTAAGGGATGGTTTCTCGGTTTATATCCTGCTGTTGAAATGAGCAGCTCAATAAACTTCTTAATGAAGGTGGTTGAAGCATTTCCTTTTGCTTTCATTTCTATTGCTTTCAAGATGACAATGTGGTATACAGTCTTGGTGCTTCTCAAACTTTCTTTTAACTTGAAACACCCTAGTAAATAATCCTGAAATCATGAATTGGCATAAAGAGGCACTGAGCTTAGAACTGCACTGTTTTTATCAATCATGCTTTCAATGTGGCATTATCCCTAAAACAAATTGTCTTAAATTAAATCTCTATAAGATTTTTGTCATAATGGGTATATTTGGAATTCAGGTTCATTATGTATTGTATATCAATGTAATATAGGCCCCAATCCTGTGACGGTAAGTCAGACTATAGCAAAAGAAAAGTGTTGAAGGAAAAGAGGATGATTCTCTAACTGGGAGTTTGGTAGCATGATTACTTTGACTCCTGATTATTTTTATTTCTTTTACTAGAGTGCCCAGTGCATTTTAGGTAAGTTAAGATATATTTTAAAATGCAGAGTCTAAAAAAGTTGAAAACATATATTGTATATGGTCCGATGTCAACAGAGAGATTTTTACTTAATGTCTGATACTTCCACTGAACAAAACAATCCCTGGAAACAAATTGTCTAGTATTAGGAGATGAACTGTTATTTTAAGAAACAAGAATAAGTATTGCCTTTAAAACAGAAAATTCTCTTTCACAAAGGTTGCTATTTTTTGTCAAATATATATGCAATTACTAAAAATATTAAGATGAGTCTTACCCATCACTTTTAATCATCTGTTTTTTATCCATTTATTTATCATGAGCCTATCAATCTAGTTCCTCTACGACGTGTAATATAATAATTGTATGTACTCAGAAGTTGACACATCAGTCTTAGGATTATATCAGTTGAGAAGATAAGCACAGAAACATACAGACTAACCCCAAAGGTGGACTGAACATGGGAAGATGAGAAATACTTCTGAGAGGCAGGCTGGTATTTGCTAACACTAGCCTTATTGAGAAGGTGTAGCAGGGCCCTGCTGCCCAGGATCCTAGTGGACATTAGGCATGTCTGTCTGTCTGTCTGTCTGTCTGTCTGTATGTATGTATCTATCTATCTATCTATCTATCTATCTATCTATTATCTATCTATCTTCTATTTATCTATCATCTAGCTAGCTGGTTGTATTTTTTTTTGGGGGGGGGGCAGTATCTCAAACTGTATATGAAGAGAAACCAGCTGTGATGGGTCCTGGAATTCTCAGGCCTCACTCAGCTGAGTCACGTTGATCAGGTTGAAATGTCCTTTCTTTGATACTTAATTGGCATTTCTGCTAAAGATGATAATACTGTCAAGTTAGGAGAGCTACTCTTTTAGACAGGGACAAGGAAAGAATTGCTGGACATTATCACAAAAGATTGATTTTATGAATCTAAGCTTAAGAACTTTTTTTGTGGTACTGGGTGGGATTGAAACCAAGTCCATTCTACCTCTGAGCTATACCCCCAGCCTTATTTTTTAATTTTTTTTTAAAGTTTTTAAATTAATTTATTGTTGTTGATGTCTCTAGTCTCACATTATAATCAGAAAGGAAATGTAGGGAGAAAGAAGGATGACTTTTTATTATTTTTTTATTTTTAAACAGGGTCTCACTGAATTGTAGATGGCCTTAATAAGTAGCTGAGGCTGTCTTTGAACCCTGCATTCCTTCTGTCTGAGCCTCCCAAGTATTGGGATTACAAGCATGCACCACCATGCCTGGCCTAACCTTAAGGATTTAAAGTCATCTGTGAGTACTCTTTTCACCTCTCCCTATTAATTTGCCCTGAAGAATGTCTTTCTAACCCTCTTCCTTTGTTACAGATGCCCCATCATGGGCTGAGGGTCCAACAGGCCTGGGCCCCCTCTAACCCTCTTCCTTTATTATAGATGCCCCATCATGGGCTCAGTGTCCTAGGCCCTGGGCCCCCTCTAACCAATTGCAGTCCTCAAATACACTAACATGATCTGCTAAGTACCAGATTTTCACAAGAAATTACTTTGATTAATTGTTCCTCATTACACAGAGATTAAGATGATTGTTATGAGAAATGACTTTTATTCAGATTGTCTGAGTTATATAATAACTGATTAAGGTTATTAAATATTTAGTTTCTAATCTTTAAAATTAGAAAAATCCATTTACCCACTTTTTCACTTAAAAACATTTTGAGATCCTACCATGGACATGAGGGATACATCAAAAAATGGACAGGAAAATGTCCTGTCCTCACAAAAAATTATTATTTAGGAGGCTGTGGAGAAAATTCAAAGAAAAAGAAAACACGTTTCCTGCCTTTGTGAATCTCAAACCTACTAGGGAGATAAACATGAGATAAGCCACAAACCAGAATTAGAAACATTGAAAAGAAATAAAATCTCTTCCATCCTCAATATTTTGTATTAGAAGTTATTAATTATGTATGTGAATATGATAATTAAAGAGGTACAAAACACTCTAAATATAATCCTAAATCTCTTGATGATGTTTTGGTTAGTGGCAGACAACATGTGTGACAATGTTCCCATAAGATTGTAATGTAGCCTAGGTGTGCAATGGCCTAAACCTGCTAGATTTGTGTAAACACTCTATGATTTCACACCATGATGACATGATCAAAGGCATATTTCTCAGAAGATATCTCCATGGTCAGTAGCTGCATAACTGTATGCTTCAACATTGCTTGTGAAAATAGTTACTCTTCTGAGAACTGGAGAGTAACTAGTTTATCAAGTTGTTGAAAACTCCCCAACACAAGCTCCTAGTTGTCCCTTCAACATTCTCACTGATATAATTTAATATGATTGACCAGACTACTGAGAGAAAGGAAAATCTATTTGTTTCCAATTTCTGGAAAATCCCAGGGTTCAGTGCATGTGAGGTTGGAGTCTGTGGACCTCAAGGGATGGCAAAAGGAAGCAGAGAAAGGGAGAGAGGAAGGCTCTGGTTTCACATTAGAGAGACCAGAAAGAGCAAACAAGTAAGGGGATTCAGAGACAGAAACAGTCACTGAGACCATGCCACCCGAGACCCAACTTCTCCAGACCAGCCCACTGGCCTAAGCTACCACGCAGTGAATCCATCAGTGGGTTTGAATACTGGTGAGATTGCAACCCTCATGACTCAGTGGCATCAGTTGTGACCATTAAGTCCTGAGTGCTTCTGGGACATTCTATATCTAGTTACATCACTGTCTTAATGTTAACCATGCATAGAAGCACTTCCAAAATTGGCTTCCAGCCTTCCCTGTCAACCCACTTACAGGCTAATCCACCCCACTGCATCCATGAACACTAACCACCTGCCTTGAAGGGTCACTAGGGCTGCCCGGCAATGTCTGTGACTTGGTCAGATATATCTTTCACATTCTGCTTCTCATTTTGTATTTTCTCTCCTTTCATCATTAACAATGCTCAAAACTGGGAGGATATTGTGCAGAAAAACCCTTATAGAGAGCATATAAATCAGAAAATTAAAAGCACATTTATTTTAGATAAAACTTAATGGTTTAGAATTAGATTTTATTGTATTTTAAAGCTTCAAAAATTCATGCTGTGATGTGTGCCAAGAATGAAAATAAAAATGTCATTATCCGAACCTTCCCAGACACCTTTTTTGTTTGGTTAATGGAGAGCCTTATTATACTGAATGTAATGCCTTCAAATGGGACAAGTGCTCTCCATTCTGCCCAAGGCTGATCAAGCTCGTCTGTTTTACATCCAGATAGATTTACCCCTTTAAATACTTGCATGTCCCTGTGGCCACGAAAGGTTGTCATCTCCATATAGTTAAATAATAACCTCCTCTTAGACAACATATTTTATTTAAAACAGCATGATTCCTCTTCTCAAATACTTATTCAACTTACAATACAGCACCAGAGAATGTGATCTGTACTTGTTTGCACATAGACTTGCTAGAAAAACTAGTAGACATAATTTTATGTCTAAAATTACGCCTAATATATCAATGTTTTAATCATGTGAAGTAGAATTTTTACTGGACTTTAGATCCTGATCATCTTATCTGAAGGAAAAGAAAATGCTAAGGATCAGAAACACAACACGACTGCACCTTGCTATACTCCCTCTTACTTCTACCACAAATGATACTAGAAGCTCTAGTGCAAACCCATAACATTTGGGTAACGATAAAAATTTTATCACAGTAAAAAATTAAAGAAGCTACCATGTTTAAAATATGCCATCTACAAAGCCAACCAAGAGACTTTTTTGGTCAGTGCTATTGTGGGAACTATAATAATAAAATTTTCTGATGCTCTTAACTTATATTAGACATTTATATTACTTATAACAAAAATGAGTAAAATCATATTCCTAAAAAAATTCTCTGCAACATGAAATCAGTGATTCCAAGAAGTTAGAATAAGTGAATATGAAGAGACCTCAAATTGGGACTTGTGTTCAAACTATGTAATAGAGATTGGAAACTGTGAATTGTTGTAGAACTAAAATGAGAGGTGGGCCGGGAGTGCTGACCTACAGTCAGATAGATGCAGGGAAAGTTTGCAAGTGCTGATGCTGTAGGGTAACTACAGAAAGCAATATTATACCATAGCTTTAATCAACCTGGATAAAATAATATGTGAGCTTAACATAAGTAAGTAGTAAAGATTTAAGGAGATTGATATGCTTCATCTGAATGAAACACTACACAATATATACCTGTATCACAGCAAACAAATACAGAAGGAAACTCAATGAGAAAAGTGTAGAAAGTGAGAAAAGTGGTTTTGTGTGAATCTTATGGTAACTGTGGAGCAAAAGGCTACAGTAGATATCATAAAAGATAAGGAAAAAAGGAGAAAAAGTTACCACTTCAGGAAATCATGAAAGCAAAAAGGAAGAGAACAAGAGATGAAGGAAAAATACAAAGTGATCAGAAAGCAGTTACCAAAATTATCAGTAGTTATTTAAAATGTAAATAGATGAAATTATCTAATCCAAAGATATAAGTAGCTAAATGGATTCTTATTTATTTATTTTTATTTATTTTTATTTATTTATTTATTTTTTTTGCGGGTTTGGGGATGGAACCCAGGGGCATTCTACCTCAGAGCTACACCCCCTGCCCAATTTTTTATTCCTTATTTTGAAACAGGATCTCACTGAGTTGAGAAGGGCCTAAGTAGCTGAGGCAGTCCGCGAACTGCGATCCTCCCGTTTCAGCCTCTCGAATGCTGGGATTACAAGCATGTGCCACCACGCCTGGCTGGATTCTTAAAAAATAAAAAAAACTTAACTACATGCTACCTAGAAGAGACCCAATTTAGTTTGAGGCGTCTATACTTACTCTGACAAAACTGGAGTTTAAAACAAAAATGTAACAGGAAACAAAGCCATTAAATTATGGTAAAACTGGTCTATTCTTCATGAAATAGAACAACTGTAAGCCAGGACATCTCAATTTATAAAGCAAATTTTAACACATCTAAAGAAAAAGATAAATAGCAATGTTAGTAAGGACTTCTAAACACTCACTTTCAACAACAGATAGATCATTCAGACAGAAAATTAGTAAGAAAACTTTGAACTTTCTATTAGAGCACTTTAAATAAGTGTGTAATTAAGGACACTCTAGGCCAAATGGACATAAGAAACCTACACAGAACATTCCATGCGGCAGCTGCAGGCCATACTTTCTTCTGAATAGTCCATGAAACGCTCCTCGGAATATATCAATAGTAGCCCACAGAACAAGTCTTTACACATTTAAAAAAACTGAAATCATATTCAGCATCTTTTTCAACCTCGATGGAATGACACTCAAAATTAGCAACAGAGATGAAGCTGAAGCCAGGCGTGGAGGCACACACTTATAATCCCAGCATTTGGAAAGCTGAGACCTGAGGATTGCAATTAACAGACAGCCTCAGCTACTACGTAGTGAGGCCCTTTACAACTCAGTGAGACCCTGTTTCAAAATAAAGAATAAAAACTAGGGCTAGGGGTGTAGCTCTGAGGTAGAATGCCCCTGTGTCCAATCCCCAGTATCACAAAAAAAAGAAAAGAAAGCTGAAAGATTAGCAAATATGCAAAAATTAAACAACATGCTTCTAAGCAATTAATAGATAAAAAAGGAAAAGTAAAAAATAGAAAAATATTGACACAATAGAAAATGTAAAGATACATTAAAACTTATGGGATACAGCAAAATTAATTCTAAAAAGGAAATTTATAGTAGTAAATGCCTGTTGATACAGGTTGGATCTTGACTGTGTCCCCAACGCTCATGTGTATAGCTTGGCTGCCGGCCATGACACAGTGAAGACATGGTGAGACCTAGTAAAAAAAAAGTTGGGCTGCTAGAGCGACTTCCCTTGAGGCATATGGACATGCCAGCCTCTGGTTCTCTCTTTCACTTCCTGGCCACCTTGAGGTGAGCAGTTTTGTTCCACTCTGCCCTGCCTGACATGAAGTTCTGTCCTGCCACAGGCCCAAGACCAATAGAGCCAATAGTTCTTGGACAGACACCTCTAACACTGTGAGCCCAAGTAAACCTTTCTTCTAAATGAGTTGATTATCTCAGGTATTTTGCCACAATGAGGAAAAGCTAATACACCTGAATAGGGGAAGAATCACAAGTAATTAACTTAAACTTATAACTGAAAAGAAAGACAATAGAAGCAATCAACAAAGCTAGCAGTTGATTATAAAAAAAACTAAATAAAATGAACAAAGCTTTACTTATCACTAAGAAGAAAGAGAAGACACAAAATTAGAAACAAATAGATGTTATAAGTGATATGACAAATACAAGCGATTTTAAGAAACTACTATGAAAACTTACAAGGTAGCAGATTACGTAATATTGAAGAAACGGATAAATTCTTAGAAACAGACAACCTACCAAAGCTATATCATGAGAAATTAAAAATATGAACACACCAATAACAAGTAAGAAAATTGAATCAGTAATAAAAAGCCTATCATGAAAGAAAAGGACAGGACCTGATGCTTTTGCTGGTGAATTCTACAAAACATTTAAAAAATGGTTACTACCAACCTGTTTCAAAGTCTTCCAAAAATCGCAGAGGATGGGATATTTCCAAATAACTTTTACAAAGTCATTACCTTAATAACAAAGGATGATGAGAACACTTCAGGAAAAAATTATATACCTGCTGAAGAGTCAGGTGTGACGGTACATACTTGTAACTCCAGTACTTGGGAGCCTGAGACAGGAGGATTTCAGGTACCACACCAGCCACAGCAACTTAGTGAGTCCCTCTGCAAGTTACTGAGGCCCTGATTTAAAAGAAAAATAAAACAGAGCTGGAGGTATATTTTAGAGGTAAATATCCCCTGGGTTCAATTCCCACTGTCACAAATACATATATATATATATATATATATATATATATATATATATATATATATATGTGTATGTGTATGTGTATGTGTATGTGTATGTATATGTATATGTATGTATATATATATAAAAGAAAACCCAGCATAGACATAATAAAGTAAATAAAACTGAAAAAATTGATTGAGTATTGTGAAAGATCACCACACTAAAATTTATAAAACATTAATAGAGCCGGGCGTGGTGGCGCACGCTTGTAATCCCCGCGCTTGGGAGGCGGAGACAGGAGGATCGCGCAGGTTCGAAGCCAGCCGTGCTGGCTTAAGAGACCCTGTTTCCAAATAAAAATATAAAATAGGTCTGGGAGTGTAGCCTGGAGGTAGAATGGCTTCCAGGAACCCCAGTACCAAAAAAAAAATTAATAAAAAAATGAAGGACACAAAAATAATTGGAAAGATGTTCCCTGTCTATGACTCAGACGAATCAATATTGCCAATGTTACTCAATGCGATTTACAGATTTAGTGCACTCTGTTAACATTCCAATGGCAACTTCCACAGAAATACAAAACAAACCTAAAATTTATGTAGACCAACAAGTGACCCTGAATAGCTAAAAAAATTTGAGAAGAAACAAAATCAGACATATCTTACTTCTTGATTTCAAATAATATCACGAAGTTCTAATAATGAAAACAGCAGGGTATTGCCTTAAAAACAAAACTATAGAGCACTCTAACAAAACTGACACTCGGGATTAACCCTGCATGTATCAAGTGATTTTTTTTCAATGAGATGTCAAGAACACACAGTGATGCTGGGTGTGGTGCCACATGCTTGTCATCCCAACATTCGGGAGGCTGAGACCGGAGGATCGCGGTTCGTGGCCAGCCTCAGCTACTTAGTGAGGCCCTCTTCAACTTAATGAGACCCTATTTCAAAATAAACACTAAAAAAAAAAAAAAAACCAGGGCAGGGGGTGTAGCTCAGAGGTCAAATTCCCCTGGGTTTTGTCTCCAGAACCCCCCAACCCAAACACACACAAGAACACACAATGATAAAAGGGTAGTTTTTAAATTAACAATGTGGGAAATAGGAACTCTTCTACACTGCTGGTAGGATTGCAAATTAGTATAGCTTCAATGGAGATCAGTGTGGAGATTCCTTTGAAAACTGAGAATGGATTCAACATCTGATTCAGTTATACCTTTCTGAGTATCTTTCTGAATGGACCTAAATCAGAACATTATGGTAGCATATGCATATCCATGATTATAGTAGCACATTCACAATAGCCAAATTATGGACTCAACCTAGGTGTCCATCAACAGATGCGAGGACTAAAAATGATGAGATACACACCCAATGATAATCTACTCCACAATAGAGAGCAAAGTTATGTCATTTTCAGGGAAATCGATAAACTTGGAGAATATTAATTTAAGTAAGATTAGCCAGTGACAGAAAAGGAAGGGTCATCTGTTTTCTCTCATATGAGGAAGCTAGAGATTAGTGGCATACCGGGGGAATTCAGATTATGGAGGAGAAACTCCAGTGGAGCCAGAAAAGGGGGCAAGGAGAGAGAAAATCAGTGAAAGAATCAGGTTCATTGACATCCTGTACATATGTGACAATACCAGTGTCAATCTCTATACCCTGCATGAGAAAGGGGGATGGGGAGGGAGCTGTGGGCATGTATATCACTATCACCATGAACTACATTATAATGTGAGACTATAATGCACCAGTAGAAGTAATAAAAAAGCAAAATAAAGAGAGTGAAATTGGATTCATCTTACATCATATAAAAATCACCTCAACATGGATTAAAGTCTTAAATGTAAGATCTGATACTAGAAAATACTAGAATAAAACACATGGAAAGGCTCTACGACATGGCCTTCATGCTGATTTCTTTTGGCTGTAACATCAAAGCACAGTCAACAAAGGCAAAAATGAGCAAGTGAAACTACATAAAACTGGAAAGTTTCTGCAGAATCACAGGCAAGGAAGGGAGAAGGCAACTCTTATGGTTTGGATGTGAATGACCCTCAGGAAAGCTCATGTGTTGGCAATGCGTAAATGATCCAAGGTGAAATCATTGACTCAGGGCTCTGACCTCATCCCTGGATAAATCCACTGATGGACTAATAAGTTGAGTGGATTTACTGGGTGGTAATCGTAAGGAGGTAAGATGTGAATGGAGGAGGTGAGTCACTGGGGGAGTGGCCTTCGGGACTACAAAGACCTGAACAGACATTTAAAAAAATACAAATAGCCAAATATCACTATTTGTCCTGGAAATGCAGGTCAAAAACACCATGAAATGTCACCTCAACCCTGTTAAGAGGGCTACTGGCAGAAAATCAAAAGATATCAATTTTGGCAAGGACCGAGAGAAAAGAGAACTCATATACATTGTTGGTGGTAACTAACATAAATTGGTTTGGTCATGATGAAACATATATATTATGAGGTTCCTCAAAAAGTTTCATAGTAGGACTACTAAGTAATTCAGCAATTTCACTTCTGGATATACATAATCAGTGACAATAAAAGCATTATATGAAAGTTATATCTGCATTCCTATGTTACTTGTAGTATTATTCACACAAATCAAGAAATAAGACTTGTGTCTCTAAACAGATAAATGGATAAAGAAAGTGTATTCTACACACACACACACACACACACACACACACACACACTATTATTTAGCCTTATAAAGAAGACAATTCTTGAACCAGGTATGGTGGCATACACTTATAATCCCAGTAATTGGGAGGCTGAGAGAAGAGTATTACAGGTTTGATTACGGTCTCAGCAAGTCGTGAGACTCTCATCTACCTAGTGAGACCCTGTTTCAAAATAAGAATAAAATAGGCCTGGGGGGACCTGGGAGTGTAGCTTGGAAACATAATGCCCCTGGGTTCAATTCCCAGAAACACACACACACACACACACACACACACACACACACACACACACTCCTGCCATTGTGATGACATGAATGATCCTGTAGTTCATAATACTAGGAGGTAAAATAAACTAGACACAAAACATGAACGATCTCACTTAATAGTGTAATCTGAAAATTTTGAACCTGAAAACATGAAGTGGGTGGTGTTTGCCAGGGAACAGGACATGGGAGAAATGGAGAGACGCTGGACAAAAGGTACAAACCTGCAGTTATGAGATCAAGACACTGAATACACAGCATGCTGATTATGATTAATATAAATATGTTGCATACTTGAAATTTGTTAAGAGAGCAGATTTTGAGCATTATCAGTGACACCCCAAAAAGGAACTGTGAGGCAATGGGTATATAACCTACCTTATCTTGCATAACCATTTAATAATGTAAAAATATATGAATATCAAGCTGTTTGCCTTAAATATATATAGTTTCTTTTTTGTCAATTATTCCTCAATAAGGCTGGAACAAAAAGCATTGCAATAAATGGAGAAAGTGAGAATAAGCATACAATACTTTTTCTAGTAATTCAACATTGTTTTAGCATTTTATTATTTTATAAACACAGGAGTCCTCCATGGACTGAAAATTTTATAAAATAAAAACAAAATGGATCCTCACCTCAGGCAGCTTAAAATTCCATCTAAAATGGCAAGTCTTTGAGTCATCAGTGTCATAAATATTATAAGAACCGGTCTGTGCTCAGTTCTTGTTGGGCGAAAAATAGGCTGTGTGATCTAACAATAATTGTTAATTGACATTCAGTTGATCTTATAACTAAGGGTTCAAATAGCCCTGGCTTTAAGCATTCCTTTTGGGAAGTAAAATGAAATAACATTTCTTTAGAAATTAGCATATCTGGTACTGCTTCATCTTTGAGCAATCTTGTTATTGTTGGAGATAAAATCCAACATTTATACTTGAATTGTGCACCTACCTATTATGTAAAAAAATGGAGGGTTGGAGGAAATCTTTGTATCTCTTTCAAGGAGCATAGTGGTCCATCAGTTTCAGTTTTTATATGGACATCAGATTGTCTATCAAATTAATACCATACCTTCTAGCATTAAAACACAACTAAATCAACCTCATTTAATCACTATTCTGTGGACAAGAGCACATTTGTAATTCAAAGCTATTTTGTATGTCAGTCTTTTTTCCCTCTTCTGCCACAAAAGAAAAAAAAAAAGTACTTTTCTTGCCATTGTTGGTTGGATCAATATCCTCCGTGCCAATTTTTAAAGCAACTATCTTATGCAGCAATAGGTAATTTTCCATGTCCATTTTAAGTTTAATATTTCTCACTAGACCCGTCTGCAAGTATGTTTTATAGTGCCATTATCCAGTTTCCTTAGTGAGATAGATGCCTTTCCTTGGGCAATTGAAGCAAGGTTAGCCATTTGTATCATCTGAGAGTCAAAACTCCAATTTCTATATGTGTAGGGAAAAACTGTGTCTTAGGGAACAGTTTCTTGTAGCCCCTTTAGAGCTCTCATCACTAATGGAAAATCTTTGCTTACTGTGATGAGAATAATAATAATAATGATAAACATTTGTACTTGGCTTTAAATATCCAATGGTCCTTGTGTGTGTGTGTGTGTGTGTGTGTGTGTGTGTGTGTGTGTATACATACATTTATTTACTCTCTACAAGCCAGTGAACAATCTCTTTTCCATCTTCTGAAAGTCTTATACAAGCTTAGAGACAGCCCCTGCATAGTTATCATTCCATATAGACATCCCTGGACCAGGGTTGTCAGGTAATAACTGAGCTATTTCTTTTACAACACATTGCTGTCCCCTGAAAGACACTATATACCTCCGATCCACTAAGCCCTATCCACTTGTCTCAGTTGTAGATTCCATTCCATTACCGGATCTTCCTTTAATGAAGCCTTTATAATCATTTCCTTTACAACATCTATCTGCTTGTTTCCAGGAAAAAATATAGATTCATTGCATTATCAAATGCCAGTAATAGTTTAATTTAAGCCAGTAATGCCATACACTTATAAATATCCAGAAGTATATTTTAAATGACCAGCAAGTCATCTTTCTCACGCAAGAAGATAAGCAAATATAAGCACAAACTAGAAACATACTTGGCCTGTGAAAGTTTTTTGTTTTGTTTTTTTTAGCTAATAAGATATAAATGAGATGAAAATGGATAGGGGGTTGTTTAGAGTCTATCTAAAATGGAACTATTTTGCAGTTTATCCCAAAACTTAATTTGATGTATTTTCCCCAAGGGGATAAAATAAGCAAGTGACATAGTCCAGTCTGTGCAAAATTTCCAGACTCCAGATGTAGTTTTCTTCCTACCCCTGCCAGGGAGGCAGCCAGAGAAGCCATTTCCTGACAGGACTTCCACATTCTGCCAGCAGGTCACATGTAATCCAGGTCTGTCTACCTAGAATCATTGGTGTGTTGAGCTACAGAACGTGCAAAGCCTGAAATTGTACTTGCTAGGGCTGGTATTTAAGCCTGTCTGAATATGCCACTTTCTAGCCAAACAAACCAAACCCCAAAATGAGGGAACTCTGCCAAGGCAAACTTTCAAACCCAAAGTTTTAAAACATTGGAATTACTGTCATGTAGCACTCCAATGTAAATGTCGCATCGGGCCAGACTGTCAGCTTAGCAGAGGCCAGAGCCGGGTGGGAGGAGTTGATGGAAACTGCTCGGTGTCCTTGACTGCTCCTTGTTGACAATGGCAAAGAATGCTACTTGCCTACCCAATACTTCCCCTCCGTCCTCCTTTAACCAAACCTTGAGTTTCAGCCATGTTAACTACCACGGCTGTGATTCAAAGCTGATCTTTTCTGGAAGGGAATCTTTAAATTTCTACCTGCTCTCCCTACCTCTTGTTGAGCTTTATCTATCTATCATCTTTCCATTTCCTATCGATCTGTCACTTTTCATATTGCCAAGAGTGCTCTTTATGAAATTCAAATTCAATCATATTCTTGCCCAGTTCAAAATCGATTAGTATGCATTATAATTGAGAATATGAAAACTAAACCCCTTAGCTTGGTGATAAGAAGATCATCTGAGCCGGGCGTGGTGGCGCACGCTTGTAATCCCCGCGCTTCGGAGGCTGAGACAGGAGGATCGCACAGGTTTGAAGCCAGCTTCAGCTACTTAGTGAGGCTCTCAGCAACTTAGTGAAACCCTGTTTCCAAATAAAATAGAAAATAGTCTGGGAGTGTGACCCAGAGGTAGAAACCCTCTGGGTTCCACCCCCAGTACCACCAAAAAAAAAAAAAAAGAAGAAGAAGATCATTTGAGCATTGGTCATGTATCTAGCCTCATCACTTTACCATCCTTTCCCAGGGTATCCTGTGCTAGAAAAGTCTTCTGTTTCATGAATCTTCCTACATATGAGTAAAGAAGGCTTTTCCTAGCATCTTAATACCTTGGCAACTGTCCTCTTCCTGGGGAATGGGATAGCAAGATTCATAGGACTAAACAGATGGCCAGGACCTGTATCAAACCTCTGTAAGCTTGTGGTTTCTTAGTCTTTGTGAAAATATTTACTCATTCTTTATTTTTTATGAAGCTTTGAAGCATCTCCTGACTTGCCCCTTCTTCCTGGGCAGAAGCCAATCTTCTCTGCATTGTGTGCCTTCCCTGTTTATACCTCCTCCAGCATTGTCTCATGTTATTCTTGAACGTTGGATGTACCCCTCTGGAGGAAAGAACGGTTGTCCTTGTTGATCTTCTTATACCCAGGGCCTTCTGAGGAACCTCAACAATGTAGGTAGTCTGTACACATATGATTACTGTCTGGCAACACACAGCGACTTTTGTGAGCTGTTGATCATATTTACACCATTAACATAATTTCTTTTCCTTTGCCCTCCAGAGATGCTATATTCTCCAGGAACAGAAGATTTGCTGAGGTGTCAAGATATCAGAAAAGACCTCCTCTAATCTCATGCAGCAAGTTAAAGTCCCTGGTATGATCCCTTTCTATATTGAACTTGGAACTGAGTCACATAATGCTTTTAAGATTGAGACAAACTTGGGTGGTGACTACTCTGTGGTTAATGCTATTTAAATGAACTAGTTTAATTGATACTCAGAAAAACTCTGCAAAGGAAATGGACGTATTATTCTAATATTACCATTATTAAAATATATTTTATGTAGTCAATGGTCATCATTAGCTGATATTTACAATATGCAGATTCCAAAATTCTCTGCATGGGGACAATCCATGAACTGATGTACTTGTCACATTTGAAAGGCGATTTTAATCTCTTTAATGTGATTCCCATATATGTTTTCCAGAATCTGTTGGGAATTTTTGATCAAATCCATGAAACATTTGCTGTTCACAGAAGAGAGTAGATCCAATGGAAATTCACATTCTGATCTTAAACAGCTTTCCCATCTAGTAGCCATGATCTACCAGGAACACTTAAAGCCATAGCTAGAACATTCCAAAACTGTGTCATGGCCTGCATCTGTATCTTGTTTTCATTTTATCCACAATATGCTGAGATCCCAGAGAGAAAGAAACTTGCCAGTTCTGATCCACAAACACACCTTCTTATGTATGCAGATGCTTATATGACCCAAGTTCTTTATAAGTGAAAAAAAAAAAAACTCCAGAAAGTCTGAAAACATTTATTTGAATCACTAGGTTAACACTGGGTACAGGTAGCCATATAAGTTTATACTGATTTTTGGAAGGTAATTTTCCTAGTTTAAATTATCCTGTTCATTGCCTTGACATTATATATAAAAATTCATCAATATTTCTTTATTGTATGATGGTGAGATTTTTAAGGCTTCAAGAACTCTCTTTTAAAATACCTAGTTGTCCTAAAAGTTTTAGCCCACTCTCTGTTATTAATATCTGAGTTAGATGTTAGATTACTTTTCAGAGTTGTTGTGGACCAGATCAAAGCAAAGAAGAGCTGTCTGGAGATATCCAGGTAGGAGCATAGAGAAGAGACCTAGGTTGGTGTCATCATCATCTCTTCATGACTCCTTTGTAATGAAAGGGGTAATAACAAGATTCATTGAGTGCCAACATTATGCCAAGTGCTATTCTAGGCAATTAGTATCTGATACTCATATAATTTCAATGTCCTTAGAAGTAAATGAATTATCTTGATTTTATTCAAAACTGGGGCCTTAAAAGGAGAGTTATAAATTTATGACTCAGTCATTTAGTTAATATAAATTTAAAATGTGTACATTTGAGTCTAGAATATGTGTATAAGAAAATAGTTTAAGTAATTGTGGATAACATGGAATTTTTAAAGAATTTTTAAAGATATAATTTTTTATTATAAAAATTATAATTATTTCCATAATTCTCTAATGCTCAGTGTAAATATACTAGAAAAACACTATACACCCTCTAAGAGATCAAATGTTTTATCCAGTGTTCTCAACAGGGCTTTTCCCTTACATATCAATAAAATAAGAGAGTAAACACTTTGGGTGTATAGGCCACATCTGTAACCAGATAAGTGCCTTCAGCAAATCTACTTCTAGACTCAGTTTTATACTTCCTTTAGCAACCATAACCTTTACTTTATTTCAAGTCAAACTCTCAGTTCATCTTATTTTTTTTAGTAATGTCTATGTAGTATAGGATTCCATGAAAATTCACAAATCTCACATTAAGGATGACCCTAAACCTGTAATTTTTACATGCATTTGTAAAAATTTTAAAATGAGGCCTAGAGTCTAAACTGAAGTAAAAAGGAAATTAAAAAATTGTCATAAATCAGAGCTGCAAAAAGTAACATAATAAAATATGTAAGCCGGGTAGTGTAATACACCTGTAATCCCAATACTTAGGAGGCTGAGACAGAAAGGCCACAGATTTGAGGATAGCCTCAGCAATGTAGGGAGATTCTCATCAACCTGAGACCTTATTTCAAAAACGAAAATAAAAAAGACTTTTACATTGGCAAAACAAATAACCCAATCAAAAATAAGTAACTCAATTGAATAGACACTTCACAAAAGAAGAGATACAAATGGCCAATAGATACATGAAAAAATATTCAACATCATTAACCATCAGAGAGATGCGAATCAAAACTATGCTGAGATTCCATCTAACGTCAATCAGGGTGGCAATTATAACTCAAATAACGATAAATGTTGGTGAGAATGTGGAAAAAATAGAAACTTTTCCACATTATCATGGGAGTGCAAACTAGTTCAGCCTCTCTGGAGATCAGTTTGAAGATTCCTTAGAAAACTGAGACTGGATCCACCTTACCATCCAGATATACCTCTACTGGGTATTTTTCCAAAGGGGGTGAAATTAGAGAACTTCAGTAACATAGGCATACCCGTGTTCATAGCCGCACAATTCACAATAGCCAAATTATGGAACCAGTCTAAGTGTCTATCAATAGATGAATGGATTACAAAATTATGGAAATACACAGAATGGAATTCTACCCAGCAATAAATAAAAACAGATTATGTCATTCGTAAGAAGATAAAAAGCCCTGGAGAGCATTATGTTACATGAGATTAGTCAAGTAAAAAAGGAGAAAGGACATATGTTTTTTTCTAATTATGCTCAAATTAGGGAGTATTGGGATACCAGAGGGACTCCAGATAATAGAGGGGATCCTCAGTGGAGCCACAGAGGGAAGGGAGGGGAGGAAAAATGCTGAGGTTCATTGATGGAAGTGCTACCTGCAACTATGTATGTACATGTGAATATAACATTCTTAACCTGGACACTTGGTATTGACAGGCCTGGAAATGAGGAGGTGGGATGGGGAGAAATGTGTGACTATATACCATTGTCAACTGATCTATATTAAGATGTGAGACTATAATGCATATATTTAATAAAAAGAGCTGTGGATGTAGTTTGGAGATAGAATGGGTTCAGTCCACAGTACCTAACCAACTAACACACACATACCACACACACACACACACACACACACACACACACACACACACACAAGAAATATAGACAGGTAACAGACTCCACATATTGAAAATGCAGGCAGAGTTATGTAGTCTTGAAATGGTAGAGAAGAACAGGGATTCATGCAAGTTTTAGGATGAGGCATGATACGATAAACATGGTATTTTTAGAAAACATTTGTCTACAGGAGAGACAGGGGAGGGAATGGGGTGGGAATTAGGTAATGGCTAATTAATTGACGTATACATGTGTGCCTCTACCATCCTCTACTCCATTAAGATGTATGACTGCAATGCACCAATAAAAATAAATAAATATATAAATATATTGTTATTAGTGCATATTGTTGTAACTATAAAAATAAAGAGGGAAAGCAAAATAGCAATAAATAAATAAATAGTGGGAGAGGTCTTAGGTGGCAATTAATGTAAACAGATGAGAAAAACCTATTAGGAGGTATTTAGTCAGATGCAGTGCAGATTAATCTTTTTCTTTTTTTTTTCTCTTCTTTTTTTTTTTTTTTTTTTTGAAGTACTGGGGATGGAACCCAGGGTCATTCTACCCCAAAGCCCTATTTTTTATTCTGCTTTTTGAAACAGAGTCTCACTGAGTTGCAGAGGGCCTCACTAAGCACCTGAGGCTGTCCATGAACCACGATCCTCCTGTCTCAGCCTCCCAAATGCTGGGATGACAAGTGTGCACCACCATGCCCAGCTCAGGTCAATCTTTTACATGTTCCATGTACAGTATTCTTAAAGGACAGCAACAGTTGTACCTGCCTGCCTGTTTAGCATAGAAAGGCACTCATCAGATTCACTTACCAATAACTCCAATCTATGTAAAAAATGTTAAGAAAATAGGTATCATTCAGATATTCCACATGTGTTTTTCAAAAGGTCTTGTAGCTAAGCCAGTAAACAAATTAGGCCAGCCTAAACACATTCTTAGCATTTTGAGAGTTTCCTGTGCCTTATGCATGTATAAACATTTATGAAACAATAAAAATGGTCAGAGTGAAGGATTGCCAGAGAGGCATCTGTGACATGAAGTATTCCTCATTTTCCATTTTCACAAGTTTCATAAAAATTTTCATCAAGATATAGTACTTTGTTAAAAAAACACAGTTGTATATTTAAACTATTGTGTATGTAAATTGTAAATTGTTATAGACACTAAAATTCTGGTGTTTGTTTATACTAAAAGCTCATTATCATATTATAACTCAATTTGTGAATTTACTATAATGGAAAAAGAAATAACTTTCTTAGGAAAAGATGCTCATTCACCAAAACTTATACATGACCACACATCCTTGCATATATGACTTCACAGGCCTTTTAAAGGAAATGCTACAATAAAAAGTATTGAATAGATAAATAAATCTTCTAGAATAAATAGTATTTTCTCTAATAAAGACAAATCTTCTATACAATATTTTTAAATCTTAATAACTAAAGTTTATATGATGTCATTTTAAAAGCCTTCTATTTGTTCTGCACTTAATATTTTATAAAGTATCACTATATACACAACTATGGTGACAGTCATGATGACCAGAATGGGTATATCCATCTTGGCAATGATCATGACCTCAGATGCCAATAGAAATAGGTTGAGCAGCATCTTGTGCACAAATATGCCTTATTAAGATGAGCCAATGGTCTTCAAATGGTGCCTTAAACCCTTCCCATTCCCAGCCATCCAGGCTCAGAATGTACTGCATCATACCGAACATACAATTCTTGAAGGTCTCTTTTTTATCTAAACAGCTTTTGTGAAATTAGGCCTGCCATAATTGGACCAGATATGTTTTGATATAAGTGATTTTTTTCCACCTCTAAATCTTCCAGGAAGATGTGACATGTTGATCATTTTACTCTAAGGACACCCGACATACACACACACACACACACACACACACACACACACACATATATATACATATATATATACATATATATATATAATATTTTATATAATGAATAATAACTTACACCTAAGCAACCAAGAGTTCAAGGAAAAACTTAGAATGAAACCTAAACATTTATTTAAGTGTATATATATATATGTATATATATACACATATATACTATATACTATATATATATTATGTATTATATATTATATATTATATATGTCATACTTAGAGTAAAATATATAATATGTAATATATTAATCATATATATATATGTATAATCTATTACCAGTCAGGTGGTGAATAATTTCTATAATGTCAAAAGACCAAACCCCTATCAGCTAAACAGACTGCAAAAGGACTAGGACTAGCCAGCTCCAACCCTTTAATCTGTCTCCTGGTTTCCACTTAGATTTTTTAATAGAAATTAGAAAAATATATGAGGAAGCAACTATCAAGGGGAAGAGGTTCTCACCTTTTCAGTGCACCATATATATGTACTTTAAAGAAGAAATGAATGGAACAATGCACCATAAAATAGAGTCAGTGGACAGTAAAACTAAACTGTGCGTAGAGCAAATGAACTTAGCAGAACCCTATAGAACATTCCACCCAACAGCTCCACGATGCATGTTCTCAACAGTACAGGGAACGTTCTTCAGGATAGGTTTTATATATAGGAGACCACAAAACAAGTCTCAAAAAAATTAAAAGTTTGAAATCATACTGACATCTTTTCAAATCATAATCTAATAAAGTTAGAGATCAATGACAGGAGAAACTTTAGAAACTATGGAAATATATAAAAGTCAAAATAACTTACACCTAAGCAACCGAGGGTTGAAGGAAAACCTTAGAATGAAACCTAACATTTCTTGAGGTATATAAAAGGAAAAACTAAGAAGATAAGAAAGTATCTGCAAGGAAGAAAAAGAGTGAGCTCACTGTGGGAGTACAGGAATTCTTGGTTTCTCTCTTTCTTTTAGTTCTCATTTCTAAGCTGTAAAACCACTAAATTATTTAACTCATTTTTTTTCTTTTGGTCGGTTGGCTTGGACTGTTGCTTCTTCTTCTGAAGTGTGGATTAGCTTCACTGCTCTGGCCCTACCTTTTGAACATACTTCTACTAACATAGGGAGCTCCACAATGAACCCATTAAGCAACTATTTTTTGTTGTCATTGAAAGATTAGCAAATTTAAGAGTTACTTAAATTACCCTAGAGGTTCCAGCTAATGAACAGAAAAGCCAGAGTGCAAATACAGGCCTGGTCTACCAGACAGTGGTGATGATTCTTAATGTACTCATTTATTCTTCTTTTGACGTTCATCTCAGAGACTTAAAATTTATAAATTTCCCTTTCAAATGTAACTAGTATTCTTTCAATTATTATTTACTAACCAATTTATCTAAGTAAAACAGTCTAGGCAAAACAGTCTGTTAAATAGAAAGTAACCCAAGAAAAGTAAAGTTCCACACTATTTGATTATTTGTGAATATTTTCCACTATTTTAAATGTATTTTCTGAAAACTCTTTGGTAAAAGTAATAAAAAGCTCTAAACTTTTCTAATAACTTAAAGAAATGTGTCCCCATGTTCACTGAAAAAAAAAAAAAATACCGTCTTGTTTCTTAAGCCTAGTTCTATCTTACAGTTACAGTTTAAGGTTTTTTTGTAATGTAAAGATCAGAATACCAAGATCAGAATACCATAATTATTTTAATTATATTTTAATGTCAAATATTTTTGTTTTGTTTTATTATTTATTTAATATATTTTTATTAATGCATTGTAGTCAAACATCTCAATGGAATACAAGACTTGTGAGGATATACAAGCACACATCATCCAATTAGCCTTTATCCAATCCCCATCCCACTCCCTCCCACTCCCTCAATCCCCTGCTTGATTTAGTGAGCAACTTTGATATATTTGTTTAAGTACATCATGTGCTTTAAAGAGATTCCATCTTTCCCCATCCCATCCCCTCTGATAGGCTGCCTTAACTGCTCCTCCATAGGGCCCTTTCTTCAACTAGATTTCCTCCTATTACCCATTTCTTCCTAGTTTTTGCATATTAGGGAAAGCATTTGATTTTTTATTTTCTGTGATATTTCTCTGTGTATGCCACATTGTAGGTTCTGATCCCACTCTTGAAGGCCCCGGCACAGGCCTGGCCACCTGGCAGACTCTGATCCCAGCTTCGCTGGCTCCAGCACCGGCCTTGCCTCATGGCCGGCTCCAATCCCAGCCTTGGAGACCCCACCACAGGCCTTGTCTTAAGACAGGCTCCTATCCCGGCCTTGCTGGCTCTAGCAACAGCCTTGCCTCATGGAAGGCTCTGATCCCGGCGTTGCAGACCCCAGCACAGGCCTTGCCCTAAGGTAGGTTTCTATCCCAGCCTTGCTGGCCACAGCCAGGCCTCACCTCATGGTATGCTCCGATCCAGGCCTCACTAGCCCCAGCACTGGCCTTGCCGCCTGGCAGGCTCCTATCCTGGCCTCAGAGGCCCCAGAACCAGCCTTGCTGTGCATCGGGCTCTGGTCTCTGTCACTATGAGCAGGTCATCTACAGATGTTCCCTTTTTCTTTCTTTCTTTCTATTTATTTATTTATTTATTTATTTATTTTTGTGGTACTGAGGTTCCTGGAAATCCTTCTACCTACGGGCTACACTCCCAGAGACCTTTTTTTAAATATATATTTTTATTTGGAAACATGGCCTCTTAAACCAGCATAGCTGGCTTTGAACCTGTGTGATCATCCTGTCTTTGCCTCCAAAGCATGGGGATTACAAGCATGTGCCACCACGCCAGGTGTTCTTCTATTTTTTTCTTTTTTAATATGAGAAAACAGTACATGTCTTTTGCAAAAGCTGCAACCCCAAATACCTAGTGGCAATGAATTTTTTCTTCCCTCCAAAGGCAGAGGTCCACAGCTTCACTTCAGAGAGCAGGCTCTGCTGCTCCACGTGCACCCTGGCCTCCCGCTCTGTGCAGAGGAGCGTGGTGGCCATGAGGGCTGATGACTCCCAGAACACACAATGTGGTGACCCATCCCAACTATGCGGCACTCCCTCTGATACCCCCCAAACCCTTCTACCATTGAGCATGTTGTCCAGAATTCCTGAGCATGTGTGGCAGGAGCAGTCTAGTTTTGGGGAAATTTTCTCAAATTTCAAGATGGATTGGACTGGATCTGTCTGGCCCTCCAAATTCTGGTCACCACCACTGCTGCTGCTGCCACCATCACCTCAGTTCTCTCCTGAACACCTTTCCCACATAGTTTGTTTTCCAGAATTCGCAAGCATGTGTGGCAATAGCAGTATACCTATGAGAAAATTTCTTTAAAAAATTTTTTTTTTCTTGGTGATACTGGGGTTCCTGGAAGCCCTTCTACCTCTGGGCTATACTCCAAGACCTATGTTTACATTTTTACTTGGAAACAAGGTCTCCTAAGACAGCGCGCATGGCTGGCTTTGAACCTGCGTGATCCTCCTGTCTCTGCCTCCCAAGCGCGGGGATTACAAGTGTGCGCCACCACGCCTGGCTCTTTCTTTAAAAATTTTAAGGTGGATTGAATTGGATCTCTACCTCTACCAAATACTGACCACTGCTGCTGCTGCTGCTACAGCCATCTCAGTTCTCTTCTGAGCACCTTATTCAGACAGCATGTTGTCGCAAATTCCCGAGCATATGCGGTGGTAGCATTTTACCTTTGGGGCTATTTCTTCAAAAGATCAAGGTGGATTGATTCAGATCTCTGCCTCTTCTGAATACTGGCTGCCACCTTGCTACTGCCTCCACTATCTCAGTTCTCTCCCAAATACTTTTCCCACACTGCATGTTGTCCAGAATTACTGAGCATGAGCGGTGGTAGCATTCTACCTTTGGGGCAATTTCTTCAAAAGATCAAGATGGATTGGATCAGATCTCTGCCTCTTCCAAATACTGGCCTCCACCACCCCTACCACCACCTCCTTCCTTCTGGTTCTCTGCTGAGCTCCTTACTTAAATGGTATGATGTCTAGAATTCTTAAGCACGTGCAGCAGGAGCAGTCCCCCTTCGCAGAGATTTTTTTCCAAAAGTTCAAGGTGGATTGGATAGGATTTGTCTGTGTCTCCTGAATCCTGGCTGCTGCGCTGCCATCTTGACCCCTTTCCAATATTTTTTAATAAGAGAAGACAGTATGTGTGTTTTGAAGAGGTGAGATCGAGCACTCAGCAGCAATGGATTTTATCTGTCCTCCAAGAGCAGAAGCCCAAAGCCTCACTGCGTAAAGCAGGATCTGCTATTCCGAGTACAACACAAACCCCAGCGCAGCATAGAGGAGTGCGGCAGCCAGGTGCACTGAGTTCCCCAGGATGCATGGCTGGGCTTCCTGGGCTTCCCGCCCTGCACTTCTGGGCTCCCTCCACCATGTCCGTATCAGTTTTCTTACGAGGCATGTTGTTAAGAGTTCCCCAGCATGCATGGCTAAAGCGGTCTTTTCTCTAATCTCTTCTGGGATGTTCTTCCAAAAATCACTTTTCTTGCGTGTCGGGTGCCTCCTTGTCATCTTGCTTCTAATTCTGCCATTATCCACTATCTCTCCTGTATTCCAGATAGGAAGTCATGGATTGAAATGTCTCCTTAAGTTGTCCCAATCAGATATTAAGCCAAAATCTGATGTCCAGGGCTTCTCCAAGGAATTCATGCCCTTTTCGGCGGCCGCCATTTGCCATCCATCCCAACTTTAGGTCATGTCATAAATATTTTAAGAACAGATTGGGAAAAATTAAATGGTTGTTTAAAACAAATCACAACTTTTTTTTTTCAAAATGGCGACTGAGGGACACAGCACTTCTCAGTAGCTGAAGCAAATAAAGTTTAAATACTTAGAAAGCAGTGTCTTAATCAACAAAATAAATACATACCAGGAACCAAAACATATCCAGGTATCTCGGCGGAACCCTGAACTTGAAGAAGAAGAACAAAGATCGGACACGGGACCTGCTGCAGATACAATCAGAACGCTGATCAGAACGCCAATCGGTGGGCTGCCTTTGCAGCTGCCCAAGGAACTGCCTGCCCGATATTACTGCGGCAAGATAATCCGGGACTAAAAACGGACTTAGGACCACATCTTAAGCAGCGAGCAGCACCACATTTGAATTCTGTGTGACCATCAGCGACCGGATCACAACTGCATAGAGACTCCCACGGATTCCTGCACCAAGTCAGGTACCTGAGGGCACCCTGGTAAGTTGGGGTCCTAGCGTGTGCGCAGCCTCAACCCCCCAGCACGGGCCCAAGCCTCAGAACCGAGCACTCTCCTCACGCACCTTGCCTGTGCCACGGTCCCCTGCTAGTAGTCAGTGCCGGTACCACTGCCACCCCTAAATTGGAGCCTGCTTGTGTGTCCAGCCCCTGACACCTTGCCAGAGCCTGCCTTCCAGGCTGCGAAAGCCCTGTGTGACCCGGAAATCTTCTTGGGGCACCCCCAGCTTCTACATCCCGCGGGAGGCAGAGACCATTGCTGGACACCGCGCACTAGACCCTTGAGCACCTACCCTGCACCCCTGGCCCACCGCTGGGTGTTCCCACCCTCCTGGTAGCCAGATGCTTAGTTCTAAGCGAGAACACAGCTCAATACACCTTGGAAGAGCATACCAGCAGCAATAGACAGCTACATCCACTCTCACTTGGGTCCAGTATTAGCAGCGCATCCAGCCTGCACTCTCGGAATAGGCAGAGCTCAGGCAGTAAGTGTGGGCATCCAGGAACCACTATCCATTTGCCCAGGGTACATCTTGGGACCACACCGGCTAGCCCAGCTGGAATTTCCAGAGACACAAGAAAATCCATCGGGCCACAATGTCTGCACAGGACCTCAGGGGGAGGTTCCAATTATACTTTGGTCATTCTCCACCCCTGCTGTAGGGAAGCACAGGCAGGAGGCTAGGGTGGTGAGTGCAGTGGTGCTGACCACAGGTTAGAATTTCGCAGAACCTGTGAATTGTACAGAATCAAATAACAGTGAAACCAGACATCCGGACACATAAACCTAAAGCAGCTAAAGGAGAGAAAGGTGTCCAAACACCCAGAGTGACCTAAGAATATAAAAATAGAGTACAAGGAAAACTAAGAGACATTGGATGGTATTCTGAAAGCTACCAAAGCAATCAGATACGCACATATTATATGGACCTGACCCCATATGCGTAAATAAGGAGGGCTGTTTGTTTTACTTTTAATGTGGATGTTTTGTTTTATTTTGCTTTTACAGTGCTTTTGTTTTGGTATGGTTATTGCTGTTTTATTTTTTTTTTCTTTTAACCCACACTTCTTTTACTCTAACTTGTTGATATATATATATATATATATATATATATATATATATATATATATATACACACACACATATTGGATAGTTTGCCTTATTTTTTTATTTCACACAGCTGCTAGTTCCTTTTATTTTATTCTTGTTCTTTTTTCCTCTTTCTTCCTCTTTCCTTCCTTTTTTTTTTCATTCTCCTCCTTTGATTGGTTTTTCTTCCTTTTTCTTGGATTACATAATAGTCTTGGTATCTTGTGTGGATTCTTTTTTTTTTATGTCTGTCTGCTCCTTCCATCATCCCTATTTACAAACCTTCCCACACTAACCTACATACTTTTCTCCCCCCAAAATTTTCCCCATAATATACCTCCTGGTTTAATACTCAAAGTATTTCTTATATCCATAATTACTCTACTAACGACAAGAGTCCTAGTAGTTAACTCTCTCTCATTCCTAGCAAGTTATTACCTTACCATACTTAAAGTCTTTCGCAACCTAACATATCCTCTACCTAATCCGACTCCTTTACCAATCATCCCAGCTCCTCACACATCACCCGCCCTCAACACTGGAAAGGCTCTGATGACTAGCCAATACCCCTAAACTCCTAATATTAAGATTTGACTAAGCACATTACTCACAAACAATGGTTAGAAATCAGAAAAACAGGACAGAGAATGCTATAAATATGAGAACCAGGAATTATGAAGAGACAGCAGAAATCATGAATACTGACCTACTAGAAATACAAGAAGGGGAGTTCAGAATCTTGATGTTCAATATGATGAAAGGATTTAAAACAAGTATAGAGGAGGTTAAAGGTGAACTAGAAACACTAAAAAAGAATCAGAAAGAGGTCTGGAATGAAATGAAAGAGGCAATAAGTGAAATGAAGACAGCAATAGAAAGAAATTCTGGAAGATTAGATGAAATGGAAAACAGAATATCAATATTAGAAGACAGTACATCCCAAACAGAAAACACAGTCAGCGATATACAGAAATCTTTACAGCAACAAAACCTAAACATCCAGCAATTATGGGATAATATGAAGCGCCCTAATTTACGGATAATAGGCATTGAGGAAGGGATAGAGGTACAGACCAAGGGCATCTGGAATATCTTCAAGGAAATAATCTCAGAGAATTTTCCAAATGTGGAAAGAGACTTGAATCTTCAAGTCCAGGAGGCATACAGAACTCCACTGAGACAGGACCAAAGAAAAACCACTCCACGCCACATAATAACCAAATTGACCAGCATAGAGGCCAAGGAAGGAATCTTAAAAACAGTGAGAACAAAAGGACGGGTGACATATAGAGGCAAAACAATAAGAATCACCCCAGACTATACAACCCAGGTCAGGAATGCTAGGAGAGACTGGTACGACGTGATTCAGACCCTGGAAGAAAATAACTTCCAACCAAGGCTCATCTATCCAGCAAAACTACTATTCAAGATCAATGGGGAATTCAAAGTCTTTCAGGATAAACAGAATTTCAAAAAATTCATGAATTCAAAGCCAACACTAGAGAAAATTCTTAAAGAAATAAGCCATAAGGAAGAAAAAAGAAGCAGACTTCAGAACCAGAGAAGAGAGGAAGTTAATAAGTGGGCCATTTAAGTAAAGAAGAAAGATCACACCACCCAAGAGTAGACAGAACACAAAATGGCAGAAAACAAAAATCATATTTCAATAATATCTCTTAATGTCAAAGGACTTAACTCACCAATCAAAAGACATAGACTGGCAATGTGGATTAGGAAACATAATCCAAATATATGCTGTCTGCAAGAAACTCACCTCACAGCCAAAGACATTCACAGGCTGAACGTGAAAGGATGGAAAAAGATATACCATGCCACCAGTGACCAAAAAAGAGCAGGGGTAGCAACCCTGATATCCAACAAAACAGACTTTAAACTAAAACACATCAAAAGAGACAAATCAGGGCACTTCCTTTTATTAAAAGGAACAATACACCAAGAAGATATAATGATAGCAAATATTTATGCCCCAAATATGGGTGCAACCACATTTGTAAAACAAACCCTTCTGGACATAAGATCCCAAGTAGACCCAAATACAATAATTCTGGGAGACTTTAATACGCCTCTCACACTACTGGATCGATCTTCAAGGCAAAAGATGAGTAAAGACGCTTTAGAACTAAAGGAAACCATAAACCAAATGAACCTAATAGACATTTTCAGAGTATTTCAACCAGGAACTACAGAATACACTTTCTTCTCAGCAGCCCATGGAACCTTCTCCAAAATAGATCACATCCTGGGACACAAAGAAAATACCAGTAAATTCAAAAAATGTAATATAATTCATGCATCTTTTCAGACCACAATGGAATAAAAGTAGAAATCAACAACAGGAAACTCGAAAGAAAGTATTCAAATTCATGGAGAATGAATGATACACTATTGAATGACGAATGGGTAAGAGCAGAAATTAGGGAAGAAATAAATAAACTTATGGAAACAAACGAAAACAGAGACACAACCTACCAACACCTATGGGACACCATGAAGGCAGCACTAAGAGGAAAGTTTATTTCATTGAGTGCCCACATAAAAAGGACGGAGAACCACCAAGTAAAGAACCTAATGACACAACTCAAGGATCTAGAAATTCTGCAACAGTCTATTCCCAAAGCCAGCAGAAAACAAGAAATCATCAAAATTAGAGCAGAAATAGATGAAATAGAGAACAAAAAAACAATTCAAAGAATCAATAAAACAAAAAGTTGGTTCTTTGAAAAGATTAATAGAATTGATAAACCCCTGGCCAACCTAACCAAAAGAAAAAGAGAATCAACTCAAATGATCAAAATTAGAAATGAAAAAGGAGTTATCACCACAGATCGTGAAGAAATTCAAAATATCATCAGAAAATACTTTAAAAATTTATACTCCAATAGATTTGAAATCCTGGATGAAATTGACAGATTTCTAAGCACAGTTAACCTTCCTACACTCAACCAAGAGGACATAGCAAGCCTAAACCAACCAATAACAACCAAAGAAATAGAAATGGCAATAAGAATTCTTCCACCAAAGAAA
Source organism: Muscardinus avellanarius (assembly GCF_963383645.1). Classification (NCBI taxonomy): domain Eukaryota; kingdom Metazoa; phylum Chordata; class Mammalia; order Rodentia; family Gliridae; genus Muscardinus; species Muscardinus avellanarius. The sequence goes on from NC_137787.1 coordinate 196,511,181, forward strand.
AGCCCAGGCCCAGATGGGTTCCCAGCTGAATTCTACAAAACCTTCAGTGAACAACTAATACCAATACCTCATAACATGTTCCGGGAAATTGAAAGAGATGGAACTCTTCCAAATTCCTTCTATGAGGCCAGTATCACATTAATCCCCAAACCAAATAAAGAAACCTCAAGAAAGGAAAACTACAGACCAATATCCTTAATGAACATAGATGCAAAAATTCTAAACAAAATACTAGCTATACGCATTCAAAACTATATCAAGAGAATAATACACCATGACCAAGTCGGTTTCATCCCAGAAAAACAAGGCTGGTTCAACATACGCAAATCAATACATGTTATTCACCACATAAATAGAACCAAGAACAAAAACCACATCATCATAGCAATAGATGCTGAAAAAGCATTCGACAAAATCCAACACCCATTTATGTTAAAAACACTGAAAAAAATTGGGATAGAAGGAAAGTGCTTCAACATCATCAAGGCAATATACTGCAAACCCAAAGCCAACATTATATTGAATGGGGAAAAACTGCAAGAATTTCCACTACAGTCAGGAACAAGACAAGGATGCCCACTATCACCACTCCTTTTCAATATAGTCCTTGAGACTCTTGCTGCAGCAATCAGACAAGAGAAGGAAATCAAAGGAATCCACATAGGAAAAGAGGAAGTAAAATTATCCTTATTCGCAGATGACATGATCCTTTATCTGGAAGACCCAAGGAACTCAACCAAAAGACTTCTGGAGCTGATTGACAAATTCAGCAAAGTCGCAGGTTACAAAATCAACCTAAAGAAATCAGTGGCCTTTCTTTATGCCAACAACGAATCCACAATGAAAGAAACAAAAACAACAATTCTGTTCACTATAACCTCAAAACCAATAAAATACCTAGGAATAAACCTAACCCAAGATGTAAAAGACCTCTACAATAAAAACTATAAAACATTAAAGAAAGAAATAGAAGAAGACCTTGGAAGATGGAAAGATCTCCCGTGCTCATGGATAGGCAGAATAAATATCATCAAAATAGCCATTCTGCCAAAACTGATTTATAGGTTCAATGCAATTCCCATTAAAATACCAGTGACATTCTTCAGAGACCTAGAAAAATCAATCATGAACTTCATATGGAGAAAGAAAAGACCTAGAATAGCCAAAGCAATTCTCAATAACAAGAAGCACGCAGGAGGCATTACAATCCCAGACTTCAAACTATACTATAGAGCAATAGTAGTAAAAACAGCATGGTACTGGCACAAAAACAGATATACTGACCAGTGGATTAGAATAGAAGATACAGAAACAAACCCACACATCTTTAGTCAATTATCCTTTGACAAAGGGGCCAAACACATACGCTGGAGAAAAGACAGCCTTTTCAACAAGTGGTGCTGGGAGAACTGGCTAACCATTTGTAAAAAGATGAATCTAAACCCCTATATCTCACCTAACACAGGAATCAACTCAAGATGGATCAAAGACTTAGAAATTAGACCTGAGACTGTGAAGTTAGTAGAGTTCAACACTACAACATATTGGCACAGGCAGTAACTTTCTCAACAAAACCTCCAAAGCTCAGGAAATTAAAGCAAGAATAAACAAGTGGGATAACATCAAACTAAAAAGTTTCTTCTCATCAAAGGAAACTATCAATAACCTAAAGAGGAAGCCTACAGAATGGGAAAGGATCTTTACCAGCCACCATTCTGATAGGGGGCTAATATCCAGAGTATACAAAGAGCTCAAAAGACTCTACACTAGCAAAACAAACAACCCAATCAAGAAATGGGCAAATGAACTAAATAGACACTTCACAAAAGAAGAGATACAAAGGGCCAATAGATACATGAAAACATGTTCTTCATCACTGGCCATCAGGGAGATGCAAATCAAAACTACACTGAGATTCCATCTAACCCCAGTCAGAGTGGCAAGCATAAAGAAATCAAACAACAACAAATGCTGGCGAGGATGTGGGGAAAGAGGAACTCTTTTACACTGTTGGTGGGAGTGCAAACTAGTTCAGCCACTATGAAGATCTGTGTGGAGATTCCTAAGAAAGTTGGGAATAGATCCACCATATGATCCAGCTATACCACTCCTGGGTATCTTTCCAAAGGGGTTGAATTCAGAGAAATACAGCAACATATGCATACCTATGTTCATAGCAGCACAATTTGTATTAGCCAAAATATGGAACCAACCCAGATCACCATCAACAGATGAATGGATAGCAAAACTGTGGGAAATACACACAATGGAATTCTGTTCAGCCATAAAGAAGAACAAAATTATATCATTTGCAAGAAGATGGAAAGCCCTGGAGAACATCATGTTAAGTGAGATCAGCCAAGCACAGAAGGAGAAGATACACATGTTTCCTCTAATATGCCCAAACTAGAAAACACAAAGGATACCAGTGGGACTCCAGATATTAGAAGGGAAATACTAGCTAAGTTTTAATGGAAAGATAGGAGAGGAGAAAGGCTGATCTTGATTAATGAGGATCTATACCTGAACATATGTAAAATTATGAATAAGACATGGTTAACCTGGACAACCATTGGTGGGAGGGGGGAAGAGAAAACGGGGGCGGGGGGGGGAGAGGGCACCAAATATAGTGTAAATGTATACTATTTATGTTAAATTAAAAAAATGTTAAAAAAATAAAAAATAAAACAAATCACAAGCTAGGCATGTTGGCACACTCTTGTAATCCCAGAATTGGGGAGGCTGAGACAGGAGGATGGCAATTCATGGACAACCTCAGCCACTTCGTAAGGCCCTTTGCAACGCAGTGAGACCCTGTTTCAAAATAAAGAATTTTTTTTAAACAATTAGGGCTGGGATATGTAGCTTGGGGATAGAATACCCCTGGATTCCATCTCCAGTACCACATACACACACACACACACAAAAAAACTTCCTCTAGTAATCATCAGAATTGTGGCTTATGGAAAATATACCTGGACATTCTGTCAAGCAAAGCAAAGTTATGCTATGTAGACTTAGAGAAGAAACTTACAATTTCCATTCAATTGTTTTCCAGATCATAGCTTCCTTTATAGTCAATTTCCTAAACACCACATTTTTTTTTTCAGAAAAATGGCTAGGTGCTGTTAATGCTGGTTTTACCAACATCACCACTATCGTCGTGGGCATCTTTGTTGTCCGGTAGCCCTGATTTTAATTGTACTTTCATTCTGCTGACATGAAAGTTCTTTAGAGTATTGTTACATTATGTACATGTTTTTTATCATTTGGATTTTGCAGTAATATGACATAGTTTCATCGATTTTTGAAACTATATAGCAGAAAATTCTATTGTTTTTGAAAGTAAAAAAGGTAATATGAAATTTTTAATTTTAATTTTATACATATTTATTATCATGTTTTGTTATTGCTTCAGTCTTTAAAATCTTTTTTCCAGTGACTGTTTTCAACATGTGTAAATAATCCAAAACTAATTAAACTATTTACATTTTACAGATTATGTTTATGTTCTTTCCCCAAAAAGAAAATAAAAAACCTGACATGGTCTAATTTTATTAGAAAGAAGTTTCTAGCCCTATGATCTTCAAAAAATTAAGTAATAAATCATTATATAGTAGTATATCTGAGATTCCTTACATAGAAAAATAGAGCTTCATATTATTTCTTGTTTATGATTTCTTGAGACCATTCATACATACTTGACCTACTTCCTATGTATGCATATTGTTGTACACATACACACAAAAGAAAATATTCATATTTGTTTTTGATTTGTTATACATATGCCTGTTTGAGACAGTTAATTTGTAATTACTGGCTCATTGCACAGAGTCTGAAGACTTATTCGTAGGAAAATGAATTAGGTATAACGTATACCCTCTGTACAATAATGGAGTGAACAGGGGGACTTGGATATGACTTATGTTACAAAGAACCCTTGGGGTGCAGGGAGGACATCAACTTATTTTAGGAAAGCATATATGAAACAATATGTTTTTCATAAACATCTTTTTCTGTAATATTGAAAATGTAGTTAACATATTTGCAACATGTCCTTATACCTTATTTTATTCAATTGCCAGAACTTGAAATTGAACAGTTAAAGAAAAAAGATCGGATCACAAAGCAAAATGAGGTGAGAGGAACTGAGTGCAGGACTGTTCCAAAATCTTTGTAGAAAGATTATATGACAGGGTAAGTTCAAGTTATGCTAACCTATACATAATTTTAGCTTTCTTGATTCTAAACCAAAATCAATCAAATGCGGCCATTTTCCGTCCAGTCATTCTGTAACGGCTCATGCATAGATCTTGCTGAAGTCTGAGCATCCAAGGTGAGTTGGAAAAAATGTCATGCACAACTCTGAAAAGCCCATATGGTCCATCAACACTTTATAAATAGCAGGCCCTGGAACTGTCATGGAGCTGTGGGACCAAAGACTGCAGTGATTTCTAGATTCCTATGAAGAGAAAACTAAAACATGGTTGGAGCTGGTATTGAGGATCTGTGACATCGCTTGGAAAACCAGACAGTAGTATCCCATGTAAGCACACTCACACACACTCCACACTGCAGACTAGACACGCCATGGCAACACTCCGAGGCTAAGCAGGCTGGGATATGGGTATTGCAGAATCAAGCCTCCAACACATACCACTAGTCTTTGTCAGCATCTTTAATCTTGTGTAATACCACTGGGACTGAAAGTCATTAGTCTCTTCCATCTGCTCACAATATTACATCAAACAGGAGCGGGTCTGTGTGTGATGCCTGGGTCCTGCATCTAGACCCACCCCTAGAAACCTCCAGCACCTTGATGGTAAACTGTGCGTATGAGGAGCAATATTAAAAGATAATGATTAGGGCAAAGTGGTGCCATGTAAAAATACACAACTTTACTTAAGCTCTCTGAGCCTTGAGTTAGTGTGTAAAATGCTGTTATTAGCAATTAGAAGTAGAAGCTTTGTGGGGGTGAGATGAGACAAGCCACATGAGGATTGTCCCACTTACAGCATACTGTAGTTTCAGAAAAAATTCCCAGCTGCTTAAATGATACTGACTACAAAGATAATGACAGTGATGAGGGTCACGATGTCAAGTCTCTCTTGATTTTGATTTCTAATCTATCATGTCACTATTTGTGTGTGTGTGTGTGTGTGTGCATGTGCGTGTGTGTGTGTGTGTGTGTGTGTGTGTGTGTGTGTGTGTGTTGCTGGAGATTGAACCCAGGGGCATTCTAACTCTGAGTTACACCCCCAGCCCAATAATTTATTCTTTCTTTTGAAACAGGGTCTCACTAAGCTGCAAAGGGCCTCACTAAATAGCTGAGGCTGGGTGAGAACCCAGATCCTCCTATCTCAGCCTCCCAAGTACTGGAATGACAAGCATGTGCCTCCATGCCTGGCTTCATTTAATTATTTAAAAATGTAAATAAGTACCTGGCCCATAATAGTAATACTGAGTTTTCTAATAGGTTCTTGTCTTGCAGAGGCAAAGGATGAAATCCATAGACACTAAGGTGAAAGTAGAGACTTTTTAGTAAAAGATCAAGGACTTGGAGAGGCAGACTACCCCTCGGAGCCTTGGCAGATTCCAGAGTCTGGGGGGCCTTCTGGTTTTTCTTAACCCTTACCTCCTAGGAGTCCTGTTTCCTCATTGCCTACCCAATACCTAATTTCTCAATAGGACTCGATAAAAATATATTGAATAAATAACTGGATATGACAACTTACCTCTGTAGGATAGACACCAACGCTACTGTGTCACAAAAGACAGAGCTCAGCTGCAGAGGGTTCAGTGAGTCACCTCACCAAGCTTGTCGCATCCTTCTGGGTGACTGGGGATCGCCCCTTTGCATCCAGTGGTTCTATCAACAATGGGCGACTTGCTTTCACTGGCCTGGTTTTCATTCGATCAGCACAACACATGTGATACAGGAAAGAGGCCTTCAGGTCTCAAACGCAGAGGCGTCAACTAGCATCCAAACGGTGCAGCACTTGCCCCGGATCATTCTATATGTCTTAGGAACATCAGACTGTGAGTTGATTTTAGTGACATGAATGAGGGATGGCAGAAGAATTTTGTTCTGAACCCAGAGTTCCCACAACCTATGTGATGAGTCTAAGCCAAAGCCGTGTCCAGGCGAAGAGGAAAAGAAAAATATGGGACTTATAATCTAAGACTTCATTATGCCTGCCCTCTGATCCCCTGCTTACAGTCGACTTCATGACCCATGCCATAAAAGGCTTTATTCCCTACCATGGCTCACAACTATGAATATCCTATTTTTGCATTTAAAAAGCCTGTGACTCTGTACTTTCATATAGCTTTTCCCCTTTTATTAATTTTTTGAATGGGAAAATGCCAGGGATCTGACAAATAGCCTGGCTCACTAAAAATCTCACTCTCCTCTTAAAATCATGGAACACAATTTTTTTGTGTGTGTGGGTCTGAACCCAGGGGCAATCTACCTCCAAGCTACAGCCTCTGCCCTATTTTTTATTCTTTATTTTGAAGCCAGGTCTCACTGAATTGTAGAGAGCCTCACTAAGTAGCTGAGGCTGTGCAGGAACTGCGATCTTCTGGTCTCAGCCTCCCGAATGCTGGGATTACAAGCGTGTGCCACCACGCCCGGCCTTGGAACACAATTCTTAAAAACACTTTGTGATCACCAACTGCAGGCAAAAAAACAAGATAATTTGCTGTCTACCAGGTTATAAATTCATCATTATATAAGATATTTGAACAGGTAAGACATGCATGGTTTTTAAAGAACCTATTAGTAGTAATACTTGTATTAATAGTAATAGGTCTCATTTATTAATGAAAATAAGAAGGGCTTACTTTTTTTAGGTGCAGTACGCATCAGCATCAGACATGTTGTAAGCCATTCGCTCCTCATACAAGGTGTTAAGTAACTTGCTTTGGTTACACAGCTGCCTCGAAGCAAAACTGGGCTCAGATGCACGTGTCCTGATATCAGAGTTTGTGTTCTTCTCATTGGCCATAGCACGCCACAGCTACCCATCACAGGTACTTAACGATGCCAGTCATTCCTTTAGATACTGACAGCTGGGCTAGACACACACCTCTGTGCCTTTGCAAAGCCAATGTTTGCTGCTGGATTTTATCAAACATGGACATAAAACATAGCCATACATAGAACACCAATGCATTTTTTAAAAAACTGCATTTGAAGACAGCCTTCACTGGGCATTCATTATTCCTCATAAGAAATGTATGAAAAATTCTTCCTGATAGATGAAAGGTTACCTTTCCCAACTGATTGATTAATATGCTTTTCCGTATTAGAAAAGGAGATCTAGCTTAAAAGCCTGTGTTTTCCTACCTTTCCGCTTGCTGCTAGGAAGCTCAAGGAGGAGCTTTATGTTAATTAAAAGAGGTTCAAAAATGCTAAAGCTTTTGTTGTGATCGCGTCCTTTCTTTCTTTACATTGTTGGTTGGTCTCTGTTATTTTATTTTTTAATATGCTGCAAGTTAATGACATGGAATTGACAGTATAAATATTTCACTTGTATTATTTGTATATTATCATTTATTAAATATTTGAAATAAATCTAGACTTTTAGACAAGCAATCATCTGGACCGTAGTGGATGATTTTACATATTCCTTTGTTGGAGTGAATGCTGAAGTTTTTTATTTTGTGTTACTATTCAGAACAGACTTACTGTCTTCTAGAATATTGCTGACTATCGATTCTGCTGAGAAAGGCGCATAACTTGCCATCTTTCACCACACTTCTTTTAGACTTTAAGCTTATATTGGACATGTTACATGAAATACAAAGAGATAATGCACCTATTATAAACTAATGAAAAGTTATACATAAATCAATCACATTGGATTATAATTATCACCCTTATTCACATCAGACTAATAAAAGAGTTGATCTTTGACACTTAGCTCTGGGAGAAATTGATCCAAGGTCCTTACAACCATATAAAGGCTTTTTGAATAAAAGCACAATGTGCGAATTGATTAAAAAAATGTATGGAGAATTGTTTGGCATACTTCATCAAGATAAAAAGATACTCTGTGAATCTTGCAAATCTCAGAACCCCCTGACTTATCTAAATAGTAATGGTAATAATGTAAAACAGAATATTTAACATACCCTTCTAAACATTAGTGTAAAGCATTCATTACATGACGAGCAAACATTTTAGGCTCATACACTTTATATAGTTACTCCTTCCAGATGTGCTGAACCTTCAATTATTTCAAATATGAAAAAGGAAAGTCTTTTATTATATAATGTATTCTGTTATGTACTCTAACAGTAATTCATTTGTGAGAAAGAAAGAAAAGACAAAATATCTCACTGGTCATCTATTATTTGGTTTACTTATATGTGCCACTGAGAAAAATAAGATATCTAATGCATTGAATAAAAGAAGAAGGATGACTTTAATTTTTCCCTGTTAGTATCCATTATTCAATTGAAAAGTAGAAAATACAAAATTCTAATGGGTAAGCCTTTTAATTGTGATAGTAAAAAAAAAAAAAAGCAAAATCTACCATCCTTGTTGAAAGATGATTTCTCTTTTGGCTTTCTATTGGTTCATTGAATAGACCTTAAAATTTAAGTAATAGTACTTGTGTGGCATAAGCTTTCTTCCCAATTTCTCTGTGAATTGGTTAAAAACATCATTTAAAATAATTAGAAAATCAGGTACTTTTCCATATGCTAAGGTTATCTGATCACTCCTTTGGAAACAAGCAGTGAAGAGGTAGAGTGTGGACAGGAAGAAAGGAAGCAGAGTGAAGGAGCACACGGAACAGTCAAGGCCAGCAATGTTCATTTAAGGAGAGTTGTTTTTAGGAGAAGCTAAAGACAGGTGCAATTTTCTTTCCGAGAAGGATTTTTGCACTCTAAGAAAGTTATGCATGAATTCTACTGATAAATGACCTTGAAGTTCTTTTTTCCTATGTATAACACTGTTCAGATTATTGATTATATAAAACTTCAGTCAGATAGTGGCTTGGTGACCCCAGCGCTTGAAATTCAGCCAGTGAGCTTCCATACAAAATAAAAGTGTCAATTTGCATTATCATATATTGCCATGAGAATATAAGCAGGTGTAAGCATTTTGCAGCCAAAGAAAAGATATGTAAAAGCTACAAAAAGTCTCAACCATTGGGTATAAATATTCCAAGTTTAAGGATATTTCCTGTAGAAATAATCAGAGATGTGTACAAATGTGTTTCAACAAATGAATGCAATAGGGAAAAATTGAAACAATACGGAAAAGGTGAAGCAACACAGAAGATCAACAGCAGGAGTTGTGTTCAATATGCTATATCTATGTGGTGAAATATTGTGCAAACTCTATTGCTTTTATTATTTATTTATTTATTTATTTATTTATTTATTTATTTATTTGCATTTTCTTATGTGATGCTGGGCATAGCAATGGAAGGCCAGACAAGCACTTTACCAAGAAACAGTATACTCAAACCTGATTATTTTTTTATTTTTTTTTTTTTTTGCTGTACTGGGGATGGAATCCAGGGGCATTCTACCTCCAAGCTACACCCTAGCCCTATCTTTTAGTTTTTTTGATTTTGAAACAGGATCTCACTGAGTTGCAAAGGGCTTCACTAAATAGCTGAAGCTGTCTGCAAACCATGATGCTACCATCTCAGTCTCCGGAATGCTGGGATCACAAGCATGTGCACCACCATAGCCGGCTTAAACCCCATTACTTTTATTTTTAACAAGGACAAAACAAGGAGTGATGGGGGAATGAAAAAAATCTAGACAAAAAGTAACTCAGTACAACCTATATTGCTAAAAGTTACATTAGCTGCTCTAAGAAACAAATATTCCTGAAGGTTTTCCCAAACAGAGATTTATCTAATATGTAAGTTTTCATTGCTAGGAGGCCTCTTTTTATAGAGTCATGTAGGGACCCATTCAAAGAGAAATTCTATCCTCTTCCACGGGGAGCTTTCCCAGGCTGCTCTGCAAACAGGGCTCAGCCAGTTCTGGAGGAAGGATGAACCCAGAAGTGTGTGGCACTGTTTCCTGGGCGGGGCAGGAAGTGGGCTCTGTCTCCTTTCTCATTGGCTACCCAGAGCTCCTTCCGTGATGTGCGGGACATGCAGAATGGCCGTGTCCAGAAAGGAAAAGGGAAGGTTAACAGATTTGGTTCCCACACCAACCAGGCTCTGCAGGGACCGTCATGTTAATCACACACATGCACGTATGCTTAGGTACACACATACATGTATGCACATGTTTATACACACATACGTAAATCTATTTGCTCTTAGGTAATGGAATAGTGGGGTTTTACTTCCTCACATATGCCTTTGTATATTTTAAAAGAGGCCACTACTTTGATATTGCTTAAATAATCAGGAAAAATTAAAATAGAAGACATTAATGCTGAGGTTGTGTAATTTTTCTGTACTTTTACTTTTTCCCACCAAAAATATACCTCCCACCAGCTTGGAGGTAAAAATTTTAAAGGTAGAAATATATAGCTATGGATAAAATATATTTCTTATAACTAATCCATATCCTAATCAAGGTCTAGTTTGACAGATTATTAATGACATAGAAATAAAGTCAGGTAATATTCAAGGGAAATCTCTCAAATATGTAAGTACATAAAACTACATACGTATTATATGTATTTTTGAGGCACTATATGTCTGTATTAGAGGCACAGCTCTTTTGAAGCAACAGCAGGACATTCCATTAGAGATGTCTGCAAAGTACAATTATACATCTCTGTTCTCGCAATAGATGTTTTAAAAGAATAGAAAGGAGCTGAGCACAGTGGCACACACCCAAAATGCCACTACTTGAAACTTGGCACAGGAAGATCACAAGTTCTAGGCCAGCCTTAGCAACTTAGACCCTGTTTTAAAATACAATCTTTTAACAAAAGAGCTAGGGGCATAGCTCAGAGGTAGAGACTGCTGGCTTCAATCCCTAATGCCAAAGAAAAAAGAAAAAAGAGAGCGAGGGGAGAAGAATATGCAAAAAGAAAAGGGAAAGAATTTAAAGTTAGGTCACATTTAAGGGATCATCTGGCTTCTACTCTTTTCTTTGGGCCCATGGGGGAGGTCTATAAATAAGAAAGGGAGAACAGTTTGGTGATGTGCCCGTCACTGAGCAGAAGATGGCAGGTGCTGTGGTCCTCTCAGAACCTCGGAGGAGAAACCCAACCTCAGCAGCCAGTGCAAAGGGAGCAGAACTCACAGGCATCTTCCTCCCTCTGACCTTGGAGTCAAAGTATACTTCAGTGTCTCACAGGCTGTCCTACAGGATCTTGAGGAAAAAAAATCAAATGTGAGTGCAGATTGGCATAAAAAGGCCCTTGGGAAAGAGCCAGATGACTTGTATTGATAACACTAACCTACACAACCTTTGCATCTGTGAACACAGGGCACCACTAGACAGGGAGGCGCTTCCCTGCCAGGGGTGCCTGGCCCTGGTACTGCCTGCAAGCAGAGCAGCCCCCCACCTCCAGCTCCCAGAGGCGGTGGGCTTCGCACTGGCTGGCTGTTTTGCCTTCCCAGTGGTCCTGTAAAAGGGAGGACTAGAATGACTCTTAACCTAACGAATTTCATTAAGAGAAAAAAAAAATTGTGGGAGCTTGGCCTGTGCAGCTAATTAAAGGTCATGTGTGCAGGAAGGGGTTTCTGGATCTCTGCTCCCCTGCTGTCTCAGAACAGCATTGCTTCTCTGTGCTTTTTATCTGTGCAGGCAAGGCCTGGACACCTCCCCAGAGGCCCTCAGCCTCTCCACGGATTCCACGTTCTTTCAGACTTTGGCGAGAACCTTGTGGATATTTTCCACTTCTGATTTTATACATTGATCTCAGTGTCAGAAAAAGCAGAAAACACAGAGAAAAATTAATTTCATACATTTGGATCACGGGTTTACTGTACTGCTTTCTTTCTTTTATTTTAATTTAATTTAATTTAGTGTGTGTGTGTGTGTGTGTGTGTGTGTGTGTGTGTTTATTACTGGGAATTGAACTCAGGGGCATTCTACAACTCCAAGCTACACCCTCAGCCCTATTTTATTTTTTATTTTCAAACAGTGTCTCACTAAGTTGCTGACGCTGTCCTTGAACCTGGAATTCTCCTGCCTCAGCCTCTGAAGTGCTGAGATTACAAGTGTGTGCCCCCACTACGCCGGGCCCATTTTTCCTTTTAAATTAACACTAGAACATTCACAGACCTTTTAAAGACTAGACTACTGAAGACCCACTGGGGTAGCGAAAGACCTCAGGATGCAAAGCCCTAGGGTGGCCTTTGAAACAGCCCATGTATTAAGGAACGAAGGATCCTACTGACAGTTGAGGAAAATAGATAATCTACCTCCGTGGCCTACAATGAATTCTTTGCCAAAAAAAAAAAAAGCTTAGCAAATTAAATTATATGTTGACGATTTCTTATGAAGCAAAACACCAGCAATTCATCTTTTAAATTAATGAAAAGTAATTATTAACAGTATCATGCCATGCGTTTCTAGGGAAGAAAAGGAGGGCATATGCATTTTTAAAAAGATTTGGATTTGTGTTACTTATTACTATCACGTGTGTTTCTCCCACAAGCTCTAGAGTGGGGGAAACTAATTGACTTACCAAGAGAAACATACATTTAAGAAGACTAAAAACTGCATAAAAAACACGTGTTTACTTTAAAAATCCATTCGCATTAGTTCATCCAACTTGAAGTTTTCCTTTAAAGTGGAGTTCCCATGCAAATGGGTATTAAAAAGATCAGTTTCCCAAGTAAACATTTATCTTTCATTGGAGTTACAGAAATGCCCACTCCTTTTTCTTTGGTTGTTGGTTGAAGGCACTAGTGTGCTATTTCAGGGGAAGGTGAACTTGTATCTTTCTACAGCTGAGATGTGGAGGCTACCAGGGTATTCTTTCGGCAGAGTATTAGGTTTAAATCCTGGTTGATTTACATGCCACATGCCATATTCAAGGCCTAGATTTTGTGTCTTTTTAAACACGGGTGATGCTATTTTGCTATGCTGAAGGGAGCCCGCGTCTGACGCTGGGAGAGGCCTGAAGTGGGCCCCATGGGCCAGGCTGGGAATTGACAACTCAGAGCTGTGGAGGCTGCTCCTGCTCAGCCCATGACTCAAGCTATAATCCTGGGCAAGTCACTTAGCCATTATTAACTACTTAATTATGTCATCTGCAGCAGCAGTCTTCATGAAACATGGGCAATATAAAACTTCAGCAAGAAAATCACGAGCCCAGGTCTCTTCCGAAAGGCAGCTGTACAATGCTCTAGATAGAAGGTGAGGAGAAAATGCCCTCCCACTGTCTTTTAATTTTCTAGATGTGTCTCTGGGCTGGAGAAGGATTTGAAATGTGTTCATTTACCACCCTCCACAAATGCTTCCTGTAATTGATGGTGTACAATCTTGGTAAATCAACTCTTTTGCTTTGGGCTGGAAGAGTTTTAATATTATTTAAATATCTTAAGTAAGCCTTACCTCTCAATTGAGAATATAGTTTTATAGCCCACTATATAACTATAAAATTGCATCAGACACTTGCTGGAAGAGTACATACTATTTCTTAAAAAAAAGATTATTTAAGTGAGGACCTCAGAATATGAATTAGGTATAAAAGTCTCTATCAATCCTACTTGTCAAATTACTGGGATCTAGCTTACCCCTGAGTACAGTTGTTAGATAAAATATGGGAGTCCCGGTTAAATTGAAATTTCAGATAAACAAGGGATTATTTTTTAAGTATGCCATTATGTGATGTTAGGGACATATTTATATTTTAAAAATCACATTTATATGACATTCCAATTTTACCGGGCAGCCTGTATTTTATATGCTAAATCTTGCCATCTTCCCCACAAGCCGGTTATCACGTTGATTCCTTTGCTAACACCTCACTTTTTAGGAGGTCATTGAAAATACAGCCTAACCCTGTGTTTCCTTTTTCTTCCTTCCTCACAGCCAGATGAGTTCTCTCAGCCAAAGACCTCATCCAGTGTGCTGTTGTTTTGATACAAGGGGAAACCTTACCAGCTCTTTCGCATCATCCATTTAGGACATACACTTCCCCAAAATACCCTCTCATCATCTTACCTGTTTCCTCTGGTTTCTACTACAGCATTTCCCATAAAGGAAAAACAGCCAAGGGAAACTTCTCATCTCCAGGTTTTTGACCCACCTGTGGGTTGACGTGAGTTGTCAGGACCACTAGGATTATCCTATTAGCGTGAAGAGTCATGTTATAAAATATGGAGGCGGCTTACCATTTTTCTTATACATTTTCTCACTAATTTATTCACATATAAAACACATTTATTATGTATGTAAAAAGTGCTTGATACCACTGTTATTCTGTATTTCCGAGGTTGCATCATTGAGCGGTGGAAAAAATGATATTCCAGAATTAGAAATATGGATTTTAACTTCTTGTACGTCTGCTTCTAATTTCCAAGCATAGTCTCCATACTTTATTGGCCTCCATTAAGATTTAAAGAGAGAATGCTTATAAGACACTAAGTTCTTTTCTTAACCCAAGGTAATTAACTCAACAAATTGTAGCTGCTATTTTTATTAAGATAGATTCAAGGTTACCTATCTTTCTAAGGTGGTGTTCATCATCCACGTGTGTGCAAGTATGCTTTCTTGAATAGAGGAGGTAGTGCTGGAGTCCCTGGGAGGAATTTCCCCAAGTTCTAGGTTCTCCAGAAGAGAGCCACACAGAAACTTGCCATCTATTCCATGTCATGTGAGAGAAAATAAAAAGAAGTGAGATTGTCAGGACCACTAGGTGGTCCAGACAATCCAGAAAGAAGAGTATCACCAGAGTCTCATCATGCGATATTCTTGTATGATAATAAAGAAATTATTTAAACTTCTGGAGCCTGAATGCCTTCATGGGCAAATAAAATAATATCGACCTTGGTTTGAAAAGTGAGTAACTTACATGTCTGCATCATCTAGCCTAGTGTGTGCCACGCACGAAAGACCACTTAGTAGTGATGATTTCCTTTCTCCACTTCCATTTTGTTAAAGTCTGAGTCCTATATTCTTATCTCGGTTTTGAGTTTACCTAAATAAACCTCACAGGCACCTAACCTCACACTGGATTCCTTTCAACAAGACCTCCCCAGAGACTATCACTCAATCGAAGTCCAGACTCAGCTTTTTTATTCCTAGACACATTCTGGGCCACTTTTACAAATCTTTGCACTAACAGGGAGCTAAGGCAGTGCAGAAAATACATCAAAATTCTTCAGCCTACACAGCCATGGCGACTTCTCTGATCCATCCCTGAACTCCACAGAGCCCATGCACAGCTCCTCGCTCCTCCCGATGCATTGCTCTCCTGACAGCCTTTCTCCCCTGGACTCAGTGAGTCATTACCTTCCAAAGTGCTTGCTTACCTAGTCCTCATGCGCCTCAACTGTGGGTTGGTTACGTGGGTAGAAGACAAGCATTTCTTATTCTCTCTGATGCCTCAATCACAGAGGAAAATACAGGGGAACAAAAACCTATGCCAGTAAATGGCAGGATAAAAAGAAATATTTAGGGGAGGAGGGAAAGCAGAACAGAGAGAAAGAGAGAGAGAGAGAGAGAGACAGACAGACAGACAGTCAGAGACAGAGACAGAGAGGAACTTACCTGTGATGCTAATGCTTTTAAAAAGTACCTATTTAAAGGAAAAAGAATATTCTTCAACCTTCATCTTGAATCTGTTGCATAGAGTGATTTTTATTCCTCAATGACTATTTCTTTCTTGGTAAATTTTAGAATTTATGCCTGTGCTCTCAGCGGTTTACAGGTAGATGTCTTCTTGTCACAAGAGCTTCTAAGGCAATTTGACACTTGATGTAACAAAACCAAAAAATTAATGCCTTTTGGAAATGTAGAAATGGACCTGATTACCTTCTGACAAAGAACAACACTTGTGCCTATACTTGGTGCAATTTGGTTTATTCTAACTTGCATCTTTTTGATAATGTACTCGTTCATGTAGGGAAGAAACAAACTTCAATAAAAACTAGTCAATGAGAGCACGATAAGTAATTTTGTATTGATAAAACAATAAGAAGAATCATTGACTATTTTGTATTACTCAACATCTTGATTTCTTGTAAAAACAAATAAACGCACACTCCTTCACTTTGCTATCATCCATGCAAATTATGAATTTAAGAGTGCTTGTAAGTCTACCCAAGCTTGCTGTCACAAGTCTTTGCTACTTTTTAGTAAAAATATCATGATCAAAATTTTCAGTGAAAATCGAGATAATGCCTTTAATCAAGTTTTCTCCACTGGTTTGATTTGGTTTTGAATATCAATAGAACAAAATTCAGCCAATAATGCTTCCCCTCAGGGCTCGACAAATGTTGTGGCATGAGGAGTTATAAAAAAACAGCAAATAATTAGGGGAAGAAGGTAGGACAGAAGTGAAACACAAAGAAGAAAGTAGCCTTTAAAAAACTCCCAGTAGCTGGGTGTGGTGGCACACAGCATTTGGGAGACAGGAGGATAGCAGTTCGAGGACAGCCTCAGCTACTACTTACTGAGGCCCTTTGCAACTCAGTGAGGCTCTTTTTCAAAGTAAAGAATAAAAAACAGGGCTGAGAGGGTGTAGCTCAGAGGTAGAATGCCCCTGGTTCCATCCCCAGTACCACCAAAAGAAAAAAAATTCCCCAGCATCCTTTGACTTACCTGTAGATATTAGAGTGAATACTTTGAATTAAACTTTGATCTGTCAACCATATGCCAACACTATTTTGAGTATTTGATTTAAAAGTATACATACGTCTCATTCATTGTCTTTAATGGAGTTCACAGCCTAAAAAGAGCAACAATCTTAGCCAAAAAATAATTTAATGGTGTGAAGATCAGTTAACTCAGAAACTCAGAAATTCTTTTTTTTTTTTTTTTTTTTGAGGGTCTAGGGATGGAACCCAGGGGCATTCAACCTCTGAGCTACACACCCTGCCCTCTTTTTTATTCATTATTTTGAAACAGGGTCTCACTAAGTTGCAGAGGGGCTCAATAAGTAACTGAGGCTGTCTGCGAACCGCGATCCTCAGGTCTAGGCCTTCCAAACGAGAAAATTTTCTAAATTCATAATCTATTAGAGTTGTTCAGCTGCACTACTCAAGCCATGGTCCTTCTTCGACTTGAACCATTACAATGGATTCATCTACCAATGAGGTTTCAGCCAGATGATGTAATCCCATCAGTTCTGAAGGTTGATACATGACCTCTGCAGGGGACTTTTCATATCTAACCGTAACAGAGTTGCTGGCCCCATGTTGGGGGACAGAGCTCTCTGGGAGGAAGAGAAGACTCTGCTGGCAAGAAACGGGCTTTAGCAGACAGTTCAGCAATATGGAAACATGATCAATGGCATATGTCATTTTAACCTAATGTTTTTCTTTAAGAATAATATTGAAATGTTTTGAAAAAATAATTTTGTTCTCCATGTTCATAACTGTGTAAAGTGCCTTACTGAAACAAAGAGATTTACTGAGACAAAGAGCAGAAAATTGGTTAATATTTTGGGTCCCTTTCTGCATGCGCACGCAGGACCAACAACTAGAATAACCTTGCTTCTCATCTGACCCATAAATTTCTAAAACCTCACCCTCCTCACAGTTTGACTGCGCAGATAAGTCAGTGATTATTGCTCAACCTTCTATGAACTAACCACTTGAGAGTGGCATTTTCTGTACCTTTCAGAAAATTAATGTTTAGGATTATGCGTTTGGAAACAGAAAGGTCAAGGACTTTCATACTTTCATCTCTCTCTCTCTCTCTCTCTCTCTCTCTCTCTCTCTCTCCTCTCTCATACAGCAGTTAGAGCCCAGCCA
Source organism: Muscardinus avellanarius (assembly GCF_963383645.1). Classification (NCBI taxonomy): domain Eukaryota; kingdom Metazoa; phylum Chordata; class Mammalia; order Rodentia; family Gliridae; genus Muscardinus; species Muscardinus avellanarius. The sequence goes on from NC_137787.1 coordinate 196,529,051, forward strand.
TTTATACTTCATGTGTGTCAGTTATGCCAACCAAGTACTGGCCATACACAGTACCATAAACTCAGCAACTTAAGACAAGTAAAATATATTCTCTCACAATTCGGGAGGCTAAAATTCCAAATTCAAAGTGCTGGCAGGGCCAGACTCTTGGAGAGACTGTAAGAGGGAATGCTTCATGCCTTTCTGTGAATGTCCTATGAGTCCAGCTATGTCCGGCCACTTTAATCACTGTCATTTATTGCTGGCCTCTTCCCGCGGGCTCTCTGACCCAGTCATATAGGAGCCACTGTGAAGGCCTCCTTCTATCTGGATTATGCCTGTAAAAATACATTCTCCAAATAAAGTCCCATTCTGAGACACTGTCAGTTACTAGCACATCGTATTTCTTTGGGGACACAGTTGAACCCATTAGAACACACGATGCTGGTCACACTTCTCTTCAAACTGCCAATTTGATAAAATAGGTCATCCACATTAGCAAACAGCTAGAGAAGAAGTAACTGTCTTATAAACAAGAAAAATGTAGGTATTTTATGTATGAAACACCAAGTAGAAATAGAAGACGCAAGTGAGGAGTGTCATGGTAATGGTAGATGTTCAAGACTGAAAACTCAAATTATTAGAATTTGAAATTAATCTAAAGGCTACAGATGGAACTGGAAGGTAACAATATCAAAAAAAGAGAAGCATTTTGTAAACCGAATATAATGTCAAGAATTCTACTGGGAAAATAATTTAAAGCAAACTATTAACTATGATTGTTATTATCATAAAATTATTACATATATATATATATAGTTGTATATATTCTGAGAGGGCTTTCATTTTTACTCTAGTAAAAAATTAAATCAAAAATTTTAATGTTTTTTGGGGGTGACCATTACAATATATCACAAATTGAGTGTATTAAGGCAACAGCAAAGTATTTTCCCAAAATTCTGGAAGCCACAGCTCAAAAGCAAGCTGCCCGCAGGCCGAGACTCTGGATAAGGCCCTCTCTAACCTCTTCCCGGATTCAGCCATCCTCGGGGCTCCTCAGTTTGCAGGTGAATAACTTCTGCCCCTGCCTGTGACTACATGGCTTTCTCCTTTTGTTTCTGTGTCACTTCTTCTCTTGAGGATGCCAATCATACTGGGTGAGGTTCTAGCCCACTCTGAATTTAACTACATCTGTAAAGATCCTATTTACATTTAAGGTCACATTTACAGGTCCTGGGGGATAAGATTTCAACATAGCTTCTTAGATGGACATAGTCATAACCATAGCAGTCTGCTTTCTGAATAACAACTTTCACGCTGTCCCCTTTCTAAACGTAATATGATAAGCTGGGCGTGGTGGCGCACGCTTGTAATCCCCGCGCTTGGGAGGCGGAGACAAGAGGATCGCGCAGGTTCGAAGCCAGCCGCGCTGGCATAAGAGACCCTGTTTCAAAAATATAAAATAGGTCTGGGAGTGTAGCCCAGAGGTAGAAGGGCTTCCAGGAATCCCAGTACCACCAAAAATAAATAAATAAATAAATAAATAAATAAATAAATAAATAAATATAAATAAATAAATAAATGTAATATGTTAGCCGGGTGTGGTGGCACACTTGTAATCCCAGCATTTGGGAGGCTGAGACCGGAGTATCGTGGTTCACAGACAGCCTCAGCTACTTAGAGAGGCCCTACGCAACTTAATGAGACCCAGTTTTAAATTAAAGAAAAAAAAAAAAAACTAGGGCAGGGGATGTAGCTCAGAGGTCAAATGCTCCTGGGTTTCATCCCCAGACCCACAAAAATAAAAAAGAAATGTAATATGATATCCTTCCTCCTTCCTAATCTGCTATTTCATTCTCTGGGGTTTAATTTTCCCATGAGCAACTATAGTCTGAAAAGGTGAAATAAAAATCTCCAGAGATAAACATTTCATAAATTTCAAATTATGCACTCTTCTGGACAGTAAGGTACAATCTTTTCCTGCCAGGTAGTTGAATCACATCTTCGTCCAGAGTTTGCACAGTGTATATGGTCCCCACCCGCTGGTCACTTAGCAGCCATCTCAGCTATCAGATTGACTGTAGCAATAATCAGAGTGTTTGTATTAAGTAACCGCCTTCATTTTACTTAATAGTGACCCCAAAACTCAAGAGTAGTGACGCGGGCAATTTAGAAAGCCCAAGAGAAGCTGTAAAGTCTTACTCTAAGTGAAAGTGTAAAATCTTTTTCCTGAAAACCAGAATATATAGGGCTGGGCACTACCCTGAGGTTTAGGCATCTACTCGGCATCTTGGAATGTACCTGCCATGGATAAGGGGAAACTATTTCACAATGTGGGTTGCCTCAGAATGATTCCATGACACACTGAATCATATTTTTGGCATCAAGCATGTACCTGAAAAAATTATTTGAAATTGTTTTTTGAAATAAGAAATCACTCTCCCCCTATTTGGGATGGAGAACCAACACTTCTCTGCTGGCTTGGAAGAAGTTCTGATTCCTGCCACTGACTTCTTCATCTCAGAAGAATCACATGCTATGCATTCATATTTTAGGTATAATTGAATAAACTCGATTTAATTTAATCAATTGTTTTGATGATTTCTCTTTTTATGGAAAAAATGAGGGTACCACACACTAAGATAACTTCAGTGCAGTTCAACATCACTTGTACCAAAATACCATTGTGTAGGAATAAACATCTGAATATATATTAGAAATTAAATGATCCAGGTCTGTTATTTTTCTTCTGTTAAGTTATGTAATCTATTCGTTTTTCTTCAATTGTCTATCTTAAATGTTTAAAACAACACCTGTAACTGGACCTGGTGGCACACAATGGTAATCCCTCCACTTGGGAGGCAGAGACGGGAGGACCGATTAGGTTTGAAGCCATCTGTGCTGGTTTAAGAGATCCTGTTTCCAAATAAAAATATAAAATAGGTCTGGGAGTGTAGCCCGGAGTTAGAAGGGTTTCATCCCCAGTACCACCAAAAAAAAAATAATAATAATAATAACAATAAAATACCTATAAAGTAGAAGAATCACCCACTCTCAGAGTATCATAATAAATTGTGTTATCTTTCAAATCAACATCAACATAACTTTGAGTAATTTTTTGGTAGCATTCTATCTACTCCGTCAGGTTTTTTATTTTATTTATTAATTTGAAACAGGGTTCTCGCAAAGCTTCTGAGGGTCTTGTTAAGTTTCTAAGGCTGACCTCAAGCCTGAGATTCTCTTGCCTTAACCTTCTTAGTACTTGGATTATAGGCAAGTACCACTACACCCTGAAACTTTCATTAATTTTAATGTACTGTTATTTTAAGGATAAATGGAATGATAATTTTAAATGAGTTCTAAAATTTTCAAGAAACAGTTGAATCACTTTGGACAGACACTTAAAATATTTTATGAAATTTACATTTACTTGTATTTTAAGATTTCAACAAATATTACAAGCATTACTTTCCCCCCCAATTGAAACTTTCTTCTTATAAATTTGAATCTGTCTTATGTAGGTGAGGTTCATAAATCTATTTTCTTTTGATCTATGCTGTCCCAAGCTTCCTTCTTCTGATCCCTCCAGCCCTGACAATGTAACCTTAGGCGACTTCCTTCGTCTCTATTTTTCCCTCCGTACATGTGTTCCAAAATAAAGGGGGTTGGATTAGATTCTTTTCAAGCCGTGAAATGCAGAGACGTGAACTAAATCACTTTTGAATACTTGTGGATAGTCTTACTTGATAATAACACACTTGGACAGTTAAGTATTTAGGCAGAGCTTAATGAAAAGGGTGTAGAAAGTGGCAGAAGCATTCAAGGCTGATTCGGGCATGAAAAATTATACAGTGAGCCAGAGCGTCACACCTGCCTTCATTCTGGGAACAAAAATGCGTGTGACTAACCAATAACGCACCCCAGCATCTACAAGGGCGATTAATTAACTGGGAATGTATGATTCTCCAAGGCAAGCCTGTTTTTATTCCATGTGAGTCATGCAATACAAATTAATGTTGTCTCCTAGACGTGTAATTTTTGTGAGTCAATGCCAAAAAGACAGCAGTCTCCCATGGCTCCATCTCTTCTTAAAGGAGCGAAATATAAGAAAAAAAAAAAAGAGGAGAAGATTATACTTTGTGAAATCTCTCGGTTCATGTCAGAGCTGTCGAGCTACAGCCCATCCAGCTGGTGCCGCATTTTACTATTATCATACACCCTAGCTCACCCATTCTGCCCTCAGGTGTCCAAAGGCATTTAGAAAACAACAAGACAACTTCATTAAGATTGGCACAACACCAAAAATCCGGCTGCTGAATTCAGTATGCACGGCAAGGTTGGCAGACATGAGTATCTGGTTCGTTAGCCATACAGGGTGATCAGAGCAACCAGGAGGTGAGTCCTGCATCCATCAGGGATGTGCTGCCCAATGGGCCATGATTACGGAGGAGGGGCAAACGGCACAGCAAAGATGACTGCTCCCGCGAGGCCCGTGGTGGGAACTAATATTGATATAGCATTTGGCAGGACCTCAAAGGTCTCTCCTGTGAACTATCTGATCTGTTGTCTTTGCCATTAGCTGTTGTTGTAAGTGACTACCACAGACCAGGTACTTTATAATGAAAAGAGGTTTATTTAGCTCAGGGAGCTGGAAGGTAAGGATTTTAAGAGCACTGCTCTGGCATCTGCTCTGCCTCTGATGAGGGTCTTCTTGTTGGGGTGTGATATGATGAGATAGAGCAAGCATGCCAGGAAGTAACAAAGTCCCTCCTGAGAAAACCCATTAATCCATCAACCCATGGCCCAGTCAGCTCCAAAAGGTCCCACTTGTCAACACCACTGCCCCGGGGACCAGGATACCAACAAATTAATTACAAGTACCTTCCTAACAGTACTTCAGGTGAATCTTACACATGCTACATCAGGATTAGTGATGTGCCCAGGGTGACCCCGGCTAGTCAGGGACAGAGCCCAGACCAATATCAGATCCGCTGACTCAGAACTTTCTATACTGTGCACAGATAACACTTGACTTGTGAAGTAAAATACGAATTCTTTAGTCCCCTGTGGAAATATGTTGCCTTACTTATATAGATATTTTAGTAAAGTTTGAGTTATCTAGGTATTTTAATAGCACTTAATGTTATCTAGGGATTTGAATGCAATTTATCTAAATATTTTAGTAACATTGCTTTCCTTTCTATTCTTTCTGCAAATTACCTCCATACTCTAAATTCTGTGTTAAATGAAATAGAAAATCTACAAAGAAAAACGACAGAATAAGTTTTATTGTTGTAGTAAGCATCCACATGGCCTCGTCTGATCCAGATAAGCACAGTGGGATTGATGCAGAAAGTCATGAAACTGGATACAGCTTAGGTATTTGAATCAACTAGATAATGTAAAAAAAAAAAAAATATCCACCTCAAGGTATAACAGAAACAAGTGGATAAAGATGCAACTTTTCATAACCAATTTTTCCAGTCTCCATGACACTCAGTTAGTTCTACAGTCCAGACAGCAAGAGGGATGAGCTTGACGCCTGCTGAGCTCAGGCCACAGAGGCAGGGCACTGGCCACCTGCCTGCTCTACTGTGAGCTTCCAGAATGTTGCAGCATCTCTCTCAATCACAGTTTCTCAACTGTTAGAAAAAAAAGCATAGAAATAGAAAAATTGCATAGAGCTACACACGAGATGGTGCTCAGGGAAGAGGGGGGATAGTCCTGACCCGTGGTACCAGCTCCACAGAACTCGTGACAATGGAAAGCCCAGGTTTTGAAACCCATGGGACACAAGGCTTTTCCTCCTCAGACCTTGAAGCCTGGCTATCCTAGTTAGGAAGGTTTGTCCTGGTTCATAGTTAACTTCTTTTTGGCCACGTCCTTTTGGAAGATGGTGGGCCACTGTATTTCCATCGTTTGCTTAGTTTATTTTTATGCCTAGGCAAGTGGCTGTTGCAGTCAGAAGTTATTTATATAATAAGTAAACTGTCCTTGCATGGAATTATGGATTTTTTTTTTGCAGTACTGGGGATAGAATCCAGGGGCATTCTACCTCTGAGCTACACCTTCAGCCCTAAGTTTTTATTCTTTATTTTGAAACAGGGTCTTACTAAATTACAGAGGCCACACTAAGTACTAAGTAGCTGAGGCCGGCCATGAATCTGTCTCAGCCTCCTAAGTACTAGGATTACAAGTGTGTGCCATCATGCCCAGCTTGTTGTCTACGTATTTATGACATAAACCTATATAGGTCTCTGTCCATATATTTATATCTCTATGTATATTTTTATAAAATATAAAGTACACAAAACACATGGCCGAGCTGGAGGTGTAGCTCAAAGGTAGAATGCCCCTGAGTTCAACATCCGGTACCACCAGGGGAAAAAAAGGAAGAAAAGAAAAAAGAAAAATTATCATGACAAGTTTTGCAAAATTAGAGTTAAAAACCCACTTAGGACTTTCAATAACTTGCCAGCACTGTCAGTATTTAATGAGAAGAAGGAAAGTTGATAGATGTGTCCAGGCAATTTTTATTTACTGTTAGAAGGAATTAACGTATTTTTTCTTTATTATGTGCTGACACAGAATGTAGCTTTTCCTAATAATTAAAATCCACTCTTCTGTATACAGGGCACATGTGAACTCTTAAAGAGTTTTTCATCCACAAGGAGGGAATATATTTTTCCCTCATTCCTGAATTTAAGGCAATTAGAAATGGACTCGGGGATTAGAGGGAGACAAACAGGTGAAAGTACAGGGATGACACATGACATTTGGTGTTTGTAGGAGAAGACTCGGCTCCTGGGAGATTCAGTGGATTCAAGTGCACGCGAGGGCCATGGAGGGGTGCTCCAGTCAGGTCGTCCTCTCCATCTCCAGCCCCCTTCTCTCTCCTCGCCTGTCACCCTCAGTCTCTTTCTGGAAAGTTGACTTGGATCCGGATTCCTTTCAAAGTTCCCGATGGGTGCACGTCCTTCTTGGAGCTGCCAACCCTCCCTGGGGCATGATGGCTTTTCAGCTTCTGGTACTGACCCAGTCTGAGCAAGCAGGTGTGTCTGAGAAGGCAGACAGAGATAGCAAAGACTCCAAAAGAGATGGGGAAAAAACTGCATAGGCTTCATTTCAAACCTCACTTAACACAGTGGGCTGCCTCCACTGTAACTCACGCAAATAAAAACAAAAGCAGCAGAGCTGATTTCTTTGAACTTCGGGGCCCTACCTGAAAGCCGGCACTTCGTTCCCATAGTCACAGACAGGTCAGGAATTTGATTGTCTAACACTCCTCGGGATTTATAGCCTTCATCATTATGAATGAGATCATTCAAAGGCGCACTCCTGGAACAAGAGTTTCAAGAATTATGATCGCAGCATCTGTTAGCACTAATGGCTTGGGGGTGCCTGCAGCGGTTCAAGATGATCCTGGAGCATTGGTATGCAGAAGGCACGGGTGAGATCCTTCTCAAACTGAACCTGACAGAGACATATTCTTCTATAAACAATGCCAATAACTGCAGCAAAAAAATGAGGCCTATCAGAAATGATTAGCTCTGCATTATTTGATCACCCTGAGGTCTGAGCAGCAGGAGCAGGAGGAAGGCTGGGCGGGATTTCCAGGTCTGGGATCTGTCTGGATCTTCAGGACTGGTGATGGCGACCTCAGCTGCACCCGCTGTTGCCAGGAATAATCTCCAGCAGGTTCAGCCTTGCCCTGACCCAGAGGCAACATTGCTTCACCTGGCCTGAGAGGTCCACCAGGAGATCTGGGCAGATGGCCTTCAGGGGCATGTGCCCCACAGGGTGGGCACAGGTGGGAAGCTCATAAAGTTCAGCACTGATTGGGTGCCCAGGAGGCCAAGCCAGGTCACCCTCAGGTTCACCACAAAGGTCACAAATGTGATATTTGCTTGTTTCTCTCTCTGCCAACCTCACACATACACAGAGCAGTTAGTAGAACACCATTCCTTCACAAGGGAGGCGAGTCTCTACAAGGCAGACCCAATGAATCCAAGCAAGGCGGGAAGAGTGGGCGGGAACCACAGAACCAGACAGGTGTGGATGGGTCCAGGGGGCTGGGCCACTGGTAAGCCTCAACCAACCCGCGCAGTGCAGAAGCAAAGTCAGATACCCTGGAGCAACGACTCCAGAAATGTGGCTGGAGATGCCCCAGCAGTATCCTCAGGAGGTGAAGATGCAGGCCAGGTGGGGCAGCAGAGGTGCCAGCAGCTACCGGAGGCTGGGGCAGAGACCCCAGGCCGATGGCAGCTTTTCTGCAGCCTCAGCCCTGGAGCCCTTGGTTAAGTCAACTCTGCCTCTCTGTCTGCATTCTTTCTCTTTAAAACATAGCAGTCTAGGTGTTTCCTTACACTGAAGTTATTGTTACAAAGATATGTGAAGTTACCAACGCCCATCTCCTTGTCATGTATGAGGAAGGGTAAGGAGTGGGGCAGGGCTCAGGAAGCTCACCAAGCACTGTGTACATGTATGTCCCTTTCACTCTGAACTACATTATGATGTACCATTGAAAGTATATAAAGTGTAGACGGGCGTGGTGGCACACGCTTGTAATCCCAGCATCTGGGAGACTGAGACAGGAGGATCAAGGTTCACAGACAGTGAACTTAGTGAGCTACTTAGTGAGGCCCTTTGCTACTCACTGAGACCTTGTTTCAAAAATAAAGAATAAAAAATAGGGCTGGGGGTATAGCTCAGAGGTAGAATGCCCCAGTAGCACACAATAAAGTTATATAAACTGTATATATAATATATATACAAATATATATATACAAATACACACATATATAAATTTATGTATTATATATAAACATATATTATAGAAGTATGTATAATTTTATATCTATATAAATACATATAGTACCCTATACCTTATTCACTGGGAACTAATTTGGTAAAGAACCTTCTTAGGATAACGTCTACTCTGTAAAAGGTCCTTAATAAACACCAGTTTACTTCATGAAGCCAGTTTCCTCTGGTGTGTGCCACGCTTTCTGCTTGTGATTAGGCCTGATGTCTGAGTGTAAACATGCTGACCTGGGAGGGTGCAGCCGGAACGATGCCTGGGATTCTCGCTGTTACTTGCAGAACTCTTTAGGTCACTTAAGTGCCTCTATCCCTCTAAAACACAGCCCAACCATTTCCGGCTTAAAATTAAAATGTAGACTCATGTAGAGCGGAGTCCGCATTTAAGACCCAAGCAGGTGAGAAAATGAAGCTTGTCTCATTTTTCACACCAAGATATCGTGACAGTGTGAGTTGCAAGATAGCTTGGGATTGAGTGGAAGAGGTGTGGAATTTGGAGCCTGGGGTTTGCAGTGCTGTCTGTGATATTAAATACTATTTTACCTTCAGTGTCAACTACGGGCAACCAAGTCTCACCACCCAACAACATACAGGTATACCCTACTTGAGCAAGGTTCCAAGAAATGCTTCTCTCTGCAAACATTCAAAGAGCTTGTTTTTACTAGGTTGATCATTTAGATTTTTTTTTTTGGGGGGGGGTGGTACTTGGGTTCCTGGAAGCCCTTCTATCTTCTATCTCCGGGCTATACTCCCAGACCTATTTTTTATATTTTTATTTGGAAACAGGATCTCTTAAACCAGTGCGGCTGGCTTCAAAAACCTGTGTGATCCTCCTGTCTCCACCTCCCAAGCAGGGATTACAAGCGTGCGCCACCACGCCCGGCCCAGCCCTATTTTTTATTCTTTATTTTTAATAATTGTGTACCTCTGAGCTACACCCCCAGTCTATTTTTTATTCTTTATTTTGTAAACAGGGTCTCACTGAGTTGCAAAGGGCCTCACTAAAGTAGCTGAGGCTGTTCATGAACCTTGATCCTCCTGTCTCAGTCTCCCAAATGCTGGGATTATAAGTGTGTACCACCACACCTGGCTCTAGCCTTATTTTCTAGTGTAGCAACTATTTAGCAGGAATTATAGCCTGAGATGACCTTATTCCTAAAAATAATATATGTGAAGAGGATGGCTTTTTGTGTATTTCTCACTGGGGAAGGGAATGGCGGGGCTTTTAGCTACTCAGAGAAATAAATTTCTGGTGGTTTTTAGCTAATGATGCCCTTACAAAGAATGAAGATACATACAGGGGACGGGGTAGTAGTACTAGGGACTGAACTCAGGCGCACTCTACCTCTGAGCTACACTTCCAGCCCTATTTTTTTTTTTTAAACAGGGTTTCACTCAAATGCTGAGGCTGACCATGAGCCTGCAATTTTCCTGTCTCAGTCTCCCAGGTCCTGGGATTACAGGCTACACCAACACGTCCTGCAGGAAGCTGCACTCTTGTGAAGATTTTAGCCAGAGTAGGTTTACTTCAGAAACATAGGCTGCACGAGAATCATGAGCTGCCTGGGCCTTCACTGAATTTCAGGCACTGGCCAGAAACCTGGAGCTGAGATGATTAGTCAGCCAGAAGCACCCAGGACTAAAAAGATTGGAAACATCTTCATATTTTGTGTTTTTAAGATATGTTAATGATGTTGTGTTTAATCCTGCCATGTGTGGCAACAGGGGTGGAGCTGAAAGACATCACAGCAAGTGAAATGAGACAGGCACAGAAAGAAAAGTGCCACGTGTTCTCAGGTGAGGAAGGGCAGACGCTGATCTCATAGAGGGAGTGGGGAGAACTGTGACCCAGACTGCGGTGGGAGTCAGTGGACAGGCAAAGGGTGGTTAATGGATACACGGGCGCACTCGGAGAGGAGGAATAACTTCTAATGATCTGCAGCACATGGGGCATGTCGGCTACACTTGATAATATTTCATTATACATTTCAAATTAGTAAAGGGAATACTGAGTATTCTCAACACAGAAATGGTAAATGTTTGAGGCAATGAATATACCAATTGTCTCACCTAGCCATTGTAAGGTATATCACAATTAAAATAGCACACATACCCCACAATTATTATTTCTTAATTGCATTTTTAATTTAAAAACACAAATAAATCCTTAAATAATTAAATATCAAAAACAGAGTATGCTATGCATATATATATGAGGTTATTAATTTTGGGGGGTACTGGGATGGAACTCAGGGGTATTCTACCTCTGAGCTACACCATCAGCCCTAGTTTTTAGTCCTTTTATTTTTGAAACAGGGTCTCACTGAGTTGCAAAGGGCCTCGCTAAGTAGCTGAGCTGTCTGCAAATCACAATCCTCCGGTCTCCTCCTCCGAAATGCTGGGATTACAAGCCTGTACTACCACACCCGGCTAAGGTTATCAATTTTAATCTCCCTACAGGAAGGAGAAGGGAGCTGAGTGGGGTCTGTGTGCCCATGTACGTTTTTATCACTCTAAACATCATTATAATGTATAATTACAGTGCACCGATAAAAGTATTAAATAGCAGAGTATACAATAAAACACAAAATATGATCTTCTCCATCAACCACTTCACAAAAGAGTCAGCACTGGATTGAATACCACCATCATTCGGATAAAAAGGCAATGCTCATCCAGAATTCCTGGTATTAATTACGTTTAATCAATCCAGAAAATGAGCCAATATCAACACACTAATCAAATCTAGATTTATTTCTCATCCCATTTTTTTCTATCCCATCTTTTTTCTCATTCAAAGTGATGTATTTCAGATACAGGTCCACTCTGGGATGACCGCTGGTTTGTGAGCTGCCTGGCCTGTCAGGAAACATTAGTGACTTGCCGACCTCTGCTTGCTCCTTAAACGGAACAGTACCTGGATCATACACGTCTGATCACAAGAAGAAAAGGAGAGAAATACTCCGGACTCAGGACACTCGTGTATGTGAACTGGTCTAAAAAAGTGACTACAGACTGAAGGTAATCATTAGGAATGTGAGCTTCCAAACACAATCCTGAGAGTCGGATTTGTCAAGTTTTGTTTCTATTCTGAGCAGCATGATGGGTGGCTATGAAGTCAGGAGACTCAAGCACAGGACAGATCAGAAAGTTCATCATGAGCCAGACATGGTGCCACTAGGTCTATGGTGGTTGAAGGAGATGAGCCAGTCGATGAGCAGGAGTCCCGAGGAGTCTCGCTCTCCAGTTCTCCCTCATCCAGACACACAACCCGCATCACCCAGGAGGCGTGTGCTAAGACTGAAGGCTCTAGGCAGCTTTGGGGATGATACATGGCAACCCAGGCTCGTCAACTTCACCCAAGAAAGCACCTTCTTATTCTCCTCCGTTAACTGGGTCAAACTCTTATGTTGTATCGATGGATGGTGCTGTCAACTGCCCTGGCCCACCAGGAAGAAGGGCCAGTCACCATCATTTCTCCTTTTCAGATGTTGCCAGTCCTCTTGGTTTTCATTCGAGCCCAGCCCCATCACAGCCATAAATCCAACTTCAGATTCTGATGAGCCTTGGCTTAGAAGACTACTACGGGGCATCTGATCATCCTCTTTCTGTTCAAACCTTGGCGCCACTCCGGTCTGTCCTCAGGATCAGGAAGATGCAATGACTTCCCCTCCAGGGCCTATGCAATGACTTCCCCTCTGGGAGCCTGTGCCTCCCTGGCCACGTGCTAACTCCCCTCCTGACCGCTCCCTTTCAGGGCCTCCTCTCTCCTGGCCACACCTGCCTCACGCAGAGAGTGAGTTCCCACCCCACCGTGCCTGAGGCTGCACCTGCATACCTGCTGCCGCCTGTCCTCCTGGCTCAGCCTCTATTTCTGCAAAGCTCCAGCGTTTCTCAAACACAGCATGACTGCTCAGGCACTTGCCTTGGCGCAGACTAAGTTCTGTGCCCTGAATTCCTTTTGAATGAAATCCTCACTGGTTAAGGAATCTCAGCTCTTTCTTAAGGCTGATGATAATCCTTCGGAGTCCCTGCTGTTATTCCTGTCTCTATTCCTCACAAATGCTGTCTCCTTTCCACAGCTGGCTGACTCCTAGTCATCCTTCTATGCCTAGCACAGACGCCACCTCCATAAAGCCTTTGTCTAGCCCAATAAAACAATTAGGAATTCCATCATCTGCTTTCAAAACATTTTGTTCTTTTTCCTGTTATGCTTACCATATTATACTGTGGTTTGTAATGTATTAATCCCTTATTGGTTAGGATCTTTTAATTCCTTACCAATTATTATCTTTTAATCTTCTTTGTCTAAATAGAATTTGCCCATATCTCCTGGCATAGAATGATCAATAAATGTTAATTGAGCTAAGCGAATAAATAACTGAATCATTCTCATTTAATTCTGATTTCCATAGACGGTTTGTAGAACTGTTGATTAGAAGTTTCCGGTTTTCCCCCTTCTTTCCCATCTCCTCCCTTCACACACCAGTCCCTAGCTGTTTGCTTTGCTTTTTGTTAGCGATGATGGCTTTTTACCCTATTCTTTAAAATCAATCAGAGATATAGATCTTTCATTGAAGTTAGATTTGGGAAATGAAGTCAGCTTAAGTTGTAATGTTGAAAAGAGAGAGATCCATGGTTGGAATTAAGACCCAGTGATACCACTGACCTGAGAAACGTGTCATTGGGAGCCTGTGCCTCCCTGGCCACGTGCTAACTCCCCTCCTGACCACTCCCTTTCAGGGCCTCCTCTCTCCTGGCCACACCTGCCTCTCCTAAAGTCCCTCTTTCCCAGGCTGATAGAGCATACTCCCTTCCACTTCAAAGCACTCAAAGCACTCGGGAAGGTCCATCTCTCCCACTCTGGGAATGCTTTCCACCCAAAAGCTCACATAGTAACTCCCTGACATGGAGAAATGACTCATGTTTTGGGGTGGAAGAATTTGCTCATTACAAAACCTCAAATAAGAGCTGCTCTCTTTCGTGTAAATAGTAACTTGTTTCTTGTGTCAGTGGCCTTGACCATGGAGTGTACAGTCATCCTTGGGTTTTACCATTCCCATTTGCAATTATCTCTGTCTCCAATTTCTCTTTAGATTTAAAGGCCCTGTTGAGCAAGCGTTAGTTGAAGTAGCCACTTGAACAAGATTTGTTAAGTTGTCACTTGTTTGGGATGACCACTCAGCTGCCAGAATTGGGGGCTTCCACTCACAAAAGTCACACTACATTCTATTTCTCCTTGAGCTGTGGTAGATTTATCCAAGAAGATGAGAATCAAACATCGTCTAATAAAATATACAATATGCTATTCACCTAAAAGTTTTAACTCTGGGTTCTGAAAAAGATTGAATATCGCCACACCCTATTTTTGTAAAAAGTGTCTAGAGAGAGGCAAAAATTGAGACTCTCTATGTGGTAATTTAGACATAGATTACAAGTCATCTATAAATATATACGTATATTGAAAGCACAGGATCATTTTTTAAATAAAAGCAAGGCACAAGCCTTTCTGTCCTGTGCGGTGAGGGGAGATGAGCACAGTCTCTGGCGTTCATTGGCTCCCATCTTTGCTTCTAAAGAGCAGGTGCATGGCCAGATGGTTCTTGCCAACACTCATCTCACACACGATCAGGGGAATGATTAAGTGCCTGTCTTAATAACCCACAGATAGTGGTGGTAAAGTAAAAATAATTGATGATAAACATCTTAAGGGGTTGAATTCTTTCTGCCTCTGTCCCTGAAATGTTGATGACAGACAGAGGATTTACTCAGACTCTGAATCCTGACATTCCCGACAGGCACAGGCACTGATAAGAAGAAGGTGCCCCTTACTTCTAGAGTGTTCCACCTCTGGGTTGTCCTGATGCCTCCGGATTCTACCGAGGTGCCGCTACTTGGAAATTTACTAAGCAAATCTCTCTTGCTTGGTATGCATTTCATTTTGTTAATTAGGATGCATATAACCTGGGCTCAAAACCCCATCAGCTCACATGTGACATGTGGATGCGCCAGTGTTACAGTGCACAATGTGTTCACATTCCTGAAGAGTGTCTGGTACCTCCCAGTCACGGTGCACATCTTGGCAAACCTGGCTTCCTTCACTGTACCCTCCTTCTCAGACAGTGCCCTCCAACAATACTGTGCAAACATTGCCCAGGGACCCGGGTACCCATCACTGACCATTGAGCTATCCCAGGACACACTTTCCTTATCATCTGCAACACTTTCCTTATCATCTCAGTAAACCAGGCAGAACAAAATCAACCTGAGTGAAGCCAAACATGAGTCATAGCCCAAGTGACAACTGCTTTTGTCTCTGATTGCAGAAATATCCATTTCTGTTCATACCAGCTCCACTTCAACACAGACCTGTGTATCCCTGCCCCCAGATTCTAATCCCAAGCCAAGATGCTTGGTGCGATTCATGTAATGGTGTCATTCATACTATTCTTCCACTCTGACTCTGAGACATGCTCTTTATGTAATATGTGTTTCTGATTTCCTATTTGGATACCCACTCTTTGAAGCAACGAACAAGAGGAAATGTGAGACATAAAGACTCTTAAACACCAGCAATGTGCGCCCCGCTTGCCAAAGTGATGAAATGCTAAAAAACAAAACTTCACACAGACAACTTGTTTCAATATAAAAGTGTACAGTCACCACACCCCAAGCTTCCAAGGATAGAGCCAATATACACCTGAGTTTCTGCATGGTACTAAAAGTGCCCTGTGCCTTCAAAATACCAAAGTACTAAAAGTGCCCTGTGCCTTATACAATGTATTATGAGCTCCTGAGTGCTGACAACATTTCTTCTGAATTGTCAGCTAAGAACTTCAATTTGGCTAATCATCTCTCTGTTTTTTTTTTTTTTTGTGTGTGTGTGTGTTTTGTTTTGTTTATGTTTTGTTTTGTTTTGTTTTGGCTAAGTCGTGCAAAAATTCCTAAAGAGAAAATTGATCTAGCAATTTCACGAGCCTTAGTGATCTGGAGATTCGCCCCTGCAGAACACGCAAGTCCCAGAGGTTGTTCTATGAGCAAAGTGCTATTGTAATAGGCTCACATTTTGCTCTCCTTTCTCAGGACCCCCTGGCTGCAGTTTCAGATAAGTTCTGTTGCTCACTTGGTGATCACACGCCATGTCTTTCCGTCTCGATCTCTCATCTCTCTCCAGCCTTTCATGGGTTGGAGACTGGGGCTTGCCCTGTGATTTCCCCTATGATTGCTTCAGAGCAAATAAAACCACTTCATATGGGGCCCTGCCTAGCAGAAGGCCAGCATATTTAGGGCTTTCTGCAAATGTTACATTATAATGACAAAAACGCACATTATTTGGGGAGGGGAGAGAATCACTAATCTAACTTCCCATCTGGTTTGCAGGAAATATTACCCGGGAGCACTTTCCTTGAAAAATGCCAAGTGTCTTTGCTGGTGACCAGGGTTGATTTCAGCTTGATCACATTAGTCTTACTTCTTTCTTTCTGTCACTTTTCTCTTGCTTCAAGTACTCTAAATTTCCAATTAAGATAAGATTTATGGTTTGTTGAAATATTCTCGCTCAGCTGCCTTCCCTCTGCCTCATCTAAAAGGTTGCGTGTGGCTTCATTTAATGCCACTCTGGCTGGGGACGCGGATGTGTTCAGAGATGAGCTCGGATCCCACAACTCACTCCTCTTATTTTTAGCAGGCTACAAATGTCTGTGGGTTTTGCCGTCCACATGCAAAAGCCCATGTGCCATAGGCCTGTTCCTCCCTCGACAATAGCAAGACCAACAACCATAAAAATCAACGTACACTTTTAACGACTGGAATTTTTTTAATGTGAGAAATAGGAAAATAAAACCTAAGCTAAGCACTCTGAAACAAAACAGTGTAAGAAAAGTTAAACTGATCAAGAGAACAGTTATCATGCATTTGTGCCGAGCTGGAAAGAATAGAGGCGCAGTGTTATTCCATTTAACTCTTGACCCTGTGCGATTGCTACAGTTATCTCCATTTTTTATTTTAATTGATGCCACATTTGTAGTTTAGTAAGATGGGGGAAAGTGCATTTGTACCTTGGGGATGATCAACAGTTTTTATGTAACATAGATCATCCTCAGCCCTATTTTTTTCATTATTTATTATGAAACAGAGTCTCACTTAGTTTCAGAGGGCCTTGGTAAGTAGCTGAGGCTGGCCATGAACCTGAATCCTCCTGTCTCATTCTCCCAAGCACTGGTATTACAAGTGTGCACCACTACACCCATTGCATAGACATTTTAAATTGTAGCAAACACACAAACATACATACATACGCACAAAACATAGCATGACAATATACATCGTCAGTGGAACAGTGTATATTCACATTATTGTAAAACACATCTCCAAAGTATTTTTTATTATCTTGCAGAACTGAAGCTCTCTACCCATTAAGACTTCCTCACTGCATCCCTCAACAAGGTTCTGCTAACCACCATTTTACAGTCTATCCCTATGAATATGACTACTCTCGCAGTCAATTGGTATGAGTATAATCATAGCATTTGTATTTGAAGGGCTTATTTCATTTAGCAGAAGGCACCCAATGTCCATTCATGTTGTACAGTGTATCGTTTCCCTTCCTTCTAAGGCTGAATAACATTCCATTTTATGTGTAGTATGTGTGTGTGTGCACGTGTGTACGTGTTTACCATTTTTATTCATTCACCTACTGATGAATACTTAATCTGCCTTTGAGCTATTGTGGATAAAGCTGGTATGAACATGAGTATACAAATGTCCCCCTAAATCCCAGCTTTAGATTCTTTTGGTTTTATATCCAGATTCTCCCTGCCCAGAGGGCTGGATGGCAACCAGAGTACAGGACTCTTTGAGTGCAGAGCCTATGGGCTGAGGGCTGTTGGCATCTGTGCTTCACCAACATCCATCTCACAGAATTCTCATAGATAAGGATTGTTTCTTACCTACTGGCTTCTCCAGGGACTATGTAATCTCATGCTTACTGAGTGTGGAGAGATTCCCTCAGATAAAAGTCCCACCTTATTAATTTAACATGCAATAAACATAAAAGTAATCCTTGGTCCTTTTCAGGAAGGCAAAGTCCTCTATCTGAGATCTTTGACTGTTAGAAGTGTGTTAAATTCTCTCCTCCACCCCCTTAGATTGGGTATCCAAGAGTGTGGTATTAATGAGAAGCAGTGGATGGACAGTTTTATATCTAATTCTCGGATAACTCGTGTATGTATTTAATCCAGTGATTTGCGGTCACTACTCCATTATGGTATTTCTCAATGGTGACAACCACCAAAGCCAGCTCCTTTTCAATCAGGTGGTACAGTGGCATCCTCTGCTCTCAAATGCAGAAGGAGCAGGTCTTTGATCCCGACATTCACTGACAGAGAAAGAGCTGTCCTAGAGTGCGCTTAGCACACAGGGTCAGGAAGTGGGGTTTTTAAAACAGGCCAGGGGTCTACATCTGTTTCCCTGCCCACAGACTGTTTCCTGGAGCATGGCACAGGAGATTATAAATAGTGATGTACAGACTTTCTAAAATTACTTTAGGACTTACGTATTCTTCACACATTCATCTATAACAAGCACAATCCAACCTTGATTTCACAGATATTATTGTAGCACCCAAGCAGAAAATGCTGTGTTTACTTCAAGAAAAAGCAGTGAAACACTTTTTGACAGCTTTGAAAGTAAAATCTCCCAAGAATAAAACTTCAAGGCTATTTTTTTAATAATGGGTTTTGGGGTAGTGACTTTGGGTCTTGGATTTGATTTTTCAGCTATCTGGGGTTTTCCCATATCCTTTCCTTCACATAGCCTTTTCTTCCGATGTTGGTTGCAAGATCAGCACTAGAAAAATTCTGAGCAGAGGGTTTTATATGAGCAGCTGGAAGAAAAGCCCGAATACTATTCAGGGGGGCACCTATATGCTTGGTCCCAGATCTGCCCCCACGGCACCCTCTTTCCCAAGATACCTCTGCGCCTGTCCTTTCAATCTAGCCAATTCTCCAAAAGGACACTGTCCAAAGTCCACCAAACTGGTTATTCTTTTCATCCTCTTGTTTATTGCTCTGCGTTTAAACTTTAACACCGCAGCTTACGTTATCCTCATATGTAAGAACCTCTTCTGTCAATGCAGCAGCATCCCAAGTGGATTGATCGCTAGAGTGAACAGAAATCTCAGAACACATATGTAGTAAGGGGCTTTATCAAACCAGCTTTTAGTCCAAAGCAGTGTAGTCTCAAGTTGCCAAACTGCACATGGGGAGCCAGAGGCACCAACAGCTGGTCAAGTGGGTCAAGAGCTGGAGTCTCAGAATCAGAGGATTCTAATGTCGTCCCTGTCTAAGAGCGAGAGGCCAGGAAACTCTCTAGAGATAGGACGGAGAAGGCTTCATAGCTTCATATGATGAAGGTGAGAAGTTGAGGCACGGCTTCAGGAAGAACTACACATGCCTTCACGTGGTTTTCTCTCTTATCCAGGTGTTGTGCCTCTCAGGTCCTCGCTGCCTACACTCAAGGCAAGACTTCCCCTTCAATCTGCCATTCTGAAAACCGATCATCTCAACACACCCAAAGTCACATCATCTTAGGTGCTTCATGACCAGTCAGGTTGACCATCCAAACTAATCATTGCACTAATTTGTTTTTTTTTACTTAGGATGATTTTTTTTATTAATAAAATGAACTTTTAACAAGCAAATCCAATTGAAAAATAGTAAATCAAAATAACAAGTATAAAGATGATTCAAGATTTTTGTTACCAGAGTATACTGTAACTAAGATCTGGGAAATGCATACTATAGAAACAGAACATATACTTGATGCAGAGAAATAGTTAAAAGAAACAAAACGGGCTCGGGAAGGTAACAGCAACTGAAGTGCACCCTGATCTTTAAAATATGGTCCAGGCTTGTAACCTGTTTGCTGGTGCTGGGAAGGAGAGATGCAGACACGCACACATTCTTTTATTTATTTATTTTTTTTAGTAGAAAGCAGTCATTTCCTTGTGGTGTTTAATAAAAGCCAGATACTCCCTCACTAGTTCCTCATCAACACTAGTGTCTCCCTCCTGGTCCGTGTGGATGGGATTTGTAGGTTACTGATTACTCTGTTAGGCAGGTGGATGATGTCCCTCCACAAGGATAAACTTTGAAAACTATTGACTCCACTGTGAAGAATAGTAAGTGGAACAGTCCCAAAGAACACCAAGAGGTGGACAGTCTTATTAGGACTCTTTGCTGTTGATAAAGGAATAGAAAGGGTCTCCAGTGTTCTTCAGTTCAGAACTTAACTAATTCTTAATATGTTTCTTTCTGACACACTGAGAAGAGATGGAGCCCCTGAGGAAAGACCCAGGATGGTCACCTTATGACTTTACTTCCTGTAAGTCTCTCCTTCCGGCCCTTCATCCACAACCACCTCGTCATCCCCTCTTGCTGCCTGTCTTCACCAATGTCTTCCCAATTCAGTGACTCATCATCTATTTGCAAATATCTTCGTGCCACTTAATTGCTTTCTGTTAAGTCTGCTCTAATACCAAAAACAGAGTTGAACTGTCTGGCATCCAAAACTTCAATACAGGTAATCGCCCATAAAATTGCTACCACATACAATGCTGTAGAAAGCTACTGAGTATTCACCAGATTCTGTTAAATCTAATTAACTGAAATCCTTTAAAATCCAGTAAGATTGTTCATAGTTAAAAACACAGAGTAGTGAGCCGGGTGTGGTAGAACACACTCATAATCCCTGCGTTTGGGAGGTGGAGACAGGAGGATCGTGCAGGTTCAAAGCCAGCCTTAGCTGGCTTCTTAAGAGACCCTGTTTCCAAATAAAAAATATAAAATAGGTCTGGGAGTGTAGTCCAGAGGTAGAAGGCCCCTGGGTTTCATCCCCAGTACCACCAAAAAAAATATATATATAGTAGTGAATAGTTAATTTCTTAATATGTAAAGTGCTGCTAATTTGCATAGTACTTTTATTAGCTAAAGATTAAAGATTCAGATAAATTTGCCTTGATACATGGAAGGCCAGCTCTGCAATGAAAATAAGTAACTCCTATTTTGGTCCCTAATATCTTTCCACTCTGGAAAAATATTCAAGATATAGGGAACCTCAGAGAACTCTATGCAAGGTGATGATGGGTGTCTAAAGACAGTCCAGCATCTTGTGAGTGAAATCCATGTATGGATAACTTTTAATATTTCAGGAAGTCTCTCTATCATTTCATGCATCAATCACCTTTAATACTTAATGCTCTGTCACAGGTATTTATGGAGTAAATTTCCAATCAAAGAATAGCTTCTTACTAACTCATGCAATGTGAAGAAAGGTCATTATTGGATTATGGTGAAGAAATCATGGTTTTGTGCTGCTGGGACTCAGGAAGTGCTTGACTGCACCAAATTTGACATTGTTAAGTAATTTTTAAAGAAAATACTTCCTGTGCTGCTTCATTTCTGGGTATTTTGGTGCCCAGTTGCTCAAAGGAGACCCAGCAGGGTCAGTCTGGAGGAAGCTGAACAATGGTGTCAAGCACCTGTCTTTCGCATCATGGCAGCAGCTTCCTCCTTCAAGGCATGCAGCAGAGCACATCCTCAGATGATCAAACATGCTGCCCACAAATAGAAAGCACCTCTATCCTCAGTGAGCCCGAGGGAAGGATCCAGGAAGTCGGAGGTTCTCCTTGCCCAAATTAAAATAGTGTGGGCGTCATGCCTATTACAGCAAGACACTTGGTATCTCCTTTACCTTGCTTGGCTGAAGTGACCCCTTTTGTCTGGGGTTACACAAAGTTACGGTCTCACGACTTGGCTGGCAGCAGGTGCTTCGGCAAGATGAGGATTCATGTTCAGTGTAATACTGTGATATGTGGGCGACTTAGGAAGCTTCTTTGAGTTTCACTTTACAATAAACTATTCAACTAATAAAAAATTCAAATAATTCTTTGTTCACACATGGATCTATTTTTATTGATGTAAAGGCCACATAGGGATAGTGAGGGGGCTGGGTGGGTACCAGAGGGAAACACACAATGGATGCTGTGTGCATGTTTGTAGAGTCACTCCAAACATCACCACGATGTATAATTATAATGTACAAATAAAAAAATTAATAATGATGGTAATATAAATGTTTAAAACTATCCCAACTATTAATGAGCTACTGTCACAGTTCTTTATAGAAGTCCAGTAACTCTTCATTTCTTTCTCTATATTTATTTGCTTTATTTATTTTACAGGCATTACCAATGAGTGTAAAAGTATATCTGAAATGACCTTCCAAAGAGACCAAAAATAATTACCTCATTTTCCAGAAGAATGTTACATAATTCCCCTGTAAGCATTTCATGGTCAAATTAAATGCCTATTATTAATTTTCACAATAGACACCTCTGGACTCCAGAGAGGATGGAACTGAGACCTGGAGGTCAAGGGACTTGTCACATATTACAGTGACAAACAACAGAAGACTCAGGACTGAAACTGAAGTCTTGTGTTCCCCAGAAAACATCTGCTAAGTAGACCTGGTTTCCTCTCCAGTTAATGTGCATTTTTCTAGCAGAATGTGGGTAGACTGGGTGGCAAAGAAAAATGCGTCCAAGTTAATCTCCACCTTAGTGAGCACCCTTTCCGTCCACACATGTGAACACACCCAGGGCTTGGTCTGCTTGTGGGTTATTCCACAGCTGTCAGATGAATCAAAGACCCACATGCAAAACACAGCACTTGCAAACTTTATGTGATGTGGTTTTGTCATCCTTCCTAGAGGACTTGGGATCTACAAAATAATGAATGGATTGTGCTGGAGACTAAGAATAGTGTCTTCATGTGTGACAAATGTAATCCCATGGAAAGAAACAAGCTGGTTTTCATGTCTTGAAAAGAAAATATTACTTACAGCAGCCTTGGATTTCTACAGAAGGAAAACTTGGTTGCATTTCTCATGACTGCATGCTCCTGTAAGAGCTAGGGCAGGTCCTGTAAGAGCTAGGGCAGGTCCTGTAAGAGCTAGGGCAGGTCCTGTAAGAGCTAGGGCAGGTCCTGCTTCGTTTTATGTTTGATGGAAGCCTGTGTCAGACAGAGCTCTGGAAGGGAAAGTGAACACGGTCAGGCTATAGATACGTCTGAGGACACAGCACCAGAGCCAGGAAAGGGCATCAATTATAACACAGTCCCTTTTCTGGGGGTGCAAACACAGAGGAGCTGGAGCACAGTGGGAATTGGCGGCCCCAGGGCCCCCACGGATCTCTTCTCAGGCCAGGAGCACAGTGTCAGACCAGCTTCTGATTTCCCCTGAAAGCTCTGCTTCCTTCTTCAAAATGGCGGGAGATGAGAGTGGAGCCACAGAAGTGGGCTCAGAAGTGGGTAATTATGCAATTACTCTTCGTATCATTAAAGGATTCTGGCTTCCTATTGTGGCCAAGTCTTTGTAATCAGACCAAGAACTCAGTAAGAATGGCATTAGGGTACAGTTGGCCTGCTGTATCTACAGGTACCACATCTGGAATTCAACCAACCACAGATCAAAAGTATCAAAAAAAATTTGTTTCTGTACTGACCATGGGCAGTTTTATTTTTTTCATATTCCTCTAAACAAAATAGTACAATCACTTACATCGCATTTCCATTGTATTCAGCACTGTAATTTCACCTGGAGACGGTGAAAGTGTGTGGGAGGATGCCTGTACACAGGTCAGATGTGAACACTATTCCTTTTTATTTAAGGAACTTGAGCATCCATGGATTTTGTTACCCTGGGGTGGGAGGCAGGAGTCTTGGAGCCAATCCCTTAATACATTGAGGGATGATTGCTCTTCTTGATAGTAATAATAGTTATACTATTTGTTAAATTTTTAAGCCAAATCAGGCATAAGATTATGTAGTAGAAATATTGCAGCACAAGCACGCATGTTGTGCTGAGAATTCAGGTTCCAGAGACCTGTTGCAGACAGGAGTTTTGGGGCGGATCTAAAATATGGGCTCTGTCCAGGAGTCTCCTAGAGTAACTCTACTCTGCAATCTACAGACCCAAGTATTTTCCAAATTGCTTTATCTTTAAAAGGCAAAAAATGATCATGGTTTTTATTCAGGGCTATTTGAAGCATTAGAATAAATCCTATATTATTTTTCTTTTTGGTACTCTAGAAAAACAGGAGTTTTAAATGTCTGAAAAATACCATGCCTTTGAATAAGCACATTAATAAGATTATAATGATTGCATGCACGTCCTGGGAAGGACGGATGTGGAAAACAGTGGGAGAGGCTGAGAGATAAGCTCAAAGCACCTTGTCTCATGCTCGTTCCCCTCCTCAGTCTATAAATAAAGGGGTATAGGGATGGAGATAGGGCCACAAAACAGATGTTGGAAGCCTGGATCCTACTAGTTTTGTGATAGCCGATAATGAAACACTTGGGTCTTTCCTGAGATTTTATTCCCAGGTGTACTGTGCTTTGTTCTCCTTTGAAGTCTCACACAAGCTCCTGGCCTGGTGGCTGGGGCCAAGCTCCCACAGCAATTGTAGAACCAGGCTCCCAGTCGTAGGATGCTGTCACAATGGTTGCAACAGCAGTTTTGCATTTGAATAAGGCACCAGTGCTCCAGTGAAAGATAAAACACAGGCAATATCCTACTTGACCAGTTGCGGTTCCTAAATAGGAATGGCCCTATTACTGCTGGGAGATTCATCTGGAGAATGTGATCATTCTTGAACTCAGCTAGTCCATCAAAGCTCCATGCTGAGGCTCTGACCTGAGGCCCTGTGTTTCTACATGAGGCCAGGGGAGAGTAATAATGATATTCACCCCCAGAAACCCAAGCTACTCCTTAGTTACTATGCAATGCTTCTCTAAGGAACATCTGCAGCAGTGAAGAGAGAGGGCCCATTTAATGTCCCACATCCTACGGAACACAGTGTGGTTTACACTGTTGAACATGCACTAGGCTGCAGCTAGATCCAGTTCTCTTTTTCTGAGCTGCATCTACACAGCCTGTGAGGACTGTCCTCTAGATTTCAGTCGACTGAAGATTCTCAGAACAAAGTTTCAGTTGAGCTGTGTGAAAGTGTAGTCTTTTTAACTAGATCATAAACTCATTTAACATATATATATATGTGTGTGTGTGTGTGTGTGTGTGTGTGTGTGTGTGTGTGTGTGTGTATATGTCTGTACACATATATAGTAGTACTGTCTGTAGTTATTATTATAAGGACTATTATAGTTACTATTATAGGAACTAAGAAGCAAATATTTATGAGGTTTTAGTGCTTTTCACCCAATGTTTTTATTATTATTATTATTATTATTATTATTATTATTATTATTATTTATTATTATTATTTTGGTGGTACTGGAATTCATGGAAACCTTTCTATCTCTGGGATACACTCCCAGACACCTATTTTTTATATTTTTATTTGGAAACAGCTTCTCTGAAGCAAGCAAGGCTGGCTTGCTTCCAACCTGCATGATCCTCCTGTCTCCGCCTCCCAAGTGCGGGGATTACAAGCGTGTGCCACCACGCCTGGCACACCCAATATTTTAAATATACTGTTGAAGGAAGGGAGAAAGATGGTGGCAGCCACAGTCACACTGGAGATATCGGCCGCCAGTAAGGATAAGCTTTCCTTGGGGAAACCCTGGACACCAGATTTTGGTTTAATATCAGATTGGGACAACTTAAGGAGACACTTCCAGCCACAACTTCTTATCTAGAATACAGGAGAGAGAAGGGGTAATGGTGGAATTGAAAGCAAAATGACAAGGAGGCACCAGCCAAGCAAGAAAAGCAATTTTTGGAAGATCATCCCAGAAGGGATTGGAGAAAAGACCACTTCAGCCACGCATGCTGGGGATGCTTAACATCATATCTTGTAAGAAAAATGACCTGGGTGTGGTGGAGAGGCAGAGCAGTGCCAGGCGGAGAGCCCAGCGTACGTCCCAGAAACTCAGTGTGCCTGGCCACCATGCTCCTATACTGTGCCAGGGGCCATGGTACGCCCGGAACAGCGAGAGATAAAATTCATTGCTGCTGAGTGCTAGATCTCAAAACACCTTCAAATAAATAAATAAATAAATAAATACATACATACATAAAATATTGGTGAGGGACCAAGATGGTGGCAGTGGCAGCCAGGACTCAGGAGATGCAGATGGACTCTATCCAATTCACCTGGATCCTTTGGGAGGAGAAATCCCTGCAAAGGGGGACTGCCCCTGCTGCACAGGCTTAGGAATTCTGGGCCTCATGCCATGTGGGGAGGGAGCTCAGTGGAGAACCAGGCAGAGGCGGCCACGCGGTGGCACCAATGGCACAGTGGCTCCAGTGGAGCAGCAGAGCGGCAGCACCTGAAGAGAGGCGGAGCGGCAGCACAGCAGCCCTGGAGGAGCAGCACAGTGGCCCTGGCACTGGTGCTGGCGGCAGAGGTGGAGGCTATTATTTTGGAGAGGCAGATATCTGATTCAACCCAATTTGATTTCCTGAAGAAATTGCCCCAAAGGTAGAATTTGGAGGGGCAGACAGATCCAGTCCAGTCCATCTTGAGCTTTCAAGGAAATCTCCCCAAAAGTAGACTGGCTGCTTCTGCCACACATACTCAAGAAAACTGGATAACATGCCAAGTGGCCAAAGGGTTTGGGGGGTATGAGAGGGAGCCCTGCATAGCACAATGGGCCTACATGCTGCATGTTGTGGGAGTCATCAGCCCTCATGGCCACCGCGTTCTTCAGTGCAGAGTGGGAGGCCAGGGTTCACGTGGAACAGCAGAGCCTGCTTTTCAAAGTGAAGCTGTGGACCTCTGCCTTTGGAAGGAAGACAAAATTTATTGCAACTAGAAACTTGGGGTTCCAGATTTTTTTGATGGTACTGGGGTTCCTGGAAGCCCTTCTACCTTCGGGCTATACTCCCAGACCTATTTTATATTTTTTTATTTGGAAACAGAGTCTCTTAAGCCAGCGCGGCTGGCTTTGAACCACTCCTGGCTGGAGTTCCAGCTTTTGAAAAAGACATGCTCTGCTTTCTCATATTAAAAAAAAAAAAAAAAAAAAAAAAAGGAAGAACGCCGGGCGTGGTGGTGCACACTTGTAATCCCAGTGCTTGGGAGGCAGAGACAGGAGGATCATGCTAGTTCGAGGCCAGACTCATTGGCTTAAGAGACCCTGTTTCCAAATAAAAAGATATTAAAAAAAAAAAGAGTCAGGTCTCCAGGAGTATAGCCTGGAGGTAGCAGGGTTTCCAGGAACCAAAGTAACACCAAAAATAAATGAAATAAATAAATAAATAAATAAATAAATAAATAAATAAATAAATAAGAAATAAGAAAGAAAGAAAGAAAGAAAGAAAGAAAGAAAGAAAGAAAGAAGGAAAGAAAGAATCATCTGTAGACGACCTGCTCATAGTGACAGAAGCCAGAGCCTGATGCACAGCAAGGCTGGTGCTGGGGACTCTGAGGCCAGGATAGGAGCCTGCCAGGCTGATAGGCCAGTGCCGAGGCCAGGCAGGCCAGGATTAGAGCCTTCTGTGAGGAAAGGCTGGTACTGGAGCCTCTGTCTGAGACCAGAATACAAACCTGCCCAGGTGTGAGGCCGATGCCAGGGCCAGTGAGGCCGGGATCAGAGCCTACCATGAGGTAAGGCTGGTGCTTGGGCCTCTGAGGCCAGGATCAGAGCCTGCCAAGGGGTTAGGTTAGTGCCGGGGCCACCAAGGCCGGGACTGGAGTCTGCTGTGAGGCAAGGCCGGTGCTGGAGCCTCCAAGGCCAGGATCGGAGCCTGCCGAGGGGTTAGGCCGGTGCCAGAACTAGCGAGGCTGGGATCGGAGCCTGCTATGAGGCAAGGCTGATGCTGAGGCCTCTGAGGTCAGGATCAGATCCTTTTGAGGAATTAGGCCAGTGCTGGGGCCAGCAAGGCTGGGATTGGAACCTGCCATGAGGCAAGGTCAGGGCTGGGGCCTCCAAGGCCGGAATTGGAAACTGCCAAGGGGTGAGGCTGGTGCAGGGGCCAGTGAGGCCAGGATCGGAGCCTGCCATGAGGCAAGGCCATTGCTGGGTCTTCCGAGGCCAGGATTGGAGCCTGCGGAGGGGTGAGGCTGGTGCCAGGGTCAATGAGGCCAGAATCAGGGCCTGCCATGAGGCAAGGCTGGTGCTGGAGCCATCAAGGTCAGGATCAGAGTCTGCTGGGTGGCCAGGCCAGTGCCAGGACCTTCAAGAGTGGGATGGTAACTTGCAATGTGGCATACACAGAGAAATATCACAGAAAATAAAAAACCAGATGCTTTCTCTAATATGCAAAAACTAGAAAGAAATGGTTAATAGGAGGAGATCTAGTTGAAGAAAGGGCCCTCTAGAGGAGTAGATAAGGTGACCAATCAGAGGGGATGGGATGGGGGAGGATGAAATCTCTTTAAAACTCAAGATGTATGTAAACAAATGTATCAAAGTTAATCACTAAATCAAACATGGGAGTGCATGGGATTGAGGGAGGGGGAGGGAATGGGATGGGGATTGGATAAAGGCTAATTGGATGATGTGTGCTTGTATATCCTCACAAGTCTTGTATTGCATTGTGATGTATGACTACAATGTACCAATAAAAATATATATAAAATAATAAATAAATAAATAAATAAATAAATAAATAAATATACTGTTGAAGATCTCATCATGATTTAAATAGAAAAAGATGACCTGGGTCTATCATGCTCATGTGCATAGACATACACTCAAGCTAAATATAAAACTACTTATTGACTCTATTTGTTTCCCTTCTCATGTTTTGTTCTTTTAGTGCCACCATATTAATATATAAAGATTCACCAAAACCCCAGTATTACTTTTCTATCTATAGGAATATCTTATGCATGTTACAACTTAGCCAAAGCCATTCAGGACCATGTATTTTTCTACTATTTGAGCTAAACTGAACTCTGAAACTTGGAAGCACTCAAGAATTCCATCTGTAAAATATCCAGGGATTTAAATAAAGTTCATGCTAACATAACTAAGATCTACAATTAGCAAGAGACAGCCTTTTACTGCTGCTCTATGTAATACAAAAACAAAACCAGGAAGCACCTAAGTCAACCCAGTCCATCCCTGAAAGCCTTGGTAATTATGCTACCCAGACACTTATCATTCACCCACAGTGTGAGAAAACTTGACTGATAAGCAAGGTGCTTCCCTTGGTACAGTGTGATGTTGGAAGGTGAATCCCTCCGTCCATCATTTTCTGCTGGGTATTGCGTTGGAATGTCTCTTTGTGGAAACAACTGATTTTCTAACTGGCTTTTCCACTTTCGGAGTACTTCCAGGAAAGAAAATGCTTTGGTGATGAATTTTCAGTTATTAAAGAAAAAGAAAAACAATGGCCAGAGTGGTATGCAGGACTTGCAAGAAATTCTGGAAAACATAATTAGTATTCATTCACTCATTCACTCATTCTTTAAATAGTTATTTACTGAATGTTTTCAACTGCCTGCAGCCATTATAGTAGACTGGGGAATAGAGGTTTTAAATTATACCTGTAGTTAATCCCTTACATATGTGCATATTAAGTGAAAGAAGGATGACTAATAAAAATAAAGGAACTAGGTCCTTTAAAAGATATTTGGGAAAATAGAACAGAGTGTGTGACAGAGTCTGCCAGTGCTGCATCTCCAGAGGGCCACTGGGGCTACTCACCTCATCCTGCCGACTACACCAGTGTCAGTGGCCAGCTGTGACTGCAGTGGAAGTTTAAGCAGTGAAATCCCCAGAAAGAAGAAAACACCCATAATCGCCATCAGAAAAACAGCAACTTTATTTTACAGACCAATTCCTTATATAGGGTTCTAGACAAAATGGCTTAGGTCCATGCCAGTGTAATGTGTGTCTCCATGTTGTTATTTACCTAGTCATACTTACATAAGCACACCTACATCTGGGGCTGCTCAGAATGACATGCCTAGCCATGCTTAAATAAGTGAGCACTTATCTGTGGCTGCACAGGGTGAGCAGGGCTATTTCCTTATCACTAGCCTGTACTTCCTCTGGGCCCCACAAAAACTATAATAAAATGAGCTTGGGTTATAGCTAGGAGGTAGAATGACCCTAGGTTCGATTTCCAGTGCCAAAAATAATAAGTAAATAAACAAATAAATAAATTGAAGATTTACCTGAGACATTTGAGAATACAATTGTTTGATAGTAGTTATCCAAAGGGGTATGAAGTAGGGAAAGAGATATTTGAGATGAGGATATAAATATTGGACATTTAGGAGCATTGTGCAAATTAACAAATATAAGTTCATTTTAAACATCTTTCTAATTTCTTATTATTCCTAGATACACTTAAGGCTATGAAAACTTAGATAAATTTATAAAACCCAAATGTTTAAATCCAATTTATCAGGGTTGAGGAAAGTCAGCTGGTAACATAAAAAGAAAGATGATGAGATATTGTTTCTGGCACACAAAATTAGTATGTGGCCTTCGGCAGGTCTAAATCTTGACTCTACTCTTGTTGGGCAATCTGTATATATGTGTGCTTGTGGAGATGCATTTCAAATAGACCTGGAAGCAAAGGGGTATTAAGTTTATACACCTCACTAGGCAGGTAAAACATATGCTGAGCGAATTCTTTCAGGTGTGGTTTTCTTAATTTTGAAAAGAAATGTTTACAAGGTCATCTCATTTTAAGTCCATGTCTACAATGCAAAGTCAAGACTTCTCATTGGTTCAATGAGACTTAGACCATTTGGTTCATACACAAATCCCTAGGCCAGGGCCAAGGTACTGAATTGCTAGCGATCCATCCACTGTGGGGAACACCACCTCTTCTCTGAAGCTTGTGGCTGTCTAAATTTATAAGCACTAATTTTAAACTATTCATCTCATTTCGTTTCCTGCTATCTCCTGACATCCTCATAAGGAACATCTGGGCTTCAAAAAACATCTTGGTTCAAGAAAATTTGATTTCAATTCATACTTCAAAACATATTTGTTGTAATCTAACAGCAGTGGTAAAGTGAAAAACTCAAAGGTTGCTTTAGCCAGTGACATTTACAAATAGAATACTTAAAATTATTCTTACATTTATTTGTTTTGTAAACAAATATCTTTAATTATTGTTAATTTTTTATTTTGTTGATAATAAAATATTTAATGTTCAGCAAAGTTTTCAAGAAAAATATGTCTTAAAAATTTAGATAACATATTAAGATGTAGAATATATGTTTCTGTATCTCCTTTTTTTTAAAACTTAAGTGATGGTGAGTTTATTTTTTCAATAAAATGATTGCCCACACTAAAGGCAATATCTAGCTGACATCATAGGTTTTCAAGATGAAAAATGTTTTCTATTTCTGCTAATCTGAGGGCAAGAGCAAAATGCTTTAAAATATTATGTATTTAAAACATAAATTGATTGTAGTGGCCCATGTCCATAATTCCAGTACTTGAAAAGCTAAGGAGAAGGATCACAGGTTAGAGATCAGTCTCAGCAGTCTAGCAAGACCTTGTTTCAAAATTAAAATAAAAAAAAAATTAAGACTGATAGTACAGCTTGGAAGTAGAATACCCCTTGGTTCAATCCCTAGTTCCAATGAGTAATAGTAAGTAAGTATATAAGTAAATAAGTAAGTAAGTAAATAAATAAATATTTAATTTTTTAAAATCTTTCAAACTAGATTTTCATCTTCAAGACATTTTGAGGAGAGGGGATAATGCTAAATGACTTTGCAAAAGATGGGGCTTTGGGGCAAGGCTAGTGTGCCATAAATTTTTGTCTGGGACAAAACCATAAGTGTCAAGAACAAATAGAGTTCCCAATATTGATTCATTATAATAAATAAAATAATCACAGGGAGAGGCTAAACTCAGAAATCTGGGAGAATCTAAAGAGATCAGGTAACACTTTGCATTGTTATCTAGAGAACAGAAATTACATGGCTCTTGAAAGCAATTCCCATATTAATTTGATTCTAGTTATTAGAAATTTCATCCTGAAAATCCTGGGTCTTCCATGAGCGCGTGTGGCATCCGATCTGCAAGAATTTGTTTGTTTGTTTTGGGTCTGACTTTAACACGGATTATGTTTCCTCATTAGAATCAGCTATTGTAACCACTTGGCATCTGACGGGCCCTGATTGGCTCTGACTGGTCTCATTTAATAAAGGGCTTCAGCTTCAGAGTTGGCAGTGCTGATGGAATTGGATCAAATGGGGAGGGAGAGGGCTTGATAAAAATTAAACTTTGCCAAAAAGGTGAGGTACAATTGTTGTTTTGTAGGATTTTTATGATGTCATCATGTCTTTACAATGTCAGTCACTGTAACTAAAGACTGCACAGAACCAGTACAAAAAAAAAAAAGACAACAGAAAGCTTGCCTAAAGCAATTTTGACTCCAAATATAAAAGTAATGAACTAATGCTATTGAAATGCTACTTCATTGAGCCAAAATTCTAGCACAGAAATTAAATGTGTTCAATAGAGTGTTATGAAATTAAAACTTTGGGAGTTACAAATATTGCAGAGTCTTATTTGCAAATACCTCATTGGCACTGAAAATATACATCTTGGTGAAAAGAGCAAATATTCCCTTAAAACAAGATGAGAAAGTATTGTCCAAAATTTTTAATCCTAGGGGCAGTTTTTTTTTCCTGAATTTTTCATATGTCTTATTTGAATTTACTAGGGCAAATGTATTTAGTTTTCCAGTCTTTACTCATAAGTTGATTTCATAGCCATTCTCTTATAATACCCAGACATCTCCAACTCTACCTCTCTTGTAGACTGATTTCAGACCACACTGTAATGTGCATGCGATTCACTTGGGGATTTTCTAAAAACACATTCCAATTCACAAGGTCTGTGGTGCTACCTGAGATGCTTCATTCCCAAGGAGCTCTCAGAGATCTCAATGCTGCTGGCCTGAGGACCGCTTTGAGAAGAAGGTCATCAAGGACTCATTGTCTGCTCCAAACTTGCTTCCCATCCTGTGCCCCATCTTTCAGACGAGGACATTATTATTCATCTGTCGGTGTCACGGTATACTTCTCTTACATCACTACCACACATATTGCCCTCCATCTCTGACACACTACAGGCAAATCCTGTGTGATGCCCACCCTGTGTATGCAAACATGGACATCTGGATCGGTGTCTCTGCTCTTCATTCACTTACCTTCCAACATTTGTTCCAGTACTAGACCTCATCATACGTGCCCCAAAATTTAAATTTATCTTTTTACATAATCATTATTTTATTTCAACAATATTTTATTATTATTTCTTTTATTGCAGAGCTAGGGACTAAACCTGTAGACATTCTACCTCCAAGCTATACCCCCAGCCTATTTTTGATTCTTCATTTTGAAACAGAGTTTTCTTAAGTTGAGGAGGGCCTCACTAAATAGTTGAGACTGTCCATGAACCTGAGATCCTTCTGTCTCAGTCTCCCAAGTACTACTATGGCAGGCTTCACCATTATTCTTCTCCAATACTGTCCACATACTACAACAAAATGATCTTTCTGAAGCACAATTTTGTATCTTAGTTATACATTGCTTCAAGATAGTTCCTTCAGTGTAAACTTCCCTTTCTCTTTTATAAAACTGCTCACCTCATTCTCACCCGTACCACAACTTACTTCCTCTTTGAAAGTGGTTCCTCTACTATTAATAGCAGAAAGATTACCATTTCCTCAGGACTATCATAATTTTATTAATAACTCTTTCATAATGAAGGTGTGGTGGTCCACACCTGTAATTCCAGTACTTGGTAGGCTGAAACAGGAGGATCAGTTTTAAGGCCACCTTCACCAGCTTAGCAAGATCCTATTTATTAATTTATTAATCCTAGCAACTTTTTATTTATTTCAGTATAAAAAGTAAAAACAGGTTGGGGGTGGGATCAGAGATAAAATGTCTTTGGTTTCAATCCAAAACAAAACAAGGAAAACAAAAGATTCTCATGGATCCAATAACATTTAATAATAATTAGCTATTATATATTTCTCTCTTCTCTAGACCTTACATAATAAAATGCATGCACTGGGTTGTTTATTATTATTATTATTATTATTATTATTATTATCATTATTATTTGTGGTATTGGGGTTCCTCAAAGCCCTTCTACCTCTAGGCTACACTCCCAGATCTATTTTTTATATTTTTATTTGGAAACAGGGTCTCTTAAGCCAGCGAGGCTGGCTTTGAACTTGCACGATCCTCTTGTCTCTGCCTCCCAAGCGCAGGGTTTACAAGCATGCACCACCACGCCCAGCTATTATTTTGTTTTTAAAATGTAACTCAGTGCTTGGCCCTAAGTAGGCTCAAAATAAATACAGCATAATATGCTTTAAAAAATTGAAATGTTCATCAAAACTAATCACCAAACAAGCATGGGATTGAGGGAAGGAGAGGAAATGGGATGGGGAGTGGATGAGGGCTAATTGGATGATGTATGCCTGTATATCCTCTCAAGTCTTGTATTCTGATGTGATATATGATTATAATGCACCAATAAAAATAAATTTTAAAAAATAAATAAAAATAAATAAATAAATAAATAATTGAAATGTTCTAGTTGATTTAATAAGAAAAATTGTTCTCTACATATAAAATAAATATACAAATACAACATTGATTCTAATTAAACTGTATGGTTGCCTCAAACAATTTATTCTATAATTTAAAAAGAAATGCATCCCACCTATTAAAGGTGAACAATTTGAAACACAAACAGTTGAAAATATTAAATCTGAATTTTCAATAAGTATGGTCTTGAATATTTTAAAGTTTTTGATTTCTAAAATCAAATTCATATGAGTCCTTATAATTAGTAAAATTCTATGAAAATAATTATCTTGAAGTAAAGAACAAATTCATGCAAAAAATTCTTGCATGTGCCCACACTGTATAGTTGATCATTTTCAGGGCTGTACCTATCATATCTCAAGCAAAGGTAAGAAATAGTGTGTGCCACAGCATTTCTCATGGTGCTGTGAGTGAAGCTTGGTATTTCCCCAGTTTCTTTTACACTGCAGCAAGATATAAAGATTAAAAAATAAATAGATAAAACTGAAAAACTAAAAAAAAAAAAAGAAGTGGTGTCTAGCCTTTGCAGAGGAGTCATTTGAACAGGAGAAGGATGGTAGAAAGTTCTGGATAGAAAGTTTGAAGGTAACCGTTGCAAGAATAGAAAATAACCAGCATAAAAACATGCCAGTGGTACAGATGTCAAGAGAGCAAGCACTTTCTTTAAAAGATGAGCAAAATTTCAAAAAATTTATTAATTCAAAGCCAACACTAGAGAAAGTACGTAAAGAAAGAAACCATAAAGAAGAAAAAAGAAGCAATGTTCAGAACCAGAGAAGAGATGAATTTGATCAATGGGGCATCTAAGTAAAAAATAAATAACATGATACCAAACAAAAGATAGAACACAAAATGACAGGAAAAAATCATATTTTAATAATAACTCTGAACGTCAAAGAACTTAACTCATCAATCAAAAGACATAGACTGGCGCCGGGCGTGGTGGCACATGCTTGTAATCCCCGCGCTTGGGAGGCGGAGACAGGAGGATCGCGCTAGTTTGGAGCCAGCCTCACTGGCTTAAGAGACCCTGTTTCCAAATAAAAATATAAAAGTGGGTCTGGGAGTGTAGCCCGGAGGTTGAAGGGTTTCCAGGAACCCCAGTACCACCGAATTAAATGTGTCAATGTGGATTAAAAAACATAATCAAAACAAATGCTGTTTGCAAGAAACTTACCTTACAGCCAAAGGCATTAACAGACTGGAAGTGTTAAGCTAAAAATACATCAGAAGAAACAAACCAGTGCACTTCCTTTTGTTAAAAGGAACAATCCACCAAGAAGACATAATGATAATAAATGTTTATGCCCCAAATCTGGGTACAACCACATTTTTAAAACAAACCTTTCTGGACATCAGATCTCAAATAGACCCAAATACAATAATACTGTGAGACATCAACACACCTCTCACACCACTAGATTGATCTGCAAGGCAAAAGATGAGTAAAGACTCTTCAGAACTAAAGAAAACTATAAGCCAAATGGACTATATATATATATATATATATATATATATATATATATAGAGAGAGAGAGAGAGAGAGAGAGAGAGAAAGAGAGAGAGAGAGAGAATATTTCAACCAGGGATAGCAGAATACACATTCTTCAGAGCAGGCCATGGAACATTCTCCAAAAAAGATCACATCCTGAGCCAGAAAGCAAGTACCAGCAAATTAAAAATATATAATTCTCTTCATCATTTCAGTCCACAATGGAATGAAAGTAGAAATCAACAACAGGAAGACCAAAAGGAACTATTTAAATACATGGAGATTGAGTTATACACTACTGAACAACAAGTCGGTAAGATCAGAAATAAGGGGGAAAATAAAGAAATTTCTGGAATAAATGAAAATAGAGACATGACTTACCAAAATCTATGAGCTACTTTGAAGGCGATATTAAGAGGGAAATTTATAGCATTGTGTGACCACATAAAAAGAATAGAGAGTCGCCAAGTAAACATCCTCATGGCACAACTCAAGGACCTAGAAAGACTGCAATAGTCTAATCCCAAAGCCATCAGAAGGCAGGAAATTATTAAAATCAGAGCAGAAATAAATGAAATAGAGAACCAAAAAATATTCAAAGAATCAACAAAAGAAAAAGCTGGTTCCTTGAAAAGATTAGTAGGATTGACAAACCCCTGGCCAACATAACCAAAAGAAAGAGAGAATCAACTCTTATTATTAAAATCAGAAATGAAAAAGGAGACATCACCACAGACAGTGTGGAAATTCAAAGAATTATCAAAAGCTATTTTGAAAATTTATACTCCAATATACTGGAAAACATGGAAGAAATTGATAGATTTCTAAGCACATATAACCTATCTAAATTGAATTAAGAGTACATAGCAAGCTTAAACCAAACAATATCAAACAAAGAAATAAAAACTCTGCCATCAAAGAAAATCCCAGGCCCTGATGGATTTCCAGCTGAATTCTACAAAAGCTTCAGTGAAGAACTAATACCAATCGTTCACAACTTGTTCTGGAAAATTTAAAGAGATGGAATTCTCCCAAATTCCTTCTATGAGGCCAGTATCACATTAGATACCTTAAGAAAGATACCTTAAGAAAGAAAAATTAGATATAAATAAAGATATAAATAAAGATACCTTAAGAAAGAAAAATTATAGACCAATATCCTTGATGAAAATAGATGCAAAAATTCTAATCAAAATACTAGTTCTATGCATTCAAAGCCATATCAAGAAAATTGTACACCATGACCAAATTGGTTTCATCTCAGGAAAGCAAGGCTGGTTCAACATATGCAAACCAATACACATTGTTCATCACATAAAGAGAACTGCGAACAAAAACCACATCACTAGATGCCGAAAAAGCCTTTGACAAAATCCAACATTCATTCATGTTAAAAACATGCAGAAAATTGAAATAGAAGAAAAATATTTCAACATCATTAAGGCAATATAAAACTCAAAGCCAACATCATATTGAATGGGGAAAACCTGCAAGATCTTTCCTCTACAAGACAAGGATGCCCACTATCACCACTCTTTTTCAATATAATCCTCGAGAGTTTTGCCACAGCAATAAGACAAGAGAAGGATATCAAATGAATTCAAATAGAAAGAAAGAAATTAAAACTATTCTTATTTGCAGATAATGTTATCCTTTATCTAGAAGACCCAAAGAACTCAACCAAAAGAGTACTGGAGCTTATTAACCAATTAAGCAAAGTTACAAGATATAAAATCAGTCTAAAAAAAAATCAGCTGCTTTCTTTATGCCAACAATGAATCCACAATGAAAGAAATAAAAAAAAAATTGCATTCACTATAATCTTAAAACCAATGAAATACCTAGGTATAAACCTAACCAAAGATGTAAAAAAACCTCTACAATGAAAACTATAAAACATTAAAGAAGGTCCAGGCTGCAAGGCCCCAAACCCGGGCGGGTGGGCGAGTGCGTGCTGGGCACCCTTAGGTGACCCCCCCCACACCCGGAAGGGCCTGGAGGAACGGGCCACAAGGCCCCAAACATGGGAGGGTGGGTGGGCGCATGCAGGGCACCCTTAGGCCCTCCCACACACCTGGAAGGGTTCGGACGTA
Organism: Muscardinus avellanarius; assembly: GCF_963383645.1. NCBI lineage: Eukaryota > Metazoa > Chordata > Mammalia > Rodentia > Gliridae > Muscardinus > Muscardinus avellanarius. The sequence continues at coordinate 196,567,002 of NC_137787.1, forward strand.
CCCTTAGGTGATCGCCCCCACCCAGAAGGGCCCTGAGGCCTGTGCCGCAAGACCCTGACCCTGGGCGGGGTGAGCAGATGCACGTGGGTCACCCTTAGGTGACCCCACCACCCAGAAGGGCCCAGAGGCCCGGGCCGCAATGCCCTGGCCCCAGGCGGGGTTGATGGGTGCGCGTGGGGCACCTGCCAGTGCCCCCCCCCTCAGAAGGGCCCTGGGTGAAGGGGGGATGGCTTGACCTACCCATGGGAAAGCATGGTACCGGGCAGGAGACCGAGTCTGAGTCCCAGGAGGCCCGATGCCAAACAGAAGGCCCAGCCGCAAGCTATAGAGGCACCCAGCACTGCGGTGCTGGACCAGGCCGTGGTGTGCTTAAAACAGCAGATTCTCCTCTGCATGGTGAGGCTGTTGGACTCTGCTCTTGGAAGGGAGGAAAGAAAAAAATAAATCATCGCTACTGAGTGCCTGATCCCACATCCTCCCCAACACACACATACTCTCTTCTCTTATTTAAAAAAAAAAAAAAAAAAAAGGAAAAGAAAAATATTTGAGAGGGGTTAAGGTGGTCATGGCGGCAGCTAGAATATTGGAGATACAGACAAAACATATCCATCTGAACTGGAACTTTTGGAAAAATTTACCACGAAGGAGGACTGCTGCTTCTCTACATTGTTAAGAATCCTGGACATCACCTCTAAGGAGAGGGCCTACTGGAGACCTAGGAGGAAGGTGGTGGTGGCAGCAGCAGCCGCGATAGCGGTGGAGACTTGTGTTTGGGAGAGGCAGACATCTGATCCAACCCATCCTGATCCTCTGAGGAAATTACCCCAAAGGTCGAATGCTACTGTCGCACATGCTTAGGAACACTGGACATTATGCAGTATGGGAAAAGAGCTTGGGAAAGATTTGAAATGGTAAAGGCAGTGGCATTGGCAGCTGAAAATACTCAGGGGAGGTAGAGATCTAATGTAATACACCTGGAACTTTTGAAGAAATTATCTCAGAGGCAGAATACTACCACCACGCACCCTCGGGAACATGGAATATTCTGCTGGGTAAAGAGGGTGCTCAGATCGGAGCCTGCCAAGGGTTGAGGCCAGTGCTGGGGCCAGCGAGGCCAGCATTGGAGCCTGCTGTGAGGTAGGGCAGGTGATGGGGCCTCTGAGGCTGGGATCAGAGCCTGCCAAAGGTTTAGGTCAGTGCTGGGGCCAGCAAAGCCGGGATCAGAGCCTGCCATGAGGCAAGGCCACTACTGAGGCCTCTGAGGCCAGGATCGAAGCCTGCTGAGGGGTTAGGCTGGTCCCGGGGTCAGCGAGGACAGGATCAGAGCCTGCCATGAGGCAAGGCCAGTGCTGGGGTCTCTGAGGCCAGGATCGGAGCCTGCCGAGGGGTGAGGTCAGTGCCAGGATCAACAAGGCCAGGATTGGAGCCTGCCGTGAGGCAAGGCTACTACTGAGGCCTCCGAGGCAGGGATCGGCACCAGACGAGGTGTTAGGCCAGTGCTGGGGCCAGCAAGGTCGGGATCAGAGCCTGTCATGAGGCAAGACCGGTGCTGCGACCTCCGAGGCCAGGATTGGATTCTGCTGAGGGTTTAGGCCAGTGCCGGGGCCAGCGAGGCTGGGATCGGAGACTGCCGTGAGGCAAGGACAGAGCTGGGACTTGCAAGACCAGGATAGGAGCCTGCCAAGGAGTTAGGCCGGTGCCAGAGTCAGCGGGCCCGGGATTGGAGCTTGTCATGAGGCTAAGCTAGTGCTGGGGCCTCTGAGGCTGGGAGCGGAGCCAGCCGAGGAGTTAGTTTGGTGCGGGGGCCAGCGAGGCCAGGATCGGGGCCTCCCATGAGGCAAGGCCAGTGCTAGAGCCAGCGAGGTCGGAATCAGAGTCCTCCGGGTGGCCAGGCCACTACTGGGGCCATCAAGAGTGGGACTGGAACTTGCAATGCGGCATGCACAGAGAAATAGCACAGAAAATAAAATCCAGATGCTTCCCCTAATTAGCAAGAACTAGGAGGAAAGGGGTAACAGGAGGAGGTCGAGTAGTAGAAAGGGCCCTATTGAGAAGCAATTAAGGTGACCAATCAGAGGGGAGGGGATGGGGGAGGCTGGAATCTCTTTAAAACTCCTGAGGTATGTAAACAATTATATCAAAGATAATCACTAATTAAGCATGGGATCGAGGGAGGGGGAGGCAATGGGATTGGGATTGGATGAGGGCTTATTGGATGATATGTGCTTGTATATCCTCTCAAGTCTTGTATTCCAAAGTGATGTATGATTACAAAAAAAAATTAAAGAAAGAGATTGAAGATCTTGGAAGATGGAACGATCTCTCTTACTAATGGATATGCAGAATAAATATCATCAAAATGGCCATTCTGCCAAAAGTGATCTAAAGATTCAATGCAATTCTTATCAAAATGCCAATAACATTCTTCAGAGACCTAGAAAAAAATCAGTCATAAATTTTATATAGAGAAAGCCCGAGAATGGCCAATGCAATTTTGAGCAATAAGAACCAGGCAGGAGATATCACAATCCCTGACTTCAAATTATACTATAGAGCAATAGTAGTAAAAGCAGCATGGTATTGGCACAACAACAGGCATACTGACCAACGGAACAGAATAGAAGATACAGAAACAAACCCACACACCTATTGTCAGTTGATCTTTGACAAAGGGGCCAAACTCATATGCTGGCGAAAAGATAGCCTTTCAACAAATGGTGCTGGGAGAACTGGCTATCGATTTGTAGAAAGATGGAACTAAATCCTTACCTTTCACTGTGCACAGGAATCAACCTGAGATGGATCAAAGACTTAGAAATTAGACCAGAAACTGTCACGTTATTAGAGGGGGTCATGGGCTCAACACTACAACATATAGGCACAGGCAGTAACTTTCTCAAGAAGACTTCCAAAGTGCAGAAAATTAAAGCAAGAATTAACAAGTGAGATAACATCAAACTAAAAGTTTCTTCTCATCAAAGGAAACCATCAAGAACCTAACGATAAAGTCTACAGAATGGGAGAAGATCTTTACCAGCCAACAATCTGATAGAAGGCAAATATCCAGAATATACAAAGAACTCAAAATATTCTACACTAGCAAAACAACCCAGTCAAGAAATGGGCAACCGAACTGAATAGACACTTCACAAAGAAGAGATACAAATGGCCAATAAATACATGAAAAGATGTTCAACATCACTAGCCATCAGGGAGATGAAAATCAAAACTACGCTAAGATTCCATCTAACCCCAATCAGAGTCGCGAACACAAAGAAATCAAACAACAAATGCTGGCGAGGATGTGGGGAAAGATGAACTCTTTTACACTGTTGGTGGGCATGCAAACTAGTTCAGCCACTATGGAGATCTGAGTGGAGATTCCTTAGAAAACTGGGAATAGATCCACCATATGATCCAACTCTATCACTCCTGGGTATTTTTCCAAAGAGGATGAAATCTGAGAACTACGTTAACACATGCATACCCATGTTCATAGCAGCACAATTCATAATAGCCAAAATATGGAACCAACCTACGTCTCCATCAACAGATGGATTGTAAAATTATCGGAAATACACACAATAGGATTTTACTCAGCTATCTAAGGTTACACAGGTATAAACAGAATCAAGTCCCAAGACCCTGTTTACAGTGTGTAATGACCCCTTTCCTTTCACTACATCTTCTTAATCTTGGGGTCTAGTTGTTCCACAGAGAGGCCCTTTGAGTCACATGGGCCTTTTGAAACTGCCTCAGACACGAGTGCTATCACCAAAATGCTCACTAGATGTTCAAAAAGCACTGTGCTTCAGGCTCAGTTGGGTTTTGTATAAAGGGTTTCTACTTGGAACCATATTGTCTACCATCTTGAGATTCAATTTTTGTTGTTTTGTATTTTGCTTCCTCACTTGGTTATATCTTAGCTAATGAAAAGAATTAGGGGAATATAAAAATATTTTGCATGAGCAGGGGAGAAGAAGGAAGAGGAACATGAGCCAGAGAAGATGGAAGAATTGTCAAAATTGTCAGTAAATTACATCAGTGATAACTACCCAGGTTGGCGTTTTTCTTTAACAAAAGAGCAGGTTCAGTCATCTCATTAGGAGTTACCACTTTTGAAACGTATCTTTATGCAAGAAATCTCTGAACTAATAATGTTCATAGAAGACATAGACTTTTACAGGGTCAGGCACTCTCTCATGGAGTGTCCCTTGTGAAGACAAGCCCAGATTTTTTGCAGAGAACGATTCAAAATTGAACGCTAGAAAGTTAAAATGTTGATGAGCATTTGGACTCAGAACTACACATTTCTTTCAAATGACTCTTCATCTATATTTGGATTTGTTTTCAATTACTGCCACAAAACACTTTCCCCAAAGGACAGGAAAAATATGTGTAATTCTAAAGACTACAGCTATTATTCTGGCTTACCTGTTTAATCATTTGACCATGTATATTCTGTTTTTTGATGGTAAGCCTATTCTCTAGAGATGTGAGATTGAAGGCAAGTAATTTTCTTTAAAGGAAACAAGTAGCATAAGCAGAGTACTGACGGGGCAGAAATCAGAGCTGTCAAAGCCCAGATGCTTATATTTTTAGAACAGGATGTAGCAAAACAGAAGGAAAGGAATCTAGATAAATAACTGAGACACTGTTGGTGACAAGCGCAACTTTTTTTTTTTTTAACCTATTGAATAAACAAGGAGACTGCAATAGTTTTTGGCAAGAACTTCACAGGACAAAGCCGAGCTTCAGAGCTATGTTATTTATGCAGGGATCCAGTCTCTTTCCTGAATGTCTTTATATATAAAAGGCAGACCACTCACAATGGAATATCAACCAGTCTAAATGGAATAGCTTGTTCCACATACAGAAACGGCTGCTGAAATGTATCTCAACAAATTATTTATGCATCTCCACAACTATTTGTCTGAAAGGGACAGACAGGAGCTGAGACTACAGAGACTTTTTTTTTTTATCTTTTATGATTCATGATGGGTACAAACAGGAAGAGGGTGCTTTGAATCCACTTGACTGACATTATCATAATAAATTGCAGTTGGATATTTTCCCTCGTTGTGTTCTAGAGGCACTGACACTTCAGCCATTAGGAAATCACCATGTTCCAAAGGTTCATCTCAAGAGACTAAGACAGCCGGGCCTGGTGGCACACGCTTGTAATCCCTGTGCTTGGGAGGCGGAGACAGGAGGATTGCATGGGTTCGAAGCCAGCCTCAGCTACTTAGTGAGGAGGCTCTCAGCAACTTAGGGAGACCCTGTTTCCAAATAAAATATTAAATAAAAAGGTCTGGGAGTATAGCCCGGAGGTAGAAAGCCTCTGGGTTTCACCCCCAATACCACCAAAAAAAAAAAAAAAGAGAGACTAAGACATAGATAGCCAAAGCTGCAGGGACCTTTTTCATTCTTTCTTTACATTCCCAAAAAGCTGGGTCTTGGCTTGGCCCACAGCCCACAAGAACCTTCCAAACAGCTATCAAGAACAAAATGGGTTTTCAAAGTCTGCACAATAGAATATACAAAACCTCTAGTCCTTCTTTTCAAATATGTCAATAACAGCTGCGTGTTTTTGTGGGTTGTATTTCAAAAGAAAAACAACAAAAAATATTCCACCATTGGCAACTGATAAGGTGTTTGTGAACTGACAGGTAAATTAGGTCGCTGATATCTGTTGTTGTTGTTGTTGTTTTCCCCTCAATATATACCACAAGGCACATCTTGTTAGTGTTTTAACTTTGCCGTCCATTTAAAAGTTGGAAGATGTCTATGGAGAAGAGCATGGCTGAGGGTTAGGTCTGCCTGCATTGATAAAAGTGAGCTCGGGCCTTCACACTTCCATTCCGTGCAGGCAGAAGCTCATGACCTGTCTGCGCAGATGCCAAAGGACACAAATTGGGACTTGCCCCGAGATACGCTCATCGCCAACCGGAGCATGCTGAAGCACTAGTACATCTAATTTGGCATGGCTGGAAGCTTCTAGAAACAGAGACATAGCCTCTGGAGGCCTCAGCATGGTGCCACCCGCCAGGAACCCTTGGAGCAGGTCTCTCAGGTGATTCATAGGGGTAGAACACTCTCGAGCACACGAAATAGCCTTCAAACAGGTCTATCCAGGTTCATCCGTGGCTTCTCACAGAGGTTAATAACACCAGCATATACAGTTTTTTTCAGTCCAGTTAATCCACACATAGACGCACATGGTTAAGAGAATTATCTCTATCTGCAGCGGTGTTTTCTCTGTAAAATGTCAACTGGCAAAAGAAGTGTTCTGATGAATTTATACGCATTCTCACTGAAGATTTCCATAAATAGAGTATGAGTGTACACTTCAACACAGGAGCCATTAGTTATGCATGGCTATTACATAAATCCAGTCCAGATCAAGATGTACAAAATACAAGATGCAAATTATACTTGGCATTTTCAATAGTTAATATAAAAATGTAAATATATCATAAATAATTTTATACTGATTATATGCTCAAATTGCATTTTGGGCATATTGGGTTATTTAAGATATAGTATTAAAATTTAATTTGACCTTTTTTATTACTAGGGTGGCTATGAAAAATATAAATTAATATGTAGCTCCTATTTATGGCTTATATTATGTTTTTATTGGTCATTGCTACTATAGAACACAGAGCCAATTTTCAAGCCTAAAAATATCCACTGTATTCATTTGCACAGTCATGCTGAATGAAATTTAATTTTTCAGCTGGATCAGAAATTATCTCAGCACTTTATACAATCTCAAAATGAGTTTTTGAGATGTTGAATTACGGCTTAATCAATTTTATTCTACATCAGATAAGCTGTGTAACTTTTGTCTGATTGACATTCTCTGAAGAAAAAGTATTATACTATAAATATATTGTAATTAAAATCTGTGTACTGATTAAAAATATACATAGGGTATACTCACTTTGCAGTAGGTAGGATTCTGTATTCAGGAGGGCAGTAAAAGAATAAGACAAATCTCCCACTTTCAAAGTGCTTTTTGTTTAATGAAAGGGACAATCTTACACATAGTTAAAAGTGCCAATAGATAAATAAATTTAAGTGAAGGAAGAGAAATGAGAACAAAATATATGTAGAAACTCATGGAAAAAAATTTCCTCTGTCTTGTGGAACTGAAGATGACCTATAAACTGGAATTTGAAGGGAACTAATATTTTAAAAGTCCTGTTCCATGACAAGCACCTGCTCATATGTCTCAGTCATTCCAACAGTCTAACAACAGGATGTTCTTCTGGTTTTAGACATGAGAATGTTAAGCTATTGAGAGGAAAAAAATCTGCATATAGACAAAGCAAGGGGTGGGAGAGGAAAAGGGTACAAACCTCATGGGACGGACTCTGATTCACATAATTGACAGATACACCACAGTGCAGCCAGGGACACACAAGTGCAGACAGATGCCCTTCACAGCACAAAGTCCATTTCTAAGAAATGCAACAACAACAAAAACTCCATGCCACCAATGGAGTACAACGATCCTGTTTCCTGATCCTAAGATCTGCAAAAATAACCAAACACGCAAAAATCTGCTGCATTCTCCAGGGCACAAATTTCACAGTTTTAAGACTCATTGTCTTGCTAAGACTCAGTAGACATCGAGTTTTATTCACACTTCTCCCACACACCCCAAGGCAGTCCTATAGCCAAGCTGTGTGTGCTTCTCACCAGCGATAAAGTCCAGGGCACTCTTTTCTGAAAATGCCCATACATCCGGAGTCCTCAACCAAGGATCCCACAAAATGAATTCTATAATCTTTTTTTTTTTTTTTGCAAAAGACTGGGTAGTAAATATTTTTTCAGCTTTGCACGCCATAGCGTCTCTGCCATAAGTACTTTCTGTTGCAAAATGAAGGTAGCCATAGAAAATGCAGAAAGGAAGAGGCATGACTATATATATATTACTACACATTTTTATTTATGGACATTGAAATTTGAGTTTTATGAAATTTTCACACATCACAAAATATCATTCTTTTGGTTTTTTCTCCAATGATTTAAAAATGTAAAAATAATTCATACCCTACTGAATCCTCCCTTTCCTCCGTCCTCTCTGTGACAGTTATTTTCAACAAGTCAACTCAGAGCATTCACAGGTTCTTTCAGATGATGTCATTACTGAGAATCTTCACTATTCTGCCACCCTAAGTGCAGAAAAAAGGATAATCCACAAACAGGTAGTAGAAAGTTAAAGAACAGGAAACACAAGGGACTATAAATAACCTATTGAGAAACCTGTAGTGTAGTTGAAGGTTAGGGAAGTTTGGGGTGGAAAGAGAAAGAGCTGAGGAAGGAAAAAGTGCCAGTAATACTATAGCAACCTGTGAAGGTATTCCTACCAATCTTACTAACTCAAGTGGGGATGGAGGGTAAGGGAGAAGGCAGGATGTGAAGGAAATACACCAAGACCTGCATGTACGCCATCACATTGAACCTCATGGTGATGTATATGCGCAGTACACTAATACTTACTCTTTTGAAAAATAAAAACTAAATTCTCCCCTTGAATTTGGCAGGATAAATTAACTAAATGCTTTTCGGTTTGGTTTTCCAGGACTGGTCACCATGTGACCATCTGGGTATGCGATGTTTGATTCACACGATCTAAAATTGTGGTTTCACTATTTAACTGTGTCTATAAATGCTCCACAAGGAAAGCACACACTTGTTTTCCTCATTGGTATTCACTAGCTCCCCAAAGGAGGGAAAGCAAGTCCATACTCCCCCATTTCCAAACACGGAGACTCCCTTTCAGGTTCTAATGCTACTTTAGATTTCCCCAGTAGTCATAAGGAACAGAACTTTGCTGAAAGTCATCTCTATTCAATCCTTACAACAAACCTGGGAGGTAGGTTTTACTTGTACGAATAAAGAACGAACATCAGGCTAGTACAAGCTCAGGCATGAGGACCTTCCTACACTCAGTGTTTTCTGAGTTCCTTCTACCTTGCCCTACAGCCAGCGAATTCCAGACTTGACTCCAAAATCCATTCCGCAATTAGTGGATCCATCCAATTGCTACGTTTGTGTACTTGCTTACAACCAAAGAAGAAACATGGAGGTGCCCAAGTGTAGCTGGTGACTGTCAGTGCTCTTATAGGGGTGAGAGAGGGGCAGAGGTGGTGGGAAGGAATGAATGAGAAAAAGGAAAGTAAGGGAGGTAGACGCAGAAGGAGAAGCACTTTAGCTTCCCATTCCTCCATGAACTAATGAAAAGTGTTTTGGTATTTTGGGGAAAGAATATCAAATAGGCATGCCCTTAAAAAAAGCATTACTCATGGGTCTGTTTTAGGGTTACTAAACTCTGAGAAGAGTTTAAACTAGTAAGTACTGTCTTTAAAGATATACCAATATAATGTAAGAAAACAAGAACGTGCCGCGACTCAGTTCATAATGTTAAAGTTTCATGGCTCTCAATAGTCATCTTAAAATATAACTTTTAGAACTGCATTTACTCCTAAGTAGAAAATATTTTAGTTCCATCGAAAGAATATATACTCTAAATCCCGGAAGCTTTGGTTGTTAATACTGTTGATTGTCCCAATGCATTGTTAATGATGGCAATGTTAACTGTAGTAATCCCACCATTTCTGGCAACTTGTCATTTTTAAGAAGGTCAGAAAAAATAATTCAGCCCAAATATCATCTCAACTGTCAGTCAGATTTCATTGTATTAGTAAATCTGAGATTTAGCAAAAACCTAGGCTACTCTCAATTGATTAGTCTTTTCCTTTTCATCGGACAGTGTTTTTTTCCACATAGAACATTATGGGCATTCTATCTATTGATTAAAACATATGAGGACTTCCCAGAAGACGGCGACCGAGAAAAGCGGGGCTTAAGAGCTCCGCTAACAACCGATATCCATTACCACAAAAACAATGCCTTTCATAGCCAGAAAACACCATCACCAGAGAAACAAAAAAATCACCAGGCTCCAGAGAGAAAGCGGACTGAGAACAGAGCTCAGAGCCACAGAGGAGATACACCGGCCTCACGCCCGAGGACGCAGCAGCAGCGCCATACTGCCGGTGGCAGTGGCGAGTTCACCGGACAGCTTGGTGAGCCGCTGTGGAACAGCCAGGCGGGATTTCTCGGCTCAGAGAGCATCTAAAGCTCCCAGTGGCTGAGCTCAGCACACACTACAGGGATTCAGAGTGGAACTCAAAACCAAGAAGAAATACGCCGGCCTCACGGCCAAGGGCATGGCAGTGGCGCCATATTGCCACCGGCGGCAGCAGCACCGAATTCACTGAGACCAGTACAGCTACATCTGCGAACTCAAGAAAAGTGAGTCAAATTGCGGGCCACAGAGGAGAAATCCCAGTACTGTACTCCCTGGGACTTGACCCAGTGTGGGAGTGGCAGTGGCAGTGATATCACACCATAGGAGAACGTGCAACCTGGCACCCTCCACAGTCTAAAGCAGCCTCTATCGACTCTCTGGGTCGGAGACACTGTGATACAACCCAGTAAAGGAGTAGTGGGGTCTGAGATACTACAGACTCGAGATCCAGAGCACCTTAAGTGAAGTCATAGTGACCCAAGGGAAGAACTCAGAGAAGGCACAAACTTCCGAAATCATGGGAAAGAGGAATAACAATGGAGCAATGAATACCCACAACCCCACAACATCAGAACCCGATAAAACAGAAAATCAGAGATTTCTAGAAGATCAAACCAGGAAAATAACTGTAGAAATAATAAAGGTGTTTCGAAAAGAACTCAGAGAGAGCCAAAAAGAGATAAAGGATGCAATTAATGAAGTAAAGGCCTCAATTCAAAGCATAAACAACCGATTAGACCATATGGAGAACAGAATCTCGCTCTTAGAAGATGATCATTCCAAAAATGAACGCATAGTTTCTAATCTAGAAAAAAATATCCAACAGCAGGAATCTGATATTGAAGAAATATGGGCCCATTTTAAGAGAGCTAACCTAAGAATAATTGGAATAGAGGAGGAAAAAGAAAGTAAAACCAAAGGGATCAACAATCTCTTCAAGGAAGTAATAGCAGAAAAATTTTCCAAACATAGAGCAAGAGGTTGATACACAGGTCCAGGAAACTTATAGAACTCCCTTTAGACAGGATCGGAGAAGAGGATCCCCACGCCACATAATTGTCAAAATGACCAATGTGGAAGCCAAGCAGAGAATCTTAAAGGCAACAAAAACAAAGGGCCAAGTGACATTCAGAGGCAAACCAATTAGAATCACTCCAGACTTCCCAAACCAAGTCATGAGAGCCAGAAGGGCTTGGAGTAACATATTCCAAACTCTGAAAGAAAACAACTTCCAGCCAAAAATTTCCTACCCAGCAAAACTTTCTATCAAATTAGATGGAGAAATAAGAAGCTTCCACGACAAATAGAAACTGAAGGAATTTATGTCTTCAAAACCAGCGCTAGAGAAAATACTCAAAGAGATTAACTACAAAGAAGAAATAGGTAACACACACCAGAACCAGAGAAACAAGATTTTCCATCCAACAGACAACTAAGATTGGTTATCTGTGGAGATTCATTATTTATGTTAGTCTTTTACCTATCTCTAAATGGTATTGTTTGTCTTTATTGTTGTTAATTTTTAGGATTTCTAGTTGGAATATTAATATACCTTCAGATATAGCATTTGGAAATATTTTATCCCATTCTATTAGTAACTTTTAACTCTGTTTACATTGACTTTGGATATACAATATATATATTTTTTTAGGGAGTTTGTATACTCTTCTGTTGCCTGTGCCATTGAAATCATATCCAAGAAATCACTGCCAATTTCAATGTTGTGAGGTTTTATGACCCAGATTTTCTCCTAAAAGTTTATAGTCTTAAGATTTATAATTAGGTCTTTTATCTATTTTGAGTTAATATTTGTATATGGGATTAGGTAAGGGTCCAATTTTATTCTTTTCCATGTAATTATTATTTTTCAACAATATTTAGTTAAAAGATTATTATTTCTACCACCAAATGTTCGTGGAAACCTTGTCAAAAATAACTTGACAATATAGGGAAGAATTTAGCTCTAGGCTTTATTCAACTCCAATGGTTTATATATCTGCCTTTAGAATAGTACTACACTGTTTCAATTATTGTAGCTTTATATGGTTTGAAATCAGAAAATATATATCTTCTAACTTTGTTCTTTTTCAAAATCGTTTTGGGTATCTAGAGTCCATATTCCATATTAGGATAGATTTTTTTTCTGAAAAATAAATATATAAATATATGATAGTTTCACCTAAAAAAATAGACAAAATATATTCTCTGGTAAGAAAGTAAAAAGAAATATTGAAATGTTATCTTTAAGTCATCAAAAGCTTGGTATCAGACAAATGAAACTGTTATGTGAGATTATCATTTTTAATTTTGGATAAATTGCTATAATACTAGATGTCAACCACTAAGCCAAGCATGGGAGGGAGGGATGGGGAGGGAATGGGGTGGGGATCGGGTGGGGGCTGACTGGGCTATGTGTGCATGTATGTCTACAAAAGTTTGTATCCCACTATGATGTATGAATACAGTGCACCAATAAAAAATTAAAAAAATATGAAATAGTAATTCATGTTAACACATATGAAGGAGTATTGTTTCTCATATCAAAATTAATCAGATACATCAATATTTATATGAATCATTTATATTAATGTTGAGAACACAGAAGCATCCAGGGATAATCCAAACCAAGTTATTCAAATTAATAATCCAAAGCAAAATTTGCATTTTGTTTTATGGTTTAATTGAAATATTGCAAAAGCTTCAAACTGACATTTTCATATGTTAAAAGAATCTTACAAAAAAGCTTTAAAATCATGGGGCCTACTTATTTTTATTTCCATCTGGGCAATTCTGATTTCCAACAACCATGGTAATACAATCCTTGCTATTTCCTTCCTTATACTGTGAATATTTGATAGTATGAGAATTCATCAAAAATATGGAAACCATGGTATAAAGAACTAACTTGAACATTCAGGTTTAGCTGACTAGCTAGGCAGTGGCTGACATTCTCAAATCTCAGAAAGAATCCAGGGCCACTGTCTGTTGAATTGAGGAAAATTTCTAAGTACTTGCTTTTAATTCCAGACACTCTATCCCTAGCATGCCTACTGCTGAAATAGTGCTTCCTAGGTCTCCTCCTCCTTTGGTCCAGGTGTGGGGCCAGGCTTCAAGGTTGGAGACACTGGATCCACCAGAGTGAGAAACTCAGTATCAGAACACCTCTTCATACTTTTCTTTCATGCAAGAACAGAAAGAAAGAAAGAAAGAAAGAAAGAAAGAAAGAAAGAAAGAAAGAAAGAAAGAAAGAAAAAGACAGAGAGAAAGAAAGGAAGAAAGAAATGAAGAGAGAGAAAGAAAGAGAGAGAAATAAAGAAAGAGAGAGAGAGAGAGAAAGAGAGAGAGAGAGAGGTGGTTGGGTTCTAGTAGCCTGCCTCAGTCTCTGATCACGAGTCACATTTTTTAGAGATCTTATCAGATGGTATTAATTCATTAATCCTTACAAATTAGAAAGTGCCATAGCAATAATGTTCCAAAACAAATGAATAAATAAGCCGGGCATGGTGGCGCATGCTCGTAATCCCAGCACTTGGGAGTCTGAGACAGAAGGATCATGGTTCGTGGACAGTCTCAGCTACTTAGTGAGGCCCTTTACAACTCAGTGAGACCCTGTTTCAAAATTAAGAAGAAAAAATAGGGCTGGGGGGTGTAGCTTGGAGGTAGAATGCCCCTGGGTTCCAACCCTGGTACTGCAAAAAAATATTTTTAATAGATAAATAAATAAAATCCCATAGATCAAATGCAATACTACTCATACAAACACATGTGAACAATAAAAAAGTTGCCAAGCTGATACTTCCCTCACTTTAAATACAAGCCACATGTTCAGGCGGCTCCTTAGAGGTAATGGTGACTGTTCAATAATGTCTGCTCCTTGAAAGAAACTTGTCATGGAAAAAAGCTTTTGAAAAATTATTCTTTGATTTAAGTGTGGAAATGTAACCAACTACAGTTGGCCCTCCTTATCCTTGGGTTCCACATCCTTGAATTCAACCAACCTTGGATCAAAAATATTTTTAAAAATTGTGTTCATGTTTGCACAGCTTTCTTTTTCTTTATCCCTTAAGTAAAGCAGAATAGAAATATTTTCATAGCACTTATATTGTATCTGGTGCCTAGAGTAACCTAGAGATGGTTTAAAGTATATAGGAGAATGTACATAGGCTATTTGCAAATATTATAATGTTTTACATAAAGGACTTGAACATTTGCAGATTGCATGGCCTTTCATAGTATCCGTGGAAGGTTCAGGAACCAATTCACCACAGAGACTAGGAGACAACGTACATGATTACTAAAACAAAAAGTCACTTATAAACCTTTCAGTTCTACATTCTTAAAAGCAGTGAATATAAAATGTTTGAGACTATTAAATGTTCCAAAATGACAGATTTCAGGGCATCTTGAATTTGTTAAGAGTAAGAAGGTACAAATCTCAATACTTTGCAGTGAGCTTGAAGGGCAAGTGATTAACACCAAGAATGGTGATCATGGTCAGCCTCATTTCACCAAGACTTACTCTGCAGCAAAGCTGACTTTGCTTTCTGCCTCGAGACTGTGTGATGTTTGCCTGTGTCACGGTGACGACCTTAAATCCAAGGATGAGAAGGAATGTCGGAGACGGGGAAGGATTTACACACCAGTGTGCCTAATGCTGGTCTCTAAACAAATCACTCTCGCGTTGCAAAAAATCTCCCCGTAGTAAGACAAATAATCTATCAACTGGATTTGAAAGCCCTGCTCAGAGTGCAAGGTAAATAAGCAGGTTGCTGGGTGGTTAGGGTTAAGACTCAGATGAACAGCTACTTAAAACAGATAGATGTGAATCATCTGCTGAGGAAGGAACTCCAAGAGACTGGAAAGCAGGTGTCGGGAAAAGACCCACCATTGCATCCTGAGGAAGAACACAGAGGCTGAGTTACAACATGCCGTTTATCTCTGAGCTTCTACAACAAGTACGTTTATAATCCTAAAGAGTAAAAGAAACATGCATTTGAAAACAGATCAGTAACAAAAAAAATTAAAGAAATAATGTGACTTAAATTCAAAACTAAAATCAAAAGAAAATATGCTGAATTTCTATAGATAACTATACATTTTCCAGTTCTTTGAGCATAGTGTCAGCAGGTAAATATGGTTAGATTGGTGTTACTCATTAAAAAATCAGAAAATCTAATCATATGTCTCACCGTCAAAAATAGATTGCTACTATTAATATTGAGTAATTTTAATACATTGGAAAAATTAATTTTAATTATTTTATGAACAAAAATCTTTGCAGTGGCCTGGAGGTGTCGCTCAGTGATAGACCACTTGCCTAGTATGTGTGTGGCCCTGGGTTCAATCTCCTGAAACAGAAAAAAACAAAAAAATGTATGCAGTAATATGAGTGTGCATAATTTAGCAAATATTGAAGTACTCTGTAGTTCTTTCCAAAAACTCGAATTGACTAAAATGCACAAAACCAATGTAGAAAACACATTACCATCTTGAAGACAGTCACATCACCCATGCTCATAAGTGAAAACTAAAGCCTTGATTTACAAAGAAGTCAATTGTTTCTTCCTGGAATATTAATATATGTGTATCTTTTAAGTATTATCTCTTTTAAATATGTTGGTTTAAAAGTCTAAGATATATATGACTTAGGGGGTTTCTAAAACGTATATGAATGGGTAGTTGTCTTTTAAATGAAAGTTTTAATGCTTTATATCAAGGTCCTTGTGTGGTAGAATACTCATTTGAGGTGTAGAGGAGGATGGCATGTTAAGTATACAGCTATCGGCCACCTAGACCTCTTCTCATCCATTTTTGCCATTTTTTCATGGCACGCTATCTGTAGCTGGTGGAGCTATCCCTCCTTCGGCTCTCGCTGGCTTTTTCCCAATATTTTTCATGTTCACTTTCTTATCTCTAGCACTTACCAAGTTCCTGGCATCTTGTAGTTGTCACAAAATATATGAATGCATGAATGAAAAAATGTTAAAAATACACCTGGTTCTAGGTAGGTCCTTGAAGATCAGTGACATTAAGAACTTTTATCTCGCCGGGCAGGGTGGCGGCACTCACTTGTCATCCCCGTGCTTGGAAGGCGGAGACAGGAGGATCGCGCTGGCTTAAGAGACCCTGTTTCCAAAAATAAAAAAGTATAAAATAGGTCTGGGAGTGTAGTCCGGAGATAGAAGGGCTTCCAGGAACTCCAGTACCCCCCAAAAAAAACACAACAAAAATAAAAACAAAAAAGAACTTTTTTCTCATTGAGAATGGGGATGGGAAAAGTTTAGTTTCAATCAGGCATTGACTAGGAGCTGGTAGTAACTCAGAAAGCAACTCTTGGTTAAGAGAAGTCCAGCAGCTGGAGATTAAAAAAAAAAAATTCTAGAACATATCTAAATGTTCAATCGGCCAATGGAAGACCACATTTTCTCTAGCAATTACAGAAATGTGAGAGAAATGAAGTACCCCTTTCCTCAGATGCTTCACATACACACACACACACACACACACACACACACACACACACACACACATGCATGCCACAGCCCTTGTATGTGTTGTGTGTGTCTGAGTGTATATTTGCACATGTACACATTTCAAGATATCCCCAAAGATTTTATTTATAAAATTGTAAAATAAAAGCCAAAATATTTATGAGTATTGATAGATGAAAACAGCAAAAGGAGAGGTTCCTTGATTCCTAATGCCTCCCAAGAACATATTTAAGATGTGCTTTTTAATATCTAGGGTTATCAACATGCATTGTTTCAGTCTTTAAACCTCATAATATTTCCAGGTTCTCCAACAACTTGGTGGAATTACATATAAGCCTATCTCTGTCTCTTGGCTTCCTCTAAAAATTATATACAATATATAATCACATATATTAATTATATATTATGTAGTTGTTATATATAACTATTATATATTATCATGAAGGTGTCACACACATTTTGAGTGTCATGCACTCATACACTTTTGACCATTCCAAAGTATTATACTTTTATTCCTTTATTTTATTCTCTCTTTGAGCTCTTTTATCTCCAGTTATGAGGAACTGTGCAGAGGCATATGTGGAGGGGAGACACAAACATCTCCTACATCTAGTTATATAGGATGCTGTTCCTTCAATAAAAAGAAGGAGATGAAATTGTTTCCAACCTCTCTGGTCAGCATTGCTCCTGAAAGCCAGTTCTGGTGGCCACAAGGGAACGTACAAGGGAACAGAAAAGCTTCTCCTTTGCTTTTTGTCCTCTTGAAGCGAAGGAGTCACAAGAGCAACAGATGGTGATTTATGTGTGACAGAAGGGAGGAACCTTGCATCTGATCGTAGTCAGAGGGTCTCTTTCAGGAATGGACAAGAAAGAGCTGGTATTGCAACAAGGGAAAGGAGAAAAAAAGTAGAAATAAGCCAGGCATAGTGGCCCACACTTGTAATCCCAGCATTCAGGAGGCTGAGACAGGAGGATTGCGGTTAGCAGACAGCCTCAGCTACTTAGTGAGGCCCTTTGCAATTCAGTGAGACCGTTTGAAGCTAAAGAATAAAAAAATAGAGTTGGGGGTGTAGCTCGGAGGTAGAATGCCCTGGGTTCCATCCCCAGTACCACAAAATACATACATACATGTGTACGTACATAAAGTAGGAACAGAAGTCTTCAGTAAAGATAGAGAAGTAAAGATAGAGAAGTCTTCAGTAAAGATAGATATTTGATTAGATAGGAGTAAAGCATAAGTAGCATTTTATCTGAAAAATGTACATTAATGCTATTTGCAAATAACAGAATATCTAGTTTCTCACTAGCTCATGCAAAAGAGGCAGTAGAAAGAACTTTAGATACCCCCCAAGTCCCCAGAGGACCAGGAACCTGGGCTTGGACGTAGGCATAGAAAAGTTATGGCCACAACCTCCGCTGTACCAGGCCCTTCCTGCCAGAGCCCAGTGCTGCTGCAAGCCTCTGGTCTGCATCTGTGATACTTAGGAATGAAGTCACAGTGGGAAAAGATACTTGATCAGATGCTTGATAGAAGCTGCACGTGGTGGCGCACACTTGTAATCCCAGCATTTGGGAGGCTGAGACGGGAGGATCATGGACAGCCTCACAGCTATTTAGTGAGGCCCTTTGCAACTCAGTGAGACCCTGTTTCAAAGTAAAGAATAAAAAGTAGAACTGGGGGTGTGGCTCAAAGGTATAATGCCCCTGGGTTTTATATCCAGTACTGCAAAAAAGAAAAAAAGAAGAGGCGTAATAAATCATTGATCTTTCTACTTGTGCCCACTGCTTCACAGGTCCACACTCAAAGCCTATCCAGACACATCTGTGTGCAGAAGCTGTGCCAAATGCACATTCATAATTTTCTGTTATCAACAGCACGTGCCGCCAAGCTAAAGGAGCTTAGTGTATGTTGGGTGTTCAACCACAATAATTTTATATATATATATATATATATATATATATATATATATATATATATATATATATATTTTTTTTTTTTTTACTATTCTAGAATCTTAGCCCACTATGGGAAATAAAGTGGAATGAGGTCAGCATCCATCTGGTTGATATCAACATTGGGCACCAAAAAGTGGACAGTGAGCATTAACTCACCCCAAGAAGCCTTGGCTTTTTGGCTTTGCCCCAGCTGCGCTTTCTGTGTGACTTAAGATAAATTATTCTTTTCTCTATGCCTTCATTCCCCCATGCTAGGCACTCCTGGCTGATGTAACATGCCCAGCTCTGCAGGTCAAAGTAGGAACAGAGGCTAGCAGCCACTCACTACAGATGGCTCAAATGAAGATGCACATGAAACTACTTACTGACATGGGGAGATGGAAAGGATGGTGAGGCACCTCAAAACTACACTACTAGGAAATTTGTACCAGCCCAGGACTGACAGTACAAGCAGCAAAAAGAGCCCTCTGAGATCTAGAGTAGTGGAGGAGAGACACCAGGTTAGGACTACTAGTTGGAGAAAAGAAGAGCCGCTCCTCGGGATAGAACACCTGACCCTCGCTTCCCCCAACACCCTAGCTCACTTAGTGCCTCCTGAGGACCTAGCCTGGGAAGCCAGGGGCTAGGGAGCCTGGGGAACACGGAGCAGGCTGGGAAAATGGCAGAGACTGGATTGAAAAAAGTAAGATGGAATATAGCTGATGCATCTCCATGTCCCACAAAATTATTGCTAGGATTCCAAAAGATAAGGTATATGTGCATACTTTAGTGCGCATCTGGAAGGTTGTTTTTGAAGTCAGATAACGTGTTTAAGAGTAACTTCTACTTTGGATATGTCATTAATTATTTTTCTTTTATCAAAAGAATTTTAATTTCTTCTAATTAATTTTTGAGACCTAAGAAGCAGTTGGAATGAGTTCAAAGAAAATAAATGAAGAATTGTGAATGAATCTGAAGGGGAGTCTAGATATTTAAGGAAGTAGGGGCCAGAGAAGGGGTCTTGAGGGCAAAGCTATAAAACAAGGATTGTTGAGGCCAAGTGGGTATGGAATTTAGCCATGTGTTAGAGAAGATCAATGCAATAAATCCTCTTGCTTCTCGCTTTAAAGTAAATATTTTTCTCCAGATTTAATGTAAACAACATAGCAGTAATGGAATAGTAGTGATAAATGATACAGGCTGTTCATCAACTGAGCTTTTCCTTGATTTCATATAAGGGGCATATTTCTTGAAGGTGAAAGAATTGTATTTGTAGCATTTATTCATGGATTAAAAGAAAAGAAATTCTAGCTTTCTTTGTTTTTTTTGGTAGCTATAAATGTTACCAGCTTTAAACTGAGCTACAGAAAATATATTTAAAACTACAAACATTCAGAACAAAATCTTTCAGAGAAAGACCAGCATGTGTGAGTGGTAGTAAAATCAGAGACTGGAATTCTGGTTTCAAGAAAGCACATCTTTTTTGAGTGTCTGCCTCATTTGCTTTCTGTAGTTGTATTCTTCAACTAAGGGGAGTAAAAAAAGAAAATAAAATTGCTTAAACCAGGTAGAAAAGAAAGAAAACCCCTAAAACTCAGAATGTTTGTTCATACTTTGATTAGTTTTCATGTTAGAGTCTGCAGTTGGAGATTTTAGCCTAAGAGCCAGCTGGGAATGAGCCATTCCATCATTTTGGAATGGTTTGTATTGGCCGTGGGGTGTGAACCTTAAACAGGCTCTTTTGTTACTGTGGTACTTCCATGACAAAATGAAAGAGTCAACCTAAGCCCTAGGAGCCCAGTTTAAAGCCACCTTTTCAAAACTGTTACTTCAGGAGGAAGACGAAATACCATGCATTGTCATTGTGGTCCTTTGGCTGTGGCCAATGAACACATAAATCTCAGCAGATAATAACCGAAAACATGGAAAGTGATTTCATGATGCCAGAAAGCTGCCTACTGGAGATCAGCCACCTCCCTCAGCCTGGAAACAGCAGCTGTATTTACTAAGAGTGAACAGGAGCCACAGTGGAAGAGTCAAGCTAGTCAAGAAGAAATTAAAGGACAAAAAAAATGAACTTTCTACAGAAGTCTGATGTATTCGACTTCAAAACACGCTGTCTTCCTGGTTGGGAGAATCACTGCTTATTTGATGAGGATGGGGTTCACTTAAAAAAATTGAAATCCCGGGTCGGCTACAATGTAGGTAGGTGTTCCCGAAGCCAACTGACAAGGCAGATATTCAACTACTTAGAATTTGAAGCTCACCTTCTAATTTCACCCCCTCTCCTACAGATTTGAAGCAAATTTTCCACCAAGTGAGAGACCTGCTTGAGGTCAGCCTTATGAATGGATATCATTTATGCCATTCATGTAGCCCTCTGCCTTTCTTGTGCAGAGTGAAATGTGAATGGTCATTGTATTACACTCTAGAGGTAAGAAGCTGTGGCCAGATTGACGAAATAATTATGTAAATAATGGCAGATGTCTAAAGATGACTAATGGCTGGAAAAGCTGAATAACATTAAAAAGTTAATATATTTAATGTTAACCTTTGTAGCTTTTGGTAATAATTCAAATATAGGAAAATTGTTGTCGAAAGCATAGTAATATTAAAGCAAAGAGAAAAACGTCATGGTAATAAATGGATCTCCCAGATTTCCGGGAAACTGGCAGGATATTATTTCACTCTAACATTAAAAGCTAAACAAAAAATTTTATTAATATTAAGTGCCATTATTCTTTGTTTTCTTGGCCTTATCTGGAAAATGGAGACTTCTACATCTAATTATATATTTCACGTAAAAGCCCAAAGATGGCATCTCAACAGAAAAACTCACAAGCAAAAATTGGTACAATATAAGTGAAATCATCATTAGGAATAAAAATAAAGAAGATTTAGTATTTTTTATGAACACACATGGGTAATTTATTAAGTGAATAACTTACTAGAGTTTCTAGCAGTCAATATTATATAGTTATTGAACATTTTATTTTATCCTGTACAATAATATAATAACTATAAAATATAATAATTATTATAACACAAGCACAGGTCAAGATTAGAGACTTTGAACTTAAATAATATCTTGATTTTAATATTACAGGTAAAAGATGGCAAAGAATTAAGGACCTTAGTTAAGGGAAAGTAATGATCACCTAAAAGTTTCTGAGTTAGAATATTTTGGTCAGTCTTAATGTAGAAATAATATGTGGTTTATACACTTGCACTTATAAAACCTTAAATGCAAGAGAGGAAATAAGTTTGTCCTTTTTTTTTTCCATATTTGTATCACGTAAGACTTAAGATCACCTAAGTAAAAACAAAGTGATGACTATTCAAAGTTTGCTTTATTTTGCAAAGAAAGAGTGCTAAAGATGAAGATAGACCCGTGATAGAACCCAGATGGGCCTCCGGACACTTGCATCCCAGTGAGGAAATGGAGAGCTAGAGCCAGCCATCATTAGGAAGATGATAAAGACTCCAGCCATAAAGACAAACCCATGTATCACTACAGTATCCTCCAGAATTTTTACAAGATTCATAAAATGCCAAGCATTGATTAAAATCAAGCTGTTGCCTATGATTCAATTTATCTCTTATTTCTCATGTTAAATGATCAAATATTTGTGAGATCATGAAATAGTGTTTTCTTTTCTTGTTTGAATTTTTTAGTCTGTGTACTAGAGATTAAAGACAATGGAAATCTTCCTCTGTAACAATAAAATATATAGAATTTTATGGAAGTCATGGGGCTTCTGGGTTTTGAGAAACATATTTTCTCTCTTTAAGCTCCTAAGAACATCAGCAAATGAGCATTTCTTAAAAATGTAGACATTTAAAACAAATGCTTGCTGAACACTGTGAACACTGGACAAGTAGAATGCTAATGCCATACCTTGGGAATGAGACTAGAAAACTGAGAACTAAAACATGCACGTGGCTTTCTGGTCTACCCCCTCCAGCTAGCAGCCATATTATAATGTAGTCTCTACAAGGAGCAGGTTCAGTTATTATTCCCCAAACACATTACATTGTTCTGTTCTACTCTGCTAGTTTGAATGCATATTGCTCCCTGGAAAGAACTTAAAATTCCCTTTACAATGCATTTACAGTTGATTAAAGAATGGGTTTGCAATTCAGAGTCTATAATTAGAGCAAAGGGTCTCTATAATTTTAGCTGCCCTCATGTACTGATGATGATGTTGTGAGGATTAGCCACTATTATAAAGACCCGCAACCACTAACGTGAAGACTAGAAAACACGTCCAGGGGTTGAGGAGCCCATTCTTTTACCACAGGAAGCCTGTTATACAGAGTGTTATCCAGGGCTTCGAGACAGGAAAGATGAGATTAGCAATTAACACCTTGCTCAAAGGATTAGTGTATCTCTTATTCGGTGATGACTTGGATTCTAATTAAAACTCTCAGAGAGATGTGGTGCCCATTTATGCATGTGTATGTCCTCCTCCAGGTGCCTGATGCTTCTTGGGCTTTTAGAACAAGTGGTTTGGGATGCGTCATGTGCTGGTACCAAGCTTGTTAATGAGAAGGGATTTCTCATTTATCTTTAACCAGAAACCACGTAGCATCTTCTAAGGAGAGTCCCAATATAAATTTAAAGTATTTATCTCTTTTATGAACCTATCTGGCTACAATTTTTTCATGCATAATGTGATTTCACCTTTGATTTATGCAGTAATATCCAAGGAATTATACATTGGAATAGAAATCACTATGCATTTTATGTAAGTAGAAAACAGAACCTATATTGGTACCTAGAAGCACAGTGCATCCATTCAGAAATGAGGGCTATGAAACTAACAAAGAAGTTTGGAAGAAAAATACTACTTATATTTTTAAAAGCTTATCCTTTTCTAATTTATGTTTATGATTTTTAAAATGTATGTGTAATTGGTATAGTAACACATGTTATTATATAATTTATAAATAATTTGCATGCATAACTGTGCAAGGTTTCAGGAGCTTACAAACAAACAAAATATTTCCCATTTTATTCAATCTTTGTCAGGCACATGAATTTATTAAGAGCCCTACGAGCAAACTCTTCACTCTTTTTTCCTTTCTTTCAATTAAAATTGGTAGGAGAATAGGAAAATTTGCATTCATTTCTCCTCAAATTCCCTAGCTCTTCTGGTTTAACTGACTTAGAATTATGCCTGTGATGGTTAAGCAATTTCATTGCTGGAGTGAAAATGATAATGAGAAAAATATGTTATAAATAGTGTACACTCGTTGGTGACTAACCGCTGTGTTGCGGGAAGTGGAGACTATTATAGGTGGAATGAAGCTTTACGTTAGGCTCCATTAAAACTTCTAATGACCGATTACTTAATATAATCTCAGTTAATGAGAAAAGGGTAAAGCCATGAATAGATGGGCAGGGAGAAACCTTTGAAGCTGAGAAGAATCCGATTCAAACCTGAGACTCTGGTTCAGTCACCATGGATTTTCTGAACTTAATACATAGTTGGTGCGGTGTCATTTCATGTTGAATGAATACATTTATTGCATTAGTGCAAATACTTAAGCATTTCTCAGACATATTGGGTGAGGTCATGATTCCTTTCTTTGTAGTTTGAAAAAGATGCAGATGACACTAAAGAATAAAATGTGGACTCACAAAGACACAGTGGAAAAAATGCAGACAAGGAAGGAAAGATGGGTTAAACATTGTCACAGCATCACCAGTCCTAAACAAGGTTTTGACCAGATTCTTTGTTGCTTCACCAAATATATTCTAACACACTCTCACTCATACATGCATACACAAAATGGCCACTTTATTCTATAATATAGAGACCTAAATTTTTCTACATAGAATTTAATTCTTTGAATAGTGACAAAGAAATAGCATACCAGAAATCTGGTTAATTTTTTTGTTTTTTGTTTTTTTGTTTTTTACTTCTGTAAATGACCAAAGACATTCTGCATAAATTTTAGAAAATATATTTGTTATGAGTGCTGGCAGCTAAACAAATGATCACTTGATGGGAAAAACATGAAAAAAAATAATTCAAATGGATGATTATTAGTAAAGCAGATCTCACATTTAAGAGGAAATATTAATATAGTTAATGTTTATAATGATAGTAAGGTGGGACATATTTCAAATAATATTATGATCAGCAGAGGATGATTTCCTAAGATATTTTAAGAAAAATTAGCTATAGTAATATATCTGGAGGGCAATGAAAGGTAAAGATGACAAATATAATCTCAGGAAAATAATTAAATATTTAGTTAAAGTAAAGAAATATTAACTTTAAAAAAGGTTATTTGGCCTGGCATGCACAAGGCTCTGGATTTAATTCCAGTACCACAATAAAAAGAAAAATTGAAATAAAGAAAATAAGAATTTGTTATGTAAATAAACATTTTCACATTAAAGAAAACCTTAGTGGATAGAATATTATTTATTATATCTAAAATACAATCTATTCTTTCCATTACTCATGAGTCTCTTCATTCTAACTTAATATATAATTAAAATTTCAGCAAACATACTACAGTTCTTAAAATATGTGAACTGATAAAAGTCTGGATTAATGAGTTATTTTAAAAACATAGGAAACTAGACAAGTTCAGTCTAG
Organism: Muscardinus avellanarius; assembly: GCF_963383645.1. Lineage (NCBI taxonomy): Eukaryota > Metazoa > Chordata > Mammalia > Rodentia > Gliridae > Muscardinus > Muscardinus avellanarius. The sequence continues at coordinate 196,592,147 of NC_137787.1, forward strand.
AAAGAAGAGCCCTAGTTATTGCACAGAAAGGCTTTTACACACAGGATGGAATAAACACGTCAGACCATTTATGCCTGTTGCTCAAGAAGGGAACAACTCTTCAAAGGATTAAAAGTAGTCACCGGGTTTAAAGGAAGCACCATCCTAGCATTAAAATGCACCATCATGCGCCTCCAGTGGGGACTCGGGAGGGAGAGTGGATCTTTGGATTTTTTTTTTTTTTTTTTTTTTGTGGTACTGGGGTTCCTGGAAGCCCTTCTTCCTCCGGGCTACACTCCCAGACCTATTTTTATATTTTTGAAACAGGGTCTCTTACGCCAGCGCGGCTGGCTTCGAACCTGCGCGATCCTCCTGTCTCCGCCTCCCAAGCGCGGGGATTACAAGCGTGCGCCACCACGCCGGGCTTGGATTATTTTAAAATGACATTGGCAGTCTGAAATTTTGAAACAGCTAATGACTTTTTAAAAAGTCACTTTTATTATTTTGTTTTGCAATACTTTAGGGTTTTCTGCACAAAACAGAAATAGTTGATTAATTTGGCAAGAGAAAAAAATGAATCACTGCAAAATATTTTTAAATTTCAAGTTGTTAAAGCCGAGTCTTGTGTTCTCTCTTTAAGGTAATTAAAGATTCTTTCATAATCAAATAAAAAATTTAGTACCTAAACAATATATATTTATTCTATTCATCTAAGTTCACTACCAAGAGATGTGAAAATTGTACATTTCTTCTTTCTCTTTTCTTTAAAAATTTTCAGAAATTGAGCCACTTTCTTTCCCTTTTTATTTTCTTCTTTCTCTCTCTCTTCCTTTCTTTCTTCCTTCCTTTCTTTCTTTCTGCCTTTAAAACAAGGGGGATTTTGTCCCACAAGGGTTTTGGTAGGGTTCTGAGATTGAGGGACTGACATTCAGATTTAATATGGAGAAGCCAAGAATGGGACCAAATAGCCCACAAGCAAAGGTAAAGAATTCTGATTTTAAATAATAACATGAGAATTTTCTCATTATTTTAATATTTAGTAATTACATAACAGTATCACATAATTTATTATAAACTATGTAGCCAGTGACATTTATTAAAAAGAATACTATTTTAATTTTTAGTTTTCCCAAATATTGGTCAAATATCAAATTTGACTTGAAAATATATAAAAGTCCTTGATGAATTTTTACCTTTTCTTAAGAATAATGGCTGCAGTAATTTCATATTAATTGATTTAGTAAAAAAAAATAAGTTTGTTTCCCAAGCACTTAGAAAATTCTAAAATATTACTATCTCTTCCATTCTTTACTAATCTCGAAAAAACCATGCATGCACATTAAAAACCTGCCATATATAGCTAATAGCTTCTAATGTCGTTTATCTCAACATTAATTTTTTCAATAAATAGAAAAAATTATTCCCGATACACTCACACATTAAGCAGAGTAAAAGCACTTCATTTTATTAAGCCTGAGCTAGTTCCTGCTTCAATCTTTCTCTCTCTCTTTCTTTCTTCCTTCCTTCCTTTCTTTCTTTCTTTTTTAAAGTTGTATAATATCATTTATAAACAACTCAAAGTCATGTCTCACCAAACATGGTTGGGAAAGTAGATTGAAGCCATGATTGAGGATTCATTTCAGATATTCTTCTCACCAATATGTAAAACCTCTAATTTTCTCTTATAACTACCAATTTTCTTAAGTGTACAACTCATCAGAAAGTCTATGCCCCCCTTTCTACATGCCAGAAATTTTTAGAGCATGCATAACTTAGCAAAAACACTTCTAATGTGCAAACGCCAGTACAAATGGCTCTTTACAGGGAATGTGAGCCAGGCTTGTTTACGAAGTGTTGGTTGCTTAGTACTTTCTCTTTACACTGTTCACATCCCTCATGTCTGTCAAACTCTACTCACTGGGCTTCAAGTTGCCTTTTCTGCAGCAGCAAAATAAAACACTTGGATAAAGAAGAGCAAAGGTGAAATACTGATTCCTTTTCAAAGCAAAGCTCATCCTACGGCATCACGTCAGGAGCCCAACATCGGTTTCAGCAGGTGGGGAAAGTGAGGCAAGAGATAACTCGCATAGAAAGATACTATTTCTGGTTAAGTGTCTCTATCACCTCCCCCGAGTTCATAGAACCATCACAATAGGTGCGTGGACTCCGGGCTTTCTTTTCAGTTAGACAGATTTTTATCTGAGAACAGGAGCGGTGCTCATTTTGCTCATGTGTTCACACTTCTTGGAAGACATGAGATCCTGGAGTCAGAAGCAGCCATGCGTTACATACTTTACAGGTGAGAGCGTTCTGCTGTCCCTCGGTGTGTATGTAAATAGCAATTTACATCCAGCCACATTAGCTGCTCCTGTCTGCTAGTGTTTGCTGGTTCTGTTCATCACTTCTAGACCCCCGTTGTCTCATTGGCATCTTTGCCAACAGTTAGTCTACTTGGTATTAAAGTATGGCGGCTGAAGTCGTACTGTCTCCAGTTCTCCGTGTGTGTCCCGTTGGGTTGTTGAAGGCATTAATCCAATAAGAAGAAAGATGCTCTTCCAGGAGGAAGTCCTGGAACCAAGGTAACTATTGTGAAATGTGCATATCGACGACTATCCTTACACAGATTGGCAGAAATGCTATTCTGTGGGCTTCCCTTTCCTTCTGAACCTGATTCTACATAGCTCTCGTCTCTCCAATGGCAGGCTGTTCCTTGCAACAATATTTCTTTATCAAGTGGATATTTATTTCACTTAAGCTCCATCCTGCATCTTCAATCGGGTTTCAAGTTAAGTATAATTACACACAACAGATTCCATCCTAAACTTTCAGCAGTTCCACTGCTTAATTTTTGCTCTTCAAACTCCCATTATCCATGTTTTCTCCATGTAAAGGCTAGACCTACATATGTACAAGTATTTTAATAAGGGGATGAAAGATTTTCCATCAGTGGCATCAGAGGCTATCTCATTTAGTAGATTGCTAGAGGCATTTGCATTGTTGATTTTAAAACATCACAAATCCACTGTATTTCATAGATAAACTCTCATTGATAATGCAGCTCAATGGTCCATCCTAATCTTGATGTCTTCAAAATGGAGGTACACTCATTGCGTGCTAGTGTTTTTTCCATTTTCTCTGCTTCCACAAATTTCGAGATTGCTGTGCCATCTTATCAGCCTGGCAATAAGACCCAGGGGGCAGCAGTGGGTATCTTGACTCTGCCCGCAGAGGCAGTGCTCACTCTTACTCTAGCTCGTGTTAGATATCATATCGGCATTGCCCACAACAGACTTGCAGTTCTTCAGAACTTCCTAAAGATATGCAGGTAAGTCTCAGCAATGGAGATGTTCACAGTCAGAGTCTCATCGTAGCCACACGCCCAAAGCAGTCTTACAACCCACCCCTGACACACAATGCAGAAGATCCTGCATTGCCACCTGCCTGATCTCGTTCCTCGAATTGGTTAAAAGTTGTAGATGTTGTACAAAAAGTAAATAGACGTCTAAAGCAAAGTCTCCAGCATGGTTTGCTCACGGAAGATTTCTTGGGGAAAGTCATGTTAAAACATTGATTTCCGTTTCCTTTCTAGTTCCTCTGTTCCTATCACTGATGCTGATGCTGAAGCTAACTTCCAGCCCTTTAAGCAGGGACTCTCAACCCTTCACCACGGCTGAACACTAGAATAACCTGGGGAATTTCACAGATTCTAGTGTTCATGCTGTGTCCCGTATATACCAGACCCATTATGGCAGAATCTCTAGGGTGTGACTAAGGGATTTATTAATCTTCCCGGATTATTGTGATATGCAGTCAATACTGGAAAATGGTAATCTATGCCATCCGCACACTGCACACCATAAACATCTGTAAGAAAGAAGGGCGCCTTCCTGCTTCAACTGCTGCTCCCCAATTACAAAATTTACAACAATTTCTTAAGGCCTTACTTTGCTTATTTTATCATTGTCTGTCTGTCTGTCTGTCTGTCTGTCTGTTTCTCTTTCTCTAGATTGAATCTTCAGGCATTCTAACTCTGAGCTATACCCTCAGCCCTTTTTTATTTTTTATTTTGAAACAGGATTTTGCTAAGTTTCTGAAGGTTTCTCTAAACTTCTGAGGCTGGTCTCAAACCTGCAACCCTCCCATCTCAATCTCCCAAATACTGAGATTACAGGCATATGCTATACCTGGCTACATTTAAAAAAAAAATTTTTTTTTTCCTTTGGAATGTTTACAGGAATTTAATGCAATGCGGTTTCCTTTAAGGACTTTCATATAAACAGACCATATAATAGAATCCAATAAGTGAGAATCTACCATACTGGCTTCTTGACCCTATTCTATATTTTTAAGCTTGAGTATGAATAAGATTGCTCCGGGTTTGGAAGAGCAGTAATCACTTCTGAGCCCGTCTCAGTTTCACTTTTGTGTCTTTTCCTCTGATGAGGCCTTGGCTAAGATATCCCCTCTAGTCAACCTGGCAAGACCCCACTTACAGGTCTGCCAGTAGCTAGGGTCATGCCCCAGCCTACCCAGGTCCTGCATGAGAAGGAAAATTTGATATTCTAGTCTACAGCTGGCATGCCAATAGCCATTCTATCATTACTCCCTAAACACTGGTAAAATGTTTTCTCCAGCTAATTATGAAGTGAATATACGTCCTCTTATCCCTCTTGGAACTCCAGTTCTCAGTTCCTTGTTTGTCAGTGCTCAAATGAAGCCACAACATTATAAATTAAGCCATAAATTACCAGTAATAATGGGAGGCATAGCATATAAACAAAAGATAGCATCAAGCACCATACTGCAATCACAAAAATGTGCCCAGTACCTGTAGGTGCTTCATGTGTATGCCTGAATAAAGACCACATTTCTCCAGCAACTCACACAATATCCACAAGATGTCAAGAAAAAAATGTCCCATCATATTCTCTTTCTCTTTGAGTCCGTGTAAATGATGGCCATTTATTAATTGGCACTCATTTGGCCTTAACTGTAAATACAGGCTTTAAATTTAACAGAGACTCTTAACTGGATTTTCTAAATGGAAAGTGATACAAAATCTAGTTAATTAAACAGCGCCAACATAATAAGTGACCAAGTAGGGATATTTCTGCCAAAGTTAGGTTGGAACATATAAGTTATTGCTTTAAATGATTTCCAGGTGGATAACAAAAGAAAAAAAGAAAGAACAAAAGAAAGAGAGTCAAATTTCAGCTAGGTTGTCTTTTTAACACTTAATTTGGATAACTCATAAAATTCATGTTTCTCTTAAATGAATTTTATCATACATGGACTTTTAAATGCAGTGACTAATACTCACATTTCTGAGAATTATTCTTGGCATTGAAAGTATTTAAATACCATCATCAAGCCAAAACAAACACTCACCATCATCTACCTTCATAGTGATTCTACACAAAACACCAACGGTATATCATGGCTTTCCACAAAAATGCTTTTGCATTTCAAAACTCTAAAGGTTGTATTTGAATTACATTAAAATTGCTTTCTCCATAATTTAAAATTTAAAGATTTCTCCATAGTTAAGAAATAATAATCTTTTACTCTTCTATGGCACAACTGCTTCAAATAAACTCACACAAATATTTTTAAAACCCACCGTGCAGAGTAACTACTTTACATACATGTATGGAAAGAAAACAAAATTAATATGTGCTAGGAGCATGTCTATATCCTTAAATGCCATTAGTCTAAGAACAGAGTGATGTTTGACTATTTATTTTCACCTATATGGCCAAGAAAATGTAATAGTACATGTACATTTAAACAAAACATTCTCTATGGTGAACCATACGCATACATATTCAGGATTTAATTCAAGGTGTTGACATCATCTTTTACACCACCCTATACAGTCTGGATCTTGGTTTCCTCAGGGATTACTTTAGCAATAACTACTATGATAACTTGGCCCAGGCCACTAACTCTAGCTTAAGTATTTATTCTGAAAATCAAGGCTAAAGTATTTTAAGCCAGATTCCACAAGGGACACTAACACTTAAATAAAATTTTCAGTTTCCTGATCTTGTTTTCTCAAAGGGATGCCCCACCCCAAGTAAAACATAGAGCCTATCTGCTGGCTCTAACTTATCTGAAGACTCATACCTTGCTATTTACTGGGTAGGTAATTCTTTTAGAACAAAGTGTGATACACATGGAACAGTAATGTAGATGCAAATACACGTCTGTTTAACCGGCCAAGTCAGGAGAATCCACTTCACAAACAATCAGCCAGTTTGGGAGGCATCTCACGCTCATGGTCATTCCTTCATCCTACAAATATTTCCTATAGACTCTTCCATGATATCCTCCAGTACACATGGGACATATTTTTCTACCCTTGGAAAGTTCCTACCTTACTATCATCTTGTGTCAATATTCACTAAACAAAGACTTTACGGTAGTTTTTTTAAAATCCAAAAAAGAGAAAAGAAAAAACATAATTTCACCTGCTAAAAATCTCCCTAATACTTTGTTTTTGTTTTTGTTTTTGTTTGGTTTCTTTCAACGGTCAGAATTGTATAAACTTTCCAGGCATGGTGGCGCACGCTTGTAATCCCAGCATTTGGGAGGCTGAGACAGGAGGATCATGGTTCTAGGACAGTCTCAGCTACTTATCGAGGCCCTGTGCAACTCAGTGAGACCTTGTTTCAAAATAGAGAATAAAAAATAGGGCCAGGGGTGTAGCTCAAGGGTAGAATGCACCTGGGTTCCACCCCCAGTATTGCAAAACAAAACAAAACAAAAAAGAAGTATATAAACTTAATGAAAGAATCTGCATAGTTAAACCTTTTCTGAAAAATTAACTTTTTCACAAGAAATATGAGTGTCTTCCAAAAATTGTAAGATTACCCATAGATTTTGCTCTTGCCCAGGAAAGAAGAAGAAAATATAACTAATGGAAATTATGAAGCAAATACAGTTGGACTGATATGAAGTAATAGATTTTTGAAAAGCTCAACTACTATTTAGCTAATTCTTAATGACAAAAAACAATTCTATCTATAAGACGCTGAGAACTGGCCCAGGGAGTGTTCTGAAGCTCTAGAATTATGGTATTTATCTGGAGAGTGAGAATATAATCCATATTCTGAAATATATCTTCAATTTAAATGGGTTACATACAATTCTTCTTTGTGTTGTTTTGTTACTGGCAATAGAGTCCAGGGGCATCCTACCTCCAAGCTATATCCCCATTCCCCAGCACTTTTAATTTTTTTTTAAAAAAGATCTCTCCGCATTGTTGAAGCTTACCTTGAAACTGTGATCTACCTGTCTCAGCTTCCCAAATACTGGTATCCCAAGGAAAAGCCACTACTCCTGACCCAATTCCTCTAAAAAGATCAGCGTGACCATGGGTGATCATAGACTCCACGATTTTCAAATGTCTTAGAATGGGAAAGTTATTCTGCCCATTGCTTAGAGTTCCAGCAGCTCTCATACAAGCCTAAATTTGAGAAATAATTTAGAAATTAAGACAAAGATCTTCAAAAAACCATGCTCATCCCTGGGTTATGGTCCCTCAGGCCAAAAAGTGTCCTCAAAAATCACTTCTGCAGTAGAGCCCATGCTAAATGCAGATGCAATGTATCCCTCTAACAATTCTCTTTATTTGAATGTGGTAAAATATCTGACAGAAAGAAAATGACAAGTAAGACTCACACATTTCCCTGATGTAAAAAAAAAGTAGGTAAACCAAAGCAGCCATTATTATCAACATTAAGATCCCAAAGAAACGGTCACACAGGGAGCATTCTGAGAATCTGGGAGAAGAGACAGGGGAAGATCTGATTCTAAGATGAGTCAGTAAAGTGCCAATTTTGTCCAGAACTGGAAAAGTCATCCACTTCTCATATTTCTTGGGAAGCTGAAGTCATCCTAATACTTGAAGAAGTGATGTCCTGGGTTGAAATTGATTTTCCCTTTCTTGCAAACAGAGCTGCCTGCACACTCTTTCCTTGAATCGCTTACTCTATGGCTTGAACCAAATAGTTCCCATTTAACTGGCTTCCAGGACTTAGAGGAGAATGACATTTGGTTTGAAAGAAAAGTCAAGAGCTTAGCAGGAAAGAGTACCAGAAGGGAGACCCTCCAGGTGGCAGAATTGCCGTGTGAGACTCCCAGTCTGCTCTGAAGGGCTCCTGCCTTCTCTTGAGTTTCTCACCCTGTGAATATTTTCTTACCATCCTTTAAACATTTTTTTATCAAAAATGGAAAGAAACATCCCTTAGGACTTCAATAAAGACTGATATTTCTAAAACTACCTTTACTAAGTAGCAAGAGAAAAGAGATGGCAAAGGAAATTGTGGATGCTTAGCTAAGTACTTCTTAGAATTATAATGTAGTCCTTCATTTCCAAAGGGATGTCGTAGTTTCTCTAGAAACATCCCTGACAAACTTCTGGCACTCACACTGCGTGTCTGTCTCGAAGAGACAAGGAATATTTTTCCCTTCCTCAACCACCTGCTCTCATGGCAGGAGGTATTCAAATGATAGTGTTTGTCTATAGGACACAGAGCGTGTGGTCATATGATTACTATTAAAGGCTATGCTGAAGCCCCTGTGCGCCTCTGGATTCTAGCTGAATGCAGTTTCTAAAGTAACATATGTAAGGGCTGGGGTTATAGCTTAGTTGTAGAGCATTACATAGTTTGTGCTGAGTTTTATTCCCAGTACAGTCCTCCCATAAATAAAGTCAAATACTTGCTATTCATTGCAAGTGTTATGTGTTAGTTTTATGCATCTCTTCCAATGGAGATTGAAGTATCTATAGTTTCCTATGCTTTGCTAAAGAGGCCATAGCCCAGGCAATTTTACATCTTTTCTACAGTCTTACTGCTGTAGAATTGATAATTAACACAAATTGATTGAATGTACTATGGTAACTTGAATCAGTAAAAAATAAACAGGTTGGCTACATTTGGGCTTTTTATTTAAATGAGAATTAATCCCTTAATAACTTCGCAATAATACTGTTACTAATTGCTCAAAAATTACCTTTTGTTCAAGAAAAAAATACTGATTATAATTGCTTCTATAGTCCCTCTAAAGTATTTAAAACTCATGTAGTTTGGCAAAGTTTGACAACAGAAGAAGGAATATATAGTTTCAGATTCTGGAAAGGTCCTTTGAAATCTCTTTACCAAAGAGAAGCTTATTTCTTGTTAAGTGAAAATGGAAAAATAGCTAGAACAAGTCCACTACCATTAGCAATGGGAGTCTTTCTTGGCAAGTGATGTCCCGTTTCAACTCAGAGGTATATGTAGTCAAATAACTACGCACCTTCACACTTCCTGTTCCATACTGCGAGTGGTAAGGGTAAGAGAGCCACACTCTGCATCTCCTCCCATTATTTTCTTGATGTTCTGTGAACTTCCCCACTTATTGTGGCGTTTGCAGGAGGAAACAATGGTATACCTGAATGCATAGGCTAGTCTGCTTTTTCTCCTGTTCATAACCTTTAAACAAAACAATTCTTTTTCAGATTAAATTTCAAAAGTTGGTCTCAATCCAAAGGTAAATTGTCTTGGAGAAGTTGGAGAAAACATAACCAGATGTATTTGGTTTGCATGATTTTTTAAACACATCCTGTTGATTTAAAAACAGTCTGAAGCTTACAGTACTCTGGGACATTGATAACTTAGAAATGAGTTCTTGTATTTTCATCAAATTCCAAGAATTATAATTTCAGTAGTGTCAAGACAAGAAAACAGTGTTTTCAAATCATGTGATTTTTATACTGTGAGCAAGACACAAGGAATCTCACAGTCCCAGGTAGCATTTGGTTTTTTCAGAATCTATGGAAGGAAATTAAAAAATGAAATGAGAATTAACAATATATAATAGAGTTTTATTCTGTAAGTGGTACACATGTTAAAACTTATCACAGATATATATATATATATATATATATATATATATATTAATAGTAGTGGTTTTTATCAACCATTGGCTAATCTTAAAAGCAAAGAAAAATGAATTTTTTAAAATCCTATGATACTTTAAACAATTTTAGGTTTGAATTCACTCCAATAAAAGTAAGAGGAAGTTCAAAAAGACTCAGTGACTAAATCTGTAACTGTCCCAATTTACAGATTACACTGACCAATAGTACAAGACCCCTGTAGAGAGCCATATTGGTAACACCTCATGTCATTTAAAAGAATTTAGAAGGGCAATATTATATACTTTCGCACAAGCTCCATTTTCTTGCATATTATTTTGTTAAAAAAAGAAAGCAGTTTAGTATTGGCTTATAAATATAAAAAACTATGAGTGGGGAATACACATTCTGAACTATTATTCTGATATAATAAATATTTGAGATTAGTTGGTTCATTGAATAGATACCAGCTTAACTTCATTTAGCCTAAATATGTGCTCTGGGAGCTGCTTACCTGGAAAAATCATTAATTTTATATTTCCTCTCTTATTATGGTGTTTTCAGAAAAACATAGTGGTATTAATCACATTATGTCAGATCACACTCCTCTCCTTTCACTTACTCATAACTTTTCTGCAAAGAGAGCTCTTCCAGATTAGGTTTCTAGGCTTGTTTTCAACTCGAAACTAAATTTTTCTGGAGGAGCAACACTTCTTCCAAACCTACTTGCTAACTTTAGCAGGTGGATAAGGACAAAAAGTCCACATGTCTGTTGTATGCCCCTCAGTGTAGCTCTTGGATTGCATCCAAGGATCAGCAAGTGGAGAACTGAGAACCAACAGCTGTAGGGACAGTTTGCAGAGGAGAGTTAGGTCTCAAGAAACCAACGGTTCTGCTCTGAAAGATGAAGTGCAGCAGTCACGAGAATCACTGCTTGGCAATGCCAGAGCTCATGGGCCATGACTGACGGAGCAGTAGGAAAGGTCCTATTACCAGGTGGTAGCAATCCCAAACCAGCATCAAGGGTGGGCATGCTTGTTGTCTGTCTATTTGATTGATTGATAGCATGGCTTTTCTCTCTCCAGGTCAACAATGTGGTCGCCTGGCACCCCCACTCCTCACCTCCACTTCAAAATGAGAAGGTGGAGTGGCTTCTACAGAGACACTGCTTGTCTTGAGACAGAGAAGAGATGTAGTGATTTAGGACACTTAAAGTCTCCGCCAAATTTCTGCATGCATTCTGTTGTCCAAAGTGAGTCGAAGGCCAAGCCTCCATCAAAGGTGCAATGAAATGTCTATGCCCCCAATGAGGTAGTGAGTTTGGATTTTTAATTTTAAAAAAGCAAGCTATCTCCGGGTGTGGTGGCTCATGCTTATAATCCCTGCGCTTGGGAGGCAGAGACAGGAGGATCATGCAGGTTTGAAGCCAGCCCCGCTGACTTAAGAGACCATGTTTCCAAATAAAAAGTATAAAATAGGTCTGGGACTGTAACCAGGAGGTAGAAGGGTTTCCCAGAACCCCAGTACCACCAAAAAAAAAAAAAAAAAAAAAAAAAAAAAAAAAAAAGAGTGAGACAATTTCCAGTAAGACCTAAGGGAAAAGGAATATAACTCATCACTCTTAGATGCAAGCTAGTGGGCTCTGACTCTCAGAGACTGCTAACCCGACCTTCTCCTTGATGGATCATGAAGTTCGAAGGGTCAAGAGGAAGTAGAGGAAGTTAAGAAGTCTGGTTAATGTTGATCCAATGACAAGGTTGTTAAAAATGGAAACATCCTTATTAAAACTGATTAAGAAATGAGCAAAACACATCAGGAGTACAAGTGAGAAATGATGATAGACCCTCCCATCAATAAAAAGTAAATATAGGGATACTGTGACTGAGTTAATGCCAATAAATGTGTCACTTCAGATAAAAAGAACAGATTCCTTGAAAGAAAAAACTTAACAACTAACAAAAAGAGAAAAAGTAAATGGAAACATACAGCATATTTGTGAGATAGAGATCCAGAATTAATAAATGTCAGGTCTTTCAAAATAGAGCTAGAGTCAATATAACTCCTATCAAAATACCAACTGTAGTCCTAGTACTTGGGAGGCTGAGACAAGAGGATTGTAGGTTCAAGGACAGTCTCTGCAAGTACTGAGACTCTCATCAGCCTAGTGAGACCTTGTTTCAAAATAAAAATAAAGCCCGAGCAGGGGTCGCGCAGGGCACACAAGCCGGGGCCGGGTCACGGGACTCTGGGCCCCTGGCCGGACTGTGCTTAGCACACCAGACCCCTGGAGAAACCAGGCCCAGTAAGACCCTGGGTCCTGGGCAGGGGTCGGGCGGGGCACGCCGGACCCCATAACAGCCGGGGCCCGGGTCGCAGGACTCTGTGCCCCAGGCAGAGTAGTAGGGAGCACACTGGACCCATGGGGAAACTGGGCTGGGTCACAGTGCTACTGAGTGCCTGATCTCACTACCTCCTCAAACCACACATACTGTCTTCTATTACTGAGAAACAAACAAAAAAAAAAAAAAAGGAACAGAAAAAGAAAAAAGAAAAATATTGGAGAGGGGTTAAGAAGGCCGTGGCGGATGCCAGGATACTGGAGATGCAGACAAAACTTATCCAAATGCACTGGAACTTATGGAAAAATTCCCCGTGAAGGAGGACTGCTGTTTCTCTATATTGTTAAGAATCTTGGACATCACCTGTAAGGAGAGAGTTTAGTGGAGACCAAGGAGAAAGGCGATATTGAAAGCAGTCTCCGCGATGGCGGTGGAGACTTGTATTCAGGAGAAGCAGAAATCGGATCCTACCAACCTTATTTTTTGGAGAAATTACACCAAATGTCGAATGCTACCATCACGCATGCTTAGGAACACTGGACAACATTCAGAGTGGAAAAAGAACTTGGGAAAGATTTGAAATGGTGGAGGCAGTGGCAATGGCAGTGGCCAGTACTCAGGGGAGGCAGAGATCTGATGCATTACACTTGGAACCTTTGAAATAATAACCCCAGAGGCAGAATGCTACCACCACGCACCCTCGAGAACTTGGGGCAGTTGGTTGGGCGAAGAAGGTGTTTGGATTAGAGCCTGCCGAGGAGTGAGGCCAGCGACGGACACAGCAAAGCTGGGATTGGAGCCTGCCGTGAGGCAAGGCCACTACTGGGGCCTCCAAGGCTGAGATCGGAGCCTGCCGAGGGGTTAGGCCAATGCTGGGGCCAGTGAGGCTGGGATTGGAGCCTGCCATGAGGCAAGGCCAGTGTTGGGACCTTCAAGGCCAGAATCAGAGCCTGCCAAGGGGTTAGGCCGGTGCCAGGGCCAGCGTGGCCAGGATTGGAGCTCACCGTGAGTCAAGGCCGGTGCTGGGGCCTCCAAGGCTGGGATCGGAGCCTGCTGAGGGGTTAGCTGGTGCCGGGGCCAGCGGCCAGCATTGGAGCCTTCCGTGAGGCAAGGCTTCTACTGAGGACTCCAGGCCGGGATTGAAGCCTGCCGAGGGGTTAGGCCGGTGCTGGAGCTAGCGAGGCCGGGATCAGAACCTGCCGTGAGGCTAGGCTGGTGCTGAGGCCAATGGCTGGCATCGGAGCCTGCCATTAGGAAAGGCCGCTACTGGGGCCTCCGAGGCTGGGATTGGAGACTGCCAAGCGGTTAGGCCGATGCCGGGGCCAGTGGCCAGCATTGGAACCTGCCGTGAGGCAAGGCTGGTGCTGGGGCCTCCAAGGCCGGGATCAGAGCCTGCCGTGAGGTTAGGCCGGTGCCACGGCCAGCAAGGCTGGGATCAGAGCTTGCCGGGAGGCTAGGCCGGTGCTGGGGCCTCCGAGGCTGGGATCAGAGCCTGCTGAGGGGTTAGGCCGGTGCAGGGGCCAATGGCTGGCATTGGAGCCTGCCGTGAGGCAAGGCCAGTGCTGGGGCCTCCGATGCCGGGATTGGAGCCAGCTGAGGGGTTAGGCTGGTGTCAGGGCCAGCGAGACCAGAATTGGGGCCTCCTATGAGGCAAGACCACTGCTTGAGCCAGCGAGGTCTGGATCAGTCCACCGGGTAGCCAGGCCACTACTGGCGCCGTCAAGAGGGGGATCGGTACTTGCAATGCAACATGCACAGAGAAATATCGCAGAAAATAAAAATCAAATGCTTCCCCTAATCAGCAAAAACTAGGAGGAAAGGGGCAACAGGAAGAGGTTGAGCTATAGAAAGGGCCCTATAGTGAAGCAGCTAAGGTGACCAATCAGAGGGTATGGAATAGGGGAGGATGGAGCCTCTTTAAAACACAGGAGGTACATAAACATATGTATCAAAGTTAATCACCAAACAAGCATGGGATCGAGGGAGAGGGAGGGAATGGGATGGGGGCTGGATGAGGGCTAATTGGATGATGTGTGCTTGTATATCCTCTCAAGTCTTGTATTCCAATGTGATATATGATTACAATGCACCAATTAAAAAATAAAATAATAAAAATAAATAAATAAAATGGGCTCTCACTGAAAAAAAAATAAAAAATAAAAAATAAAAATAAAATATTGCTAGTGATGTAGCTTGGAGGTAGAATGCTACTGGCTTCAATCTCCATAAAACACACACACACACACACACACACACACACACACACACCAAAAACCTCTGGTTATTCAATAGAAGAAATTTAAAAATATAAAAGCAAGCCACAGAGAGGCAGAAAATTATTGTAATACATAAGCATGTAGAAATATCTGATAATGGATTCACTAGCAGACATAAAAAGAACTGTAAATCAATAACAAAAATTCAAATACCTTAATAAAAATAGGCAAAAAAATCCTTGAAAAAAATAGTTCAAAGAATAAGATATATTTCCAAACAGCACTATCGACATTATAATTTATTGGGAAAATCCACATTAAATCCACAGAGATACTACTTCTTACCTGCTAAGATGGCTAAGGTTAAATAGGTAAATGTGAACACAGCACAAGTTTTAAAGCTAAAGAACAAATGGGGCTCTCATACTTCTCTTTATTAGAAAGTGAAAGAGTGTAAAACTGTTAGAAAAATAAGCTTAAACCTGAATTTTTTCAGTTGGACAAGGCTTTTTACATACGATTCCAAAGCAAAATGACAAAGGGGTAAAATGACTTTGCTGAAATTAAAATGTTTTGGTTCCAGTGACTCCATGTAGAAAGTTAAAGGTTGTGAAGAAATGACACCTTCAAGGGCTGCAGGTGGAGGTGTGACATAAGTCCATTCTTCAAAATCTGAGGTGTGGGGCTAGAGCCAGCATTTCTACTCAAGGCCATAAGTGGTTGCCCCTCTTATGTGCTGGGAACATTTAAAAACATTTGAAAATATATTGAATGTTGTGTATGCTGTGTTTTCTCCTATATGTACAAGGCATGATAAAGTTTGATTAATAAATGAGGTACTTGTGAGATTAACAACTGGTAATAAAATAGCATAATTTCAAGAATATACTGTAAGCCATACTTGTAATCCCAGTACTACTGGCAGGCTGAGACAGGAGAATCATGGGTTCACAGCCAACCTCAGCTACTTAGTGAGGCCCTCCGCAACTTAGTGAGAACCTATTTCAAATAAAGAATAAAAAAATAGGCTGAGGTGTAGCTCACAGGTAGAACACTGCTAGGTTCAATCACCAGCACCAAAAACAAAACAAAACAAAATACTATAATAAAAGTTAGTTAAACTTATGAATGTGTGTGTATGTGTGTGTTTGTGTGTATGTGTGTGTATATGTATGCATATTTGGTCCTAGTTATTGAACCCAGAGACATTCTTTCTATAAGCTACACCCTCAGTCCTATTTGTCTATATTTATTTATTTATTTATTTATTTATTTATTTATTTATTTATTTATTCATCTATTTGAAACAGGGTCTCGTTAAGTGGCTGATGGTCTCACTATGTTCCTGAGGCTGGTCTCAAACCTGTGGTCTTCCTGTTTCAGCCTCTCCAGTTCTGAGATTACAGGCCTGCACCACCATGCCCAGCTATATGGATTTCTTCCTTCATGCAATATACTTGACTATGGGTGATTGAAATTGTGGAATATAAGACCATGGATAAGGAGGGCCTAAGTGTAATTCACAAGTAGAAAAAAAGACACAACTTCCATATACATTTGCAAATGAGCACCATTCTCTTCTCAGTAGCCAAAACAACGATAAAAGGGTGAATCAGATATGCCACATCCATACATGTTTAAGAATATTGTTTAAAGAAAAATGAAGTCTGGATGCACAGAGCCACTCAAATGAGCCTCAGAACTACCATGTTAAGTGAAAGAGGCCCCGTCACCAGAAACCACAAAGTCTAAGGTTCCATTTGAAGACATGTCCAGAAAACAATTCTATAGAAACAGAAAGTGAGTAAGTTGTGACCCAGATGTTCAGAACAGAATAAAATGAACAATTCCTATTATGTACATGATTTCTTTGGGAAGTGATAAAGTCTTGATTGTGGTGAAGGCTACACACCATTAGTGGACTCACTAAAAAACTGAGTTATATGCTTAAAATTGGTTGGATGCAGGGAACAGAAACTACATCTAAATAAGGATGTAACAAACACATGCAGAGCAGGAATAAAGTTACTCTTCCAAATCCCATTATGTAGAAGTATCATTGTGGGATAAAGATGTTCTCGGAGCCTCATCTCCTTGTGAGTTATCCATTGTACCACTGTCGCAAAATCCAGTCAGTGGAAAGAAAAATAAGAGAGTCAAAAGCTACAGGACTGTGGCCTCGGTTTTCAGTCTCATTGGATGGTCACACTGCACTTCGATGTCACTGGACTTGAATGATCTCACCCATAATATAGGGCGTTTGGACCAGAATACCCAACAGGTTCTTTCTGTCTCTAAAATTCTAGCATTTTCACTGAATGACAAAATTTACACTTTCATAAAAAAAAAATACCATTTTCCTGTTCAGGATGTCACCTAGATGTTGTTGTACTTACTACCAAGTTTACTGAAGACTATTTTCCCATACTGGGATAGATGTTGCCTTGTCTTTTAATCAGGACAAATAGCAGTCTCTGCTTTGAATGCCCAGTGCTGTTATTTACCACCTGCCAATTTTCCTGGAAAAGACAGTCTAGTTAGGAGGAGAACACTGGAGATAAATGGATTTGAGGTCTTTATTTTAGAGTCACAGAATGGCTCCAAAATGCTGTTAGTTGTAGGACTCAACTGCGCTGTTGAGAAATTGCTCCCAATGCTCACAAAATTTGCTCAGATTTTAGAGCATCTGAATATGAGTTGGCCAGTAACACAGATATTTGTTATTCACACTGTTCTTGACACATAATACATTTCCAGACATAAAATAGCAACTTCCAACCATGCAGAATAAAGTGGTTACTATCCATTACTAAGAAATTGAATACTTTGACAGTGCAGTAGGGAACAGACTTGAGACGCAGAATATTTTAAACTGTGCGTAGTTGTCCATGATATTGAGTTCGAAGGATGGATGGGGCAAACTGTTTAACGTCCTCTCTCTTTGACAAAGGTCAGTGCTTCCATAAAGCAGGAGAGTATGCATTTCAAACATCTTATTACCAACAGTTGAGTCCATTATTATGCATGTTATTGATGCTTATGGGGAGAAAGTCTGGAAATTGCCCTGAATAGAGATTCCTGTATAACTGTAAGAATTTCCTCCAGGTATTCTTGTATATTGGCTTTTAAAGTTTCCTGCAGAAGTATGCCTATTCTCTTTACATTTATTTTATTATATAATTATTGAATAGTAACTGAAATAGCGCAGAATTTGCTTAGGAATCGTTTTGCCCAGACACACATTTTGCAGCTATGACATTTCTTTTGCCTGCAAAGCACGCACCTCTCCTGGAGCACAGTCTCTTTCTGAGCTGCCTGCTTCCATGACCTGCAAGGAAGAGGTCAGCCTGCTCAGATCCTTAGGGAGATAAATGCTCTGTACTTCTACAGAGGTGGCGGGGAAGACATCCTCAGTCGGGATCGTGGCTGCCCTGGGGAGCAGGGGACACTAAAACTCATCTGACTGCCACATCTTTCTCTCTCACCCCTCTCTGAATAATTATATACAAATAAAGCCAAGTTATGATATACATTCACTGAAGGCTCCAGTCCGAAAAATGTCATCAAAGTAACCTGATCAAAGTAAGTTAAGAGACGGGTACATAGCTGCCATGTATGTGCTGTTGTCTAGGCAAGGTGTATCACATAACTGATTTCCCTTAAATTAGACCAGGTCCATCCCAGTAATACTTGTACTTTGATGGGGAGAAGAATGCCCCTAAGTATAGGATTCCACAACTGAGCAAAAGTCTTATTGATGTCCATTCATTTTCACATCTAAAAAGACAGTAATGAATGATAACACTTATTGTTTTATAAGTCACATTTTTCTAAGTTAGTGGAAAATGTGCCACAACTGTTAGCAGCCCTTGACTATAGACACTGGGTATATTATACTAACCTCTAGACTTTTGTGCATAAATACATTTTTTATGACCAAAAATTTAAAAGTAAAACCTTTCAATAAGGTTATAATTTTTTTCCTCGTTCATTACAGGTTATTCTAACATGAGCCTGTGGATTAAAAAGGCTGAAGCTTTCTTAGGAGAAGCTCATAAAACAGGATTATGGAATCTGCGATTATTTAGTCAGAACCCAGTAATGCAAGGAGAGAGGGAGGAGAGGGTCTGTGCTGGGGACCAGTCTATCCATGCCTGTGCTGGTATCCCGCCCAGCTCCACCCTCTTCCTCTGCCATTGCTCTGTGTAGCACTCACACGTGTTTTTACTGTTCTCTCCCCTGCAAGAAAGTAAGTTTTATGAAGATGGAGACCATCTGTTTTATTATCATCTATATCTTTAGGACCTAGAAAGTGCCCAGTATACAGTCTGTTTATCTACGGGATGAAATGAACAGATACAAGTTCAACATCCTGAGATAGGGACCAGTCATCCAGATGATTAAGGTGCTAATTATGGGCATGAATTGCAGATAGTAAATGCTGAGAGCCTTAATCACGCAGCAATGGTGGTGTCGAGAAGAGAAATAATTTCAGAGGTGCTGACAGTTCCACAATTCAATTACGTGAAATTTTGCTATTAGAAGATATTTTAGGATCATTGGCCTTAAATTCCCTGCAGTATAGGAATGCCTTTCACAGAATCCCTTTCTAAACACCTATAGGAAATCGTGTCTCAACCATGCATGGTACTACTGATCTCTGGGTGGGATGAGTCCTTATTCAGTGAGTGTCCTAGATGAGGTAGAGTGATCATAGTTATCCCTAACTTCTACACACTGGATTCCAGTTCTAAAATTCCCTCCAAACTGTAACAACCTAAAGTGTCTCCAGAAATTTTCAGATGTTCTATGAGGGCAAAGTAGTGCGCCTCCCAAGGACCACTGCTCCAGGGAGTCTGCACTTTATGGGGAAGCCCAGACACTCACTGGGTTTCTCTGATCATTTCAGAGCCAGTATTTTGGCACTAGACAAATGAGCCTACCTGAAATTCTCCCCCTCTCTCTCCTTTCCTGGATCTCTTCCTCTTCCTCTTCCTCTCCCATTCCCTTTAATTTTTATATTAAGCACAAATACACAAAAAAGTCAGATGACTTCTAAACAACCTTGAAGACAAGCATCATATCTATAATGAGATTAACGTATCCCCCTCCTACCAATTCACATATTAAAGTTCTATTCCCCAGAATCTCAAATCAAACCTGTTTTGAAATACAGTGATGTCAGGTATAACTATCTGAGATGATGTTATGGAGTTCTTATGTCTCATGAATCTTCCATACAAAGGAAGACAAAGAGACCCTAGCAGAGGAGATGAGCTGAGACAAAGACAGGGACGCTACCGCGCAGGAACACCCAAGTTGCCAACAGACCATGAAAGGCCAGGAGAGCAGCACGGAACAGATTTTCTCTCAACATTCTTAGAAGGAACCAGACCTTCCACACCTTGATCTGTACCTGTGGCTTCCAGAACTGTGAATGATGAGGCAATAGACTTCTGTCCGCTAAGCCTCCTAGTCTGTGTGATGTCAATGGGGTCCTGGGAATGCAATACAGTCTCCATTCTGAGTGTCTTGAACTCAAAACTGGTGGTTAGCAGCACAGGATACTGCTATTTAGCTGCCTATTTTTAAATATACTTTTATTGGTATATGTAGAATGGTTTAGGTGTTAGAAACATACATGGACAGAACACTTGGTGGATTTCCCTATGAATCCCACCTTGCTTGGTCTTAATTATAAAGCACTTATAAAAGACTCACTGAGTCAGTTGAGACTGAACCCTCAGAGATCACCAGCCACAGCCTATTTCTAAATAGGAGCCATTTTTTTTTTACTTCTCCGGTTTTGTTTTTCTTTGTTTGTTTGTTTTGGCATTGGAGATTAAATCTAGGGGCATTCTACCTCTGAGTTACATTCCCAGCTCTATTATACATTTTATTTTGAAACTGGGTCTCACTATGCTGCTAAGGGTCTAGTATACTAAGCTTCTGAGCCTTTTCTGGAACCTCTGATTTTTCTGACTCAGTCTCCCGGGTACAGGGATTATGGGTGTGTACCTCCACGTCTGGCATTGTCTTCTCTTTTACACTATGGTTGGCCTTTCCTTATTTGTGAGATGTCAATCAAATTTCATTCACATTTTCACTTTGTACTTCTTTTTCTCATCCAGCAAATGATTTTATACTCATCTCTTAAAATCTTGCTACTGTAGGAATCTAACTTCATGCGATGGAATGACTCAACATGCTTTGCTCTCAATCCAGAACCAGCTGTTAGGTACTGAAGGATCCCTGGCCCACAGCCATCACCATCACCTTCAGTAGAAGAGCTTCACTGAGCACTCACTCTTGTAACCCACTGGATTTGCAACGGACTTGGGTAGAGTCTTGAGCACACACTCCACCACTCAGGCTCTGTAATGGCTAATTTCATTCATCAGCCTGACTGGGCCACAGTGTACAATTGTCCAAACACTATCCTGGGAGTGTCTGTGAGGGTGTCTGGATACTGTTAAAACTTAAAGCAGTAAACTCAGTGAAACAGATGCCCACCTCCCCAAGTGTGAGTGTCTGACCTTATGATCAGGAAAGCCATTCTCGCCTTCAGACTTAAACTGAAACATTGGTTCTTCCAGGGGCTCCAGCTTTCTGATTCGCCTTGCAAATCATGAAGCTGTCCACCTTTATAACTGCAAAGAGCAATTCATAATTTTAGATAGATTTATGGGTAGGTATATCCATACATACACATGCATAAGTACATTCATAGAGTTATAGACGTTGGTGTCTAGATCTCTAGCTCCTGTTGAGTCTACTTCTTTGGATAATATTGATCAATGAGGCCCCAGAACACCATGAGAGACATACTATTATGTTTTCATTCTGTAGATGAAGCAATTGAATTATAGTGGAGGTCCAGTAATATGCTCAAGGTTCTATGTTTAGAAAACACTGAGCAAAAATTTAAATGCCAGTGTCTGACACTATATCTTATTCTTTCCTTATGTTTTTTATTTATCAGAATGGTCTTATATTATGATATATATTTTTCTGTGTGTATGTGTATGTTTGTGTGCATGTTTGTGTGTGTGTGTGTGTGTGTGTGTGTGTGTGTGTGTGTGCATGTGTTACTAGAGATTGAACCTGGGGCATTCTACCTCTGAGCTATATCTCCAGCCATATATTATATTTTTATTTTGTTTTGAAACAGAGTCTTACTAAGTTGGGGAGGACATTACTAAATTGCTGTGGCTGGTCATAAACCTACAATCCTCTTATCTCAGCCTCCCAAGCACTGGGATTATAAGCATGTGCCACCATGCCCAGCTCATTGTTTCTATTTTTTTTTTCAAAAGTGTTCTGTTAGTCATCTTTCTGTTCCCATAACAAATACCTGAGATAAATCAACTTAATAAAAGAAAAGCTTTATTTTAGCTTTCAGACTTAGAAGTTTTTGTCCACAATGCTTTGGCCACATAGCTTTGGGCTTATAATAAGCAGCACATCATTGTGGGAGCTCTTGATGGCAGATGCACATTAACTTATCAACAGGAATTGAAACAGAGAAAAGGGGGTGCAGAATCCAATATCCCTCCAAGGGCACCCTCCGTGTGGCCCAACCTCTTCCCACTACGCCCCTCCTCTTAGGGTTTCACCACTCTTCAAGGTGTGGGGACCAAGTCCTAAACATAGGCCTTTGGGAAACATTTAAGAACTGAAATTTGGCACATAGCATGAATTTTCTTTACAAATGGGCTCCCATGTTTAGAAAGAACTTTATCCCTCCCTCCATTATTCTAATACTAATGAATCTACAAAATCTAGTCATGTCTCTCCTTCATTTATATTCCAGCTGCTACAACCCTAATTGAGCTCCTGAATATATCATGCTTGCAGAGAGCATGCAGACTGAATTGCATGCCTTACGCCTTTCATCCTTCCGCTGTGGTTTATTAGTGTTTCTAAGGAGCACGTTGATTATATCACTCGACCCCGCAAAAGTCCTAAGTGGACCCCCACTGCCTTGCCCAGGGGCAGAGGAGGGCTGATGGTCTTTTGATTGCCCCCACTCTGTGGCGTCAGGCTCATGCTGTACCCGTGGTTAAATATTTTCAGCATCACTAGAGAGCACCAATCTCCATCTCGGATAGTTTCCCTGATCTAAACTTCCACTGTGTCTGCAACTCTTACGTGGTAATTGGGCACAGGTCTTCTTGACGTGTTTTCTCTGTTACCATTACTGATCAGGGGGATCAGCTTCATGGTGACTCTCCGCTCACCCCCTCATGCCTTTTCCACTCTTTCAACCTTTCAAGAGGCTGATTTGCCGTGGAGATCCCCAATTCCAGATTTTGCTTCAGCCTCTGAGTGTGTCCATTGACTCCTACTCTCTTTCCATCTCTCTATGCCACACACATAAATGGGCAGCTCTGTGGGTCCTTCTTTGCTTATCAGTATGCAGCCTATTCCCAATCCCAGCTGCCTGCTAGACCATTGGTGCAGAAGGCCATTACCTGTGCTACTACATCTTTCTATGTTCATTGGCTGGTCAGGTGAGCTACAGGTGTGGTCATGTCCACTGCGAGGTAAATGCCACCTTGGGAAGATAGCAGTGTACAATAAGTCCAGGGCCCTGAGATCAGACAGTGCCCCGCCAGATCATGCAGTTCAGTGCTTACTAATAGCAAGAGAGGAGAGAGACGGCACATAGGATTCAGCTCCCTGCCATGTCTAGTGCCCCAATGGCCAGCAGGTCCACTCTTCTGTCAAGCACCCATCTCAAGTCTTCAGGCTGCAGCTGAACCATCCCCACCTTTCTCTCCAAGAGTCTGAAGTACAGCAATATGGAAGACGACCACAGATGCATGGGTTCAAGCAGACAAAAAGTGGATGGACGGATTGACTGCAGAACAAAGATCCTCCTATATGGGGTGGTGAGTCCAGATTGTGAAAGCTCTTTTCCTCCTGGCAAGGAGTTGTTCAAAGCCCAAGGCCTATACTTATGTGACTAAGAAGGTCTGAAACACTGCACACATGTGTCTGCCTTTCCCAAAGGTATTAATATCTGTGGCCCTTGTAGTGCAAGTGAGGTACACACACGCCATATTGTTATAGAGCTGTTGTTTTCAAGTAGATATGTCTTTTCATTTCATTTTACTGTATTATCAGCAGGCTAAATCACATGATGTAGTTCTCTTTATATTTTTCAAAGAAAAAAAGGTACAGAAGATAGTTGAACAACTATCTTCCTGTGGGGACGCTGGAAGACCCAAAGTTAAGAGGACGAGGCCACCTTGAACAATTTCAACACTTGTTAGCACCCACCAGCACCCCTGACTCCACCTGCGTTTCTGCCTCACCCTCTGCCAATGGGGAGATTTTGGAATCCTTTCTGCACCTAGAAGCTGCAGAAGCATTCATTTTCTCTCCCAATTAAGAAATAAATGACACAAATTACCCTTTGCAAATGTATAACACTTACCCAAAGTCATGTAGATCACTGCGACGATTGCCTTGGCTCATCTTGTTCCTTGTGCAAAACAGCTCATGAAGTCATTCCATCACTGATGACTGGGTAAAAATATTTAATATCACTTTGCACCAGATTTTTATGCCAAGTTGAAGTTTCAAAGTTAATGACAGACTTTAATTAGAACAATTTAGGGTTCATATAGTTTAAATTAAAGTGAGGTTGAAGAAGTTCAACAGCTAAATTATTTTGCTATTTAAGACAGAAAATATTTGCTCCAAGTTATTTTCTGTCAACACAGACATTATCTGACTTTGTAAAAATTTTTTAAATTGTTTCTCTTATAACCCAGTTTCCTTATTAGAAATTCTCATTATCAATGATTTAAAAGGAGTTTAGGGCTTAGAGATTTTGCAGTTTTCTGCTACAGAATGGTTCTCCATTTGATCTTTAGCTTTCCAGGAGTGAAGGCAGTGTTTATCCATTCTGACTTAATTTCAACTCTCCTTTCTCTGAATTATACTTGCCAACCCCCAAGCTTGCCAGATTTTAGTGAATCTTAAGCCAAAACACAAACTTCATGGCTTTGCATGCTAAAAACACCTCCTTTCCGATATATGCAACTGCTCAGGTGGAAATAACTCAAGTTCTCAATTTGTGATCCCAGTGACTTGCAATCAGAAATTACAAGACAATTAAAGCCAGCACTCCTTTGCAAAATTCCATCAAGAAAAGAACTACGGAGATTTCCCAGTTTTGTTCATGCAAAGCACTTACTAGAACCCAAGGAACTGTATACTTTATAGGGGAAGGTTTTATTGCACATGAATTATATCTCAATAAAGATGTTATTAAAATATCTAAAAGAAAACACTTACTGGAGCACCAGGTAGTTATGTGCATTCTACAGCTAACGGTTGACACAATGAAAATCAGAATTAAGCATGGATTTTTTGTAAGTTATTACTTGCTACTGTACTTAGTTCAAATATCACTTCTGATTTTTTTTTATTTTCAAGACACTTTTATTGATGTTTTGTAACTACACCTCATAACAAGGTTCAGAGTGGCAGGAACATCCACACACACAGCTCTCGGTGTGTTTACACCAGATGCCAATTCACTCATTTCCCTTCCCTGTACATGTCACTGAGATTTAATATTACTTGGATTTTTTTTTTTTGGTGGTGGTACTGGGGTTCCTGGAAGCCCTTCTACCTCCGGGCTACACTCCCAGACCTATTTTTACATTTTCATTTTGGAAACAGGGTCTCCTAAACAAGCGCGCGCGGCTGGCTTCGAACCTGTGCGATCCTCCTGTCTCCGCCTCCCAAGCGCGGGGATTACAAGCGTGCGCCACCAAGCCCGGCTGGATATTTTTTTTAAAAAAAGCTTGTCTTAGTGCTGAGTTTCTTGAGTTCTCTGTGTAGTCTAAATATTGGTCCTCTTAGCAGAGGAATAGTTGGCAAAAATCTTCTCCCATTCGGTTGGCTCTCGAATGAGGTTCTTGACAGTTTACTTTGCTGTACAGAAGCTCTTCAGTTTCATGCAAACCCACCTATTGATTCACCTTTTAGTTTCTTGTGCCTTTGGGGTCTTGTTGAGAAAGTTTTTACCTGTGCCTATGTGTTGCAGTGTTGGTCCTATGCCCTCTTCAAGGAGCTTCAAGGTTCCTGGTTTAATTTCCAAGTCTTTGATCCATCTTGAATTGACTCTTGTGCAGGGTGAGAAAGTGGGATTAATTTCCAATTTTCTGCATATGGTTAGCCAGTTTTGCTGACATCATTTGTTGAACAAGCTATCCTTTTTCCAGTGTATATTTTGGCCCCTTTGTCAAAATCAATTGGCTGTAAGTGTGTGGATTTGTTTCTGAGTCTTCTATTCTGCTCCATTGGTCTATGTGTCTACCATGCTGTTTTATTACTATGGCGTTGTGGTGTCGTATAAAGTCAGGCATTGTGATCCCTCCTGCATGGATTTTGTTGCTGAGAACCACTTTGCCAATACTCTTAATTTCATGGTGAGACTGAACTCTGAAAGCCAGTCCGATTCTTTCCTCCCTCTTTTTCCTCAGGCTTGCTTGTCCTTCAGGGCTCATATTCATCCAGGTGCGAGCTACTGCTACAAGGCCATGGTTTTCTTTTTCTCCCATGTAGTTGCTTCACTGTTATCTGAAGCTCAGCACCCAGGAGCTTTCGGTAGATCCTTCAGAGGTGTCTCTATAACATAAACAAGCATCCATCGGAACAGAATCCCTGTGCCAAGCCCGGTTTTACTAATGTAGAGAAGAGATAATATTAGTTTCTAATTTTTTGGCAATTGACTTTTGCAAATTGTTTATTTGTTGGTTTTCATCTGCATTAAAAAAATCTACAGGCTTTTCTTGATACTTATCTATCAAATAATACTCCCCGATGTCTACTATCTAAAGAAAGGTCTTGAACTCATAAGAGAACTGATAATCATACACCTAAGTATTTAAACTGATAAAATAGCATTCATTGAATGTATCTTCTTCAAAGAAGAATGAAGTTACCTCTACGCTTTGATAAGAGTACACAGTCTTAGAATGGTGGATAAAATTAACATTGAGTGTTTTATAATTTAGCTATGTAATGCCATGAAAGCCCCTTAAGTTTATAGTAAGTTATATCAGAAGAAAAAGGTCTAGAAATAAAATGATACTCTAAAAGAGTTTCAGAGAGTATTTAAGGAAGTATTGGTCTCAAGGAATAAAACAAACAAACAAACAACAAAGCCAGTGAAAAAAGAAACAACAAAGAAACAAAAAAAAAACATAAAAAATAGCAACAATGAAATAAAATCTCCAACTCCTTTGTACAGATCATAAACTCCTTCCATTCATATAAGCATTGGAATATTATGGTGGTTTATACTCAAGAGTGTAAGATAACTTCTTTCTCTCAAAAAGAATGCCAGTGTCAAATCTATAAAATAACTTTTTTGCCAGGCACTGTGGTGCACACCTAAAATCCCAGTACTTGGGAGGTTGAGACAGGAGGATCCCAGGTTTGAGGCCACCCTCAGACACTTAGCAAGACTCTGTCTTAAAATAATAAAATAAAAATGTCTTGAGTGTACCTTGATGAAAGAATGTTTCCAGATTTGATCCCCAGTTAAACACACACACACACACAGACACACACACACACACAAAAGGAAAAAAATTGGAAACACCATTGGTTTATTCACATAGGTTAGGTTATGACACCCAAATCATATCACTTAGCTATAACATCTTCCAATTAAGGAAAAATAAGTTATTAATGATATCTCATGAGCAAGGTCTCATTTGCTATCACATTTTAGTACAACTCTGTTATTATTTTCTCATAGTCATGAGTAATCATCCTGTTATGTTAACTCATTAAATCCTCACCAAAAGCTCACATGGTAAGCCAGCTCATCTTTTTCCTTTTAAGAGGAAATGAAGCAGGCCAGGCGTGGTGGCGCACGCTTGTAATCCCCGCACTTGCGAGGCAGAGACAGGAGGATCGTGCAGGTTCGAAGCCAGCCTCGCTGGCTTAAGAGACCCCATTTCAAAAAAAAAAAAAAAGTATAAAATAGGTCTGGGAGTGTAGCCTGGAGGTAGAAGGGTTTCCAGGAACCCCAGTACCACCAAAAAAAGTGATAAGAAGAAATGAGGCACAGAACAATTAAACAATATACCCAAAGTGGCAGAGTTGCTATCAATATATCTGAAGATTCTCTGCCCTTCCAAGGAAATTTATTACCTACCTGTTCTTTGTCTTAAATTCTATTTAGATCAAAATGTTGATAATGTGTGGCTTAGTTGGTACTGTAGTAGACTTTCTCATTTCTGTAACCCAAAACATCTGACCATCACAACTTAGAGAAAGAAAGATTAATTTGCTCACTATTCTGGAAATTTCAGTCCATATTAGGTTGGGTGAAGTGTGCAGAGCTCAGAGCAGGACATAGTGTTGGTGTGTGTGTGTGTGTGTGTGTGTGTGTGTGTGTGTGAGAGAGAGAGAGAGAGAGAGAGAGAGAGAGAGAGAGAGAGAGAGAGAGATGTTGCACAAGAGCTCTACTCCCACTTCTGGAAGGCTGAAAGACTGAAAGAAAGAGAGAGAGGAAACACTGGAGGAGGGACCATCTGTAATCCCAAAGCCACCCCAGGGTCCTCTCCTTGATGTCTAGGGAAACACTGTGAATCCAAACCATAAGAGCTGGCTACTGACTCAGCTTGTTAGAAAAGTGTTTCTATTTCCTCTGAAGACATATTATTCTAGTCTTGTGCTTGTTTAAGTTTATTGTATCCTTCAAGTGAGAACGGTATAAAAGAAGATCTATCAAAGATAGAAGTAAATCAGCCGGGCGTGGTGGCGCACGCTTGTAATCCCCACGCTTGGGAGGCAGAGATAGGAGGATCGCGCAGGTTCAAAACTAGCCACGCACACTGGCTTAGGAGACCCTGTTTCCAAATAAAAATGTAAAAATAGGTCTGGGAGTGTAGCCCGGAGGTAGAAGGGCTTCCAGGAACCCCAGTACCACCAAAAAAAAAAAAAAAAAAAATAGAAGTAAATCAGGACACATGAGAAAATGTTCTGCACTTGTTTGGCACCTACTCTGTACTGGGAGTGAATTGCTTCTATCACAGCCTTTTCTTGTATGCATGTAGCCACTGTAAACTAACATAATTTTAAACTTACAATTCAGTTTTATTTCCAATAAAATGCCTATATTTGTCCAAATTCCTAAGAGTCCCAATTTTCTAAACTTATAGATACAATCATCTCTTACTTCATTATATTGGCCATATAGATTCATAAGAAATATCAATATGTATTTTCCAGCTTCAAAGATGAATACATAATTGGAACAAATCAACCTTCACTAAATTTCACTTATTAGCATGTGATTCATGCCAAATATGTTTACTTACCATTAGAAAAAGAAAAAAAATTATATATATATATATATATATATATATATATATATATATATATATATTTGTTTTGGATGTAGACACATTCGTTAGTCATAGCTTGTAACCAAATCAAAATTTTTAATCCATCAAACAGGGGGTATGGTCCCCATTCATGAGCCAGAATTGGATATTTCAGAGCTAAACTTCCTAAACTTTTCTCTCCTGTTGTCTAAATATACTGTTATGGAATGAATGATAGACTTGAGCAAGACTGTAAAAGGAGATGTTTGCAATATCTAGTTATCAGAATGGTACACACACATATACAAATATGCACACACATATATTTACTATCATTGTGAAGTTTAGAGGAATTGAAGTTGTTGAGATGTGTAGCGTTTAAAATAAAGGTTGTCTTTGGAGTGATGAATTTGTATGATTCCTTTAAAACAAAGCCTACCTAAATTTTTTTTAAGAAAAATTATGCCAAATGTGGTGGTGCACTCTTGTAATCCGAGTACTTGGGAGGCTAAGACAGAATCACAGGTTCACAGCCAGCCTCAGCAACTTGTGAGGCCCTATTTCAACATAAAGCATAAAATAGGGCTGGGAATATAACTTGGAAGTAGAAGGTTCCTGGGTTCAATTCTCAATATATATGTACACACATATATATATAGCAATTCACATCGAATAGTGGGAATCTTGAAAAAATAGAATTGCTTGACAGAAGTTTGTTTTGCAGCATGGTCTGCCAGAGCAATTTTAAACTATTAAGTTAAGAACGTGCATATATTGAATTATGTTGAATTCTATCTCTAGAATCATGGAATCGCCAATACACATTAAGTACTGATTCCAGTTTTTTTTTTTTTTTTTGTGGTACTGGGGTTCCTAGAAACCCCTTCTACCTCCGGGCTACACTCCCAGACCCATTTTTATATATTTTATTTGGAAACAGGGTCTCTTAAGCCAGCGAGGCTGGCTTTGAACCTGTGTGATCCTCCTGTCTCTGCCTCCCAAGTGCGGGGATTACAAGCGTGCGCCACCACGCCCGGCTGATTCCAGTTTTTAAGAGATATTTACAAAGTAGAATTTTAAACCAGGTTGGCAAATAAGCTGCTGATCCTTTGTTTGTAAGTAGCGATCATCAAAGAGAAGGCTTTTTCCTCTTAGACCATGTCCGGCTGGGCAGAATGTGAAATGCAGTGGCTGATGGGTAATTATCCTGGGCTTTTAAGAGTTATGGCTAAGCAGTAAGGTAATTCAAACTCCGCTCATCTGCATTTTCTTCAGCTTACAGGCTAATTGAAAGGAAATTTAAGAAAGGTAAAAGGAGATAAAACAGTGTCTGAATTTTATGAAGGCCTGGGTTGGGCAAGATAGCATAAACATAGCATCTCTTCTCCTGGATATGTGTAAATACAACATAAACATTCAGCCTGTATCTGAGAGCAACATTCTGCCTCCAGGAGAAACACAAGTAAATATGGGTGTGGATAACAAGGTATTTCAGGAAAACCTTATTCAAACCAGTTGGTGCACTCGTTGTGAGGTAAAGCAGCTAATTATCTTAGACATGGGTTAGATAACTCTGATGTAAATAATGCATTCAAAGAGACAAAATAAGGTCACAGTACTGCCTTATGAGAACTGCCGTTCCAAACTCCAGTGCTTCTTGGTTCTGGAGGCTGATGTGCAACAATCTTCTAACTGCGTTTGTGAAGGGAAGAATGGATAGCGAGAGGGTGAGGGTTGGGCAGAAGCACTCTGGGAAGGAGGGAGATGGAACTTTAGTGAAAGATGAGGCCGAGTCCTACAGAATCCGCCATCCCCATCCCTGAAGCTCCCGCAAATCACCGTGCACCTACTGACCCGTACAACCAGCGCATGTTAGGCTCCGTCTACAGCTAGGGGACAGATGCGAGTAAGATGCCGTCTGTGCTGTCACAGCTCCAAGAATATAGGATTTCAGGACTGCAAGGTACATTCCGGCCCAACTGTCCAGATAAAGCACGAATCCTTTCTAAAAAGTCTCTACCAAAGTCTTAGACCATATCACGGAGCTAGAATCCACAGACGAGATGTGCTTGTTCTTTTACAAATCCTGTAGCTGACTCGTATTTCCTTCTGTACATATGTATGCTGCACGTTTGTTTTTATTTAAATTTAAGAGTGCTCTCCTCTTATGCATACCCCCATAATGCATCATCTTAAGAAAACGTGGCCTATGGCTTTAGTTTATTAAGAGTCTCGTGGAGCCAGAGGCTTCCCAACTCTCCTGGCACTGGGTCATCTGCAGTATGCTAATCAGATCGTCCCTCATGTCAGCTAGCTCTCCAGCAGTGAGTGGGCCATGGCAGAGTCCTGCCTTTGACACACCGGCTGGCCTGCAGGGATGCGCTTCTGCTCCGGGCTCCCAGCAAGCTTTGCCATCGGGCTCCCAAGTCACCCTGTTTTACTAATATCCCTGCCAATCATAAGTTACAATAAAGGCCCTTTAGAATCTTTGCCAATAAAATGATAGTTATACAGAGGAAAAAAGCTCCTTAGTTTCCAAAATATAATCACATAGATATATAGAAAAACCAGTGCATACTGATTTTCCAAGTGGTCTCAGTTCCCATCTCAAACACATCTTGATGAAAACAATAAGTTATATATTACAGCCCTCTGAATTATGGCTAATGAAGCCGCTGAACCAGGTTTCTATAGCTATCTCCTCCTTACAACTCCTTGGTCATGTCTCCAAGTGGTACTTAAGGAAGAAATTTTCTCTTCTTCTTGTAATGGCATCAGAGGAATTCCTAGACACTTTTGCCTCTGCAGAGCAATAAATATTTGAAGTACTGGAATAAGTCATTGCTTTATCCATAGTACCTAACACATGCCTAAAAGACAGAGGCTCAATGTGTGCTTATTGAGTGAAACCCAATTAACGCATATTTCTGCAAACCAATGGCCTAATCGCCCCGGTGTGCCTATGACTTTATGATTATTCTCTTAAGCCAGGGGAATGTGGGCCTGTGAACATGGCTCTCCCAGGACTGGCCGTACCTTCCTTGCTAACCCCACGTTAGGGATTTGCACTGGTTCGGCTCTTTCCCACACCAGGCCTCACCTGGGCCTTTCAGGTAACAAACAATATTTAGCCTCCGTGCAGGAGGCTCTGCAGTATTTAATAGATCATGTTTCAGTAGCCCTGCAGGGGGCACAGCTAAGACTCAGGGCTTCTTATCCTTGCTTCTGGATTGCCCACAAGGACAACTAAGGCATTTGGGTCTGGATCTCTAACAAGGAATCAGGAACCACTAACCATGGCTCCTTTTTCATTCATTCAAATGTGTACACATAAATGCTCACAATAATTTTACATATTACTTTTTATATATCATGATATAAACATAAAACTGATCTATAGAAATAAAAAATATTTAAATAGTATTTAGTCTAATTTAAAAACATGGGCCGGAGTAGTGGCGCATGCTTGTAATTCCAGCACTTGGGAGGCTGACACAGGAGGATTGCATAGGTTCAAAGCCAGCCTCAGCTACTTAGTGAGGCTCTCAGCAACTTAGTGAGACCCTATTTCAAAATGAAATATAAAATAGATCTGGGAGTATAGCTCATAGATATCAAAGCCCCTGGGTTCCACCCTAGTACCGCCAGAAAAATAAATTAATAACTTAATAAATTAAAAAACAAAAATATATACTATATATGCATATATATTAATATACATTGTATTTTAAACCAGTGAGAATGTGTGCTTGTGAACATGAATCTCACAGAACTAGACTCTGCATTGCCACATTAAGGATATATATATATATATATATATATATAACCATATAAATAGATAGATAGATAGATAGATACAGACATATGGTCTCCTTAATTATGTTCAAAGGCAAAATTTCAATTATTGTCTGCTGCCTTTCAAAAGACAGTTAATTTAATCAAAAACTCATTATTAAGCGCCTACTGTGTGTAGCACATACAGCTCCCTGTGCCTTCTACAGAATAGGAAAAGTGCCACATTCGAGAGGTTTGGCATTTTCCTCTAAGAGAGGGAAAGCCTTACGAGATGCAATCTTTGTGCACGGGCTAGCAGATGCCAGGAATACAACTTATTTTTAGAATAATTTTAGGCTCACTACAGAAAACAGTTGAGTGCATTTTCATAAAGCCCTCTGGTTTCCATGGCAAATGGAGCCATTATTTCTTCTGAAACGGAAGGCTTTTACTTACACTTTCCAAATGCTTTTCATATTGTGCCAAAAACTCAAGTCGGTCCAGAAACAAGTACACCAGTGGCTTATTGTTAAAAGCAGTTTTTAAGTAAAAATGTGCAGCAGGTCAAAGTGACCTTCCATTCAGGCCTGCAGAGAACAGTGAATAATCCACTCCAGTCAAATGGCAGGCATGCAACTCAGATGGAGACGGGAGGAGGGAAGGGCTTTAATGATCCCAAGCACTTCATCAGGATGAGACATAAAAACAATAAATCTAGATGTTCTTCATGAAAACTATCACGGTTGTTTCTCAACTCAAGAGACACAGGCTCTAAACATCACTTCTCCTCAAATCCATTCAATACCTAATATGCGTTGTGCAAATTAAAGCATAAAAAATAAAAAACTATGCAATTTAGCAATGTTTAATCCCATGATAGGTGATGATGTATCTTCCTTAGAGGATCATGGAATGTTTAATATTGAATATTAAATGAATCTTGGAAATGCAACTAATTGGGCTAATAAATATCAACGTGATTTTTATGTTGTTGAGTGTTTCTTTGCTTATAAAAATCACAGAATTTCTAATGGGAGATAAGGAACAAATTAAAACACCTACATAAAAGTTGGAGTTGAATCACCTTTCCTTTTATAATAGATTTAATCTGTTTCTGTCAATTTCTAAAGGTAATGGAGTTAAATCTATAATAACGATGGTACTGAATTATACTTTCCCACTAATGCTTATTAGTCCTCTTTCTACCTGCCTATTTATGGTATCTATTGACTGAAGTATGCCTTTATGGGAAAGAGACAAATAATAAGTGATTAATATTTATACAGAATTCATATATAACTACTGAAGGAGGAGCTATTCAAATATTTAATCCTTCTTCAATATGTGGCTTGACCAAACGTGTTGGCCAAAGACAGCCAGCAAGCGCCTCTGTCTGCCGGACACTGGACAACCAAACCCAGGCTTCAATAATCATCGCAAGAGTGGCTCAGCCATGTTTATTTCTTGTTGTTTCCCTAGCTTTGAAGTCAACTAGCTGCCTCCCTTTTCATGCTCCCGTCCCCGCGCAAGCATAATTAGCCCGTCTGTCCTTCTGCCAAGATCTCGGGTGCCAGTTGCTGAGATCCTGACCCCTGACTTATCCTCTGTCGTTTTCATTTGTGCAAAAGCGGAGTCATTGTGGCTATATTTTGAAACCAGGGGCCAGCCTAATACGAATGTGCTGAGATAGCCCGTGCGCCTTGTTACCGCGTGCACATGAATCATGAAGAACTGACGGCTCATTTCAGAAACGTGACTCATTGATGTGCGCCCTCCACTCGCTATCACATCCTGTGCGGGCCAGGGCAGCGCTCAGTTGTACAGAAATTAATGTCACTGCAGAAAGTAAGAAGTCTCAATTCACTGGCATGAAGAAATGCGATTTTACTTTTCTAATAAATGGCCTTTTCTGTGTGATCCCGAGCCTCTCTTCGCCACAAGGGAGGATTTGCCTTAATAATGTTGGATGAGCATGCATACTTTCAGTCTGGTGACTTGCGTAGTGTTATTTTAGCACTTAGCACTGGGTTCTTTTTCTATAATTGGTTTATCTTGTATTTGATTGGAAGCACTTTTCCTGCAAACAGGTAAGACTAATCTGTAAGAACAGATGGGCTGGTGGGAAGAGCTGGGGCTCTTTCCTACCTTGAACTCCTCCAGCCGTGGAGTGAGGAAGAGAGAGAGGAAGAAGCAGACATACACATATTTCTCAGCGCTGGCCTTCATTCCCTGGGCAGAGATGAGATCCTCTGTATCAGCTTCTCTAGCGCTCATTGCCTGGGAGGTCTGTGTGGCGCGTGTCACTCTTCCAGCTCTTCCCTGAGCTCCGATGTGGCTTCTGTGGGACTTCTCGCAGGGACCTCTGAAATGCATGTTTTCTTGACATGGGGAATCAGGCCCTTGTGATTTCTCTCATCCTTTCCTTAATTCCCATCACAGGTGAGACAGTCTGGAGCCTTTTACTAGCTTTCTGGAAGTAGCCACGTTACGGATTAAGTTCAGCCATCTGCCGCCTTGTGCATCTGACAATAAAAAATGCATTTGTCTTGGCATGCAGGCTTTTTCACGGAGTCCCCTCTCTCCTCTTCACCAGTTTTCTGCTCTGGTCTCTTCAAGAACACGAGGCACCCAGTAGGACAGTGCCCGACTCACTGTTAAGTCACACAGTCTCTTGTTCTGGTGCAGCGGAGGAAGCGTCAGTTTTGCATCACACAAACAGGGCTGCTCTCACTCAGCAGGGGCCCAGGAGGTGTCTTTGAGCAGAGCAGAGCTCTCCCGAAGCTTTCCAAGCTCCTGATGGTCATTCAGAGCAGAAAGGAGTTCAAAGCACTTGTCAGGTTTCAGTAAGGAAGAGAGAGGTTCATTGCAAGAGCTGAAGACACACTCCAGAGAGGAATAGGTTCTTACTCAGGGGCTAAGTCATCCCACAGACAGGAGGATTGTGGTTTACCTCGTTTAAGGGAGTTAAAATTCCTAAGTAGGGGTTGAATGTAGATGAAGTTCTCTGGAATTGGGAGGTTCCTTCATAAAAGCTGCTCAGCTTCATTAACATCTAATTATGCAGCTAAAGGGTGTATGGCAATCAGTCTTAATGAGCAGAGAGGTAATGTTAGGTTAGGTTAAGATGTTTTCCTGGTGCAATTGTGCTAGAAACCTCTAGAGCCACCTGGAGAATATGTCCACCCTGTGGTTAGGTAGACTGTTACTCGGTCCTGATTCTACATGAGCTGCTGGAGTCCTGTGGCTCAGTCCTAGCACCTCTGCCTGGGTCCAGCTCACAGGCTGACTGCCTGAGCTCTTCCCCACACCTGTTCTCCCCATTCTCTGCCTGACTTGGACTCAGGTTCTTTCTTTTCTGATTTCGGGGAAAGGAAACACCCCTTCTTCTGCCACAAAAAAGAAAAGAGGTCACCAACCTGAACATCACACTGGTCTGAACTGCCTTCCCTGGCCTCCCTCATGGACATGGAGAGGAGCCAATCATGATGATGATGAGCTCGTGGTGGCGGTTACTGTGGAGTGGGAAGATGAGCTAAAAGCAGGTTGCCCATCACAGTTCAGACTTCTACACTTCAAATCTGTGCTACATGGCAACTCTCACCTTCACCTGGGAGTCTTAGCTAACTTCACAGCCTATGGGGAAACCATCCCAGAGGGTCTCCCATTGCATAAGCAACTGCATCCTTCTCAAGCCAAATCCAAAATGTCCATTTTTTTTCAAATTGCTACTTCCTGACGGTTAGGGAAAAATGAGGGCTGTGTTCAAATGATGAACTGCATACTGAGAAGTGTGCATTAACTCAAGGTTGGCCAAAGAAGTCATCTCTAAACCTGCACTGTGGCTAGTTGGTTTGAGGAGATGTGAGCTAGAGGAACCTCCTGGCATCCACACACAGTAGTTTGGGCTGCTGTAATAAAATACCAGAGACTAGCTGGTTTAAAGAATAGAAATTTGTTTCTGCCAGCTCCAATGGCTGGAAAGAACAAGACAGATATAGAGTGATACGTGTCTGAACAAGGATGGTTTTCACATGGTTGTCTTCTCCTGTGTCCTCACATGTGGAAAGAGAGAAGGAGAGATCTTTGTTTCTCCTTATAAAGACGCAAATCTCAGCACAAAGGCTCCACCCTCATGCCCTTTCACCTCACAATGGCCCCACCTCCTGAAGCCTTTACTTTCAACACAGGACTTTGGAGATGGGCACAATTCAGTTCACAGCACCATATTGATTTAAGCTTTGAATGAGGCCAGATTCCTCTCCATTTTTACCTATGTGTCTATGAAAGTTTCATCAAAACCATTCCAAAGAACCAGACAAAATCATATTATGATGTCGTATTGTTCACAGTTATCCTCCAGATGAAATGAGAATGGTCTCTTTTAACAACCCATCACTTCCATTTATCAATATATCTATATCTATCTCTGCATGAAACATCTACAGCCAGCCACGACGGTGCTTGGTTTAAGATGCTGAGTGGATAAGCACCAAGGTGAGGGCAGGGAGCAAATTCAGCAGGAAGAGAGTATTTGGGCTAGAAGAAATAGGGGTGATGATTATCTGTGAACTATTTTGATACTGAAGGTCCACAAATAGAAAGCACGGTGACAGGTGATAGTCAATAGGAAATGAAGTGGTCCAGTTGACGATAGCATACCAAATTTCCATCTAGAAGACAGCTAGAAACCGAAATAGTCTCATGGCGACAATTTAAGTGACTTCTTGTGGAACATGAAAGAACTCTGAATTTTTCACAAGATTATATGTTTATTTGAAGTATGGAATAGACTATTTTCCAGATAGGCCCAAATTTGTAAGCAATCACCTTTTAAAAAGCAAAGAAAGAAACAAACAGAAGTAATCCCCAGGCACCGGGCACCACTGCTGAGCTAAGCTATGTAGACAGGCCCGGAAGCAGAGACCAGGCGGGGGGACTAGCCGAAAGGGACAGAGGAGCGTAAGTGAGCAGAGTGGTCTAGAAAGTGGAGATAAACCAGACAAAATGGCCTCCTGGGAGTTTGTTAATGATGTCTGTGAGTAGCTCAGAAGTTTAACAAGTGGGATAAGAGAGAGACAACAGAATGAAAATTGTCTGAAATTCTGATAATAGAAGGAAGAAAAGAAGTATTAGACCAGCCATTGCAATCCCCTCTCAATTTAATAATTACCCTCTATTATGGCAGTTTCCCAATTTGAGAACTAAGGTTGATTTTTAAAACCTCAATGGTTTCTTTAATATAAACTATAGAGGTCTGAGTAAAAAATGATAGAAGTTGCATCACCATTTATCTCACAGATGAAACACTGGATATGAAGGGAGTACACAGTATTCTATCCTGAGTTATGAACTGAATGCCCCACTTTCCTATGTGATGAGACTTTTATTTGGATAAAGAAAAGTTCAGAGCGCTCATCTGAAAGCCAGGTTTTAATGAATCCCTGTTAATGTTTATTGCTTTCAGTCCTCATT
Organism: Muscardinus avellanarius; assembly: GCF_963383645.1. Taxonomy (NCBI): domain Eukaryota; kingdom Metazoa; phylum Chordata; class Mammalia; order Rodentia; family Gliridae; genus Muscardinus; species Muscardinus avellanarius. The sequence continues at coordinate 196,630,194 of NC_137787.1, forward strand.
CACAGCCTCTAGTATCTCTGCTTGGAATAGCTCATTAACCTTGCCAACTTCTCTACACTGAGGCCCAGGGAAAGTCTGGCAGAAAACACAGGTACTTTGAGCACTTTGGGGGAAAAAAAAAATGTATCATTATATATACACATCTTGGCAAAAAAAAAAAAAAAGCGATTGGCAATCTTGTACTGCACAGCCCAAGTACCGCCAAGAAAAAAATAAATGTGGGGTGGGGGAGGAAATATAAAAGCCCAAAGTATTTAATGATTCTATTTTAATTGAAGAGGAGCATTAAAATCAACTCAGCAATTTGCAGTAGTTTGTAGATGCCACTGAAAGAAAATGACAAGCAAATTGCTAACAAACTCGGGCTGCCCCGAGCTTATCTCTGCTTGCTAATTTGGTCACATAGAAAGTATTACCTCATAATCAAAGAAGCCAATTAATACAGCCGCCGTAGGAAAACGCACGCACGTTCACATGGCATGCGATAATAGCTTGCCAACGTGAGATAGCAAATCCATATTTGCCTTCCATATTTGTCCAAAAACTTTTACCTTAAGATCTTTTGATTTAGCTAGAAGCAAACCCGAACATCACAGCCTAGATCCTCCCTCTCTCTGGTTTTTCTAATAGTAGGCGGGAGTTTCTCCCAAAGCTTTGTCTACCACATAAATCTTATTCAGATCATCTAATTCACTGAGAAATTACACTTCTCCATTCTCGAGGTAGAGGAGGTTAGTAAACAGACACACCTGCTTTTCCTCACACTCTAGACCCTGAAAAAGATGCTACTTGTATGAGTTTTGTTGGTCTGAAACATGAGAAAGCTTTTTAAAAAATATTAGAGATAAAACTTGGACTGAGTCATCTCGGGGGCATTTGAACTCACATGCCCGATCCACATGAGAGGTATCCTTAGCAAAACTGGGCTGCCACGTCCACTCTCTCCGAAGAAGAAACAAGCATCTCGGACTTTAAATGTATTGAAATAATAGGCCGGGCGTGGTGGCGCACGCTTGTAATCCCCGCGCTTGGGAGGCGGAAACAGGAGGACTGCGCAAGATCGAAGCCAGCTGCACTGGCTTAGGAGACCCTGTTTCCAAAAATAAAATAGGTCTGGGAGTGTAGCCCAGGAGGTAAAAGGGCTTCCAGTAACCCCAGTACCACCAAAAAAAAAAAAAAGAAAGAAAAGAAAAAGAAATAATAGGAAAGTGGATACATGTTGGCTTTAAAATTAAGAATAAAAATCTTTAGAGGCTAAAAGAAGAAATTTCCAAAGAGAATTGTGGTCCAATAGAAGTAAAGATGTAGGCTTTTATTATAATGTAAGTTCATTTCTTCATGATTCTCAAGTGAAGAAATCTATATGAAAGGGATATGCACACTTCATGATAAATATCTTTCATGATGCCATCTTTCTCCCTTTAGTTTGAATAAATAAAAGCATGTATATTTACAAAAAAAAAACAATATGGGATAGTGTTTTAGAATTTCTGCTCAGTAATTTATTAACTCTGAACTTTTCCTGCACATTATTTTAATACATTTCTCATGCTTTAGCTTAGTTTTAATAAAAATTAAAATAATAAAGCCTACATAGAAGGATTTTTATAAAGTTTTAATGAAAAGATAAATGCTAAGTGGGACTTCTGGTGCCTAATAAACTATGGCTAAATATTATTTTCAATAAAATGAAAATTGAGTTTTTTTAATTGAATGTTTGCATAACAGTAGCTGTTTTAAGTTTGTTCAAGTTTCCTATACAGCTCAAGTGACAAAATTATAATTGGAATGTTCTAGAAAAAGAATATTTGGGATATTCACCAAAATAAAAACAAATTTAAAAATTAGTACAGACTATAAGTGAAAAAATTTGAAAAAATAGTAAAACACATAGAAACTATATTTCAACTATTTTCTCAGAAAAATAATGCACATAATCGAGGATTGGTAACTGTGGGTGAACAGTAAATAGAGTCACTAAAAAAACTGAAGAAAATGTTTTTAGAAAGTATTTGAACATAATGACCTAATGAGTAAAGGAAGTTATATTAATATTTCCTTTTCTGGTGCCATAAATAAAATCAATATTCTTTTACTCTATTATTTCCAAAACAAGATTAATTATATTTTTATGCTATTAGATACAGAATTTTTACTACCTTTGAAAAACACTCAAGATCTTTAAACTAAATTGTCTGGTATAATTTCAAATTGCATATAATTTCTTGGAGGAAAATATTTTGTGTCATTTTCTCATCATTTTACTAATAAATGATGATTTAAATATGTGTTCTAAGTTACACTGAATTTCATGGAGAAAAATTCTACCTGTCCATATGCAATTAGTATAATGTAAAATGTGTCTTTATTTTTCAATTAGTATAACATGAAAATTTACTTCATTTAGTATTTTATTTTTTTAATGTAGAAGTTATCATTTCCATAAGCAAATAGGCAGATAATGACTTAGAATTTCTTTCTCTGTGCTTTTTTTTAATCCCATCTCTCTCTGTTTTATGTGGGTGCATGTGTACACACAGACATGTATGTGCACACACTGAGACACGTAAACACATACACACAGCTGTGTGACACTCACTGGCCAGAAAATGAAGGAATGTTGTAATCCATTACAAATCCCTTCCTGGGACGCTATAATATGTCTAAAGTTAGAGAAATCCAAACCAAATTCAGAGCAGCCTCCTTAAGCAAATGTAGTCAAAGACCACAGCTGGTGATTTCAGGCAAAAAATCAAATCCTAAGGATAGCTGGGGCCCATGGTTAGAAGCAAGTCAGAATACTAGCAGGCAGTGCCCACCCAGAATGAGCAGGCAAGGGTCATCTGTATTGCACTTGGCCCTGGCAACCATACAGTCAAAAAAATTTTTTTTTGTTACTGAGGATGGAACCCAGGGGCACTCTACCTCGGAGCAACACCCCCTGCCCTATTTTTTTTTTTTATCTTTTACTTTGAAACAGGGTCTCACTGAGTTGCAGAGGGCCTCACTAAGTAGTTAAGGCTGTCCACGAACCATGATCCCCCTGTCTCAGCCTCCTGAATGCTGGGATTACAAGTGTGCACCACCATGCCTGGCTTACCAGTCAACTTTTATGAGCACTGTCTTCTGAGGCACAGAAAATACCTGGCTAAGCTCTCCATTTGTCTTCTGTGCTTTTGTCTCTCTCTCGCTCTCGCTCTCTCTCTCTCTCTCTCTCTTCTCCCTTCCTTCACTTCTTCCTTCCTTTGTTCCTCTCTTCCTTTCTCCCTCTTTTTTCCTTCCTCCCATCCTCCCTTCCTCCATCTCTTTCTTTCTTTTTTTTTCTTCTCCCTTTTGAGGTGCAAAGATGGCAGCCTCATTCTCCAGGAAAAATCCCATGACCTTTAGGGGAGATTTTTTCGAGGGCTGCTCTAATGTGTAGCGTACTTGCCTCCTGGGGTGCTGATAGCCACATTTCATCCCCCGTGAGTAATCCCCCATGGAGTTCTATAGCATGAAAGTTCCATAGCATGAAGTTCCATAGCATGAAAGAGGAACAGCCAAGCCTCTCTATTGCCCAATACATCCAACTTGTAGAGGATCCGCAGGCTTCTGTGTGGCTGACACCCACTTGGCAATATCGTTGACTTTCAAAACTCTGCGGAATCTTCCAAATATCAGGTTGAAAGAAGTGACATTGTGTTTCCCAGTGCCTCACAGTTGTTAAAACTATTTTTAAAACTCTGTGAATATAAACGCTGTCTACTATTCTTAGAGCTAAATTTAGTATTGCATACTTTTCAGGAAAATTTTATATATCATTGATAATAGATAATATGGATAATTTTAAATTACCCATATTAAATTTTATATATTATTGATAATGGATAATATGATAGATGAATTTTATTTATTTTTATTTATTTGGTCTTTTGTAATGGGGATTGAATTCAGGGACATTCTACATCACCAGCCCTTCTTATTTTGTAGTTTGATACAAGATCTCTCTGAGTTGCTGAGGCTGACCTCAAGCATGTGATTCTCCTGTTTTAGCCTCCCAATTACCATAACTAAACGCATGCACCACCATGCCCAACTCCAAATATGTGTATTTTGAAATTAGTCAAATAATTATGAAATGCAAGTTGCTCGCACTTTGGAAATGCTATGCTAAACATTTCAGAGCAAAGTATTCATGGCTTTCATACAGCAAGGCATGAGACATTACTGGTCCAACCAAAAAAGGTGTAGCTTTTGCTACATGGCTGGGATGTACAGAGAGACAAAGGACACACGGTTCAAAGAAAACTGGTAATCAGAAAATCTGAGTTCTGCAATCTGTTCCATCTGGGGCTTGCTGTGTATAACATGAAGCAAGTTATATTTCAAAACTTTGATTCTCCCTGTCAAACAGGGACAGATTATGTTCTACGTACCTCAGCATTGTTATGAAAACTATAAAAGATATTTGATGTGGAGCTGTAGTGAAAATTAACAATAGTTATACAAATGCCACTAAGAAAAATTTAGTCATGCTTGAAAATAGAAGATATTTATTACTTTGGCAAACTTTAATGGAAAGCCTAATAAATGGTAGGCTATCAGATAGGTCTCTGGTTGGATATCCTAATTTGGGGACCTCTTTGACCCTCAGTCCTTCCTAGAGGCCATTTGTCAAGGCTGTGAACTAGGCATGCTAAATATATTCTCAAATCTGCCACTCAAGATGTAAGCATCAAGTTTAGAATTTTTTTATGTTAGCTTTTTGCTATAGAAAAAGGAACACAAATGGGGTGAATGCGACCCAAAAGGGTGCAGGTATGTTAATAGGTACTAAACACAGAAAGAAATGGAAGGATCCAGAGACACCCAGTGTTCTTGAGGCACAAGATAAACAAATGACATCAAGGTGCTAAATACTCAAATTACTCTAAATATGGAAGAGCCATGCCGCACCAAATATACAAAAGGATTTAAATACTCAGGATATACTAAGAATACATGAACACTAGGAGGCATGAGATCTCATCTCAGCCACCCACTGACAACCCCACTCTGGCCCCATGTCTCTGCTTCAGATATTAGATAAGCCCCTGGCTATTGAGTAGGCCGACTGTGATGCTAGCAGTCTTCCAAGGCTTGCTATTCCTGCATCTCTCCATAAGAATGAGTGTGGCCCGTGAACTCAGAACTCCTTGCTCAAACTCTAATTACCCCAACTTCAGGACAGACTGATGTGGCAGAGAGGGAAGGGGGAGAGAGAGTCAGACAGACAGACAGACAGACAGATAGACATAGGTGGAAAGAAATTTGCCTGTCCCAGCTTTCAGACAGCATGTGCATCCACCCGATCCTCTTAAGTCACCCCGTCTACGTTCCCTTGTCCTTTGCTATGTGTTTTAAGCTGATTCATGAATCATGCTCTATGACTGTTTTAACTGGGTCTGAGTGTTTCTGCTAGGTGAATACTGGCCTTGTCTTTTGGAACTGTACTTACAATCCACCAAGGCATAGGTAAGGGTGACTTCCCCACACAATGCCCACTCTGCAGCCTTTGCAGAGTTGACTCTTGGACTAATCTCAAGACACTGAGTTCTCTCCCATCCCGGGCCCGTTTGTGCTTCTCTGCTACCGCCAGCCTCCTGCTGTAACTCTTCCATCCCACAGCTGCTTTTGCTAATGCTAATACTTATTGTAGCTGAGCTCTGTTCTAATCCTTTATCTCTATTACTTCATTGAATTCTCACGAGAAACTCGAGGTCGATGGTATAATTATCCCCCTTTTATAGACGAGGGAGCCCAGCACATAAAGCTGAGCTGTTTCACAAGGTCACGTGATTAATGGACGGCGGAGCTGCAATCCAACAGGAGCCGTGGGTCCCAGCGCCTGGCTCTCCCTGCCAAGTTGAAGCCGCCTGCCGCCTCCTGTGAGGCCTTTGGATTTCACAGACGCTTAATGCATATTGCCCTCTTGAACCTGGCAACGAAGCTAACTTTATCATATTCCCCATTCCTCAGCTCACAGCGAAGCCAAAACATGGAGGTTATTAGAAAGAAGACAATAGGGATGAGGGTCGTGCCTCTAGAAAGGACGCTGTAGATTCAGAGTGCATAGAAGATGGTGAGTTAGAGAGCAGTAAAGCCCTGGAGAAAGGACGGGCAGGTGCAGCCCTGGCCTTAGCCGCCCTGCAGTCCTTCACGCCTAAAGAAGTTCAAGAGGAGTTCTAATGGAAAGAGTCCTAAAGTGTCATGTGCAAATGATTTTAAAGGCTTCATAAGAAATTACTTAAAGGTGTTCCTTCCAGCTCAGCTAACCCTCCTCCTGCACTTTCTAAGCCTGCTCCACCAGCCTCCTCCTGAAAAGTCATACAGCTGACCTCATTTAATCCACACCCAGTCCTATAAGAGGCAGCGACTCAACTTTAGAGACCAGGAAATGGAGACTTGGTTTAGCCAGTAAGAGGTTCAGATCACAAAGCTAATAAATCATAAAAGTTGATTAGGAGGCCTGATCTCTGATGACAGAAGGAAAAGTCCTTCCGTTATGTTTCATCCCAGGAAGCCCACACTGATAAGAACTGCAAAGAGCCATATAGTCACAGGGACCTTTCACCGGGCTCTGTAAGGCACTCCCTTCCCAAGGGAGAGTGTTCACTGGCTTCCTGGGAATCCAAGAGACACAGATGCGAGAAGACAGGGCAAGAATCCGGGCACCCCGAGAAGATTGCAACGTGGCTTTCATCGGAGCATGGGCAATGTCTGTGCCCACTAGAAATCTTCTCTGCCCCACCTCCAACCTTGTGCATAGCCCTTGACTTTTTTTATTTTTTGGCTAGATCAGTATAGCCATCAGTCAGCATGTGGCACACATTTTTCAAATTCTGGAAATGGACTGTTTGATTTGTACACCCAGACATCTAACAGATCACTCAGGCAGAGCTGACCTGCAGAGCAATTCACCTCCCATGGCATCTACCAGCTGTGCTTACCCTCCTTGGTGCCAGACATGAGAAAACTCCAGAGATGCCACAGGATTTGATCCTGATTTATAGAACCATAACCATTAATAGGGACAGTGAGTGCTAATATGCTGTTAAAATGGGGCAAATTATATACCTCTACTTTTGATTTGTTATCAAGACAGTGATAGCTATCTTGGTGGAATGGAAAGCAGGTAAAAGTAAACTGTCTAGAAATATATAAATGTCTTATAATATTTAAATTGGACCAGTCTTTTATATTGTAAATGTCTTTAGCAAATCCCTGGATGAAAGGCTTTTAATTAAAATCTGATGTTCATGATGTACATTACAAATATATCAAAGTCAATCCTAAGCCAAACATGAGAAGGAGGGTGGCGGAGGGGATGGGGCGGGAACTGGTTAAGGGCTACTTGGGTGATGTGTGCACATATGTTTCTACCATCTTGTACTCCATTAAGGTGTATGACTACAATCCACCAATAAAAAGTTAAAAAAATTATAGACCAATGGACTTTAAAGTGTAGGCAAGAAGCTCAGGGAGCCAGAAGTTCTTGCAAGAAATCTACGGATTTACATAAATTGGAAACAAACAGGCTTCGTACGTATACATGTTGCTATTTTTCAAATTTATGATTATCAAAATGCAAATTTTCCCAGAATAAAATGTAAATGCATATATAATAGCTATAAAACCATAGTAATTAGTGTTTAATCATGTAATTGATTTTTTTCCATAAGTGTATTTTCTGCTATATGGAAAATTCTGGAAAAATTTGTCCTTACAATATAGGAGTCTGGGAACCAGGAATCTAGCTAGATTATCTTTATCTGGTGTTGGCACCCAGTTGAGTCATGAACAGAGAACCTTTGACAGAAGTTGTCAAGACTTCTTCAGAGGCAGGAGGGATCTACATCTGACTCAGCCTTCAGTTTCTTGCTCCTTCCTTTATCTGCAGTTTTATGTACAGGAATCAACATTGCTAACGCTTTTCCAGGGAGCTGGGGTGGAGTCCAGGGTAAAGGTCACTTCCTGGGTGAAGTTTCCTGACCACAGGCAGAGTCGCTCTCGGGGTCTTTACCCTGCCCAGTGCCTCCTAATCCCTCTGTTATACCACTTGACACAGAACTTCCATATATCCAAAAGAAGGAAGAAGGGAACTGTTATCAAAATCTCAATGTGAAACTGTTATAATGATTATTATTTAGGCTGCATCTATCACCCACTGAAGGAATCGTGGGTGATACTAGGAATCAAGATAATTTCTTGATCATGACCCCTTAACAGGATTTAAAGACAACAATAAATTAAGAGGGTGACGACACGGGGTGTCTGAACAATGAAGAGGAGGTGAAGGAGGGGACAGCTGCATTGAGGGACAGAAGGGAAGGAGGGGATTGTGTTAAAAGAAAAACAGAGACAAATAAGTGGAGAAAACTGTAGGCAAAGTAGATGAGGGGTGGTACTAATAGCTAACTCCTATTAAATGCTTATGACATTACTACGTTAGTGTGAGTGCTGCTATTTAATTCCCTGAAAAAAGTATAGGGCGATAGATGATAGAGAGATAGATGATAAATAATAGACAGATGATAGATGATAGATTGATAGATTATAGGTAGATGATAGATTGATCAATAGATCGATAATAGATAGATGATAGACCAATAGATGATAGATACATAGATGATAGATAGATAGATAGATGATATCAATAGACAATAGATAGATAGATAGATAGATAGATAGATAAATAGATGAGAGAGAGATGTATGCCCCTAAATTTGCCATTTATGTTTAGCAGTTTATGTTCTTGCTCCCAACTCTTGTCCTTAGTTATCTCTATACTCGGCCTCACTTAAAAGGGCCATGCACAATTCACAATAGCCAAATTATGGAACCAACGCAGGTGTCCATCAGCAGATGAATGGATAAAGAAAATGTGGTCTATACACACAATGGGATTCTCCTCAGCCATAAAAAGAACAGAACTATGTCATTTCCAGGAAAATAGATGGAACTGGAGAAAATTATGCTTAGAGAGATTAGTCGGTCTCTGAAAGTCAAAGGTGATAGTTTTTCTCTAAAATGTGGAAGCTAGAGAGAAAATAGATAACACAAGTGACTTTAATGTGGAGAAAGACCTGTAGAGTCGCGGAAAGGGGTTAGTGGAAGGAGTTAAGAGGAAAAGGGGGAGAACTGAAAGGGGAAACCATTTAAATAGTTCTCTGGTAATCCATGAAGCTACTACTAGCAGCCTCAGTAACTCGTGTGAGGAAGGAGGCAGAGGGAGTAGGCAGGACATGGAGGGAAAGAGACCAAGAGCTGCATGCAGGGATGTTTTTATAATACTGAACCTCACTGTGATAAGTAATTGACATCCACCAATAAAATAATTTCTAAAAATAAAAAAAAGATGTCATGAGGATGATCCAGAATGAACTGGGCTCCCTGATTCCCACACCCTGATGGTGTTGAGTCTCCTGATCACTGCCAGAGTTTGGATGGAGAACTAGTTATGCTATGATGCCCCAAACAACCAGGTACAAGTTTATGAGAGACAGACTATCAGCCAGGCACTGCAGAGCGCTGTTCATTTGTCCAAGACATTAATCCTTCCAAAGCCATTTGGGCATTGTTGTAGTGATAGAATCGATCTTCTGAAAATATCAGTAGTAAAAGTAGCAAGCGGGCCATACTGTCTCTGCCTTCACTGGTATCTGAAATAAGCAGCGGAACTCATCCTCCCCACCCAAGGGCCCTGCGGCGCCCGCCTCGCCAATGCTGCACCTCCAAGGGCCGAGCTCATCTAGTGGTGAGAAGGATCCAGGAAGATCCTCTTCCTGGATCTTTCTCACGACAGTATCAGAATTATTTGATGTATGATCATTATTTCTCCTAGCTCATAAATTCTCTCTTTGCCTTTCTTTCTCATTTGAAAGGGAAACTGCAACTGCTCCTATGGAGAGAAACTGTGAGTTCTAACCATCAAACTCTTTCTTGTTTTCTTAGGAACTCACTGAGAACTTGGTCTTAACCTAATTTGCCATACAAATACAGTTTACTGTCACAGCCTGCTTTACTGTCCCCACTCTGCACACACACACACACACACACACACACACACACACACACACATATACAAACACACACACACACACACACACACACACACACACACACATACACATGCATGGACCCCTTGCATCAGATGGAAAACACAATTTTTTTCTTTTGCTTGTATATTTCAGAAGTAAGCAACAACACATGATTCATGAAGCATTATGGGGGATCACTGTGTCTTTATGAGGCTGTAGAAATGACAGAGGTACTTAAGCAATTTTGCTGTGTTCTTGGCATTGTAAGATAGGTGTAATCTCATTTTCTACGTCTGGAGGCTTTTGCAGTGTAATGACTATTACACAGTTAAGAGGATTGATATGACACGTACAGTAGTTGAGTGATTAGGTCTCGGAAGGGGATTTTGTGTATCTTGTTCCCCTGTTCTAGCATGCACCACAGATACCTGCAACGCCTTTTTAAGCAACTCTGACACATCTTTTGGAATCTTCCGTCGCTTCTCTCTATGCTTCACTGGCCCCTTTATTAATCTCCATACATAGACACTCTTATTCTTTGGAGATTATTTTTCATCAAGAACCTTTTCTTTATTTCTTATTTGTAGCATCTTCTCTGGTATGCATTCTGGAGTCTGCCTTTCCCTCTTCTTCCTCCTTTGAATTTACAAAGGTACCTGAATTGATTTGGGGGGTACAATGTCAAATTCTAAAGAATTTTGTCAAGCAACATTTTTAAATTGCTCTAGGGAGTAAGTGACAACTCGCTTTCTTGTATTTCATTCACTTGAACTTGTAAAGAGAATTTCATTTTCTCCTAAGAGATGATTGTGCTATTTCAATGGTTAGAATAGGATGTCTTTGGACTGAGATTGTTGGTCTTTCCCACTTGGTCTTTTTTTTCTTCTTCTTCTATTTTTCTTCTTCTGAATGCATCTTATTTTTACTTTTTTTCTGAACAATTTCAGAATTACTCAGTGCATTGTTTTCTCGTGGGCACGCAAAGCTACCTAGACTGAATGTGTCTAAGCCTGAGACACCGGTGTTTGCTTTAAATCCACCTTCTCTCATGCTGAAAACTTGGCAGAAAACACTCACACGAAAATACTGTTTACGGAGACACCAATTACTAATGTATTTCTCAACTCTCGGCTCCACATTGGTTTTACTCAAGGAACAAAGAGAATTAACACAAAGACCCCCAAGGCAGAAATGATGCCAATTATGAAATTATGACGATCTCGTCTACATTTGGATATTGGTTTGTTAGGAAAATCCCTTTTTGGTGATGCTTTTGGCAGAACAATGACACATTAATTTGTACCAAGCTCCCTCCCAGGTAAAGGGGGAGGGGGAGAAGGCTTGTATAAATAACAAGATTAAGTGCGAACCCAGGAACTACTTAAAGCCAAATGTCTAAGTGACACCCAGAAATGTCTGTGGAAACTCAGGGAACACAGACCTTCAAAGGGTTTGTCTGTCAGAAGGCAGCCTCCACATTCACACAGCCAAGGATTAATATGATCTGGTGTAACAAGTTGAGACTTCAATCATGTGGTTCACGCTCCGACAGCCCTGTAAGGTAGAGAGAGAAAATGCAGGCCTGAGAAAGGGACACTGATGTGACAGGAGTCCTCTCATGGCGGAGCTTCTGACCAAGTGGGGTCACACATTTGCTTGTATTTTAGTTCTCAGTGTTCAGTTCTTACAAAGAACTATGGGCAAGTACCAGGCAGCAACATTTCAGCGCACGTTCACTGTGCTTGCAGTGGCAGGCCTGCAGAATACGAATCAAGCCCAATCAGGAATCACAGCTGAAGAAAAGGCAGGAGAAAAGGAAATGCAGATGGAGAAAAGAGGAACCCCCAAGAAAATCTGGAAGCAAGAGCTTTAACAGATGCTCCCGAAGAATTCAACAAGCTCCTTACAGAGTTGGAAAACATGGACCCAACACGGAGAGGTGTTCGTTAACAGAGGAATGTACATTATCTTCTTATGAAAGAATCTATGGGGAAGACGAAAGAAAGAAAGAGAGAAAGGAAGAAAGAAAGAAAGAGAGAGATAGGAATGAAGGAAGGACGGAAGGAAAGAAGGAAGGAAGGAAGGAAAGAAGGGAGGAAAGAAGAGAAGGAAGAAAATAAGGAAAGAAAATCATTCACATAAAACATCATGGATGGACACGTTTCTGGAAAGAGTGCCATCTCCTATAGAAGAGGCTCAGGCCAGGCCACTGGGGCCTAAGGAGCAGGCATTGTTATCACACTGTTCCATGTGCATTGCTGTTGCTAGAGACCTTTCAGTGGGACAAGGTTTTGAGGTGGAAGTCAGTGACATGGGTGGCCCCAAACCATGTAGGCCTAAACTAACGTGAGTATTTCTGTTTCAGGTTTTAACCAAAAAGTTTATAAAATAAGAAAAGAGAGAGCAAAATTAAAAATTTAACAACAGAAGATTATAGAATAAGGTTAGCAAGAAAATGTTATTGCATAGCGGTACCATGGGTTAATATATTAAGCTAAATAAAAGAAGCAAAAGGCTTTTACATGTCTAGAAGTCTACAGAATTAAAACAGTGTATGGGTCAGCATATGGGAGGTCAGTGACCATGGATTTCAGGACATGGTGGTGGGAGTCAGAGGGGGAGCACATGGCTGAGCTCCTCACATCATGGAGGCCGGAGGCAGGAGACCAAGCAGGGGGAGGAGGAATCACACACATAATCCTCCAGCCACATCTCCAGGAACCCTCCTCCAGCCACACCCTCCTGGCCTGCCGGGTACCACCCAGCTAAATCCATTACCCATTGCTAGGATGATAGCCCTCATGACCCCACTACATTAATAAATGAGCTCTTTAGGGGACATTTTATAGCTAACTATAATATTAACAGTTACCTTAGTCTTAGGTTAACTTGTTATTGAATATAGAAAACTTCTGAGTGGCTTCACTGTAGCGTGACTGCACAGTGCGCCCCATCTACAGCCCTACATGGCAGAGTCCGGGCCTTCACAGGCTCTTCACACTCACTCACTGAGTTCACTGCACCTTCTCTATGTTTAGATATGCTTAGATTTGCCAACACTTACCATGTGCTCCAGGTGACCAGAACGTTCTGTACCAAACTATGCTGAACAGGCTTGCAGCCCAGGAACGTGAGGTGATCTAGAAGGCCTGATGGCCTAGTCCGGTATCTTCTCTAGGTTTGTATAAGTGTGCTGGAGGAAGAGCACACAGTAAACAATGACTTAAAGACGAAGCTGGCAGAATGCATCCCACTGCGACCTTCGCACACCATTACTTAGATATCATTTTCCCATTTAGAGCAATTACTCTCAAAGCTAGGTCAGTTGGGCAGCCCCTTCTTATAAGGCATTTGAAAATGTCTGGAGATATTCTGGGTTGCCGAAAATCAGACAAGGGTGCTACTGGCATCTAGTGAATATACCCATGGATACTGCTAAAAATCCTACAACACACAGCCCAGTGCTCCCACAGGGAAGTCTGATCTAGGCCAAACTGCCAATTAACCCAAAGCGCAGAGAACTTCAATGAAATCAATACGACATACACGCAGGTTGCTTTTCAGCCTTTCTATACGCCAAGATGAAAGCCTGAGTTAGAAACAAGAAGTGTGCTCCGTGGTTATAAACTGCTTCTCTAGGCGTCGGAGTGCTGGTAGCTCTTGACTGAATGCTCATTTCAGTTAGAGAAAGAAAACAGAGTTCTGTGTGCTACATTATGAGTTTCGCAATGAGGCTGGGCTTTCATTCATCAACTAGGCTTAAGCCAAGACTAATTTTCATAGTAAGTTTTATTTCTTCATTGATTTTTTCAATAACTTCAAAATTAATTATAATCAAAAACTTAATAATGTATATAATTGTCGATCTTTCCTAAAATGTAATTACAAATCAATTATTCATTCACAGACTGCACCAAATGACAGAAACAATGGAAATAAGCACTTAATTTTCTCCAACCGAAACTCCATACTGTTTAAGGAATACAAAAGGAACGGTCTATGATTTCGATGAAAACCTTGAAATTAGGGCCTGAGGCGTTGAAAAGAGCCCTGAATTCCAAATTATCCCGTTTTCATATTTGAGAGCATTTTCTTATCTGTGTAATCAGTCACTAGCTTCAGTCTTTGTGTGGTGATGAAAATATATATTCTTTTAAGTCTGTAAAAACTCTAAATTGGTTACTTGCTAATTATGGTTTTCGTGTCTCTAGCTATTAAATGGACAGAAACAATGTGGGCATTGAAATTTTTAAACTGTATTGTATCCAGTTTCAGAAAGTGTAATACAGTATGTTAGAAAAATGCATTGTGAAAAAGAAAAAAATGCATTGTGTTGTGTTGGAAGGAATCTCAATACAATGGCCTGATACTATGACCTCCCTTAAAGGCCTGGTGCCCAGTGGGTGGATGGACGGAAAGGGCCTTGGCTATGACCCTCATGGCAGAGTGCTGATTGGCCAGGAAACCTCTGGGAGGCACTGGAGTTGATCCCAGAAGAACACTCCAGGGCTGTGCCGGAGTGTGCAAGGCAGCTCCTCCTTGAGCTTTGAACACCACTCTTTACAGAAGCAGTGTGTTCAGCGTTCCCTGTGGGGTGATGTAGGGACACCTTAAGAACTACTTCCTTCATACAATCTCCTCCCTAGAAAACTTGCTCACAAGCGAACATCTGTTTTATGCAGGGGTCCAAGGACAACACAGTGATCTCCCGTGGGCTGGGGGTGCACAAGGGTGGACAGAGAAAGCCAAGGCTTCACAAGGTGGCTCTGGCTGGGGGGTCATTAGCACTCTCCCGGGTGCTGGGAACGGGCTTTGAGTGCTGTTATTTTTATGCACCCAGCAGCAGAAGCCACATTAGCCCCCTGTTAAGCAGAAACGGCAGTAACAGTCCTTTCTCCTCTCTCCTTTCCCCTCATCAGAAGTGTCTCAGCCTCCTTCTCTGCATTCCAGTTTTTTCCTTGTCTGTTAAAATGCTTTATAAAAAAAAAATCAAAGTTCCCAAAGACTCCTTCCTGCAAATCACCCGGATGTGCACTTTTCTCAAAATGACGGCCTCTCCTGGCTCCTCGTTTTGTTCTTTCCTTCTTAGTCAGTTCTTGCTCCCCTAACAAATCACCGTGAACAGGTGGGGTTTCCAGCAACTGGGGATTATTTCTCACCATTCTGGAGGCTACAAGCCCGAGGTCAGGGTGTCAGGAGGCATGGGCTCTGATGAGAGTCCTCTTGGGGGTCGTGGGTGGCTGCCCGCCGGTGGTATCCTCGAATGAAGGAGAGGACCAGATTTCTTGTCTTCTTATAAGGGCCTGAATCTCATCACAAGGATGCTGCCTGCAGGATCCCCAGACCTTCGAAAGGCTCTACCTCCCCATACTGTCCTATTAGGCTTAGGGCTCCCACAAATGAATTTGGAGGGACCCACACCTGCAGTCCACAGCACCTAGTATTTGTAGGAACACTGGAGGAAAATCAGCTTCCTCCAACTAGAGTTAAGTCAGTGCACATTAGGTCTCAGGTTCTCTGCGTACAGGGGATGTTTGGGGATGTTTTTGATGTTATTATTCTGCGCTACACTAAGCCAGCAATTGTTATTTAGTGAAAGCTCAATAGACCTCTGTCGGAATTCATTGAAAGAATTACATGAGCAGTGCTTGGAGCAAGGCTTCCCCGCATTGCTGGGGTGGGGAAACTTTCCGAAGCCAATTCTTTTCCAAATTAAGAAGAGAATAAATTTAGGCTTATTCTTTTATGCAGCTTTATAAATAAGTTACTTCTGGTTTCCTGGGATGCTTCAGTAGCAGCAACCACAATTCAATTTGTCTCAGCTTTTTATCCTATTAACCAAAGAATAGGTACATGGTAAACATTATTAATTGGAATTTTCACTTCTTACGCATTTATTTATTTTAGCATCTCTCAAGAGTTATTACATGGCTGTGAATTCCCCAATACAGCATCTTATACTCTTGAACCTTCAACAAAGTGATATTTTAAACTCCCTTTGTTATTTTTAAAAGATAATTTTATATCAATGCAGTTATGTGACAAAATACAGAAGATTAACTTTTTAAAAGATCAGTCAATTATTCTATATTATATTACAACATTTATTTAAGTACCACTTAATAATATTTGCCACATTTGACAAATTTCAGCTTTCCCCATCTAACATGCTTCCATTTACTGTGAAATCGTTATATTAAAAATAATGTGGGTTTTTTAACAAGTAAATACAAAATTACATATTGTATTATTTTTAGTTTGGGTACCAAATGTGTGGGCATCAATGCATTTTAAATAGTAGATAAGATGTAACTATAATTATAACATCAAATATGTTTTCATAAACTGATACTTGTAATCCTTTTTTCTGAAAAAAAATAACAGTTATATTTTTATAGCTGGTGTGTTTGTGCTGTTTCTAAATTAGGGCATGAGAGACTTCAGGCCCGCTCTTTGCAATATCTTTTCTAAAAATAATACATCGAGGACATGGGAAGTCTTTATTCTGAACAAATGAAAAGACAATTCGGATATGATGATGCTATGTCTTCTTTTCAGCATTTGTTGTTGAGGAGCCAGAGACACCCTGAGATGCCATGATGGGCTTACCTTGAGGAACTTTGCGGAATGAATGCCATTTCTGTTCACTCCGATGCCTGTTGAATTTCCCCATCAGTGTTTTAAACAACAACGTAGTCAGAACTAAAGCTGTCGCCAAGTACATATGAGGGACACCACGGCGTTCCGCTGTGTGAGGGACACACGGGATGTTCACCTGGTGTCCACTGCTTACCACCTGGCCTGCTCTGAAAGAAAACTCAAAGTTCTTGTCTTACCAACATCTTGACAAAACAAATACTTTGATACTATCGCTGTCTTTGATAAGGGAAATACCTGAAGGTTGTGACTCAACATCTGAGAAACCGTCCTGGATGATTTTCTCTCTCAGGATCTGCAAAAAGTGGAAATCGTTAAAAGTGGACCCATGGAAGATAATCCATCTGCCATTTTTTATTCCATTCTCAAAGGTGAATAAGAAACAGAACAAATACAGCAATGGATTTGATTTTTCTTAACGTTACATTTTTACTCGATCCATTGTTTCTCAAAAGAGGAAACCACCTCACTGTAACCACCTTCTGCCAAGAAGAAGATGCCATTTTTTATGATATTTGGGAGCACTGCTCCCATTCTTGAGGACCGGGCATTGATGGTGGAGAGAAAGTGTCCCTCTCACTGTAGCACAGGGTCTTCATTTTTAGAACTGCAAATTCTTAGGACTAAGATGTTAGACTACTCTTTAGAGTCCATAGGAACTAAGCACTGAAAATCCAATTGAACTCCATCCTCCCCAGGCCTATCATTGGGCTTTGCCTTGAAAGCTACATCTTTAAGATGCTCTGACCATCTCTTTGGGGTATTCTAAAATCCTAAAATTCTGTGGACATAATTTCCTCATTTCTTAGCCCAGTTCTTCTTCCACTGGCCTGAATTTCTGACTTTCCCTTTGAGGCTCTGCAATGATTTTCCTACTTCGCCTCACATACTTCTAACCCTGTATGTTTCTCCAGGCCTTGGTCCACCTCACTAGGCCACAGGACGATCATTAATCTTACCCGTCAAAAGTTTGGATTAATCTCATCTGCCCGGATTTGGTATTTTTGTGAAAGTTGAAACCATATAAAATTCCTGAAGTACCACATTTCCAATCTGTATAACTAATTTTAGAGTTCTTGCCTTAAAATAGCTTTTGTCTCATGCCATATGCAATGACTCAGATGTAGCCATTTATTGGAGTATATTCTTACCAGATTAATCTTCTTGAAAAAATTCTACTTTCATTTTGGCTTTACCCTGCTCACAACACAGTTACTGTCCAGTTTTCAAAGTCCCCCACACCCTGAACATCAGCCCAACATATTCAGTTCAGTTCATGCCTCAATAACAGAGTAGGGATAAGGTTTAAAAATTATAGAAATTAGAAATTTTGTAATTTAACGGACAAAGACACTGTGGTAATATAACTATATTAATTTCTTTCCTTATAAATTATAATTCATCCATGATTTTTACTTAAGTCTGACCTAGAAAGTTAATGAGGAATTAGTACCGGGACCTTCAGATCCAACAAGTATATTTATTCCTACTCTCTGAGCTTAATGTTCATATTTATAAAATTTTGGTTGAAATATTTTATATTTTATGATCAGTACAGTCAGTATCTGAACAAACCACTAAAGTCCTCCTATAGGAGTGGAGTGTGTGCTATACCAGGAGTCAAAGGAGGAATTCTGGGATGTTCTCAGTTTGGGTTCCACAACTTCCTGGCCATGTGAATCTGAGCAAAAGATGCTGCTGTGTTTTAACTGTGGCTTCCTCCTCTACCGAAAGGCTGCTTGTGCGGTTGTGTGCCCTTAAGGTAGCCAGCCTGGCCCCTCGCAGGCCAGTTCACCAACTTGCTGGCATGTCCCCACCAACAGCTGTCTAAGCACCTCAATGTGCTCATTCAAACAAAATCCAATCACTCCTTCTTGCTCTGTCCTCTCAAGTCAAGTACTGAGAAACAGACTCAGTTCAAACGTGGTCAGCACCGCTTGCAAACTCTAGACAGAGAGAAGAGGAAAGTCAGACAATGTGGTGACCCCTCATGGGGGTCAGGACTGAGGAACGGAGAGCGATGTAAAAGAAGACAGTAAAGAACAGCCCAGCGTGGTGCCCCACTCTTGTAGTCCCAGCATTCAGGATGCTGAGACGGGAGCGTCGTACACTTTCAAAGCCAGCTTCAGCTACTTAGTGAGGCCTTTGAACTCAGTGACACACTGTTTCAAAATAAAGAATAAAAAATGGGATTGGGGGTGTCGCTCGGGGGTAGAAGCCCCCTGGGTTCCATTCCCAGTACCTCGAAAAGAAAAGAAAAGAAAAGAAAAGAAAAGAAAAGAAAAGGACACAGGGGACCTTGGAAACACAACAGGTGTGGACTATGTAGCTCTACCGCATATTTATATCATACAGAAATACCAAGAACTCCAAACCCAAATCAGCAATACACATTAGGCATCACAGCACACAACCCATGTAAAAGTATACCTGGTACCACAAAGTCTTCTCAAAGTACAAGCAAGAGTGGAGGGCCTTCTGGGCAGAGTAAGGGGCTGGGAGCTCATCGGGCAGAAGATGCTCAGAACCTAAGGACGTGAGCAGTCATAGACAAATACACTGAGGATGTGAAAGGAGACAGACACGCTGAACAGATGGAGTAAGAAGGCCAAGGATGGACTCCCGAGAGCAGCCTGCTGCTCTTCACGAACCGAAGGGCTTAGGCAGCGCCCTCAGACTCTTGACTGGCCCTGCAGCACAAACATCTTCCCTGATCACGCTGGTCGCTTCCCTCGGTGTCTCTGTGGAGCAGCACTTCACATCCCTCAATCCTGGTGCCATGTGTCAAACTGTCTGTGCTACGCCAAGCTCTTCATGGGGCAGAACGGAACATTCCTCTTGGACTTGCACCGATAACCCAAAAAAAGTATTATACAGATTTTTTAAAATAATTAGGGCTTTAAAAATACAACTTCTATTGATCTCAGAGGTTTGGGTTTCCCAAATTGGATGGCAAAACTGACATTATATGTTGTGGTTTTGATGGAAGCCATGAAGTGTGGGCTACTCTGAGATAGTTATTTATTCAAGGGATCACTAGAGTAGGCTGTGGAATTGCTGTTTATTGGAGACTGGGCTCATGTCATTGGAGCTACGGCAGGTGAACAAAAGCAGGCATGAGAGCCTCATGTATCAGAGGACTGTTCTGATGATGAATGAATCATTGGAGCCAAGAGATAAGACTTTTTTTTTTCCTTTTACCATCCTGGATGAGCTTTCAGTAGGGAAAGGTGGCTCTTTATCCATATTTTCAGTTACATTCATGACATCTAGATGGCTGCTTAGTAGATTCCTATTGGCTCTGGGGATTATGTTTTCTCACAGTAGCCACATGAAGAAGTGAGCCTGGCAGCTGGACACGGTACTGCACACCTATAACTGCGGTTCTTGGGAGACAGGAGGATCACAGGTTTGGCTGGAGGTTAGCCTCAGCAACTTAGGGAGACACTATTTTAAAATAGTGTCTATTTAAAAATAAATTGTGTTTATTTAAAAATAAAAGGGCTGGAGGAGTAGCACAGAAGTAGAATGCCCCTGCATTCAATCTAAAGAAGGAAAGAAAGAAAGGGAAGGAAGAGAAAAGAAAAGAGAGAGAGAGAAAGAAAGCTTCAAGCATATTGGCACACAGGTAGGTATTTCAAATAGCATGATCTCCAATTGCAGTGAACAGCAGGCATGCAAGAGTGACCTCCGCAGCCCACTCTACAGCCCACACTCAATGAAATGCTCCAGTCAAATAATTCCACGGCACAGCTTGCCTGGTGAAGACCCAGACCCTGCCTGGTGTGCAGAGCAGTTTGCTAAGCAGGGCCCAGGCCGGCACAATCCAGTCCTCTAAGCTCCTGTAGAAGTTTATATTCCTTATAATCCTTGCTTTTTTGTCCCTTCTCCGTGTTCAACAATCTTTCTCTCTGTGCCACTGCAAATGAGAAAATAAGCTTAGTGCTCCAACAAAAGCATATCGGAAACATTTCAGCCCTCCCTTGCATGTGGTAGCTTATTACATCACATTTTCTAGGTAAAAGCTTAATTCCTCACATGCACATCTAGCTGACTCAGCTTCAGAGGCTCCGAAGCCATTGCCTCTGCCTTAAAGTGGAAATACTTCTATGGGCGGGAGTACATTGCATTTGTGTGAATTACAGGAGGGCGAAGCTCTGGCGGAGGGGTGCCACCCTGGCCCTCATTTCAAGCCCACATTTTCACCGCCTTTCCATAACACACCTAGAGGACATACAGTTTACCTTTGGCAGTGGACCAGCTCTGGCACCACCTCAAGGCCCAAGGGATCCCTGCAGGTAAAGTGGAATGAAAAACTTGGGGTGAAGTCAAATGTATATGGGGGGGGCCCTAACCAAGACTAGAGGTTTTATGAAAATTTTAAGCAAGATAAACATCACAGGGTCTCAGAAGTTTTGATAGTATAGGAACACATTTTAGATAAAAAATTTCAGGCTAAGCTTAGCCAGTTTGTTTCTTTATTTCAAAGATTGGAAGGTGATATAAAGTACCAAAGTGAAAACAGTGTCAGAGTCAATAGCACAGAGAAAAGGGAGCAGAAAAGGGAGTGGAGTTGACTGGAGTCTCTCAGGGAGGAGCTGACATCCAGTGGGGCTCAGCAGGCGATTGTTCAGAACAGGAGAGAGCCGGCAGCTTAAAGATCATGCTTCCCGGGGAGGCCGGGGCTAGGGACACGAGCACTGTGTGTACATAGGTGGCTTCAGGAGCCCGACACTGCCCTGTAGTGAAACAGGTTGACGCCTCTGACCTTTGGACCTTCACGAATCTCTGACCGGTACCTTCAACTTCTCTAGGGAATCCAGCCTGACATTGCTCAACAATAAAATATAAAATGCCTCAGAAACAATAGGGTGCAAAGCTCATGTTCACACAATTTTAGTATATGAGGAGAAAGGTTCTGCTTGATACAGAAGCCTAGAAACCCTGAATGTAAGCAAACACTAAGAGGACGAGGTTACAGGATGTCATATATATATATATATATATATATATATATATATATATATATATATATATATTCAGAATGTTAGGGAGTCTTCTTATTTCTGAAAAATTATCAAGTCTGTTGTTATGGTTTGGGTTTAAAATATTCCCCAAAAGGTTGAGGTGTTGAAAGCAAGTCCCCAAGGCAACACTTTTCAGAAGTGAAATGATTGGATCAGGGCTGTAATATCCAGCAGTGGACAAATCCACTGAAGGGTTAATAATCTGAATGAATTTACTGGGTGGAAATTTTGGAAGATGAAGCCTTTGGTTGGAGGAGGTTTGTAACTGAGAGGTTGCCTTGGGGACTCTATCTGTGTTTCTTCTCTCTTCTCTCCTCCTTCTTCTCCTCCTTCTCCTCCTCCTCCTCCTCCTCCTCCTCCTCCTCCTCCTCCTCCTCCTCCTCCTCCTCCTCCTCTTCTTCTTCTTCTTCTTCTTCTTCTTCTTCTTCTTCTTCTTCTTCTTCTTCTTCTTCTTCTTCTTCTTCTTCTTCTTCTTCTTCCCCTCCTCTCCTCCCCTCCCCTCCCCTCCCCTCCCCTCCCCTCCCCTCCCCTCCCCTCCCCTCCCCTCCCCTTCTCTCTCTCTCTCTCTCTCTCTCTCTCTCTCTCTCTCTCTCTCTCTCTCTCTCTCTCTGATTCTGGCCGCCATTGAATTGAGCTTAGCTTTTCTCTGCCACAACATGTGGTCCTGCTCTCTGCCTTGGAGTCAGCTGATGAAGTCTGAGATCATGAGCCAAACATACGTTCGCCCTTCTCTGTTGATCATGTCAGGTACTTTGGTCACAGCAGTAGAAAAGTTGATTAAAGCACCAGTGTTCCCAGGAAACGTGAGCAAGGACTTTAGTTTTCTCATATGTGCCCAGTCAGTGAGCATCTAATTACACCCTCCTGCCAAAGCCCCAGATATATGCTGAAAGACCTTTACTCAATCTGAAAAAAAAGAAAAAGAAAAAGAAGCAGCTCTGTGCTCTGCAGCAACACTTCCAGGAGTGGAGTGGCAGAGCTCTCCCTCCATCGAGCCCTCTTGCAGAAACTCTTTCGACCAGTTCCCATAACCACTACCATTTTCCATTCTATCAGAGTGAGCAAAGTCACCCAATAACACACCCATTGATTAAGACACTCTTCAATTACCATCTTTGTCATTCTTCAAGATCCAGGTCAAATTCTGCTTCCTATGACAAGCTCTCCTGAAATTCCCTTCAGGGAGACAAGCACACCCCCTAGAGGGAGCCTGGGGTTCTCTGGTCATGGGTGTTTTCCAGAAAAGACATAAAGCATGGAGCTGATGCTCACCTGGGCAGAGGCAACACTTCTCAGCAGGAAGGGCACCTCTGAATGCTCAGTGAATATTGCCAACTTTGGTCCTTTTTGAGTGGCATAATAATTTGTTGAGTAGAACAATACTCTTCTTTCTGCCATTCTGCCATCATCTTTTTTTTTTCTTCCTATCCATTGCCTATCTGCCTATGAAACAAGCAGACAGAGTCAGAAATAATGAGCATCCCGGGAAATAATTTTTAGAGACTAGACAATTTAATCACTCCAGATATCATAATTTAAGCCTCTACAGATGTTTTATGAACTGAGGGTGAGAGTTCTTATTAGTTCCTCATACTCAGGAGTAGAAGCTCTGCTCCCAGATACAGTTTATCTTTAAAGAAAGGAGTAGGATGTAGTTAAGTACAAGTGTGATTGTTCTGGACATGCTGGGACTTGAAGTGGAAAGAGAAAATCTAGCTCTTCTCCCATCTCTTCCATGCTTCTACACGAGAAGCAATACATCCTTCCAAGCTTTTTTGTACTGAGCATTCCTTAAAGAAGTATCAAAGACATACCAACATGTGATAGGAAGAGACTATCATCATATATCTTGAAAGCTTTTTCAGTCCAGACACAAAATATTCTCCAACCCAAAAGTTGCCATCTTCACCTGGTACTCCCTAAGGCCTATCAAAGTGTCTGATGCACCAGAAGTACCCATTTAGTGGTGGTTGAGTGGATGGACAGCAATAAAACTGCTGATAGTATCTTTGAGAAAGGTGGAGATAAAAGTTGGTGCTTTCTCACAGCTGTAGTCTCAGAAACAAAACTATAATATGAAGTGGCAAAGCTATGATGAATGATACGGAATTACTAAGGAATAATTCTGAGGATGGTACAACGAAACAAGGACCAAACTAGTGGTAAACCCAGCTGTCCAAAGCCTCCTTAGCCATCTTACCTCAGTTAACCTCACTCACAATCCTGGACCCTGTTCCTTCTTCTGGGTTAAGTGTATTGCAGTTACTGGTTCTTTATAATCTCTACATTTCTTTAATTTTTGAAATGTTGCGCTGATACATATCTTTTAAACCTTTTCATAAAAAGCAGAACAGTGTCTTCAATAAACTTTTATAAGGCAAAAATCTTTTTAAAAATAAAATTGGGGCATGGTGGTGCACACTTATAATCCCAATACTTAGGGGGCTGAGACAAGAGGATCGCAGGTTTGTGGCTAGCCTCAGCTACATAGTGAGGCCCTCTGTAACTTAGTAAGGCCCTGTTTCACAATAAAGAATAAAAATATAGGGCTGAGGGTGTGACTTGGAGGTAGAATTTCTCTAGGTTCTATCCCCAGTATGCAAAATAATAATAATAATAATAATAATAATAATAATAATAATAATAAAAGTGGGTGTGGTACTTGGAAGGTTGAGACAAAAGGATCACATGTTCAAAACCAGCCCCAGCAATTAGTCAGGCACTCAGCAACTTAACAAGACCCTGTTTCAAAATAAAAAATAAAATAGGGGTGGGGGTAGAGCTCAGAGGTAGAATGTCCCTGGCTTCAAACTGCCCTTCCTCACAAAGCCAATATTTTTTTTAATATTTTGATCTAGAGGAGGTCTCCATTTTAAATACCAACATAAAAAGACAAAATAAAAATATATAAAAGCTTTTCTTCATGTCTAAAGAAGTTGAGAAATAAATTGAAGAAAAAATAAATACAAGGAGGCAAAACTAGAGTTGGAAGAAGTGGCTGTAACTCCAAGAGCCAAAGAGACTCACTGGTATTTAACCCCCAAATCAGACATCAGCCTCCAGTGAGAACAGAGTGCAGGGCACAAAAGCAGGAAATGACCTGAGCAGGTGCTCGGTCCTTCCTTGGAAACCCTGATGTGCTCTTTGATCAAAAACAAAAACAAGAAAAGTAAATCTATAAATCTAGAACCTTGAGAGGTCTTGGTTCCTAAATACCCTGTGAGCCCCCCAGCAGCCAACCATCACACGGATGACCCAGCGACAGCTGACCCCTGTCAGTTCCAGACAGTCACTCTGTGAATGGAGTAGAAGGGATGTGAATGCTTACGTGTGTGGGAAAGTGTTAATATTATTCTCAGAAATTTTCCGCATTTTTGGACTCAAGGAATTTTACTTTGTCCTAATGGTATTGCAGCAATACCCACAGAATCCAAAAGGAAGCTTCTGTGATTTTTCTTTTAGAATTCTTCCAAAATTGAATTTTGCATATGATGATTTTATGATACCTGAATATTTCCCCAGGAATAGATTCTAATTAATCATTTAAAATAAAAATATATACATACATGTCAACAAAATATTTATTTTGTAGTATTGAGTGATATAGTTGTGAGTCTCCAATAAATTTTTAATTTAACATCATCAAATAGTTTCAATCTTATATCTTCTTAAGAAAACCCAGGTAATCTTATAATCTTAGGAGGTGAGTAAAAATATTTTTTTTTTTTGTTCCTGAAAAGACCAGGATCATCTCTAGAATATGCTAAGAATCAGATTCCACTGACCAACCCAAATATTTAGTCTGACATGCCATACCAGATGATCATTAATTGCTTGCATAACATACTTGAAGCAGAGTTTTAAAAAATGTCTTCCTTGAGTAACATTGCAAATCAGGAATCTACTCAAAACTCACTATGAATTGCAAATTCCAATAACATGGAAGATGGACTCAACCATATTGAGTCTTTTAATTTATCTGATGAATAAAGAATTTTATACCAACAGGATATGATTAATGATTTACTTATTTTATAATCACAAAATGACTCATGCGAGACTGGTAGTAAGAATTTTGATAGAGGAAAGGAGTGTAGTGGGCGGAAAAAATGACAGGATCTTTACTGATGAAATTAATAAATAACTGGACATATGCAGGAATGATCTGAATCATTATTTACTTACCTGATAGTTAACTTGAAAGTTAATATTTTCAGACATCTCAGCTTATGATCTCAATTTAAGTGGCAATAAAATAAGCAAATTCTTTCTTATGATTGATATAAAACACAAGAAGGTAAATTACACTTAATAATAGGGTCTTTGTACTCAGTAATACCATTGATCACAATTACTACCAAGTCACCTTCAAATCGATCACAGCTTTAAAATTGCCAGAAATGTGTTGATAAATAAATAAGCATGGTGACCCCCCTTTAAACTGGAAGGAAGAAAATATGATAACATTTTTTTTTTTTTTTTGCGGTACAGGGGATGGAACCCTGGAGTTATACCTCCAGCCCTATTTTTGAGTCTTTATAGTTTTGAAACAGGGTCTCACTGAGTTGCGAAGGGCCTTGCTAAGTAGCTGAGGCTGTCCACGAACTGAGAGCCTCCAGTCACCACCTTCCAAAATGCTGGGATTAGAAGTGTGAGCCACCACGCCCAGCAATAACCTAAAATTTTTAAACAGCAAAGTTGGTAGTGAATGCAAAAATGAAATTCCTAATGGAAATGAGCCTGGATGAAAACTCAACACGAGAACACCCTTCACTTATGTATTTGCTCTCTGAGTCTTCCACTCATTCACTGAAATGACCCACAAGCAGAAATAGTTGCAGATTAATTTGATGAACAAAGGGCCAGCGTGGGCCAAAGGCATTAGTGAATATGGGCATGATTTAGCCAAGCTCTATTTAGGTTACCGCGTGTAACATCAGCCTTTTGGATGAGTTGTAGAAGGGCAGATGCAAATGAAAATTTGTAAGATATTGTGAGGTAAGGGCTATAAGTCCTGGTGGCGATGACAAGCCAGTTCAACCAGATGGGATAATCTTCCCCTTGATTTCCGAGAATGGCATCACTACCAATATTTATGGAAGAGCAGCTGATGTAGGGTTTGAGGTTGGGGAGGAGGGTGTGGGATTGGTATATGCTGCCATTATTAGGCTAAGATGACCTCAGATAAAGTCACCTGTAAATGGAGTATAAAGGAAGGATTTAAAAGCATGGAATGCACACTTTGTCAGCTGCACAGTTCAGATACCAGCTCAGCCTGGGGGCCAACCCAGTCCACCCTTGGGACTTGTCTTATGTTATTTCAATTGTTTATTTCAAAGGGTCATATAGCTTTCATCTCTGTATCTCCCGTGTCCCTCACAGTGCTTGAAGGAATGAGTATAGGAAAGAGTGACTGGGTCTGGGTTACCTCACAAGAAGAAATATAAATGGGCCGGGTGTGGTGGTGTGCTACTGTAATCCCGACACTTGGGAGGCTGAGACAGGTGGATCGCTTTTTTTTTTTTTTTCTTTTTGGTGGTATTGGGGATGGAACCCTTCTAACTCTGGGATACATTCCCAGACCTATTTTATATTTTTATTTGGAAACAGGGTCTCTTAAGCCAGCGAGGCTGGCTTCAAACTTGTGCGATCCTCCTGTCTCCACCTCCCAAGTGCGAGGATTACAAGCGTGTACCACGCCCAGCCTCAGGAGGGTCACTTTTTGCAAAAGCCTCAGCTACACCTTATGTTTCAAAATAAAGAATAATAAAAAATATAATTAGGGCTACCCAGGCATGGTGGTGCATGCTTGTAATCCCAGTGCTTGGGAGGCTGAGACAGGAGTATGGCACAGGTTCAAAGCCAGCCTCAGCTATTTGTTAAGGCTCTCAGCAACTCAGTGAGACCCTGCTTCCAAATAAAATATAAAATAGGTCTGAGAGTCTAGCCCTGAAGTAGAAAGCCCCTGGGTTCTACGCCCAGTACCATAAAAAAAAAAAAAGAAAAGAAAAAAGATTAGGGCTGAGGGTGTAGCTAGGAAGTAGAATGCTCCTGGGTTTCATTCTAAGTACTGCAAATAAATAAATAAATAAATAAATAAATAAATAAATAAATAAATAAATCAGGCATGCCTGGTTCCAGTGATGCTGAGGACAGCATGTGCATCTAGAGAAACAGAAGAGCTTATGGACATCATCTCCAGAGGCAACCCTATTTCAAGAAAGGGAAGAAGGAAGAATAAGTAATGAGGGAAAGGTTCAGAAAGAGAGTTCAATGCTAGGGAGATTAAAAGATGGTAAAAACCTAGAGAAGTCCACAGTTCTCCAGAGCACTTTGAGCTGCACCCTGAGAGCAGGGATTATATTGCAGGAATTTCTGAAGTGAGAGTATGAGGTTCTGGAGGCAGTGAAGGGGAAGGGTGGCTGCCTTCAGGGTCCTGATGGGTGGTAGTCAGAAGAATGTAGTCTCAGCACTGAGCAAGAAAGGCGGGCCAGTCCCAGGAGAAATGGGCAGGCCAGAAACTAGTTTTCTAGCAAGTCCCCAGAGGAACCTGTCCCCAGGCTACCCCAGCCTCCTTCCTATGCCAGCACCCCTCCATAAAGCATCTTCTTTTCAGAGAGGCCAACCTATCAGCTGGCAGATGGAGGGGGAAAGGAGCCAGGTTGATAGGAGGATTAAAGAAAGTCCCTTCCCCTAAAACTGGAGAAGTGGAAACACCAATACAAATGTATGCAATAAACTTATAAAACCAACTTTCTAAAGATGTAAAATGATGCTCATATGTTTTCCATAGGAAAAGTCAAAGTCCCAAAAGAACACAAACAAATATAATACATAAAAGTAACGTATCCAAATATAAGCCAGGAGCTTTTTTCACAAAGTCAATTTCAAAGAAAGAGTCCACCAACCCAAAAGAATGGAATTATACTTGGGTCCTGGGAGAACGTTAAGAGAGACAGGCGTTAAGCCACCACAATGGCCCAGGACTTTCCTCTCCTCCCAGTTCTGGGGCATCTTGAGGCTCAGCCAGGAGCCCTCCTGCTGTCCCCAGAGCATCCTCCAGGCCATCCCCTGGCTCCCTCTGCCTCCCCTCTTTCCAGCCTCCCTTGTCCTCTGTCTCTTCTCAGGAGTCTGCTTCTAGAAAGGCCAGGACTAGTCTAGAAATCACTTCTCCTTTGATTCCAAAAGAAGGGATGTACCTAGGTAACACCTTTTCCTTTTATTAGTTTTGATGCTTTTAGTTACTCTCCAACCTGAGAAATTATGCCAAGTTAAGAGGGACTTTAGACTGTCCACATGTCCTTTATCTACAGACCAAAATCACCCAAGGAAAAGTATACCATTGGATTTCTCCTGTTTGTGCTGATTCATTCATTAGCTGCTGTCTATTTTAGCAAAAAAAATAAAATAAAATAAATTTTTTTTGTGGTACTGGGGTTCCTGGAAGCCCTTCTATCGCTGGACTACACTCCCAGACCTATTTTATTTTTGGAAACAGGGTCTCTTAAGCCAGCGCGGCTGGCTTCGAACCTACGCAATCCTCTTGTCTCTACCTCCCAAGCGTGGGGATTACAAGTGTGCACCACCACGCCCGGCAAAATAAAGCTATGTTTAAGGAGGGAAAATGATTACACAAACATGATAGAGAAGGAATACATAACTGATACAAATAAAAAAAACTGGATAATTCCATTTTATTGGTCAAGGTATATACTGTAGGCCTGTGTGTGTGTGTGTGTGTGTGTGTGTGTGTGTGTGTCCATGCACGTCTGTGTATCTGTATCTGTGGAGCTAGTAATGAATGTTATTTCTTCATCTTTTACTTGTATTCAGGGAAAATAAACCTTCTATTTTGATAAATTAACTCTTAATGACCATCTGTCTTTTTTCTCTAAAAGTTCCATCTTAAATGAAAAACAGAAACTTCACATAGATAAATTCATTATGCAATTTTAATTAACTTTTTAAAGATATAAAATGACCTAAACATAAGACATATATTTTAGTGCTAGCTGACTTAATATTTGAACTTGAATTAAAGAATTAGCACATTTCAAATGATGTATAGTGCCTACTTCATAAGACTAACACCAATAGCTTCTCTACCTCAAGATAAAGGTGAATTACACATATTAATGAAGATGAGTCTTCTAGGTCAGGTGTGGTGGCACATCCCTGGAACCCTAGTATTTGGGAGGCTGGGACAGGAGGATCAAAGGTTCGCGGCCAGCCTCAGCTATTTAGTGAGGCCCTCCACAACTTAGTGAGATCTTGTTTCAAAATAAAGAATAAATAACAGGGCTGAGGGTGTATTTTGGAGGTAGAATACGCCTGAGTTAAATTCCTAGAAACGCAAATGAAAAAAAAAAAAAGTAAGTAAGTAAAAGAAAGTGAATTCTCCTTCAAACAGCAAAGAATTAAACCATAGATAGAACTATTTGGGTTCATTATAGTAAAACAGCTAAAATGCATTTTATATAATAAAATCATGTATTTCATGGAAAACACAATGAGTTTTACATGAGTTCAAATGTCCAAGACATCATATTTTAAAAAGATACAGGAATTATATGACTCGTGGTGTTTAGGTACAGTCTTACAAACATAAACGTCCAACTGTAGATGAATCTTACCTGGACAGTAAGAATATAGAAACCTCAATATCTGCCGAGCATCTTCAGGGAGTAAGCACACAATAATAACTTACTTGTCAGTCTCTGCTTAGGCTGAGAGAAATGATACTCAGATCACTTGAGATTCAAAATAAATATGAATCGAGAAGCGAGTACACTGGGCTAACATGTAAAGCTGACTGTATCCAGGCAAATAGAAAAGAACACAAAGTTGATTTTTAGGTGCACTCTTTGTCTGCTGATAAGCTTATTGCCTGCTCTCTCAGCAATCGGCCTCCACTTCTTATAGGTGCCACTGGTTTCTTTCGACACAGAGCGTTTCCACCTGTCACACTAGGTGGGAAGTGTGGGTCCTCTCAATACACCCTGTATTCCAAATTCTTCTTCATGGTTTTGTCCTTTCAACTTTGCTAGTCATTAAACCAACCTAGGTCTCCATCAACAGATGAATGAATTACACAATTATGGGAAATACACACCGTGGAATTCTACTCAGCAATAAGAAGAACAAAATCATGTTATTCATAAGAAGATGGAAAGACCTGGAGAACATTATGTTACATGAGATTAGCCAGGCACAGAATGAGAGGGGACACATGTTTTCTCCAATCTGCTCGAGCTAGGGAGCATTTTGGACACCAGGGGAACTCCAGATAATGTTGGAGAAAACTCATAGAAGCCAGGAAGAAAGGGTAGGGAGGGAAGAAGACTGAGGTTCATTAATAGAAAAGCTACATGCGACGATGTGTATACACGTGGATATAACACTGTTAAGCTGGACACTCAGGAGGGAGGAAAATGGGGAGGCAGGGGCGGGGGAGGCAGCAAATACTGTGTGAATATACGCCATTGTTAACATGATCCACATCATGATGTGAGACTATACTGCACCAATAAAAATAGAATATGTATATATAAAATTTGCTGTTCACCTTGGGCTCTGTTTCTTCCCATTAAAAGTGTCATTCTGAGAACAACTTCGGGCACACTGCTGTGTGTTGCTGGTCTGGCAGGAAGACACATTTAGCAGAGTAAAATGTGACAGCGATGTGTGCGATCAAAGACAATGGAGTGAATTATATATCCACTTGGTGAGAAGGTAGTGATTTTCAAGGCTTAGACTAGAAAAAGTGCTGGGGCTTTCGACAAGACTCTTGGAAGTCAAGGTCTTGGGTGGCACTGTCAAATCCCACTGGCAACTGAATAGCAACTAAGAGTCCTGATTCAAGAGTGACTCAAACACAACTCAACCCAAGAGACAAAGGGCTCCTCTTCTAACAGAAAGGACTCGCTGGATACAAACAGGACATAAGTAGGGCTCCAACATGCATCCCCCTCACACCAGCCTTCTTATTCTGGCAGCTCACTCTCTTCCATTTTGCTTACACAATCTTAGCAGAAGACTCGTGGGCTAATCTGGGTCACAGGAATCATCCACCACCCAATGAGCAGCAAACAAATCCTGGGAGTGGTCTAACTAGAGAAACTTGTCCATTCTTATAATTAATATTCTTTTTTTTTTTTTTTTTGGTGGTACTGGGGTGGAAGCCAGAGGCTTTCTACCTCCAGGCTATACTCCCAGACCTATTTTATACTTTATTTGGAAACAGGGTCTCACTAAGTTGCTGAGAGCCTCATTAAGTAGCTGAGGCTGGCTTCAAACCTGTGTGATCCTCCTGTCTCAGCCTCCCAAGTGCTGGGATTACAATTATGCACCACCACGCCCAGCTGATATTCTATCAAGAGGAATGGGAAAGAAATCTTGTGAAATAAACAAAGAACAAAATTAAGAGATAACTAATACAATCGGTAAACACCTGTCCCATTCTACTAGCCAAGGCGTTAAGTTCTTGTTCGTGCTGGGTTTGAATTTTAATCCTGCCCCGGGAATGGAAGAGAAGGGAGGAGGAGGCTTCCCATGCAGGAGCTGAGCAAACAGCTGGAAAACGAGGTGGGTTCTCATAGTACTTTACCTGAACACTACCACTTAGTTATTCACAGACGCGGAGTCAACTCATGGGTGACCTCCACACCTTTCTAACTCTACAATCTCTTTTTAAGAGGCATTGATAGAAAACAAACATGGCAAATGCAAGAAGAAAAAACAAGAGGGAAAGAGAGCCATTTTCAGTAGGTTGGATGAGATTACCCCTTGTATCTATGCTTTTTCCTTATTGTCCATTTCTGCCTAAATTAAAATTGAAGCAAATGTTTTATGATGACAATCTGAGAATTTTGACCTGCCGCAATGTATAGACCATTTCTCTTCCATTTGTCCATAATATTCACTGATATTCAGCTCAGTTTCTTAAATTTTTTTCTCTTCTTTTAAGAGAGTAAGAGTTTCTCCAACCTTGAACATCTCTCATCTAAAATTCTCAAGTCCCAAATACTCTGAAATCCAAAAACTTCTTGAGTGCTGGCAAGATGCTCAGAAACTTTGTAGCATTTCAGATTTTCAAATTAGGGATGCTCAGTTGACAGTCTATGCAAATATCCATTTCCAAATCCAGAATTTCTAAATTCTGAACCACTTCTGGTCCCAAGAATTTTGGACAAGGGATATTCAACCTGAATAAAGAGGTTGGAGAAAATAAATCTGTTCCACAAATACATAGTCATAGAGAAGAATTCTTTCAGTGTAATCTAGCCTGCTGTGACTTTTGAATATCCAAATTGTTTTCTGAGATGCCACAAGTTCTTTAAGGGGAACATCCTGGACCTGGTGTCAGAGGCTCTACCACTTACAGAACAGGTTTCCAGGCCTCTCTGTACCTCATGACACTCAACCGTGAAAATAAAAATGGTATCTTTCTCCCATAGGGTAAATTATACACGAGAAAATTCTGTGATGTAAAAAACATTATAAATGATGGAGAACCATACAAGTGTAGTGGGTTAAATGCACCTGAGGGTTAGTAGAAGATTCCTTAGAGTCAGTACTGGAAGAGCTCCACTGTAGCTGTCCGGTCTGTCTCTGGGTGAACTCACATATAAAGTTCCCCTAAAATGAACCTGCTCTTAAGTAGCAACCTAGAACACAGAATTATTGGACACACCTGGGTTCAATTCCCAATACTGCAAAAGAAAAAGAAAAAAAAAACCTTAGACACACTAAAAATATACAAAATTACTTTAAGGGCTATATGTATACAGTATATATGAAACATAAATGAATTGCACTCATAAATAAAGTCTTCATTTTAGTCCTGGGTCACATCTCCAAGCTATCCCATAATATATAAACAAATATTCCAAAATAAAATTTAAAAATACAATGACTGAAACACTCTGGCATCAAGTCTTTGTGTTAAAAGATACTCAACCTGCACTGTTAGCAATTGACCCATAAACAGCAGATAATTCTCCCTACGGTTTCTGGAGGGGAGAAGTCCAAGAAAATGGTGGTCTCTAAGCTCACTTGGTCACCGGAAGGCATATTTTCTAGTTTGCAAATTCACCCAGTCTTTTTGCTGTAGCCTTCCATGATGAACAAGTGGTGAAGTGGGTTCTCTGTGGCCTCTGATAAAAGGCACTGATCCCCTTTAAGGGCTCTCTACTCTCATGAACCAGTCACCACCCAAAAGCCCCACTCCAAATACCATCACATTGAGGACTGGGGCTTCAGCCCACGAGGTCCACTGTTATAGATGAACTAGGTGTACCTTTTCCAGTCTACAGCACACATCCCACTGCCCGGTGCTTGTTGCCCCAACATTTTCCTCTGAGCTGACACTGGTGATGTTCCTTTTCTTGTCACAAGAACACCTCATACACAAGCTCTCGATCCTGTCTCCTCCCTAGGTGCTGTTTTGAGTAGATGGGTAAAAAGCTTGAACTGGAGAATACAAATAGAATACAGAAAGAGAACATATGTGATAAAAAATGTCTTTTCTTGTGTGTTCTCTAGTGGCTAGACTTGTCATTGTCATGCATGCATTAGTTCATTTTATTCTATCTGTAAAATTATTAGCTAGATAATATTGCATGAATAAACTAAGACTTGAAAATTTAAGTGATTTATCCAAAGTCATCAACTATTGGTTGGCAGAACCAAAAAACAACCATGTAGGCCTGGGGCCAAGCTCGGTGCTCCAAACTAAAATATGAGACAAGACGCCGGCCAGAGCAGAAGCAGGGCCTTTCTTGACATGCATCAAGAATAGAAACATGCTGGTCTAATTCTAGACCTACCAAACAGAATCTGAGTCTTCACAACGTCCTTGTGGAATTCACATCGAAGCCAAGATGGAGAAGCACTGTATGAGATGCCAAGAGAGGGGTAAATGGACAAAAGACCTAAGTGGGGACATAAGTAAGAGGCATTCTTGAAAAACTCTTTAAGGACTTTGGAAAGCAAAATTTGTGCTTTGGTGCAACCGATTACAGTCTAATCGATTCTGTTCAGCTGTTAGACTGTGGCATCAATAACTCAGTGATTCCTTAGAAACTTTTAATGTAACTATCAGAAAGGGTCTACCCGCTTCTTGTAGGGAGGTATTGATCTATGTAGGGGAAAAAAAAAAAGAAAGTTTTTGAAAGGTTTGATTAAAAATAAAAGTTTTAACAGAGAAGTAATGGACTGACAATAACACCCAGAGGCCCTGCAACAGTTAACAGTTTTCACTCAGTGTCTCCTTTAAGAGCGTGATGCTGAGCAGGAATCAAATGGGAGGCTAATGACTCTGGCAAGAAGTTCTTGTTTATTGATTACCACCAGGACTGGATCTATGGATGGGTGTCCTGGTAGACTTTCAGACTGCCAAAAATGAAACTATGCATTATACATTGAGCAAAAAGAATACTGTAAAATTAAAAAGGCTATAAATTTAGAATCAGAACAAGTAAAGTGCTTCCTTGCAGAGGACCCTTTGTATATTATTCAGAGCCAGGGAGTTAGATGAAGGCTGAGGTAGAAATAAAAATGACAAGTCCATTCCCCAGTGATTCACAGCCATCCACACGCAAACGGAACACACCCCTGACTGCACCATGAGTGAAAGTTGAGTGGATATCTGTGAAGGACAGAAAAAACAAGTTGTCAAATCAGGGGAGATAATTCCACAAAATTTGATCCATCTTGCAACTAGAAATTCTGGGTCCTTAGCAGAAGAAAATAAAGCTATGTGAACAGTGGTCAAAAGGAAGATCCCAGCTTTCTCTCCTGGTGCTTGCCCTTCCCAGCAGGATGGACCAGGGATGCTGGCTGCAAGGAAGGCAAGATACAGGATGCAGAGAGAGCTGGGGACCAGCTGAACTCATGGGCATCCTGAAACGCCAGCAGGGGGTAGACAGGAGACCTGGTCCATCTCCAGCAGTGCTGTTTTTTCTAACCTGAAAAAGAGAAGGAAACAGCCGTGGGACCCCACTTAGGCCCCAAGACTGGCCATAGCTCATTTGTTCCTAATGAAATCCAGAGTGGACACTTTCATATGGAGAGGTCTCTATAATCTCCTGCCCAACAAATAAAAGTCTATTTCCACATCTGGCCCTGTGGAGAAGCCCAATACATCACTTGCAAAAACACAGGGATGCTGCGGGGATTGGTCCATTCAGTCAGGCATTGCTTCAAAATCCCTCCAGAGTTTAAGCTACAGCTTTGTTTGGAATAGTCCTGAAACCGCAAGAGCTGAACATTAATTCCTCCTGTGATGATACCAAAGTTCCCATGTTAGTCATGTGGACTTGATTCTGCAAACAAAATATTTCTGTAGACGTTTTAATTCTAGGAAGAGTGCAGGGCACAGGGCTTGCTGTCAGTTGGCTGTGGACAGCGGATGGCCTTGGAGCCCCAGGTACTGAAGCAAGTGTGGCTTCTTGCCCATCCTGGGACAGCTGAGCTCAGTTTCTATTGGTTTTCTATTGTTGCCATAACAAATCAGTCCAATATAAGGGCTTAATGTGAAGAAAATAGTTAGCTGAGAGATCTGCAGGTCAGATGTATGAATTGGCTCAAATGATTTCCTGCTTTGGGTCTCAAGGCCCAAAAATAAGGCGTTGGCCCCCTGAGGAAGGCTCCAGGGGAAAGTCCACTCCCAAACTCATTAAAAATGAGAATCCAGATCCATGCAGGTGTAGGACTGAGGGATGTTTTCTTGCTGGCTGTCTCCAGCCTGTGCAGAACTCTCACAAGCTTCCCTAGCCCTCTCCTGTGGCCCTCATATCCAGCCAGAGAGGGCACGATGGACCCTGCTCCACGTGGGAGTCCTTCAAGCTCATCTTCCCCTGTTTCCATCTGGATAAAGTTCCCTTCTGTCAAGGGCTCCTGTGATGAGAGGAACCCACCCAAAAGCCCAGGAGCCATACCCATTTAAGGTCAATCATCTTGATATGCCAGCTGAGTTTCTTTTGCTATGTAAGGAGGTAGCATTCCCCAACTCCAAAAACATTTCAAGCATGGGCCTTAGAGTATTCTGAGGCATAAGGGTGATTGTTGTTGCCAGGCAAAAAATTAGTATGCACAGCCCGTGCACTGTAAAGAATATTGACATCTCAGATGTCCAAAAAAAAAAAAATGTTCTTGCAACAAAAGACTTCATTTTTCTTGAGTCTATTATATTTCTAGAACTGTAAGTGTTTTGTCATGAAAAGAGCATAATGATGACTTGTCTTTATGCATGAGGAAGATGTGCATGTGTATAGGTTTCATTTCTCTTTAAAAAATCAAATAAACTATGGGTTCGGTTTTTCATTTTAAAAACCTGGGATTTAGAAAGAGTAAATAATTGGCTTAAGTTTACATGAAAAATGCCTGCCAGAGACGGCCCTTGAACTCAACATTCTGTGACTCCAAGACAGTGTTTACTATATTATATCATTTTGCACAAAAACTATATTCACAGAAAACACAATGTAGTAAAGTTTAAATAATAGAGTTGGAAAAAACAAGACACATTTTCATGTTCCTCTCTATATTTTATCTATGTCAAAACTTATAAGTTTTCCCAAAATATGGTAAAAATCAAAATGAGAGAGGTAAATACAGATTCCTGAAATATTTTTGCTGATTCAAAAGTTCAAACCATTTTTTTAAGGAGGGAGAGAATTCTAAGCATTCTTTGACCTTTGCTTGGCTGAAGCCTCCTTCCTAGCCTATCAGGTGGAATTCAACTTTTAATATCAACTGCTAAATTTTCCCGTTATTTTCTGTATGTTTTTAAACCCTAGCTAATTGGCAGAGGAGGATGTGAAATCTAGGCCATGGGTAGTTTCCTGTAAATTCTCAGCCTCCAAATGTCAGATATGAATATTGATAAATGAAAAAAAAACAAAACCATGTTACTATAGAGGCCCTGAGTAAGAGAAATATTCTCTCAAACTATTGGAATAAATGTATACAAAAGAGACACTTACACAAATAATTTATTTTAAGTGAGCTTAAAAATGGACTTTTTGGTCATTTTTTAAATATTCTGCCCTATTGAGAAAAGGCAGATTCGATGCATTTATTTTTAGAGTGCATAAAATCACCTTGCTGAAGTACTCAGAGAGTGGGCGATGCTGGATTAGAAATTTATTATTGAGGGTAATTAGCTCTGTGTACAACATTTCAAAAGAATGTGTTGTAAGTAAAAAAAAAAAATCCTTTACTCAGTAAAAAACTGAGTAAAGAATACATACTAACACAAAAATAAATGAATGTGATTTTTTCCAGCCATTTTCAGATTAAATAAAACCCCTTTCTGAAGGTATTTAATTCCTATCACTAGCACTATAAAGCAGCCGGAACTGGCCTATGGTTATCTTTATTAACTGGAAGTTAAATCGATTTTGCAAAGCAGCTGGATGGGGTGGAATATAAGGAAAGAAAGAGCGAGATTGGAGAAGGCTGGGAAGGTAACTAACTGCATACACCTCAGAGTCAGCACCCACACCTGTTAAGATGGAAGATAAAAAACAAAACAAGTGTCCCTGATGACAATTTGAGCCAAGTGAATATAATATATAGATAGATCAATAGATAGATAGATAGATAGATAGATAGATAGATAGATAGATATAGATACATATACTTGAGACTCTAGCCAGAGCAATAAGGCAAGAAAAAGAAACAAAGCAAAACAAATAGGAAAAGAAGAAAAGAAAGGAGTTTCCCTCGAATCAAATCAGACTGACTCAAGCAGAGAGCACTGCTTGTTGACTTGTTTTAATATTCTTTTACTGATGCCCTGAAATTATGCATCAAAGTGAGGTCTAACGTGATACAAAAGTACAGGCTCACAGCACGTGCCGTGATTCCCTCCAGATCCTATCCCACTTGCAGCACCCAGGACATGTTATTGAGATTGGTGGAGTGAGGAATTTAACCGTGTGTCTCCCCACTCCACGATCTGCTGTCCTCCTTGCTGGGGCAAGCGCAGCCCTTGGGGTCAATCCTCCACTGCGCTTCAGGTCCTCATTTTATGGCACCAGGGGAGTAGAAAATATTTGAGAAATGACATGATGGAACAGAAAAATAAAAAATAAAAGCATTTTTATTTAATAGCAAAGAATCAAGGAACTGTGATGAAAACCCTGCTTCCATTACTTTCTGCTCTCAACAGCTCTTCTTTTATTTGTTATTATTATTATTTTTTTGTGGTACTAGGGGTGGAACCCAGGGGCTTTCCTACCTCTGGCCTATACTCTCAGACCTACTTTTTATACTTTATTTGGAAACAGGGTCTCACTAAGTTGTTGAGAGCCTCACTAAGTAGCTGAGACTGGCTTCAAACCTGTTCAGTCCTCCTGTCTCAGCCTCACAAGCTCTAGGATAAGAAGCGTGCACCACCATGCTCAGCAATGGCTCTTCTTGTATAGTCAATGGCACTATAATTTGAACAGAGAAATCAATATGCCCTCAGCAATCATCTCCTTTGATCAAAATATCTTACTCCTTTCCAGAACAAATCACAGATATTATTTTAATCTTTAACCACATGCACAATTGTTCTAATGACTATGTGAGTTTCCAGATGATGGTGCCATATAATCTAATTTTTTGTTTGTTTGTTATTATTGTGGAACTGAGAATTGAACCACCAAAAATACGTTTCTGCTGCTCCTCTATTTAGAAAGTTCTTGAGAACATTCAAAGCATAGTTCCACTATCCTTTATCACTAATTATTATAATGGAGAACACTTTGGTCAGCAGGGATTGCCTTCCTTGTAGATGATTCAATTTTATGTCTACTTGTCCTAACAATTTTGAATGCTCATTAATTTATTGAGAAAAGTCTCAGATTTGAGCATTATTTGCATTTATTTTCTCACACATGAATTATTTACTAAATAAACTTATGGTAATGTCCTACTTGAAACATAATCTGAAAGTTAAAAATAAATCTTTAGAAATAAAATTATAGAAAAATGTTTCTAAAATGTAGCATCAGTTTATTTTTTAAGTTTTCTTAAGTAATTTCTATGAAGGTCTTACTATTTTTCCCTCAGATATATGAGTTGTGTGCATGATATCTTGCCTTTATTCCCTTCTATTTAATTTTTATTTACCTTACAGTTTTCATTAGTCATTGTTCAAATATATATATTTCCCCACCATAGAATGGCATCCTAATAGCAGTATGGGCTTGGAATTCAGGCTACCAGAATTGGAATCTTAATTCTGAACTTTGGTAAGTTATTTAATTGTGCTCTGTTTCATCTCTGTAAACATGTTTCATAATAATGCCTTCCCACTTTATAGGGTTGCAGTGGGTGTTAAATAACATAATAGGTACAAAATGCTTACAATACTTCCGAGCCCATACTAAATACTATATTAGCATTTGCTAGTGATGCCATTTTTGGCCCTCGCCCCTGGTTCTTTACCTGTTTCCAGCAATGCCCTCTCTCGGATGGTCTGTTTCAAGGGCAGGCTTTATTTCATGTGTGTTGCCTTTGGGCACGTTTTGTGAACTTTGCCAACTTTGCTTTAGCGCCTGTTGTCTTGCTGTGGCTTCTTCAGTGCGGATGTTTGGCAGTGTGGGTTCACTCTCTGGCAGTATTTTTGCCTAGATCACTTGCTGCATCTTTCCCCCTTGCCTTCTGTTCTTGAGTAAGGTGAGCTTTGACACAAGAAGCCATTAGTAGGAAGATTCTGCTGTGGGAAGGTACAACATGATTCAGCCCACAGGGATATAAACAAACGCTATAGTGCTATAGTTGTTTTGTACATGAACTAACATATTCTGTTTTCGGAGACATTTGGGTTTTCATTGTTTCCTAGACGAGTTGGTAGGTGTTTGAAAAGAGACATAACATGAAAGTAGATACAGTTGGTAGAAAGAAAGTTGGAGCAAAAAAAATATTATAAAGATAAAAAATGGTAAATTATGTTGTGTCCTGAGGGAATGCAGGAAGGGAACAATGACTTGTTGAAAACCCACTGTGTCTCTTGAACCATGAATTTTCCTCACAGTATGTTCAAGAAATATAATTTCCAGAAATAATGCACCTTATAGAATGCCCCCAATTCTTTGAAAGTGATGAGAGAGGTGCAATCCTTCAGGCATCTCCCCAGCCACGTTGTTGTTTGTTGTTCTGCTCTGAAACAGATGTATCTGCAGGTGGTTCTTTATTTAGCCACTGTCATAGTTCTTAACAGGCAATTTTTTTTAGCCTTTTGATCTCCTATAAAATTTTGGTAAGGTTTGTTTAAGAGTGTGCTATTTTTAGAATTATATTTGTGTTTTACATGCTAGAGAAATATTTTGTAGTTCACATCTTAAAGATGAATGCCCTTCCTAGATTATATCCTGCAAAGCATTACAAAGACATTTGCTACATGACCATCCAATATATCAGCATTTAGTTAGTTGTAGCTAAATACGTATCAGATGTATTCTTTATTAGACTATAAAATCAATGCTGACAAAGAATTCTGGGTACTTAAATCACTCAGAACCTGGAAGCGGGCCTGGTAGATAGACGTTGAAAGTGTATCTCTCAGTCAGTATTCTCACTGCTGTGACCCACACACCTTACATACACAACTTTGGAGAAAGAAAGATTTATTTGTGCATGATTCCAGAGAGGTTCAGAGGTCATAGTCTATTTGGGGGGTGGGTTTCTTCTGCCAAAGCTGCCTTTCTCAGGGTATCCTGGTGAAAAGCAGAGAGTAAGAGGAAGAAGAGCATAAATAGTCCCAAAAGCCATACTGCCAGGGACCCCTTGCCATCAGCCAAGCCCTGCCTCCAACATGGCTCCCTCACTTATCCCATGAGGTCTGGGGGACATTGTAAGTCCAAACCATGAGAGTATTGATGACTTCTTCATCTGAAAACAAAGCCCAAAGCAAATACCATTGTGCAATATTCAAAGAAATGAAAGAAATCCTTGTAAAATGTGTAACAAAGCTATGGATAGAATTCAATAGAGGCCTTGATGAACTATGAAGTTGTGGAAGGCACTCAGCTGAACTAGCAAGAGTAGATGTGTATTACTTCTCACCTCAGTGAGGAGCACCCAGCCATGGTCCACAGAAGCAGGTGGAGAGATTGGTAGAAACGTGCATGCACGTACAGGCGGGTTTGATTTATGGTCCTTCCTCCTATGCTATGCTCCCCAAATTTTTACAGATGATCATCCTGAAAATCAGTAGAAGAAATGAATAAGCTACATCCTTGGACACAACATACTGAATCTTTAGAGGACATATAAATGATAAGGTGAGAAATAGTTTAATAATTAATAAAGAGGGCAAAATAAAGAATACATATTCATCCATGTGAGTGGGTGTCATGGGGCTATTCAAACATGGAAGAAACCGGGGCTGAATCCCAAAGAATTTATGGAGGTAATGTTGATTAAGCATATCTACAAGAACAAGTAAAAGGTCAAATGTTGATAAAGACATTTCAAAGTAGTCAGAGTAAAATATGTGAATTTGAAACTGAAAATGAGTGCCACTGTCCCTAGACAGAGCGAAGACTTTGGTGAGTCTGGATCACGGACTGGGGACGAGAGACTGGCGGAAGGTTGTGTCCAGTGGATGGGAGCTGTGCACAATGGCATTTTCTTGATTAATGGGAGTTTAAAAACGGTATTTACTTCTCACATAACAAACTATTTTCGAGGTGGCATGTTGCTGGTGTCATTACGTGACACATATACTCTCTATATCTTCCCCTCGTGGCTGCAGTATGGTCGAAGGGTCTTTCAGCTTTGCATCCTCAAAAGCAGATGTGAAAGGAGAGAGGAAAGGATCCACCCAGAGCTCGCAGGATTTTTTCCAAACACTTTACACAGCAGGAGAGGAGCAGGCTTCCGACCCTGAACAAGCGGCCCGGCCTCAGCCCTCCTGCACTACCATGTGTTTTCCTCAGCTTTCCTAGCACTGTTACCAAAATACCCGACAGGAACAACTTAGAAGAAAAGAGGTTTGGGGAGCTTATGGTTTCAGGGGACCAGTTCCAAAACGTAAGTAGCAGCAGCCACAGGGTACACTAAGATAGGAGAGGGAGCATGCTCTCATATCTTAGAGGCCAGAACCCAAGATCATACCCCAGCAACCTACCTCCTCCAGCCACAGCTTACCCAAGTTACTCCCAGTAAATCTATTTGAGTCATAAACCATCAATGGATTCATGCACTAATAAGATTAGGGCCCTTGTGATTAGGTTATTCCACCTCTTAATATTTTTACATTGCCAGTAGATGAGGTTTTCCAGAGAACATTTTATATCCAAAGTATAACCTGGGATATGTTCCATACATCTCATGAAAATGTGATTCTGGAGACTTGAGTATAGCTCAGTGATTGATTATGTGTCTAGAATTCACGAGGTCCTGGGTTCAATCTCAGCACCAAGAGACAAAATAAAGTAATTGAGTTCTTTAGTTGAAGAAGGGAGTAACTTACATATATCCCATGTGTACTT
Organism: Muscardinus avellanarius; assembly: GCF_963383645.1. Taxonomy (NCBI): domain Eukaryota; kingdom Metazoa; phylum Chordata; class Mammalia; order Rodentia; family Gliridae; genus Muscardinus; species Muscardinus avellanarius. The sequence goes on from NC_137787.1 coordinate 196,673,427, forward strand.
GTGGGTCAGATATGAAATTCTTATTTGACATAACTAAGTAAGCAGAGTTTCTACCCCATGATAAAAGAATGACCAGTAACAGATTTAAGTAGAGTCAGATGTAGTGATTCTGCACTTGTGACCCTAGTATTTGGGAGGCTGAGACAGGAAGAGCTCAGGTTCATGTCCAGCCTTGGGAACTTAGACCTTCAGAAACTTAGTAAAATTCATTTCAAGTTAAAAAACAGCATTTGGGAGTCTGAAAAAGGGTGGGGAGCTCTATCTCAAAGGTAAAATGTCCCAGTACCAAAAAGAAAATAAAAGAAAAGAAAAAAATAACCACCTACCATAATAATATTTGCAATGTAGAAAGAAGGCGATTTCTTTGATACAGGAGAGTGCATCCTGGAAAGAAAAAGAATGAGACGAGGACAGAACAAGTTGGAGGCACTTACTAAAATTTGAGTAAGAGAAGAAAAGGGTCTGAACCTAGGATAATCAAGTGTGGAAGACAGTAAGTTGTTTACTAGATTTTTTTTTCTAATAGTAATAGAGATAACTGGTAGCCATCATTTTAAGAAACATAGTGAGAATCAAAGTGAACTGAGGTTGGGTTTTTGGTTGTGCTGTAACTGCTGAGGCCATAGAAAAATTGACAGGGTGCTGATGGTGGAGGCTCTCCAGGTGGTAGGTGGTCCATAGACAATGTCATCTCTGGTTTTGATTTTGAGGGACATACAGGAACAATAAGAATAAGAGTTCATTGAGAAATCACAATTAAGATTAAAGGCAAAAGGCCACCAGTTAATCTAGATATTTAATAATTATTGCCATCAATTTTTTTTCTCTCCATGAGAACATTTAGAAAGGCAGAGAAGAGGACCAAGGTCAGGATGTGGGAGAAACACAAAGCATTAACCTTCAGGAGGAAGTATCCAGAACAAAGGTGTTCATGATGGGAGAGAACCTGAGATACACCATCATAAAGTCAAGGGAGGTAAGACTTAAAGACTGTGGTCAAGAGCATCAATAGAAAGAGGCCAGCACAGAGGCCAATAAGGAATCAAATGTACTTGTAAAATTAGGACATTTTTGGAAGCATTATTGAGAGCCAATTTAATAGAATGTTGGAAATAACTGATTACAAAAGATTGCCATAAGATTTAAAGCTCTAAAATACAGCAAAACTTGATTTCATTATTTCAAAATATTTATAAATGTGAATAAACAGAATAAACAGATACCTTGTGATGCCAGTTGGGTCATGTGATAATACCTTCAAAAAGGAAGATGTTTTTCTCTATAGGCTGAGGGAAAAGTGATGAATAGATGGGTAGAACTGACAGCTGCAAAATTCCTGGAAATGGATTAAACTGGAGAAAAAGGAAAAGCAATTTAAAACTTTCTCTTTTTTTTTTTTTTTAGGTCTGGGAATGGAACCCAGGGGCACTCAACATCCAAGCTCCACCCACTGCCCTACTTTTTTTTCCTTTATTTTGAAACCGGGTCTCACTGAGTTGCAGAGGGCTTCACTAAGTAGCTGAGGCTGTCCTCGAATCGTGATCCTCCTGTCTCAGCCTCCCGAATGCTGGGATTACAAGCATGTGCCACCACGCCAGGCTCACTTGAAAACTTTTAAGCAAAACTTTTTATTGAAAGTTATAGCAAGAAAAGCATTGAACTTAAATGTCATTTTCAGAGCTTTGAAAAGCGTTTCAGCTTTTTTTCTCCACGTTTCAGCACACCAATCAAATTACACAGATTTCTATCACAGCACAATGATTTTCTCCGCCTCACAGAAAACAACTGCCCCAACATATTTTTACCATATTTTGGCTTAACATGTTCTAGAGATTCATGTAGGCAAAATCATAAAATATATATTCTTTTATGTTTAGCTTCTTTGATTCACCATCATGTGTTTGAGATGGACCAAACTTTTTGTCACAAAAATCACTTTTTCCTTGCTAGTGCAGGAATATTTTTATTACACTAATTGACCACAGTTGACTTATCCATGATCCTTTTGAGTTGTGACTAATTTGTTTTGCTCTTAGAAAAAGAAATGCTATGAGCATTTGTGTGTGAATTTTCTTATCCACACATATTTTCATTTGTTTTATCAAGACCTTGGAGTGTAATTGCTAGACCAGTGAGTAGGTATGTGGATAACAATATGTTGGCCAACCAACATGTTAACTGCCATGCAGTTTTCAAATGTAGCTATTTTTAGTTTGCCTGCTCTGTATGTTATAGATACTCGCCAACATTTGAATCTTTTCTTTATTCAATTTTAGCTATTGTGGTAGGTGGGTAGAGGATTGGCTTTGCATTTATAATTTGCTTTTTACATAAGGATACTTGGACTGGGCACAGTGGTCCAAAAAATGTTTTTTTTAAACCAAATAGAAGACTGGGGAGAAAATATTTGGGTTGGTTTTCATATGAATTTTTAAAAGTAAGATAATTTAAGTGGAGAAAGTGGAATGTTCTAAGGAGTGTGTAACTGAGATCGTTCTCTAAGCCACCAAAGAGAATTGAGCATGTGAAGATGTCTGACAGAGAATGGTGGGCTGGGAGATTGGGATGGATCAACATAATTGAAATCTTGGAACTGAAGAGCACGTTTAAGAAAGAAAGAAAAGGAACAAGCAGGTAGAGAAAGCCCAAGCTTCTCAAGTCCAACAGTGATGATGAAGAAAACCTCGATATTTATCATGGAACCGTCTTGCTAAAACAGAGTAGGGGCAAAGGTAATTTGAAGTAAAAGAAGGCAAAGATGTTTGTGTGTGAGGAAGGTTGGCTCCAGGAATCATGAGCGCTAATAAGCAGACCAGCAACTGTATGAGCTGAACCGTGAAGACAGCAATAAGACAGAATGTGAGCAGTTGGATATTCCATTTTCCAGCGCACATCTCCAAGTCACCAAGCTCTTCTCAGTGCCAGAACACAGCAGGGAGTTTGGGTCAGAGGGAGCTCTCTGAGTGGGGGAGACTGGGAAGGACACAATTGGCCTTTCCCCACATCTTGAGCAAAAACAAACCTTCCCTTTGAAGACCCTATTTATGTAACCTAGATGCAATGATGCGTCTTACATTCACTAGACAAAAGATTCTAAACTATGAAGCCTTAAGTGACATTTTCAAGTCACTTATTTGAATATTTTGATACAATCTTCCACATTTGTTAATATTCCCGGGACTAAGTGGTGAGGAATAAGTCGTGATTGCAGAGTTAATTCCAGAGCCCTGCTCTGTGAGGACTCTCATCTTTATTAAACACCACCACCGCTTACACTGGCAAAGCCCAGGCTGGCCCACCATTCAGACACTGGCACAAGATACCAGGGCCTTCATTACTCATTAGAATCAGAAAGCCAGTTCTGTTGGCAACGGCCTGGGGGGCCAATTAGAAATGGAAGGGTAAACAACTCCATTCTCACTGGTACTGCCCCATGCTGATCCGCCACGGTGGCAGCAGCGAGCTAATGTATTCACTGCACCCCTGGAACCTAATGGAAAAGGCTCATCATTACTCTTATTCCACTAAATGTAGCCCTAGAAATGATTTTTAATTTTTATCCATTTACTTCAAGTAGTTCATTGAATTGTGCAAAATGAACAAGGCAAAAATTAATAGCATCTCAAACTCTCAAGAAAGGGCTAAGAGTTCCTTGGACATTTTAAAGAAGTTTTGTCTCTGTGATGCGATATCATTATACTGCTCTGTTCCCATGGCCACCCTGTACACGTCTCCCCGCATCCCTCTTCATTCTAGAATTAAGTGGTATCGATAATGTGGCTCTGAGTGTATTATCACTGGATGGTAGGAAAGTGGCAGAGAATTAAAGAGAGACATTTAACTTGTAAAACCTAAAAAAGATGAACATTTTCTTTGGGTGATGATTTTATGATAACATAATCGAGATGAGCAAGTTGTTTAAAGAAGTGAACTATTTTACCCTATTGAGTTGTGCGTCTTTGACATTACATTTTTTTAAAGAAAGTTTTTTGGTTTTGATCACTATCTTGAAGTTTTAATTTTTAAAAAGGCCTTCAAGAACATTTTTATTTGGAAGTTGATATGACTCTCATGTTTGAATAATGTATATAAAGTAACATAGAGCCAGGGGACCTGCCATTCTCGGTCACACTCAGATTCTGTGAACATGTGAACATTCTCCTTCTCAGTCTTACTGATGGACGAGAAATGTTTACACTGTCAATTAAGACAGAATTTACTTCTTTTTTCTAGTCCTGGGAATTGAACCCAGGGGCATTCTACCTCTAAGCTATACCCTCAGCCCTTTTCATTTTTATTTATTTTTTTATTTTGAAACCGAGTCTCGTTAAGTTGCTGCATGTCTCACTAAGCTCCTGAGGCTGCCCTTGAACCTGAGATCCTTCTGTGTTGCCTTCCCAAGGACTGAAGTATTTTCTTTTATAAATCATAAAAATGGAACAAGACTTGAGAAAATACAGTATAAAATTCTGTAATTGCTATATATCTATCGCAAGAAAAGTCTTGCAGGCAGAAGTGTTTGTGGACTTCCAGCATGCAAAAGGAATTTTTCCGTGTGTGGTACAAGATGCATTCAAGTGCTCCTCAGTAGCTGAGTTCTGATGTGCTACTGGACACACAGGTTCTTACCATGTCTTACCTTAGGTCCTGCGTCTGTGGGATTCTTAACCTCAGAAGACAATTAAATGGGTTAAGTTATACTTGGCCCACTAATGTTCACACACCGAGGTAGTTGCCCACCATATCTCTTCAATTCTTTTTTGCAAGGGAAATCACCTCAAAGACATATTCCCACCTTCCCTGAGACTCACTGTTACCACGCTGCAACTGAGATCTGCCAGTAGCAATGAGCAAGAGTCATGGTTGTCTCCAACATGGAGCAAAGCCCATGTCCATCAGCTGAAGGATGGATAAATGATCATAGGACCCCCATGCCACGGACCAAAGCTCAGCACACGGAGAGAACTAATGATGGACAAAGGCAATGATCTGAACGGATGCCACATATCCATGCCCAGTGAAAGACATCTGTGAAAACAAGGGCAGAAACAAGTCAGAGGAAACACTGCCGTTACTCTACTAGTAAAAAACTAGAGAAGGTCCCAAGGAATCTATAGTAACAAAAATAGAGTCATATTTGCCTCGAGGATGAAGCTGGGATGCACGGTAAAGAAGAATGAGGGAGTTTTTTGGAAGCTAAGAGTCTGCTCCTGCTTGCTTAGGATGTGCTCACAGCTTGACACCTATGTCAAAATTTACTATGCTGCCCAATTTTTTTTCTTTTATTTTTTCTTTTTTCTTTTTTTCTTTTTTTTTTTTTTTGCGAGTGTGGGGATGGAACCCAGGAGCATTCGACCTCTGAGCTACATGACCTACTTTTTTTATTCTTTATTTTGAAACAGGGTCTCACTGAGTTGCATAGGGCCTCACTAAGTAGCTGAGACTGCCCGCGAACCACTATCCTCCAGTCTCAACCTTCCAAATGCTGGGATTACAAGCCTGCGCCACCATGTCCGGCTTTGCTGCCCAATTTTAACATGTCCACTCTAGTGTATGTCAAGTGAACCTCAGCAAAGTTATTTTTTAAAAGACCATTTACTGGAGATAAAAATGCATCCAACACACATTGTGGGCATTTTAAATAATAAATGCCAAGGTTCTGTGTGTGAAAATATTCATGTGTGCACTAAATGTTTGAAACTTGGTTTAAAAACTAAATGATGCTTACTTTCTTCTTGTTATAAGGCCAAGGCCAAACTTACTCCCGTTTAGGATTCCCCCACCCCATCCTTTCCGCCCGCTCACATACGACATTTCACCCTACTGCTCATCACTTCTTAGCTATACAGTATAATCACATACTTTTATTCTGTCCATTTTCTCCCCACATTTTACAGATGACCCTGCTACAACTTTCTTTACTTTGAATAAAGAATCAAGTAAGCTTCTGATCATTTCTTATGCCTTTACAAATCATGCTTTGATTTTTTTTAAATTTAGCTTCAATAGCATTTGGAATTCCTCCTATAATATTAGGCAAGACAAGGACAGTTTCCTGTATCCTTGTATCTCCAGCAGCTGGTCTGGTCCATACTAGCTTCCAGTGAACCGCAAGTGGGTCAGAGAATAAAATAATAAATGAATGAATAATCCCATTCAAGATTTTAATAAAAGGAAGTTACTTTCAGTAAACAGATGGGCTAAGTGCTTCAAATTGAGTACTTCTAAATGTCATAGCAGTGTGGTCAAGTAGATATCCCTATCTACCTTTTCCAAATAAATAAATCAAGGCCAGGGAGATGAATGTGCTCCCCTCTGTGGGGGCAAGGAAGGAGCGGAGGCCATGGCGTCCGTCCCTGACCCTCTGCATTGGAGGGCAGCTACGGTCTCCACCCCTGCGTCCTCACAGAGTGGACTTCAATCCGCACACGCTTCTCTCATCGTATCAACTGCGCCGTTTACATTCAAGAGTCAGATTTCTTCATCGCCAGCATTCAAGTTCTCTTCAAGACATTTCAGATTTGTTTTTGGACGCAGACACACACGCAGATGTCAGCGTGGTGGTCTCTGTCTCGCCGCCGACCTGTACACATGTGCTCCGAGACCTTTAAAAGCCCTCATTGTTTTGATCACTTCCCTGCCATGTGCCATCTTTCTTCACTGCGAAAGTAATGTGCACTTTGAACCAAACATGGAAAAACATTCAGCAGAAACTTGGGAGACAGGAATTAAATGTCTACACTCTCCCTGACAAAGATTATTTAAAGACACGTCTGGGTTCTCGCTGAGGCTATATACAGTGGACAGCAAGAGGAAAGGGCGGTCTTACTGAAGTGGTGGTTATTTGAGGATGTAATAGGCTTACAAGAACAAAGAGATAGTCTGATAAGTTCAGGTAACCCAAATAATGAAATTGCAGAACTTGCAAATGAGACCTGCCATCAGCATCTGTCCTCACTCTGGGGAGAGACTGGAAGCCATGTTGGGCGTCTTCCTCTCTCTCCGCCTCCCCATTACTTTTCAACACGCCTGCTCATGGCACCTCCAAAGCACATCTTGGGCCTTCTTTTCAGACACGAGGCCACCTTCTCCTCTCAGCTCTCACAGGATTCCACCTGGGACACTCATGCCTTCTCAATGACCTAGACAATTCCGCTCTTCATTCCTTCCCTTCCGTTCTCAATCCAGAAGTCCTAGACATCTTTTCCATCTACACACCCATTGCTAAATCTACATAAGCCTCTGAAGGCTTTCTTCTAAGCACAGGATAAAAATCCAAGCCCCTCACCTTGTCTCCCATGTCCTGACTGGCATGGTCCTGCTCGCCTTAGTGTCCCTCCTCTCCAATTCTGACAACACTGAGTTCCTCTGCTACATTTTAAAAGGAAGAAGTTGCCGAGTGTGGTGACGCACACTTGTGATCCCAGCAATCAGGAGGCAGAGACTGAAGGATTATGGTTCGCAGACAGTCTCAGCTACTTAGCAAGGCCCTTTACAACTCAGTAAGACCCTGGTTCAAAATACAGAATAAAAAATAGAGCTGAAGGTGTAGCTCAGAGGTACAATGCCCCTGGGTTTTATGCCCAGTACCACAAAAAAATAAATAAAATAAAATAAAATAAAGAACTCTAGAGAAAAAGGAAAACCATACAGGAGAAAATTAGGCTACCTAACTGAGGGGGATGAGCAGGAGGAAGAGGAAAATTCCCTAATGCACATGATGTACAATCACAAGCATATCAAAGGCAATCACCAAGTCAAACATGAGGAGGGAGGGAGGGAATCAGGAAAGGGCTGAATGAGTGATGCGTGCATGCACGGCTTTACCAACTTATACTCTATTAAGATGCACGACTACAATGCATCAATTAAAAAAAGCAGCACTGTTCTTGCTCTGAGAAGCAGCGAGGCAAGGCTGCCAGTAGCCACCTGCTTGCTGTGGGCGACGGCTCCCTTCAGGACCTGGCAGGCACTAGGTGCTCTAGCCCCGGTTGGTTGGTGGTAAAGTCATCCTGGATTCTGCCCCTTGTATGCCTTCTTTGGCCACTCGCAGGTTTTCTTGCCATTCATTCTAGACTCTTCCCCATACCTATCCCTAAGGGCTTAAACAAGAGGGGTGTAAGAACCCCAGGTCCTACACTGGGCACAGGGCCCCTCTGCTATTTTGCCATGGTTCCCCAGACTGACATGCAAGGCTTCTACCTCTAATCCAACTTATGGCACTTGCTTCTAGACTGTGCTTGACTGTACATGGTCCAGAGTAATGATTCTGCCATGCAGAAGTCTGGCTCTTCACTGGTAAGGCGACCTTGGCATTGACGCTCTTCATTTTCGAAGTAGGATCTTCTCTTGAACTTCCACAGGCTGGACTCCTTTCTCGTTGATCTTCTCAAGAGGCTGTACCCCTCTTAACACCATTCAGTTCTATTTTTGATAGCTTAATATTCTTACATATACTTATTTCTATATCCAAGAGAAAATCTATTTCAACTCTTAAAATTCAGTTATAATTAGGCAGAGAGATGCCATTCTTAGTATTAAACATCATTATGTTTTGTAACAAAAATGAGGAATATTTTATGAAAGCATTTCCTATAGGTGAAGCAAATTTAACCATATACATGTTTCAAAGATAGTGTAAACTACAGAGTAATGTTAGAGTATCATTAGCTTTGAGTTCAACACTAAGACATTGATTAATACATAGTTTGGATGATGCTTAGATATAAAAAAATTGAACAGATTTAAATTAAAATTGTGTAGCTTTTTAATTGGTGCACTATAGTCTCACATCATGGTATGGATCGTGCTGACAATGGCATATATTCGCACAGTACCTCTTCTCTCCCTCCCAAAGCTGAGTGTCCAGGTTAACAATGTTATATTCACAAGTATACACATAGTCTCATGCGGCTTTTCCATAAATTAACCTCAGCCTTCTTCCTACTCTACACTGCCTCCCTGGCTTCTCTGAGGTTCCCCGCCATTATCTTTCCAAAGGAGTTGAAATCAGAGAACTACAGTAACATGTGCATACCTATGTTCATAGCAGCACCATTTGCAATAGCCAAAATATGGAACCAACCTAGGTCTCCATCAACAGATGAATGGATTGCAAAATTATGAAAAATACACACAATGGCATTCTACTCATGTCATCCGTAAGAAGATGGAAAGACCTGGAGAACATTGTATTAAGTGAGATTAGCCAAGCACAGAAAGACACGTGATTTTTTCTAAAATTTATAGATTAATTTAAAAATATATACATGAATAGCTACTGAATCAACCTATAGTTAATGATTTGTTTAACAATAGAAAATTTTTATCATCCTTTACTGAGTTGAGGTAAAAAAAATTCCTAAAAATTTAAATAGTAACAATAGTCACAAAGCCACATAATTTTCAAAAGCCTCCCAGAAACTTGAGATACTCGGAAAAGTTCAGGAACAAATGCTTAAAATCTAAAATGCTGGGGTGATTTAGTTTTATCTAAATTTAGTTTAATCTCTTCTAGTGAAACCTGACACAAAGCTCAGAGTGTGTGCCATATGCAGTCTACGAACCATCTCATTCTTGCTCAACATCTCTATTAAGATTGCAAATTCCCTAAGGATAGTATCCCCTTAGGTAATTTATTCCAATACACTCACAAGTTTGATCTCAGCTGCCACTCAAAAGGACCAAGAAGATTTCCAAAATTAAAAATTAGAACCCAATTAATCTTCAGCATAACGTCAACATGTTTCATATTTCCTTTAGTGAGCCAAGAAATTTTGGAAGGTGACATCATGTCTGCGAAAATGTCACACCCGGCAGGAAAGATTCTTTGACTAATTAGAGTAGCCCTTTGAGGTGATGCTGTGCAGGAAAACTGTTGAAAGTGTGCAGCTTTCCAAAAGGGATGGAGAAGTTCACTTTTCTTCCATGTTACGCAGGATTTGAGATCCATTATTTAAGCACTCACAAGCTCGTGAACTCTTTCTGGTTTGGGAGACATGTGCCACATGGCTATTGGAATTGTTATTTTCCTTTTTTCCCAGGACATGATAGCAATGGGAACAAAGCAAGGAATGAGATGAATAACTGAAGATTCTAGAGCATTCAAAATTAAATGTAGCTATGATTATTATCATTGTAAGGAAGACCGTGGGATTTCTGGTTTATTCCAGTTACAGAAGGCCGAGCACAAATCAGCATTCCCTTCATGCTAATTGTTCCTGGGAGAAGGCAGAAGATAAAATCATTGCTTAAATGCAGTTTAAAAAAAAGGCAGGATTCTTAAATCCCAATAAAATTTTATAGTATATTTTGTTTCATTTAAAAATTCATCAGTTTGGGGCTAAAAAATATTGTAAGTTTGTCAGAGTGATATTAAACAATATAAATATTTTGTTAAAGGCCCTGCTTAATGTTGATAACGTTGCTAAAATAAGCATGAAATAAAGATGAGGGTTAATATTGGAAGTCTTGTCTTCTCTTAGAACCAATTTCCTATCACAAAACTACTGCCAAAAATGAGATGGTCCAATCACTAAATTAATCTTATTCTTTTAAGGAAATATACAAGTGTGTGTTTACTGGGGATTGAGCCCCATGGCATTCTACCTCCAAGCTATACTTACAGCCATAATTTTCATTTTATTTTGAACAGGGTCTTGCTAGGTTGATGAGAGTCTCACTACTTGCTGAGGCTGCCCTCGAACCTGCAATCTTCCTGTCTCAGCCTACTAGAATTGCATGCATGCAACACCACACCCAGATGGGAATAAATATACTTTAAAAAATAACATGCATTCATGTTTAAAAAGCTTAAATAATTTATAAAATATACATAACATGCCCCCTCCCTTATTATTCTTATCTCTATACAGTAGATTACTCCTGAATTTAGGGCTATCTAGGCATGCACGCTCCCCCCACATTTTTAGCTGCATCGAACATGTAAGCCTGTCTGCCTGCCCACAACCCTCACTCAGCAGGATCACAGCAGAATTCAACATCTTCTCCAAAACCTGCTCTTCATCTCAAGTTCTTATATTTTATTTGGAAACAGGGTCTCACTATGTTGCTGAAAGCCTCACTAGGTAGCTGAGACTGGCTTCGAACCTGTGCGATCCTCCTGTCTCAGCCTCCCACTCACTGGGATTACAAGCGTGCGCCACCACACCTGGATCATCTCAAGTTCTTGACCCACCTGCTCTCCTAAACCCAAGCTGAACATCTAGACCACTTTAATTCTGTTTCACAGCACCTCTGATATCCATCCCCCTCCCCATCATCACATTGCACCTGTAACTACAGCCTCCAGGTGGATGTTATCTTTTGTCTCCATGATGAGGGTTTTTCCTAGACTATCTCTCTAGATCCATTCCTTCCCTGTACCAACCAGTGCTTTCTAGCACATCCAGATCATCCTCAAAAAAATAAAATTTCTGTCCATTTCTTTCCTCACAGGTAGTCGCTGGCTCACCCATACACCGGGGAAGCTGGTCTAAGCTCATTGCTATGGCTTCTGTGGTTTTGCAGAGTTTAACTTTACAGATTATTTTCCGTGAGGTCCCTCCATGAAACGAAGACACAACTTTTCCGGCTCTGTTTTCTTGCCACTCTTGTGGCTGCTTTTAGCACATCCTTGTCACCAGGAGCATTCTCGGTCTGCACGCCCTTCCGGCCCCGCCTCAAGGGCCACCTTTTCCATTAACCTTTTAGTCTGGAGAGGCTCTTTTCTCAACTGAAACATCAACTTAACACAACTGTCCCTTCATATTTTCATCCTGTCTATCTCTGCTTCTGTAAGAACAGTATCTCTCCCCCACCAGAATTTAACAGCTCTTGAAGTACAGCATCTTCTTAACATTGATACCCCCGTTTTATTTAGGAACTAAAAGAAGTAACTCATTGAATCAGAGAGAATTTGTATTCTGTATCATAAATAGTGCATCACTTTTTAGCTATAACAAAGCCTTGAAAATTTAGCACTACTTTTCATTGAGAAAAACATTGAATTTTTGATGTTTAGTAAGAAATGGTTAGTCAATTGAAACGAAAATGAATATAGTGTCTTAACTGATCCAGTAGTAGTAGGGCTATGATAAATAGAAACCTAATGTCATTTTGCATCAAATTCTGGAAATTTTGGTCTGCCCAAGCCTTCCTTTGTACTTTGCCCACCAGACCACTAGGTATTTTTACAAGGAATAACATTAAATTTATGATATTGATTCCACAAGGCAAATAGGAAAATTGAATCATTCTTTGATAGGTATATATCAAAAGACCCCAAGACATCATATCCACTATAACTAAGAGTATTATGTGAAGATTGCAAGTAAGTTGACAGTAACACTTAGCCATATGGGAAGGAAGCAACGTACTAATAATACAGATGGGTTCAAATCATGATGTCACAACAGCACAGAGGTACATTCTGTCATTACCACGCAGCCCCTCATTTCAGAGACTTGTGTTTCTCAAGAATCTGAGGAATCCTCCTCCAGATCATTTTTAATTCTAACGAGCTAGCAAACTTTAAAGCAGTCTCCTTTTAATGCTTACACAATTCAAGCAGTTGTAAATATCGTCCTTACATATTTGAAAACTTTTCAAACTTTTGTTTCTGGTCCTATTGTTCCAAATAAAAGTACACTTCCACTAAAATAACCTCAAAGCTATCAAGATAGTGACCTAAATTTTTGCAGATTCAAGAAGTAGCCTCCTCTCTTCAGCATTACTGCGTAGCGAACTTTTCCATCTCACGTAACATTCCGGTCCATCAGACACTCTATTCTGTCCATGCATTTAGCACATACTTTAAAAGAAATGTTTATGAGAAAGCTTTGGGCTTCAACCGGAGGGAGATCTAAAGATGGATACGGTGGTTTCCTTGCAAAACGCATTTCTTTGCCCCTGCCATCATTCCATCATGTTTGCACTGGGGATCTTGGACCACTTGTTTTCATCTGGACAACTGCAGGTGTGACAGCCAGCTTTGAGTTATGTGGGTTTCAGAATTTCTCCCAAAATGTGCCATTGGTTGAAAGCTCCAAGAAAAACTAATATTCCCTAGAAAATCCTGGTGAAAGTTTGAAGTGTTTCTATGTGGCTAAACAATGGATACATTGCTTGGTAGGTGTGTGTGTGACCAGTGTGGAAAGCAAATACACAAAATCCATCTTTTAATATTGGTCATACATATGATAAGGTAAAAAAAAAAATCACGGACCGTATGTTCATTCCTGATTTTGATTTGACCACCTGTACTGTGAGACTGAGTCCAACACTTGGCCAAGAGAGTTAATTTGAGCGTAAGAAAACATCGAAGTGTGGCTAGGTTTGCAGAGGAAGGGAGGCTTTCCAAGGATCACAGAATATGATACGTGCGCCCACTCTTGGGGATGGAAATCAGTTATATATTCTAGCTTTTACTATTTTTTTGAGCCAAAGCAGAGATGTGATGAGTCCAACTCATAAAAATTCAGGCGAATATATATATATATATATTTCTTAACAGATGTGGTGGCCTGCTTTTCCAAACCATTGAATTAAGAGAACTCGGCATATAAACCAGGCTCCCTCACTGCCTCTCTGAAACTAATCATATAAATGATTTTAATTGCTCCTGCATAAGTGGGAACTATAGAACAATTATTTAGGTAGAATCACATTTCTTGTTGCTACTCCTAGCTCTCCCCACACAAAGGATATAACAAGTGAGTGATGTTTTGCCCTCTGGACTTTCTGGGGCCGGAGAGCCCTGTGCTCAAATCCCACTGTGAAATGGCTCCATCTTTAGGGCTGTTCCACTGCCACGCCCAGCATGAGAGGCACACATTCTTTACTCCGTCCCAACCTCCTCCCTACTGCATGGAAGAAAAGAAGGATCTGATAAACCCACAAAGTGGTTCTCATGATTTATTACCCCTCCCAGCAATGTTTGCCTTTTTATAGGGGTCAAGCGTGGAAACCGTGCATCTCCTTGGGAGGAATGTCAGGCATGATTGGTAGAGAAGAGGGGGGAGTAGAGCTGAGCCCCCTCCAGCCCCACCCTGCACGCCACCTTCCACTGGCTGGCAAGTAAGGGCAGCCCTCTCGGATTGTGTTTCTACATGATCTTAAGATAAAACAGCTATTTTAGGTGCTTACTTTATAAGGATGGATGGACAGGTACATACATTCAATTGCTCCAGGGTGTTCTTATCATTACAATGGCCCCTCCTGCTTCCCGAGAGAATGTGGGCCATTCTTGGCTGACAGTGCACAAGGTTCTTCACCCTGCTAAGCAGCCAGATGGTCAGCAGAGCTGCCTAGGCAAGACTGTGACTGCTGCTCTGCCTCTGTTATTTAGTCAGGGTGTGTGTGTGTGTGTGTGTGTGTGTGTGTGTGTGTGTGAGAGAGTGTTGTGGCGGTGGTGGTGGTTTGGGGTACTAGGGATTGAACCCAGTGGTACTCTACCTCTGAGCTATACCCCCAGATCTATTTTTTTAAAAAACAGGATTCCTCTGAGTTGCTCAGAGCCTTGCTAAGTTTCTGAGGCTGGCCTCGAACCTGTGATCTTCCTGTCTCAGCCTCCCATGTACTGGAATTAGAAGCATGTGCTGAGACAGGAGGATCACACAGATTTGAAGCCAGCCTCAGCTACTTAGTGAGGCTCCCAGCAACTTAATGAGACCCTGTTTCCAAATAAAATATAAAAAATAGGTCTGGGAATGTAGCACAGAGTTAGAAAGTCCCTGAGTTCTACCCCCAGTACCACAAAAATAAATAAATAAATAAAAACACAAAACACAAAATAAATAAATATTAATATGTATTCAAGATTGCAAACAAAGCCTTATGTTCATAAAAACAAGATACCCATTCTAAGAATAAATTATCACCTTGGCTAAAAGTGTGGGCACGTGTGTTACCCCACCTATATTGGAGAAGGGGTCAGCCTCACACCTTGACTAAAACTGTGGGTGAGTGTGTTACCCCAGCTTTATGAGAGAAGAGGTCCCCTCACTTTCTTCCTTTCCCCTTTATAGCATTTCTTTGAAATGGAAGTCAAAACGATATTTCCGCAGCGGAGCCAGATTTTGCCTGGTCTCTGCTTAGATCCTCCCTGTCTCTCTCGGGCTAAATGCTGAGTCTTGCCAAGTTCTAGAGGAACCTCCATGCTGGTACCCAACTCCTCCCCGCCTCATCTCCTCCCATCTCCCCGCTGAAGTCCTGCAGTCCCCAGGGCACACCCGGCCGGCCTTGGCCAGCTTTGCCCTTCCCGTCCCTCTCCTGCTTTTTCTGCCTGGAGTAGCTGCGAGGCTTACTCAGCCAGGAGATTTAATCTTCTGTTCAAACACTCCCTCATCGTAGGACTTTTCTTGTCCAATCTGTCTGAAGCAACAGACGACCTGTCCCTCCTGCCTCTCATCCTGATTGATGTTTCTCCGCAGCATTTAACTCCAGCCGACTTTGGCTTATTTGTGCATCTTCTCTTCCTTCTCCCAGTGGAACTGGAGAAGAGGAACTTTGCTTCGAGTTCTTGGTCTGTATATTTCTTTTCTTTTTTATTTATTTATTTATTTATTTTTTTTTTGGTGGTACTGGGGTTCCTGGAAACCCTTCTACCTCCAGACTACCCTCACAGACCTATTTTTATATGTTTTTATTTGGAAACAGGGTTTCTTAAGCCAGCCTCCCAAGTGCGGGGATTACAAGCGTGCACCACCACGCCCGGCTCTTGGTCTGTATCTTTAAGACCTGCAGCAGTGTCCAGCACTTAGTGGGCAGTCCCTAAAAGTCCATTAATGTGCTAGTGAATAAAAGAACCATCGCCATGTACATTACTCATGCCTACTCTCATATTTTTAACCATTAAGATCATCGTATAAGTAGGCATACTTTACTCAAGTTCAGAGGCTGGAACGTTTGTCTGAAGTAATATGCCTACTGGGGGGACAATGAGCCCAACAGCCTTCTGGCCCCAGAAGTTGGGCTTAGACACGCCCAACTGCTTACTCATACCCAGGAGAGGAAAAATCACACAGCGTGTGTGTGTAGATCCAGTGCTTCTGGGTACAGTGTCTTGTTCATGAGCATTTTGTTTCCGAACCTCTAAAGGAAGACCGAAAACTCTATGAAATTGTAAAGCTTCCTTGAAACATCTACAGCATCTTGGGTGTAAACTAGGATATAGCTTTCTGAGGAAAAGGAAGATTGCTCGCAATCAGGGACCCTTAAAAGGTCCCTTTGGCTGGGGGGGGGCACAGAGAAAAAGAGAAAATGAAAGGAAGAGGAAAAAAAACCCACTTCCCCTACCAGACGCACTGAAACAGAACTGTCAAATGCAGCAAAATCCTGTAAAATGTTCCTCCGCTGTAGGCCATAGAAGAGAACTGTAATAAACTCTGACCCATAAAAAGTCATGTAAACATTATAACCTGTTTTTACTAGCCCTTTAAGCACGGGGAGCAATTGATCTAAAACAGCTTGGCCCTCCTCCGTTCCCAAGTCTCCGTGAGAATCCAGCCTCCGACATGGGTGTTCAAATGCCTCTGGCACTGAAAGCCAAAAATAGGAATAGCTAGAAAATTGCAGCTATTTAGTGATTTGCCCTGGGCAGATGTTTGATATTTCCAAAAGCAAAACATCCCCAAAGAAACTCCCAAGGAAAAGCTTCTTGCAACACATATCGCCGTGGAATCATTCCGTCTTCAATGGTCCTAACAGAAATAAGAATCCTTGTGATTTTCAGCTCTGAGTTAGAGCTGTCCCTAAAAATCAGACTGAAGACAATTCTAGTAACTGAAAGCAGTTATGTCCATGCCTCAGGACAGACTGACTCTATCTCCCTACGGCCAAAACGCTTTTACCAGATGAAATATAAATGTGGAAATTTCAAGTAAGATTTTTACAGGTGTCAACACGAACACTCATTCCATTACCTCCTCGTGGAATTCTCGTTAAGCCTGTCTTGAAAATATCTTTTTCTTCTGAATTCCTCGAATCCAAAGGGAAGGCCAAGGGCAATTAGCCAGGACGCCTAGAGGTACGTTAGCAGATTGTAAACTATTTCTGATCTTGTTTTGGGTTGAGTTCATCGCCGGTCAAAAGTGGATGGTCTGACAGCCCAGTGCAGAGCGAGGGAAGTTCTGGTCTGGGACATCTATTTTAGGCTGAGAACCCTGAGACAGGACGTACCCTCCTAATAGCAGAAGGACCTGTCAGTTGTCACTGCTCATTCTACAGTGGCCAGGTTGGCATGGACTCTGGAGCTTTGTGGGCGAATGGACAGATTCAGCTCAGCAGTTCAGTGCCGTCAACACACACAACTTAATCCTTTGCCTACGAAGAGCCATCCCAGTCCTTCTGTGGGTGCTGCTGGTCCTGGGCTCAAGGAACTCTCCAGACCCTAGCTCTTAAGGAATTGTCCAGACTCCAGCCCTCCAGGAAGTTTCAAGGGGCACTCGAGTTGGGACCTACGGTGGCTTCCACTGCAGACTCTCTGGGTGTGCTTGACAAGGCAGGTTCTTCTAATCTTGGCATTTGATACATAGGAAGCAAAGATGTCAAACACACTTGCTAAGAGGTGGGAGAAACTTGCCATTAAGTAGAAAAAGTAAAGAGAAATAGGAAATGAGAAGATTCATTTTTCTTATTTTATTTTGTGCTTTGTGGGGAGATTTTCTAAAATTCAGAGAAAGACATCAAAGTTTGCTTAATGCATGTGTTTTACATAAATACATGTATGAATAAATTTCTTAATTAGGATGGCAAC
Source organism: Muscardinus avellanarius (assembly GCF_963383645.1). Classification (NCBI taxonomy): domain Eukaryota; kingdom Metazoa; phylum Chordata; class Mammalia; order Rodentia; family Gliridae; genus Muscardinus; species Muscardinus avellanarius. The sequence continues at coordinate 196,691,182 of NC_137787.1, forward strand.
TGTCCCTAAGGAGGATTTATGTGTGAGATTTTTTTAAAAAATCACAGAAACCTGAATGTATGTCTACTATTTTTAGCATGCTGAGAATTTAGCAAAACACTTACTGGCTTTGAATGAGAGGAAACATTTCTTTCTACCTTCTACAGTGGAGGTCCACGTGTACTCCTTGGGCCCCAAGCAGAAACAGGGAGAAAGAACAATCACATCTCACACAGGTAGTGCTCACAGATCATGCCAATGGCCCAACACATATGATCTTCAAAACAAACCTGGGAAACTGGCTGACTGAGGTATCGGCTCCATTTTTGAATGCACAAATTGAGGGCAAGTTATCTTTACCAGTTCTCAGAGCAAATCCAGGTCCTCAAACTTTGCATGTTCCTTCTAGTATGGTCAACTGGATGTGGTCATCCCGGCTCCCATTCTGCGTCCCCATTCCCGGATCCACTCTTCTCTTCTGTGGGTCTTTCTCGAGTAGGAGCTAGTCCAGGTGGGGCAGTGTCTTCCCAGAGAGAAGAGCTTCCACGCTGAAACACACCTCTTCTTTAGCACAGCCTGGGCTGACCTTCGGACTATCCGTAATTAGTGTCACTGCTTCTCTTTCCTCAGAATGAATACTCTATATTACACTTAACCATTCCATTTGGACTTTGATGCCATTTCAATGTAAGAGAAGATCTAGGAAAGTTAATAAGTGATGTCAAGTAAAAATAACCACTCTAGCTGCCACGAACTGTGGTCTGGGTTAGATATAAAGTGTCCCCACCCTCGAAAGCCTCCTGTGTTGGTAACAATATTCAGAGGTGAAATAATCTAAGCAGAGCTCTAGACTTATTAGTGGGTAATTCCACGGAAGGATTAATCATTTTAATGAACTTGCTGGGTGCTACCTTAGGCAGGTGGGTATATTTATTTATTTACTTTTTATTTTTTTGGTGGTACTGGGGATGGAAGTCCTTCTACCTCTGGGCTACACTCCCAGACCTATTTTATACTTTTTTTTTAATTTAGAAACAGGGTCTCTTAAGCCAGCGCAGCTGGCTTCGAACCTGCACGATCCTCCAGTCTCTGCCTCCCAAGCGTGGGGATTATAAGCGTGCGCCACCACGCCCAGCAAGGTGGGTATATTTAAAGGGGATAAGTCTCCGGGGGTGTGGCCTTTGGGACCATATCTGTCCCCGGTGGCCTCTTGCTATTGTCTCTACTGTCCAGCTGCCATGAGATGAACTGCTGCCCTCTGCCACGCACCCTGCTGCCGTGACATCTGTCTTGGAGTTAGTAACTGTGGACTAGGCCTTCAAACTTGTGAGTCAAATACTCCTTTCCTCTGCTATGTTGTTTATGGGAGGCATTTTGGTCACATCTATGGAAAAACTGAATAAAACACGGGCTGAGCATGATCTGTGCAGCAGGCACGATTAACAGTGCTCTGCTCACTGTGGTTGACACCGAAGCCTTCTGACACCTGAAATAGGTCCTAGGATTATCCCCATTTCCCATCTGTGGGAACTGAGGCGCAAAGAAGGTGAAGTCACTCGTCTGGGGCCACATGGCTAGTGAGAGTGAGACAGCGGGTTCCACGCTCGGGTCCTCGATCACTGTGCTGTGTGACGGCAACAGAGCCAGAAGCTCCAGCCGAATCATGGTAGGATGTACACTAATGTGCTCATTTGAGCAAGCACGTTGACACATAAGCCTGAGAACATTGAGAAGATCCAGAGTCAAGTCAATGCATAAGATGTTTTCTCCTGGCCTTGGAAAAATGGGTCAGGGCATCAGAGGCTTGAGGAGGACTCTAAGGTCAGAGAATCCCTTACATGTTTTCAGTGAGAAGGTGACAACCTGAAGAGATTCAGGGCATGAAGAGCAGCCGAGAGGGGAGTGGGAGGAGCTCCCAGATCCCTACTGTCTACACTGACCGCGCTAACACAGGTGCACTGTCTAGCAGATGCATTCACTACAGAATCTGGGCAGGCACGGCACCTGCACCTCGCCTGCGAGGCCTGACCCTGGGGGAAGCGTGGGTTCTGAAGGGGCTTCTCTCTGCCTCTCCGTCTCTTAGGGGGTAGTCTCCTGACTCAGAAGAACAGTGCTTACCAGAGTGTTTATTCTTCCCCTACTCTGAGTAGTACCATTAATGATTTCTAAACTGCTTGCCCATGGAGCATGATTCTGACATTCCTGAGAAGGAAAGTTCTTTTTATTCCTAAGAACTTAGGCTGGATTTGATGACATTTCAATGGCAGAGAAGATTTAGGAAAGTTAATAAATGGCACCTTCTTGAGAAAAGAAAACTCTGCACATCCCTATCACACAGAAAGAAGTGATTAAGGAGCTCAGGAATAAACAAAGAGCAAAGGCATTCATGGCTTCCCTGTAGGAGCACCGCAGCTTACCTACACAGCTCTTCCTGTTCACAGTCAGAAGTATGAAGTATCGAAATGAGCTAAGTGAGATAACTTTCCAGGCTCACGGTTCTCTTTGTTTGTTTTTGGTTTCTGGTTTTGTTGTTGTTTGCTTTTTTAGTAGTATGGATTGAACCCAGGAATATTCTACCTTCAAACTGTACCCATGGTATTTTTAGCAGCAGCAGTAGTAGTGGTAGTAGTAGTATTTTGAAAAAGGTCTCACTAAATTGCTGACGGTCTCACTAAGTTGCTGAGACTGACCTCAAGCCTGTTATCTTTCGGTCTCAGCCTCCCAAGTACTGGGATTATAGCCATGCACCATCAAACCTGGCTCATTTTTAACTCTTAAGAGTATTTGCATTCAACAAGACTCTGAGATTGTAAAGCATGTGGATGAAAAATAGTTCCCATTAGTGATGACTTACATCTGAGAATTGAGATAGATCCTTCCCATTTTATACAACCAAAACCCAGGGCAAAAACATGTAGGTCTTTAAAAATATGGTAACGTGGGAAATAACAAAGGCGTAGATTTCGAGAAAGGAGTGAATAGAAAAGAACCAAGCATAATCTACTGATAATGCCAAGAGTTGTTTCCAAACACTGACCCTAGTTAATGCAATGACTGGCCACTCACAGGCTGAGGCAGCACACTGATCACAGCAGGAAGCTGATCATCAGAAAAGTCCCCAAAAGCCAGGTGTGGTAGCCCTCGCTTGTAATCCCAGGACTTGGGAGGCTGAGACAGGAGAATCACAGGTTTGCAGGCAGCCTCAGCTACTTAGTGAGGCCTTCTGCAGGTTAGTGAGACCTTGTTTCAAAATAAAGAATAGGGTTTGGGGTATAGCTCAGAGGTAAAATGCCTCTGGATTCAATCTTCAGTACTGTGAAGAAGAAGGAGGAGGAGGAGGAGGAGGAGGAGGAGGAGGAGGAGGAGGAGGAGGAGGAGGAGGAGGAAAGAAAGAGAAAGAACAAAGAGAGAGAGAGAAAGAAGGAAGGAAGGAAGAAAAGATGAAAAGAAAAGAAGTTCCCCTAGGAGGTGGCAAGTGTGCTGGTCCCTTTCCTCTGGAACCTGTATGTCCACAGATCTGAGAAGCCCTTAGCAGAGGTAGCAGAGATGCAGTGGAGTCAAGGCTGGTGGATTCCTCATCATCTCTGGATATGAAGCTCTGTTCTACTGCTGAACAGACAAAGTGAAGGAAAAAATATGTTCCTACTCACCGGGTGTTTATTAAGTGGCTGACAGGGCTTCTAGAGCATTACTGTACTTCCTTACCAGGACAGCCAGCAGACATCCTCCAAAGGCACCCAGCGCTTATTAGTAAATCCCAGGTGACATTAGATCTAACCTGTACATTGCTCCCTTCCTGTGTCCCCCGGTGTTAGGGTAAGTGGGCTGCCACCCCTTCAGAGGGTTTAGAGAAAAATTCTAGGAATTTGCTTCTAATGAGAGATTCATAAAGTTTAGCTATCTTTCTGGTCTCAGGTGTCAAGTAAGAGAATAAAACCCCTCAGAGTTTACAATAGAAAAAAGCTAAGTAATAAGTAAAACCCTTCATGGGGGAGTAGAGTTCACAAAAGAGCAAACTCCTCATGTCAGATTTATTCCAGCAAGCCCAAGGCTGGTCTGGCCAGGGACTGGCGGAAGCAGACCATGGTCCCACCGTGGAGGTCTTGAGGTGTCTTGGACCCACACTCTCATTCTGAATGATCGGAAGGCAACCAGGCAAGGCTGGCCCACCTCCGCTTTCAGTCAGCCTCAGTTTTCCCAGGAAGGCGATCTGATCAAAAGCCTTCCTGATTTAAGAGCAGTTATTCTGTGTGGTACGATTGGATTTTTGTTCAGCCAGACACAGCCAGCGTGAACACTGGGTTCTTGTGCTATGGAATGTAATCCCAGCACACAGCAGAATGGGCCCTTCTCCTCTACTTCATTTTGTAATAGAGCTGAATTGAAGCAACCGGCAGAAAACTAACATGTCGCTTCCCGACCTGGATGCAGCCTGGCATTACTCCCACGTGTCTCACTCATCTGGAAGGGTAGCCCCGTAATCACCGTGTTTAACGCTGCCCGTCTGCACTGACATGAAACCGTAGCTCACTCCCACCCCCAATATTCCCAGCCTGGCATCCTGGCGCTTTCATCTCTCCTCAATTATCTCTCCCTTAGTTTCAACAGCTTAGCAAACTGAGTTCATGAGACACCAAGAGTGGCTTTATCAGAGTAACTCCAAGAGCCCCAAGAACAACAGAGACACAAAGAATGCTTCCCAGTCCCATCAGTTTCCTCCCTGGATTTGCTTGGCTCTTAATTATTGGAAGACCTCCAGGGCCAAGACTGTCTGGGCTTGTCAAGGAATTCCTCTTTCCATCAGGTGATGCCACCTCCCGGCACTAAATCAGAAGAGAGCAAAAATCCTCCGAGCAATAAATCTCTGGTACAAAAGAATGAGTGAGGAAACCATTGAATTTTGCTCTTGTGGTGGAAAAAAAAAACATTATTTACAAGAACTAAAGTAGGTAGGGTAAAATTGAGTCGGTTGCTTTTTTTTCTACTTCCCTATTTTTCTGGCTTCTGTATGAGCAAATGCAATGTCCTTGGGCATTCTGCGATTTCTTACTTGTGTTTCTGTGTGTGCATGCGTGTGTGTACTATGTGTGTGTGCTGTTGAATATTTTTTTGGTTGTGCTGGGAAGTTCTAAGCAAAGCTCTTTGAGGGTTTTTGTTGTTGTTTGGGGTTTTTTGTTTGTTTGTTTCTTGTTCACTTTGTTTTGTTTTTGTTTTTTGTTTTTTGTTTTTTGCAATATAGGCGATGGAACTCAGGGACATTCTACCACTGAGCTACACCCCCAGCCCTATTTTTTTATTTTTTATTTGGAAACAGGGTCTCATTAAGTTGCGGAGGGCCTCACTAAGTAGCTGAGGCTGGCCAAGAATCTGCGATCCTCCTGTCTCAGCCTCCCGAGTGCTGGGATTACAAGCATGAGGCACCACACCTAGCTAAGCAAAGCTCTTTTGATTGTTGGATTGGGAAGTATCTACTGGGCGTAGGAAGTACCAAATGCTTTTGTTTCTAGGTATCACAACTTGCTTGCATGTTTGAGGTATACGTGAGCACAAGTGCAGTTGGAGAGAAAGTTCTAGGAAAGAAAAACTATTAAATCAGGAGAATTAGTTTGAAATTTCTATTCAGTTTTAGAGCCGGTCTTCCCTACAAGTTGCTGACCTTTGTTCCCCACTGTCTCTGTCCTGTGGTCTCATGCTGGTGTTTGGAGTCACTCAGGAAGGCCAGGCAAGAGGAGGCTGCTCTCTCCTGCTGCTTTCTCATTTCTGTGACCAAGTAACAAGAGAAGGTGTTGAATTGAACTAACCACAATAGAAAAAGAAATAATTAAGACATAGTTATATTTGGAAGGCTGAGACAGGAAAATCACAGGTTCAATGCCAGCCTCAGCAACATAGCAAGACCCCTTAATAACTTAGGCAAGACCCTGTTTCAAAATAAAATAGCTCAGATGTAGAATGCTCCTGGTTTCTACCTTCAGTACCCCCCTCAAAAGAGTGACACGATTAAATGTTTCCTTGTCACAGAATGATTCTAATGACACAGAAGGATATGTGTCATTAGAATATAGTTGTCCATGTAGAACAATTGTTTTAACTTCTAAAGAAAGAAAAACATATGTGAATTTTGTTGTTATTTCATTCAGAATAAGAAAATAGCTGAATACCAAAAAAAATAAATAAATAAAAACAGAAGAAGATAGTCATGGCTTAAAGGCTCACAATGAACTTTCTGGAAAGAAGTCAATTCAGGCAGGACTGCTTCTACCTATCACGAATTAAAAGACACCAAAGGTACTTGGTGCATTCCTCAAAAGTATGTGGAGTTAATCCCCCAGACATCTTATATCTCAGTCAAAAAAAAAAAATGCCAGTTATCCTGACGTGATGGCATATGCTTGTAATTCCCCCACTTGGGAGGCGGAGACAGGAGGATCGCACAGGTTCGAAGCCAACCTCACTGGATTAAGAGACCCTGTTTCCAAATAAATAATATAAAAAAGGGTCTGGGAGTATAGCCCAGAGGTAGAAGGATTTCCAGGAACCCCAATACCACCAAAAAATGCCAGTCATCCTGGCGTGGTGGCACACACTTATAATCAATTTCAATATTTGGGAGGCTGAGACAGGAGGATTGTAGATTTGTGGCTAGCCTCAGCTACATAGTGAGGACCTCCGCAACATAGTGAGACCCTGTTTCAAAATAAAGATTAAAAGTTCTGAGAGTATAGCCCAGAGGTAGAAAAGCCCCTGGGTTCCACCCAGTACCACCAAAAAAATAAAGAATAAAAAATAGGGCTGGGGGTGTAGCTCGGAGGTTCAATACCCAGTACCACAAAATAAGAGATAAGATGCTTTATTTCTGCAAAAACCAAGCTTAATTCTGGCAATATAAATATAGGTCAGAAGACTTTATTAACTACTCTGCCTTTATAGTAACCGATTAATACCACATAAAAAGCAAATCTTTATAAAGGCAGCATCCAAGGCTTCAAGTCAAATAAGAACATTTATACCTATTCCACATCTTTTTAAATATTTTATTCTCACACTATTGCTTTTCAACTATATAATTCAGCAGTAAAATACAATTGGCTCACAGAACAGTTTCCATACAGATATGTCCCTGACATCTGTACCAAAAGGTTCATATAAAATTGATGGTATTTTAAGCTCTTATTATTAACTTGAATTAAGTTTTGCTTGGCTACCATATAAAAGGTATTTGAAGTATTAACTGCATTTATCTTGCATTTTTCATATTAAATATTATTTCATAAGGAATAATATTGCATTGGGTCAAACCAATGGTTTTACTCAACTGGAGTTCTATTTGGGCATGCATTGCAATATTTATAGAGTCTAATAGAGAAGGATAATGTGACAGGCCTTGAAAAACCACACTGTATCAGAGATTCCATCTTGGCTAACACCTTGGGTGGGCTGGATGTAATATGGATTGTGCTATTAAATCCGGAAAAGTTTGAAGAAAATCCGGAATAAATTCTAGGTATTCAAGACTAGCTTTAAATGAGTTCTTTTAAATGACGAGGCAAATATTTGAGTCCAACATCACTTGCTTAATGAACTGATAATGTCTGTGAACACATCAGACATTAAAACATTTCAGATCTTAAGACTAGTTTCCATCCAATGCAACTCATGTGAATATAAAAAGGTGCTGGGCAAAGGTTTAGGAGATAGAAAACTACTGAGAAACAGGTTTATTTTTCTTAGAACTTCTTTTCCATTTGGAGAAGCATGATGGAGAAAAAACACTTTTTGTTTCTTTATCTTAAGACTTTATAAAATTCTCAGTATATTAAAGTAACAAAATCATATCATTACATATAAAACTCAAACCTGCTTTTAACTCTTTTTGACTCCTCTTGGGTCTTCAGGAGCTGGGCTTTTTCCAGCTCTTTCTCTGAACAGTCAAGCAGCTATGGATCAAAAGAAAATAAAAGAAATGAAAGGAAAAGAAGAGGAAAGAAAAAATAAGGAAAATAAAGAAAAAGAAAAGAAAAACGGCAGCTAAACTTACCAGCCCAAGCATGTAAGGGTGATTTGCCCTTTGAAGAGAAATCTCCTTTGTGGTGCCTGCAGATCGCCTCTGACCTTCTCCTTGCTCCAGTGATCTGAACCATTTCTACATCCTTGAACTTCCTCCTACTACACGTTGTTAAGTATAAGCCATAGTTGATGCTTTTCCGATCAGAGTGCAAATAGAAACACTTGACAGCAGTGGTCCACTTGCATGAGAAGAAGCATAGTTTGGGGAGTGAAATTCACAGATAGAACCCAGGACCCCGGCTGAAGTGCATGAGGTTACACAAAGCTCTTCCAGGCACAGTTCCCTTTTCAGTGATGTCAGTAGCACCCTAGGGATATGCAACACGCTCCCAATGCAGGGAGCCTCCATCCCAAATCCTCCCAGGAAGGAAACAAATAGACATGTCTAGAGAGTCAGGCCAAAACTTTTGGGATAGAACCCAAAAGGAGCTGTTTTTATCTTTTACCTATTGGGTTTCTGCCAAAGATTTTCTTTGAACCAAGACTTTTACAATGAAAAGCATTTGAAAACCAAAATGCTTTCAAAGACTTCAGAGGAACAATGTAAGGCAGAGTCCTTAGGCAGCCTAGACTCTGAGGTCAAACTCTTCAGGGATGCAGTTTAGCTCTGCTATGCATGAGGTACGTGGATAGCAGATGCCATTTCTACATAAACAACACACTTGCCTTCTGTTCTGAAACAGCAAATGGGAGACCACGGTCAGAGGCATGAGCCGTGTTCACCTCATCTGCCAAAGGCCAGGCTTATCCTGAACTAATGCTTGCATGGATACTCAATTAAAGACAGCTGCAGTGAGCTTAGAAACGATGCAGGACCAGCTTGAGTCCCAGCGAGAAGTGGTAAACTCTCTTATTTAAGGAAATGCTGCTGGCTAGGCAGTTGTTTTTCTTATTGGCCAATATGGAAAGGGAAAAAGATCAACCCAAAAATTCACAACTGAGGAAGTAGATAAGAGCTCTAGACCTCATTCCTTAGCCACCTAGCACACATGAAACAGTAAAGCCTGGGGTTTGCACAGAAAAGCACCTGCAGGTCCCCAGATGAACACAAGCAGATCAAATGTACTCAGTAAGAGGCCATCATTGGTGGTCATCTTGGGCATCTGGCCTAGTTTTGAGTAGGGCCTCTGGCTTTTTAGCCCAACAAGTTACAGTAAATGGGCATTGTCCAGGTAGGTAGCCATTTACATACCAATAGAAGGTGCCACAAAAGAAATATTCATAAGTCCAGGACTCATGAGTGTCTGGGTAGAAGCCAAGAATCAACTACTTTGTCCAAACACACTGTGTGACAGAAAACACAATGATTTGGGAAGGCTATATATATATAATAAACTCTAAGTACTAGAGATTTTTTAAAGCTCTTCAGTACTAGAGATTTTTTAAATATAAGCACAGATAGTTTTGAGCTCTCAGTAAAAAATTAAATAAGCAAGTAAATAATAGAAAATTTTAAAAAGGAAATAGTTTCAATATGGAAATTCAAAACAAAGAGCAAGAGAAGAGTTCCAAGTGCCAAAGAGAAGAGATTCAACGAAATAGCCAGGCATCAGTTATCAATAACACCCTGGCACCAGCACTTGGCTCTGCCCACATCTTCCGACATGTTTTATTCATATCAAGCATCAGGATATTATCCTCTTTTAACAGCTGGACTATATTTGCCAATTCATTTTAATCTGTAGATGACTACAGTTCTCCCATTTGTAGAATGTGGGTTTGCTTGTATTTCTACAACCTGATAATCAGGCAGATGGCTGTTGAAATTTCTTCATATTCATTTTTTTCTATCACCTAAAGCTTCAAGTATTTTAAATGCTTCTGGCAAAACTGTGCAGGAATCGTGCATCCAATACTAATTGATTGTCAAATAGGTTCCACAATATATCCATTTTATCAACAATACATTAGTCTTGTCAAAAGACTAAAATCCTCTGAATGCATTTCTAGTATTCTGTAGATACATAGCTGGCTGAAATCTTGCTCTAATTTGGCCAGGCTCAGGTAGATTTTGAAATAGGTGAGTTTCCCATTCTTTTCTCTTATGAAGTAGTTCTCTCATTGTAAATTCCTTGGCTCTGACATAAGAGCTCTTCAGAGCCAAAATAAATAAATTCCCTGATAATGGAGTAGAACGCTCTTTCCACCCAAATGGAAATTTCAGAATATCTGAGCCGAAGGTCCCAAGCCCTTCTGCAGACAGCTGGAACGAGATCATTATACCTGAGACAAGCCTCTGCAAAAGCAATGTGCTTTATCCTTTGCTCTGCCTGACTGAATGCCCTCTGCTCCAGCCGAGCCAAGGCTGGCCTGCCAAGTGGAGAGGTGTGTTACACGTCCTTCTGTGTCTCCACCTGGGCAGGCACATGCTTCTTTATACAAGGAACGGGAGCGACAGGAACACCCACTGTTGGTGTGTGTCTAACCTCGGAGTGGACATCAGCTAAGGTTTAGAGCTAACCACTTTACAAGCTTCTTCCCTGTCGCGCTGGTGCTGACTGCCCGAGGAGAATCAGTGGGCTTGCTTGCAGAGTAATTAAGTGGCAGAGGCAGGAGTTCAGACAGAAGCATCTTTTCCAGCCAAAAATAATTTGGAATCTGTGTGGCGATTTATGGTTTTGCTGCCTGGCCAACCACCAGGACCCTGGCTATCTTACCTTCTCCAGGCAATGTGCTACAGAGCTAATCTCCACTTCTCACTGATGCATCTTCATTTGTGGGTATCACACATTCTCAGGATGCAGCTCACCAGTGACACTGGTTGAAATGACGAACCCTGGCTTTGTCCTGATGTCTGTGATTGGTGACTCCCTCGTGTCCCTCTCGATGTGACTTTTACTGCAACCTGTGGGGTGTTATCATTGGAAACACAGCAGTGCTATATTTCAACTACTGATGTATGATTAGCAAGAGCATTTGAGCTACTGGAATCTTCTCAAACCAAATGACCTGCTGGCTTTGCCTGGGTACTCCACAGGCACAGCCTTCTCCCAAGTTCTCTTGCAGAGATTTTCTGAAATACGAACAATGACAAAGACCTGTTGTGTTCTGGTAACCAATGGAACTGTAAAGCCTCACATTAGTGTTTCTATACAGCAATATCCAAATGGCATCCTGGGCTTTCACTAATAACCAATTACACATCAGCTTTCAACAGCTTGCTTCATGTCTTCAGCAATCTTTTTCAGCCAAAGTACTCTTTTGATTAATGACAATAAAACCATGAGGCTAAAAATAGAAGTATAAATGATAAGAACAAGAAGTCAACTCTGAGTCTTCAGGAGGGACAAGCCCTGTTGATACCTAGAAAACTGATTATGGATTTCTGGTCTGTAAAGTAAAAGAAAATAAATCGCAGTTGTCTTAAGCCACTAAATTTGTGGTAATTTGTTTCATCAGCAATAAGAAACTAATACTCCTTTTCCTTTGTCCAGAGGAATTCCTAAAAGCTACCATAGATTTGCTGCCTTGCTAACACTTGGTAGCTTTTGTATTTTTATTTTTAGCCTTTCTTGGAGAAATGTATTTCACTGTAGTCTTAAGGTGCTTTTGCCAATTAATGATGAAATTTAGAAATACTTGTTATACTTAATGACCAAGTATATTTATTCTTTTATGTTGTGCTTATTTATGTTTTCCACCCATTTTTCTATTGAGTTACCTTTTACCCACTGACTTACAAGAGTGACTTGCAAATCTTATAAACCAATCTTTCTTAGATATATAAATATGGATGGAAGCTCAGGTATCCTATTGATAGAGGTTTATAATCATCATTCATGATATACCAAATCTTCTCACTTTTGTACGTTTTATTTTGGTGAATAGACTATCTTAAATTTGATGTAGTCATTTTTATCACTTGTTCTTTAGGATTAAGAAGTGTTTATTTACCTTGAGACCAGTAGGATATGCTTGCTTCTATATTACATTCTGAAAGTTTTGTGATTTTATTACATTTATGCTTTTAATACAGCTGGGATCTACCTTGCCTATGTTGTATGCTCCATGTTATTTTTAGTTTTCTTCATACAGATGGCTAAACTTCACATGTATTTATCGAAAGTCTAGTCTGCTCACTTCTGCAGGGCTCCTTTTGGGTGTATGCTCATATATGCTGTATCCACTGGCCTCTTTATATATTCCTATGCTGTCTTTGTTACTACAGCCCTAAAATTCTTGATATTTGATAAACCAAGCCCTCTCACTTGGCTATTCTATTTCAATAGTGGGTTGGCAACACATGATTTCTTGTGGTTGCATATAAATTTTAGGTTTAGCTTTTTAAGATCTACCAAATCTGACTAGTATTATCGTTAAGTGACACTGAGTGTGCAAATCAGTTTGGGAAGTTTGCCATCTTTAAGACAATGAGCCTACCAATCTGGATAGATTTGGGATGGTTGTCCACTCATTGACGGCATCTTTAATGGCTGTCAATGAAGCTTTATAATATTTTTATAAATAAATTATATCAAGAAGTTTTAATTCCAAATTTGAACATATTTCTGTTTCAAAACAAATGAACAGAATAAATAAATGAACAGAATAAATAAATAAATAAATGTGTATCTCAGAGGTAGAATGTCCCTGGATTCAATCCTCAGTACCATATACACAGAAATAATTACAAATATTTTTATTAAAAGTATATACTTAATTTTATCCTTAATTCTAAATAATCAATCCTCACCACAATGCTCTCAGTGGGTTTTAAAGCTCACTCATATCAAAGAGAAAGGCATGTTAATATGAGGTCAATAGAATGACTGATGGAGCCCCAGGTACCTGTGCTCCTGGAGGTGAAAGGCTGGAAGCCAATTGCCTACCATGTTATCCAGAAAAATGCATTACCATCGGGGCTCACTGTATCTTCAAAACACAGCACATGTGTTTTTTCAGGCTAAATAATAAATGGATACCAGTTTTCAGTAACTAGAACAAAATGAACTGGCGATTTTAAATTCCAATTTTTATACATAGTTAAAGAAACGTACATTTCAAAAGCAATGAGAATCTATTTTTCACCTGACAATGACAAATGGTGGCAAGACTGCAGAAAAACAACCCATCCCCTATCCCAGCGCCAGTTTTGTAAATCGGTGCGAACTTTTTAAAGAACAATTTAGCAATTTCTATCAAAATGTAATGTGCTATGCCCATCGTCACAGAAATTCCACTCTTAGAAAAGTATGCCATGTACTACTTCCACATTGTAGGACGAGGATGCACAAGGATGCTCCATACGGCAGGTGCTCGGTCCACCTGAACGAATGTACTCCAACCAGGAGTCGTACATTGTGCTGTTCATACAGGGCGTGCCTGTATGAGTAGGCGCAGACCTTGCCTTAATCTTTGACACATCTGCCTCAACATCTGGAAAGATGCTCTAATTGACTGGTTGAGCATCAGAATTCTGTGTGCGCAGGTGCAGAAGAAATATGAAACTTTAAAGGTTCTGTGGCCCAAAATTTTATCTCTAATTTCAAAGATATCTCTAGGTGCCATTTAAGCCCTCCAGGGTTACAAATTCTTAGTTGAGTACATGCCCAAACTTAAAATCTACCAGGAGCATTCCAGATCTCTAGTGCTATCTTACTGACCTGACCTCTCCAAAGTGTCTGGTCTCTGCTCCCAGCTGCCTTTGTTTTTCTTTTCTTTGAAGTGACCATCTATTGAGTGTCTGCTACCTGGCAAGTGATCTTCTGGAAAACTCATATAAATGAGTTCAAGCTTCACTACCCTTCCCGCTGAGGATTACTGCTGCTGCTTTTAAATGGGGAGCTGCAACAGAGAGAGGAGGTTCAGGAACTTGTTTTACATGGTGGAGCTAGTAGGTGCCCAGGGACCCTGCAGCACAGCCTGGTGTCTGTGTCCCTGTGGTTCCTTCTCCTGCCTCCTGCTGCTTCTGCTGAGATCCCCTCTGCACCAGCAGACACAGAGCCTGCTGCTCTCCAATCCCCTCCAGTTGTCCAGCTCTCCACCAGGGCTCTTGCCTACCTCTAAAGGAAGGGATTCCAAGGGTAAAATTCCCTCCAAAGTAAATTCATCTCTCTTGCCTTGATTACTACTTTCCTGTGTCTACAGTCAAAATCACTTCTATTTATACTTTATATTTTTGTAGGTGACCTCTTAAAAACCAACTTCCTTAAGTATGTTTTCTATTCTTTTTTTGCCAGAAAATTCTAGAACAGAGTGTCCCAATTTTAGCACTACTGACATTTTGGACCATGTGTATCCTTGTCGTGAGGGTGCCCTGGGCAGTATGTTTACTCACCAGGTGTCAACAGTACTCCCAGGGTGGGGGTCCTTGGATGTGACAACAAATGTTTCCAGACATTGTCAGATGTCCCCCATAGGGTGAAGGGAGGGGTTGCAAAATTGTCCCATTTGAAAAATTCTAAGTGGATGCCCTGCCAGCCCCTAAAACTGCATTTGACCTAAATAAAATTTCTAATCTCATGTCGGGTACACATTTTTAATCCCAGTATTTGGGATGCAACTTAATAAGAACTTGTTTTTTTTGTTTTTGTTTTTGTTTTTTTTTATGTTACTGGGGTTCCTGGAAACCCTTCTACCTCCGGGCTACACTCCCAGACCTATTTTATATTTTTATTTGAAAACCGGGTCTCTTAAGCCAGTGAGGCTGGCTCCAAACCTGCATGGTCCTCCTGTCTCCACCTCCCAAATGAAGGGATTACAAGTGTGCGCCACTACGCCTGGCTAACAAGACCTTGTTTTAAAATAAAAAAATAAAATAAATAAAATAGGGCTGGTTTAGCAAGACCTTATTTTAAAATAAAAAATAAAATAGGGCTAGCAGTGTAGCTCAGAGGTAGAATGCCCCTGAGTTCAATCTCCAATGCCCCCCCCACACAAAAAAAGTTCATAATCTTGCCTCAAACTTCTCTTTTTCCTATTTTCTTCTTTTTTTTTTAAGGTCTGGGGATGGAACCCAGGGACATTTGACCTCCGAGCTACACCCTCTGCCCTATTTTTTATTCTTTATTTTGAAACAGGGTCTCACTGAGTTGCAGAAGGCCTCACTAAGTATCTGAGGCTGTCTGCGAAACGCGATCCTCTGGTCTCAGCCTCCTGAATGCTGGGATTACAAGCGTGCGCCACCACACCCGGCTTCTTTTTCCTATTTTCTAATTCCTACATATGGATCCCATTTTTTTCTTAGTCCTTCAAGCTCAACATTTTGTTTCAAGTCTAACTCAATCCCCTGGCCTAAACTTCTACATACAACTAACACACTGTGTTAAATACATCCCCTGGGTTTCTCCTTCTATTTCCAGCTTGTCTGCCCTATTCTATTAGTTCACACTCATGCAGGCGGCTGTGTACATCTCTCCTCCTCCAATCCATTCCACCCTCCAGCGTGGAGGGTGTCTCTTGTCCTACAGTCCTTCCGTGCTTCCTGTGATGGACCACATGAGCACAGCTGCTCACTCGTGCATCTGGAGGTCCCGCCCCATGGCATCTTTTCCTTTCCAGCCTCCATTCACGCATCTCCACTACAAGTACCAACAAGGCACCTGTTGCTCATCAAAACTGGGCTGTGCAGATGGACCAGGGTCTTTTACTCATGCTGCTACCTCACTTGGGAAGTCCTCCTTCGCAATCCTCTTTTCAAGGCCCATCTGAAGCCCTGCACTGTTCTCAGATGCTCACCTTTCTGGCTGACCCAACAAAATGCGTTACTTCCCTTCTGAACCACGATGGCTATTCACATCGCCTCTTATGCCACGTGGCACAGGGTCCCCTGGCCTGTGGGGGGTAATAGTATCTTCTATTATGGGGGGTAATAGTATCTTCCCTGCTGGATCGTAACTTTCATGATAGAAGAGATTTGTTTGCCCATTTTCTTCTTCATTTGCCCAACAGCAACTAGCACATCCACACACATTTTTAGGTCTTCTTAATTATTTGTCTAAATGAGATAAAAGTAGACTGATTTGCCGACTATCTTAAATCTGTCCCTCACCACTCCTCTCTTAAATAATTGGTCTTTTAATTGGCCTTCTAACGCCTATCTCTCCAACCCATTCTCTGCCTCCTACCAAAGTAACTTTCCAAACACAAGTCTGATCACGCAGACCCTGACTTAGAACTTGGAAAGGCTCCATTGCCTGTAGGATGGGTGCAAACTCCTTTGTCTGGCATACAAAGCCCTCAGTGTTCTGGCTTCTGTGGTCTGTCTCAGCATTCGTACCTCTGACCACAGTCTTGTGGCTTGCTGATAAGTTTCCAGTTGTAGGTGTCTGCCAGGCTTCTTTCCCCACGCCTCCTACACCTTTGATTGTTCTGCTTTTGTGCAGGAATGCCTCTGCCCAGCCATGTCTACCTGTCCTCTATCCATTGTCACCATCATTAAGAAAGCCCTGTCCTTACACAACAAGCCTCCCTTCTTGGGACATCCACTCCCCTCTGTACAGGCATCTATCACACCTCTGTTATATTCCAGTGAGCTTTTTATATGACTGCATCTAGCAGCTACATGATGAGCACAGAGAGGAAACGGACCATGCATTGCCTTTCTGATGCTGAGTGCCTAAAAATTGAGGAAGCTAATGAAATTGGTTTGCTCAATGACGCAATGGATGGATGGATGGATCCACACCAGAAAGTTAGTCTACTTTGTTAGCAATTAAAGGAGTCTGGAGCTTATCCATGGAATATTCATGTCAAAGGGTAAAGTACTGCCATCAAGAAAACCTGTTTAGAGCCGGGCGTGGTGGCACACACTTGTAAGCCCAGCATTTGGGAGGCTTAGACTGGAGGATCATGGTTCGCGGACAGCATCAGCTACTTAGAGAGGCCCTCTGCAACTCAGTGAGACCCAGTTTCAAAATAAAGAATAAAAAATAGGGCAGGGGGTATAGCTCAGAGGTTGAATGTCCCTGGGTTCCATCCCCAGACCTGCAAAGAGGAAAAAAAAAAAAAAAAGAAAAGAAGAAAACCTGCTTATTTGAAGACCTGATCCTGACATCACAGAGAGGAAGGAGCATGAAGAGGAGCCACCATCCCATCTGCTGCTGTCCATCGTCACTGTCACATTTATACAATTCCAAATTGTATTATATGTTCTCTTGAGTTAGTCAGTAGGATACTCAGGAAATAGCTTTACTCATCTACATTAGAGTTATTACTATGCAAATGCCTTTTTAGGAGAATCTTAAATAATGTTTGCCCACATATATCATAAGGGACTCACCTCTACTGAGAAGCATGACGATTTACCTCCTCCTCTGTCCTGTTTTTTCCTATTCCTGTTAGTATATCCACTTACAGCACCTCTCCGCCTTGCCCCTCAAGTGCTTCTTGACGGCTCGCCTCTGCCCTGCCTCAATCTCATGATTCAGGGAGTTCTTAGGAAAATCCAGAAAACCAAATGAGTTAAATCACACGCTGTCTCAGTCTATGGCAGCTGCTATAACAAAATGCCATGAACTAGTCTATGAATAAGCAAATTTCTTTTCCCCACAGTTCCAAAGCCTGAAATATCTAAGATCTAGGCACCTGCAGATTCATTTTCTGGCGAGGACCTGTTTCCTAGTTCATAGATGATACTTGCTCTGTGTCCTCACAGCAGAAAAAAGGGGTTGTGGAGTTTGCTGGGCCCTTTTCATGAGGCTATAATCCCATTCGTGGAGGATCTTCACTCTTGACCTAACCGCCTCCTACATGTGCTCCTCTAAATATTGTCACAATGGGGATTAGATTTCAGTATTGAAATGGGGGAGACAAATATTGAATCTACAGCACATACCTATTCAGTCGTGTTTTTAATCAGTAAATACTGTACTGAGATTACTGTATTTCCTTCCTCTAAAAGATGTAAGCGGTAAGAGAGCTATTTCAATGGATTTATAAGTGTACTTCTACATTTGAGCTCCGTTCCAAATTCTTTTTATAATTTAAAGAAAAATATTTGTTGAAGTTCTGGAAAGCACTTCGTAGAATATTAACTTGCAGAAAACCGTGACCACATAATGCACTGTGTCTATCACCTTAAAATATGTATTAGACACAAATACAAAAACCATAAAAAGAATCACCATGTTCTAGTAAATCTGAGCTAAGATAAAATGCTTAAGGAACAGCAAGGCTGACTAGCAACAAAATAGCTCTTTGCTTCAAGCACCCAGAGAAAAGGAGGGGGAAACACAGGTGAGCGTGTTCAGTTACATGTCCGTAGCACTAGGATTCGGGGCATTTTTGTCATACAATATTAACACACATTATAAAAGTGCATGGTGTCAAAGAAATAGCACCACCAGCATTCAAAAGCAGCTTTGCAAACAAGGCAATAAAACAGTCTACAGCCTGTCTCTCTGTTGTCCATCACTGAATATACTGCTAACAACTTTGAAATGGAAAAAAAAGGAAGGAGAGAAAAAAGAAGCTCTAACCCCTTTTATCTTCTCTGCATAAAATCAAACAGAAAACGAACCTCAATTCTGTTGTGCACAAACATCTTCAAAGTACATCATTTGTACAGGAGAAAGATCAAGAACGAAAACGTGTTTACGGGAGTCCAAACATAAGCAGCTGAGCTCATTTCTCACACACTTTCTCCTGGGCCTCGTTTTTAATGTCTCCAACAGCCTGACTCACGGAGGCTCATCTGCCACTGAAGGGAGGGGTTTGGGCTTGATCAGCTGAAAAGGTCTGCATTTACGTATTATTGCCCACTCCTCGAGAACTGGAAAGAGAAAAGAGAACAGCAAGCCTCAACTACATGCCCAATTGGATAATGTTAGAACCAAAATAAAAGCAAAAATACTACCCAAAACTATTTTTTTTTTTTTTTGGCGGGTTTGGGGATGAAACCCAGAGGCATTTGACCTCTGAGCTACTCTCCCTGCCCAATTTTTTA
Organism: Muscardinus avellanarius; assembly: GCF_963383645.1. Taxonomy (NCBI): domain Eukaryota; kingdom Metazoa; phylum Chordata; class Mammalia; order Rodentia; family Gliridae; genus Muscardinus; species Muscardinus avellanarius. The sequence continues at coordinate 196,710,113 of NC_137787.1, forward strand.
TTCTTTATTTGGAAACAGGGTCTCACTGAGTTGCAGAGGGCCTCGCTAAGTAGTAGCTGAGGCTGTCTGCGACCTGCGATCCTCAGGTCTCAGCCTCCTGAATGCTGGGATTACAAGCATGTACCACCATGCCCGGCTCCAAAAACTTTTAAAAGCTGCTTTGAGAATAGTATGAAAAAGAAGATAATAGCTTGAAGAAGGCCAAGAATCTACAAAGGAAAAATGGTAGAATTACATGTAATGAAATATAAAAGTAGGTCTGTACCTATTATAATAATCAAGAAGGGGATAAAATTCAACCTAATAATTTTTAAGAGGAAGGAAAAATAAATAATTACAGCTAGGGCATAATTAAAATATGACATGCTTAACAAAATAATTTGCTTGCCCATGAAAGAAAATCTAAGTTGAGAAGCAGGAAGCCATCCAAAGTCCAAGTGTAGAAAATTTGAGGATAGAAGGAGTCAGTCAGGTCCTGGTCTCTGGTAATAACTAATATTTACTGGGTGTGTTCTGTGTGGCATATCCAGGCAAGAAATTTCCCATGAATTCTATCACTTAATCTTTACAATAACTTTTGAGGTAGTTACAAATCTTTTATCTATTGAAAGGTGAGGAACCCACGTGACTCAGCCATCTATTGCCACAAGAATGGTAGATATAAACAGACACACACTATCAGCGGCCTATAACAGTAACTCGGGCTTAGGAGTGTGCCAGATTAAGCTGATCTGGCTCAAGTCCCACACACTGTTTCTGCACCTGCTCAGGTGTTTGCGACACATAGTAGGTAAGTTAGCTCTCCACATTCAAGGGGCAAGCCAGGTGACAGCTGTTCTCTGATGGCCTTAGTCAGAACTGGAGCCACCCAGATGGGCTGGACATATCCCTTCCTGCAGCAGGCTAGCCCAGGCACGACCTTCTCGGGCAATAGCAGACAGAAAGATTGCAAGTAAGATTATGCAGGCGGTTTCTGCAAACTTTCAAATATTCCATCTGCCATAGCAAGCCACCACATCAGGCCCAGAGTCAGAGTGAGCGGGCATGACAAATTGAGCTTCCGAGGGTGTGGACAGAGAGCTGAGTGAAAAACGGGTCCTGTTGCAACCCAACCACCACGCTGCCCATGAGCTCACCCAGGTCACTTGCCAAAGGTCGTCAACTGCTGGGCGGCAGCGCCTGGCCTCGCCCTTGATCTATGTGACTGCAGCCTCTCCCTATCCACAGTGACAGTAGCCAGGGGATCCCCCAGTATGTGGGATCTTGAGAACCTGCGGGTCAGCTGGCAGAAAGCATGTCTCAGGAAACATAGGAACAACGTGAGTTTGAAGAGGTGTAGAGTCCAATGTAAAAAAGCAAAATTAAAACCAAAGAAATCAAAACTAAATGTAAGACTGAAGAGCTAGAGCCATGATAAGAGCAGAAATTTTTGTTTGCTTATTTGGTGTGTGTGTGTGTCTGTGTGTGTGTGTCTGTGTGTCTGTGTGTCTGTGTGTGTGTGTCTGTGTGTGTGTGTCTGTGTGTGTGTGTGTGTGTGTGTGTGTGTGTGTGTGTGTGTGTGGAGATGGAAGGCGGTGGCATTCCACCTTTGAGCTACTCCACCAGCCCTGTTTTATTTTTTTGTTTTGAAACAGGGTCTCAATAGGTTGCCGACAGTCTCACTACTTGCTGAGGCTGTCCTGGAACCTGTGATCCTCCTGTCTCAACCTCCCAAGTATTGGGGTTACATGCGTGAGCCACCATTCCCCGCTGAGAGCAGAGTTTTGAACCACAGGCATCAAAGTCCTATAACGAGAAGAAAATGAGCTGGGCCAGAGAAGAAAAGCATTTGGGGAAATAAATAAAAGGAGAGATAAGATAAGGGTAAATATATGCCTACAGCGCTTGTATTTTGAACGCTATTCATTATTGTACACATATTTTATTTTCTGTAGGTCTTGAATATATTTTAGGTAAATGAATTTTCTAATATGAAATGCTATGTTATAGGACTTACCAAGGTTAATCAACAAAAATGTACCTTCTATATTACAAAGTCCTTTATATTTTTAAGAATTATCCCTAATAGCAGTGCCAATCATCTTCTGACATTTAAAAGGGAGGGTACCAGGGATAGAACTGAGGGGCATTCTATCCAGAGCCACACCCAGGTCCCTTTTCATTTTTTATTTGAAACTGGGTTTTGCTAAGTAGCAGAAGCGGGCCCCCCACCTGGGATCCTTCTGTCTCAGCCTTCCAAGTGCTAATATTACAGGCATGTGTTATTACCATGCCCAGCACCAACCCTCTCTCTCCTTAAATGAGCTAGACCATCAACTTGACCTTCTGTTTCTGGGATTTAACATGCCTTTGAAGAGAACATAATAGTCAGCTCCAATAAATACAATCAAAGACTCTTTTCTTAAAAGTCATCTCCTCACCCATTAGGGTAGTGTCAGGCTGATTAAAAGCAAAAGAAAGAGATCTTTCGTATCAATTCACTTAAAAGTAAGTCCTTTATGACGGAGCCTAACAAGGTCATGGCCACTGGTATTTAGTTGCAACACAGTATAAAGGGGACAGGTAACATTTTCTGGCACTGATGAATGACTCCACATCTTATTTTAGCCTGTGGCTAACTTCTAACCTGGTGTCTGCATCGACGGAGCCATTTTCATTACAGAGCTAGTCTGAAGGTCACTGTGACTGGAGAGCACTGGCACTTGTCCATTTTCCTGATGTTCCTGCTTTTCCGACATGACATTCTGCCTTCGAAGTCTTTGGTGTTTCCTTGTTGGGTGAATTGGGATTCACCTCTGAGGCGGGAACCGAGGCCTGTTATTGTCAAGAGCGGCTGAGGACATTGTCCTCGTCTGCAGGGAATCCCTCCTGTCACCAAGCAACTGTTTTACACTAACACATTACTACGAGTCATAGTTAACCATTCTGTGAATACTGACTTTGGCACTACCCATAGCATCTTATTAAATCCTCTTAGCAACCTCTCAGGAAGCCACTGTTACGAATATTTTGATTTTCAGGCAAGGGAACTGAGGTTTAAGGAGATTAAGTAGCACCCAAGGTCACCAGCCTGGAGGTTGGTAGAGTTTGCCTTAAATTTTTAAACTATGACTCTATAATGAAAGATTCTTGATTTGATTCTTACGTCTTAACTTGGAATGAGAGTGTCCCACCTCTAGAAAAGTCTAGCACGATGAATTTTCTATGTTTTTTTTCTTTTTATCCTGGCAACCTCTGAAAACAGCAAGCTCCCTGGTGTGGAGGGAGCACAGCTTCTCCTATCCAAGAGCCCCGGGACCTCGGGCGGGCCGCCTTCCCCTCGCCCAGCTGGCTCCTTCATTTCTAATAAGGTTACCAATCTCTCTCTTGCCACATCTCAGGGAATGTTGCAAGGACGTAGGTGACATACTCTGCAAACTGTAAAGTAACCCACACATGCTCTGAGATTTCTGTCTCACTAATCCCACTTGGGCCTGGATGGGCTGTGTCAGGTTCTCTTTCCACAAGGCTGCACAGCTGGGCAGGGAGGCTCATATCCTTCCACCTTTCCTTAGGTTGCCCTCCCGCTGGACCGCTGCTCCTTTCCCATGCACGTGGATGATTTATCTTTGAAAAGCAAAACAGTATGTTCTGACGCTTCGCTCCTTCGACTGCACTTGTTGCTCTGTGCTTTGCTGTCATTTCTCTTTCTTTTCTTCTTTTCTCGCCCCCACAGCACACAGGAATGGGAACCAAATGCAAACATCACCACCAATTAACACACGCTTACATCTCTCGCAAGTGATTCCCCCTCTCTCTCCCAGAACTCAGCCAGTGCCGTTTTCCTTCTCTGTTTTTCTAAGCCCTATGCAAACATTCAGCCACATGATGCAGAGACTCTGAACTGAGGAGCAAGCTGTGACTATTCAAGTGACGAACTTTTTAAACATTATGAGTGGTATCTGCAGAATAAGGTTGAAGCCTGCTGGAAAAAACTGTGTTTACCCTAAAGCTACTTTGTTTAGACCTTCTCCTGGACCTTATCCTAACCAGGATGCAGCCTCCTTCCAGCCAACACAGAGACCTGGTTATGGAGTGACAAGCCACTTATTCATTGCTAGCCCCAGAAGTCTCCCATCTCTGGAAACTCCTCAGTCCTGAGCAAACCGGAGGTCACCCTAGAAGCTTAGCAACCTGCTTCCGGTTTCTGCACCTACCGCCCCTCTGGGTCTCCTCCAAGCAGGGTGCCCTCCAAACACGGTGAATAATTTTCACCTGTTGCTTGCAGGAAGACTGGAAGAGTGTCAAAGACATTATCTCAATGCTCTCTTTTAGCGTGCTCACATTCTGTCCCCTGAAAAGCTGTGGCTCGGTTCTCACCTAAAGACGCTGAGCCTGGCATCCCTGCCTCTGACACTCGCTACATAGTCTGCATTCAGACCTCCTGATAAATTACCGGCTGGTTTTCATGTTTGCAGCGCTCCCCGGAACAATAAAGCAAGAATGTTTGTCATCCATAAAGTACAGCTGCAAGAAGTGCGTGGGAGTGATAATTGGATGACTCCCATGGAGGTGGGGGGTGGGGAGGAAGAGAGAGGATGAGACAGCTTTCCATGGAGGAGCAGCTGCGGGGTCTCGAAGGCGAACCAGCACCCACCCAGGATGAGCCCAGCACCTCCACGGCGCATGCCTGACCTGGCCGTGGACACTGGGCTCCTTCCTTGGGTGCCAGGCACCAGTCACAGGCTCCAGCTGCGGCCCGCCATGCCCATACAGCCCCAGGCAGAACTTTCCACCCCCACGGCAGCTGGAGGTACCCCGAGGGGAACTGCATCTCTGCTTCCAAGTGGGCCACCGAGCTAGAATAGGCCAATTGCCTTTAACCCCGCATGAAGACCCCTTTGACAGAGAGGCTTTGATTTACTGAGGGTTTGGGGCTCCCTGCAACAGGCAGCTGTCAAACAGGGCCTCTGGCAGAAAGACGGGGGGAACATGGATCGCCATGAAAGAAACACTACAAATGTTTGATCCTCTTACCCTGGCTTGCCCACTCTCAGATTCCTCACAGACAATGAGGGAATTTAGGGAGTTCCCAGACAAAGAAGTGTTATTCACGCTGATGTTGGCAGGGTCAGCGCCTCCTTTCAATCTGCTTCTCAAGAAAAATCCCAAAGGTTTAAAAATCATCCTGCTGGATTTAAAGCTTTTTATGTAGCATCTGAGCCCAGTGATGTGAAGTTCAAAACTTAGAGATCTCTGTTTTCACAAGGCGTCTGTAAGGTGTGTGTGTGTGTGCATATGTGTGTACATGTGTGTTCGTGGTGGGGTAGATTATTTTACAAAAACCTGCAGAGGATCCTGTATCATCTTTAACCCGGAATGATGCTTAAGGCAAATTCTCAAAACAGCTTTAGTATATGATAGAGGCCAAGTCAGGGAAGTGGACAGTTTGGAGGAAGGGAGCCACACTATTAAAGAAAGAAAGAAGAAAGGCGGGCTGATCTGAGCTTCTGCTAATTTATCCTTTGTAAAGAGGAGAAGACTCACTCCAAGCCGGGAGGTGAGAAAAGGCTTTTGCCTCTCCCTGGATCTCACTGAAGTCTCAGCTTCTACCATGGAAGGCCAGATGTGCGCAGTCCGCCGGTCTGTAAGCCCAGCCTAGAAGCTGCCACAGGAAGTGGGAGACAGACGGCCCTGCACAGTCCAGAGAGGCCCTGCAGACTCCAGTACAGCTGGCTGCTGCAGCACAAAGCCAGGCCAAGGCCGGCCATGCAGTCTGGTCACTGCCTGCAGGCCTGCATTTACCCCTGCACCAGAAATCTTTTACCTTGGCACTGCTGATGTTGGGACCACATCAGCCAGGATCTCTCTTAGCCCACTGAGGTGACTGCAGATCATTACCACAGACTGGAGGCCAGCAATGACTGCTCACATGTCTAGAGCCCGAGAAGTCCAGCAGCAAGGCGTGGGCAGTCTCACTGTATGGTGAGGGCCCCATCCCAGGTTAGCAGACGAGCATGTTCTCTTTGTAGCACCCAGGGCACAGAGCAGAGGGAAGCAAGCCGGCTTTGTTTCTTCCCTCAGCAAGGCACCCATTCCTGAGGGATGTACCCCCAAGACCTAATCACCTCCACAAACTCTGTCTCCAAACACGATCCTACTGGAGACTTGCACACGGGCATTCAGTCCACGACAAGGTCCTCCAGAGAAAGACAACTTATATATATGGAAATACATATTATCTACTAATCTACTGGTATATATGCATGAAATATATACATAAACATATGTATATTTGAAAATATATATGTATTGGCTACAAATTTCCATTCCAGAAATTCTCATTCTTTTTTCCTGGTACTGAAGATTGAACGGAAAGGCATTTTATCTCCAAACTACACCCCGAAACTGAGTTATATTGTTTTGTTTTGGAACAGAATCTCCTTAGCTTGGTAAGAATTGCACTAAGTCACTGAGGCTTGTCTGGAACGTGCAATCCTCCTGTCTCAGCCTTCCAAGTACTGGGATTACAAGTGTGCACCACCCCACCCAGCTCAGGCTTGGCTCTTAAGCCTTCAGATGGTTGAATGAGACCCATCCATATTATGGAGCATGATCTGCTTTACTTAACATCGCTTCATGATAGACACTAACCACACTCACAAAATACCTTCACAGCAAAATTAGATCAGTGTTTGACTAAATAACTGAACTCCATAGCCTACCTACCAAGTGGATGGTGTTTTGGTAAAGGAATCTGCCCCAGCTTTTGCAGGATATTCAGCAGCATGGTGGCTAGCACACTCTAGTTGTGATGCACAGAGATGGCTCCACACAATGCCTGAAACTGCCAGGCTGTAGGGGGAAATCCTTCTATGTAAAAATGACTTTTCTAGACCCTAAAGCAGAAAACTTGGGTTTTGGATGTAACCGCACTAAATGTCTTCTATTACCCGCAGTTAAAGGTAGAAACCCGATGGTGATATTTCTGTTCTCAAAATCCTGTCTTTCTACTCAGATGCTATTTTAATCCACTGAGGGTTATAGAGTGTGGTTAATATTCTCATAAGTCCTCAGCAAACAGAACACTGAAGCTCCTCATAGTAGCAGTCTCCTAGCCAGTAAGAAATGAGCCCTGCCTTCCAATACTATCTTACACACTCTTGCTGCCATGTTGGGACCTTTCTCTTGAGACTTGGAATTAAAATAAAATAATAATATTAGCTAAATGTGAAGCTCAAAAGTCTCAGTTGACCTGTTTGAGGTGGGCATTGGACTCAAGAGAGGGTTCCTACTCCCAACAAGGGAAAAGCTTGTTAACAATCACATTTGATATTTCATTGAACAGGATATTTTTACTGACTGATTATATAAAAATAGCTTTGAGCTCAATATAGATGAAGGCAATTTGACAACATTCTCTTATCCTAAATCATAGATCTTTCTTTCCCCTTTTACTGTGCCTTGCTATTAACAGATTTTTATATGTACCCTCCTAAGATATATATAAAATAATGTGTCCTGTGCTCTTCCAACCATCTGGTGTGAAGTGACACATACATGACAAACTGCTATTTTAAGATCTGAATGCATTATCTATAACCAAGCACGATTATCTCCTGCATTGTTAATTTCCTGCTGTGCTTGTGTAATTCCGGTGTTTACTTGGTGGTGCACAACTGTATAGTATCTTAAAAGCAGCCCATTTACATTTAAAAAAGCATAGATGTCTTTAACAATATTTTAACTATAAAATTTTGGTGCCAGAGCTGGAAAACAAGACTCCAAAAGGCTAATAAACCACTGTTTGTAATTTGAACATACCTATTTATGTAGTTGCTTCAAGCAAAGCAACAAAAAACATTCCGTTTGGCATGTTGATCCACTAAACTTCATGACAGAATATGGGAATTTCTCCTTGGTATTTTTCTTTGTGAAAGAAAAGAAAGAAAGAGAGAAAGAGAGAGAGAAAGAGAAAGGAAGAAAGGAAGGAAGGAAGGAAGGAAGGAAGGAAGGAAGGAAGGAAGGAAGGAAGGAAGGAAGGAAGGGGAAAGGAAGAAAGAAGAAAAGAAAAAAGAAAAGAAAGGAGGGAAGGAGGGAGGGGGAAAGGGAGAAAGGAGAGAGGAAGAAAGAACCCTTTTTTTGCCTTGGCTCTTAAGTCTATATCTTCTGTCTGTTTTACAAGGAGGTCAACTGAGAACCAGATGCTGAGAGTGTGCATATGGAGACGTTCACAAGACACCAGTACTGCCAGTCCAACAAAGGGTTCATTTGCAAATCAAGTTTAAGGAGCTGGGTAGACCCAGGAAGAAGCAACATTCTGAGTTTATTTCTGAAGGGAGACTTCTTTTTGCTCTCCAGACCCACCTGGATGTTAGCATGAGCCTACTTCCCAACAATAAATGAGTGTTGACAACTTCTATCCTCTTCCACATGTTTGAAGAGAAATGGATCTAACTGGCGAGAGATGGAACAGTCAAGATGTTGAAGGATTTTTTTTTTTATCCTTCATCTTAATCCTCTCTGTGTGGCCCTTTTCATTCTTCCTTAAGACCAAATGAAAGTGAATTATGCATCTTAATGCTCGATGTCAAATACGAGTACATGCTCTGCATCAGTTTACTGGTGCAAACCCTCCCAGGTTAGAAGTCAATCTGACACACTCAACAATGAGTGTCACAAATTTGGAATTTCATTTGTTTCGAGTCCTGGAGTTGCACAATACTGCATTATTTACCTAGGAAGCTCAGTGAATTGTAGTCCCACCTATACTCAGAGAAATTGGATTCTAACTTACTGGTTCTTCACTATAATTTTATTATATTTAACAGCAAACATTTAATCTTATACCAAGACATAAGTCTCTCTCTCACACACACACATACACCACACACACACACACACACACACACACACACACACACACACACAAACATTCTATGTGAAGACAGAGATTTTTTTACCCTAACAAAGTAAATAATCTTTTTGTTCTGTTTGGTTTGCAAATTCTTCATATCTTGATCTTGACGGTGGAAAGTGAACAGACTTCACTTTATGGGACTGGATAATCTCAACACCAATAAAAGCACATAAAAAAGTAGATAGCCCAGATTCATTGTTTTACATACTTAGTCTTAATTATCCCTCACAGAAACCTTGCAAAATAGATACAATTATTCCCATTTTCCAGTACAGATACTGATGCCTCGCTATGATTGTACCATTAATAAGAGGATACATTTTAATATCTCATTATTAAACCCATAATCTGCATGTGACATATACTTTATTATGATTTTGAATAATAATCTCTGGACAATTTCATATTCAGAGTAGCAGTATTCTAACTGTAGGTCAGATGATAAGGCAGTTACTGTATGTGATACAGGTCAGAATAGTGTCTAATATTAAGCATCTTGAACTAGTGTTTCAAGAGAGGCAAAAACTTCTTCGATAGAAATATACAAACTGAACCATCAGATGAGTGGAAAGTCTTTCTATAATAAGACTGCAAAGTATGAATTTGTTTCTATCAACAAACATAAATCTAGTATATTTTTAAACAAACACCCACTTTACTAGAGTATGTCCTAGGTCTAACTCCAACAAGCACAGGTAGAAACTTCCTCAAGACAACCCCAAAGCTAAGAAAATTAAAACAGGAATTAATAAATAGGATGGCATTAAACTAAAATGGTTCTGCTTATAACCACAAACCATCAAAAGTCTAAAGTGAAAGCTTTATTCCTTAGATAGAAGACTAATATCTAGACTATACAGAGTACTTAAAAAACCTAACCCTAAAAAAAAAATAACCCAATCATGAAAGGGGCAACTGAACTAAATAGACACTTCACAAAAGAAAAAAATACAAATGACCAATAAAAAAAGTTCCATATCACTGCCAATCGGGGAGAGAAATCACAACTGCACTGAGATTCTACTGAACCCAAATCATATTAGCAGTCATCAGTATGTCAAACAATAATAAGTGCTGGCGAGGATATGGGGAAATAAGAACTCTTCTACACTCTTATTGGGATTGCAAATCAGTACAACCGCTATGGAGATCACTGCGGAGATTTTTCAGAAAAATGAGAATGGATTCACCATATAAACCAGCTATACTACTCCTGGGTATCTTTCCAAAGAGACTGAAATAAGACTATTATAGTAATGCATGCATATTCATGTTTTATTAGCAGCACAACTCACAATACCCAAATTATGGAGCCAACCTAAATGTTCATCAACAGATGAATGGATTTCAAAATTATGGGACATTCCCACAATGAAATTCTATTTAACAATAAAGAAAAGCAAAATTATGTAATTTGCAGGAAAACAGATTTAGAAAACATTATGTTGAGATTAGCCAGTCAAAAAAAAGCAAAAGATCCTGTTTTCTCTCCTGCACAGGTGCTAGGGAGTGACCAGGGCACCAGAGGGACTTCAGATAATGGTGGAGAAACCCCAGTGGAAGCAGGGAGGTGTCTAGTACAAGGGGAGAAAGGGAGGATCAATGAAGGAATTACTTCCATTGCCCTTATGCAATATGAGAGGATACCAGTATCAGCCTCAGTATTCTATAGAAGTTAACTAAGTACTGTGTCCATGTATGTCACAATTACCATGAACTACAGTATGATGTGAGATTATAATACATGGAGAAAAGTATAAAAAGGCTTTTTCATAGGATGTAGTGAATATTTACCTAAGTAATTCACTGAGATGAGTCAATACATTTTAAATCCTACAGACTAAAAATATTTTTCCATTCCAATTCAAAGGCATCCTCTCTCTCTCTTTCATACACATATACCAACTCAACACTCTCAATCTCATCTCTTGTTGAAGTCTCAGTCATATATGCAAGAATAAGAACCACCATGAGATAGATGTGGTGACATGTCCCTGTGTTTCCAGCTTCTTGGGAAGCTGAAACAGTAGGATCTCTTGAGCTCAAGAGTCCAGGACCAGCCTGAGTAACATAGTAAGACCCTGTATCAGAAAAGAAAGAAAGGAAAGAGAAAGTGAGAGAGAAAGAGAAAAAGGGGAAGGGAAAGAAAAGAGCCACCATGAGCTCAGGAAGTATCTCTGCTCCTCTACTCTTCACTGGGTTTCTACCACCAAGACAAATTCCCAGCATCCAGGATCTGTTTTATTTTTTTATTAATTACTAAATGACTGAATCAGCAGTCAACGAACCTATGAGTAAATGTGTTTTATGTCATGTAGACTCGTGATGCTTCTCCCTCTAACTTATATTTTAATGTTTACAAGGATTGATACAATACAAATACCATATTAAGACAAAGGCACTTGAGGCTTCTCTCTGGCTACGGGAAAGCCCACGCGTAGTAGATATCAAGTAAATGCTCAGTGAGGGGGAGGCAAATGGAACTTGTGAAGAGTTATCCACATAGCCTGACTTGTCTGGAGAGGGTTGCACCATAGACTCAGACTCACCTTGTAAATGAGTAGTTGGCTGCAGTAGAAAGAGGAGATAAGAGGAGCCTTGAGGTTGTTCCAGCATTCCCACTACTGCTCAGTCCTCACCTACTGTGGGATGCATAATTGGCCTGGGAGATGGAACAGGAGAGGTTCTAATTATGGACAACTTAATGATGCCCCAAATAATTACTCTGTAGCCTTTTGCATTGTGTGGTTTCCACTTTATGGTTTTAGAAAAGAGAATGTGACATTCATCATGGTCAGGTCCAAATCCCTTCAAGATGATAGAAATGTAATACAACCTGACATGAAAGAATTCTGCTCAGCCGAGCCAATATGCAGCGTGCCTGCCAACCCCACACTCTTCCTCATCCCTGCCATGGATTTCTTCTTTTAAGACATGTCAACCATCTTATTGCTTTTATGGTTCTGGAAGATAAAGTTTTCTGACTTTCTTCATTTCCTCCCATCACTTTCTTTCTCCTAGAATGTTATCCAGCCAATTTTTTATATTTATCATATTCCTACTATTTTATGTTTCCTGTGTGTCTTGCCAGCATCCTAATAAGGTGCATACTCTAAGCCTACACCCCTTAGACAAACTCCTACAAGTTAGATTCCTTTCCTAAAGTGTTAAATGATAATGCAGTCATTAATTCTGAAACTGACTTCTATTTTTTCCTCACTTCCTCTTTTTCTTAATTGCTCTGCCTCTAAGCTCATATTTCCCAAGTTGCCACATAAGTATGCATTTTAAGTATAAGATTGCCTTATTGTGTGGGGGATCACTACTGAATGAAAGATGAACTTTCCCTTCGGTTCTGTACTCCCACTCAAGCCTGAGCAAGAAGAATTAAACCGAAGCAGGAGGTATTCAAGTCATCAGGAATTTCCTGACAACGAGAGATCTACCAACTCTTCAAATGGGAAGAGTGAAGAATTGCATCTCCAAAGAACCTTCGAGTTTGAAAATCAACCAAAATACATAGAATAATTTAGATAAACCGCAGTAGAAGAGCAAATATCTTAAGAAGTCATCTCTTTTTTTAGTCTCTCCAAAGGAGGACTATAAAACATGAAGCATTTTACTCTACAAATCACACACACACACACACACACACACACACACACACACACCTAATGCATAGATCTCAATTCAAATAAATCTATTTGACCAGAAGTTGAATGGGAAACAGATAACCTCATGTTTGATCAAATGCGATGTTTACATGATTACAGATAGTTTATGAAGTATTTCAAAGCATTATATCTGACCTTCCTATTCCTTTATTCTTTACTATTTCCCAAAGGCTCACCAATAAGGCAATTGCCCTTATCCAAGAGGAAAAGGAGCCCTGACCTGTTCAAAATACAACGAACTATAGTCTGGAGTTGAGCACTTACACTTCCATTTTGAAAACCCCCTGTCTCTAAGCATAAACTTGGATAACATCAAACGACTGGGGAAGCTCTGTCTTTCTCTCTTCTTTACTGGCTTCCTAAAGTGGATCAAAGCACTGGGCTTTATAAACACACAATTCTCATTGTAAGCTGGGGCCCTTCTCCCTGGATACCACTCATCATGAAAAATATGGTCCTAATCCTTTAGCTAGGAATTAGCCTGGCATGGGAATTCACTTATTTTTTTATGGATGAGAAAAAAAGTCGGCTACATTTTTATTGCCTTAATCAGTCTAAAATGCCATACAGTACAAAATGTAATTTTGTAGATTCTAGTGTTGTCTTTGATACTCTAAATGCTTATGGAAGAAGTGTTTGAGAGGCACTTGTTGTTGTTTTGTTTTGTTTTGTTTTATCCATATCCTTTTAGGGTTACAAAATAGAAGCCACTGCTCATAGAACATGTTTGGGTAATTATCACTCCTTGGCCCATAATCTCATGAAAATTTTCCATTTTTAGGCAGGAGCTACTAAATGTCACTAAAGAAAGTGATGGAAAGAAAAGAAAGACATTGTCTAAGTCTTTTCATACCCCAAAAGAGCAAGGTGTTCAAAGGATGGTCTGAAGAGCTCCTCCATGGGCTCCATTTCATTATTTTTATTTATTTTTTTTAACAATTTTTATTGAACATAAATGGTATACATTTAAACTATATTTGGTGCCCTCTCCCCCCCGCCCCCGTTTTCCCTTCCCCCCTCCCACCAATGGTTGTCCAGGTTAACCATGTCTTATTCATAATTTTACACATGTTCAGATGTAAACCCTCATTAATCAAGATCAGCCTTCCTCCTCTCCTATCTTTCCATTCAAACTTTGCTGGTATTTCCCCTCCATTATCTGGAGTCCCACTGGTATCCTTTGTGTTTCCTAGTTTGGGTCTATTAGAGGAAACATATGTATCTTCTCCTTCTGTGTTTGGCTGATCTCACTTAACATAATGTTCTCCAGGACTTTCCATCTTCTTGCAAATGATATAATTTTGTTCTTCTTTATGGCTGAATAGAATTCCATTGTGTGTATTTCCCACAGTTTTGCTATCCATTCATCTGTTGATGGTGATCTGGATTGGTTCCATATTTTGGCTATTACGAATTGTGCTGCTATGAACATAGGTATGCATATGTTGCTGTATTTCTCTGAATTCAGCCCCTTTGGAAAGATACCCAGGAGTGGTATAGCTGGATCATATGGTGGATCTATTCCCACCTTTCTTAGGACTCTCCACACAGATCTTCATAGTGGTTGAACTAGTTTGCATTCCCACCAACAGTGTAAAAGAGTTCCTCTTTCCCCACTTCCTCGCCAGCATTTGTTGTTTGATTTCTTTATGCTTGCCACTCTGACTGGGGTTAGATGGAATCTCAGTGTAGTTTTGATTTGCATCTCCCTGATGGCCAGTGATGAAGAACATCTTTTCATGTATCTATTGGCCCTTTGTATCTCTTCTTTTGTGAAGTGTCTATTTAGTTCATTTGACTCTACACTAGCAAAACAAACAACCCAATCAAGAAATGGGCAATGAACTAAATAGACACTCCATTTCATTATTTTTAAATGTTAATTTTGTTGAAGTAAAACATATATACAGTAAAACATCCTTTTTGGTGGAGAGTTGTAAAAATTTTGACAAATACTCAGTAGTGTGGCCATTATAACAATTAAGATACAGAACAGTAGTGGGGCGTGGTGGCACATGCTTGTAATCCCCACACTTGGGAGGCGGAGATAGGAGGATTCCGCAGGTTAGAAGCCAGCCACACTGGCTTAAGAGACCCTGTTTCCAAATAAAATAAATATAAAATAGGCCTGGGAGTGTAGCCCAGAGGTAGAAGGGTTTCCAGGAACCCCAGTACCACCAAAAAAAAATGATATAGAACAGTAGCACCATGCCCCAAAGCCCTCTCATCTCTTTACAATTGACTCCATTCTTCAGCCTTGGCCATTGGCAGATACTAATGTATCTTGTAGTCCCGAAGCCTTGGTTCTTTTACAAGACCAGAATATCATACAAGTAAAATCTTACTGTATTAAGCCGTGTGTGTGTGTGTGTGTGTGTGTGTGTGTGTGTGTGTGTGTGCGCGCGTGTGTGTGTTACTGGGGATGGAACACAGGGGCTTTCTACCTCCAGGCTACACTCCCATACCTATTTTATATTTTATTTGGAAACAGGGTCTCACTAAGTTGCTGAGAGCCTCACTAAGTAGCAACAGCTGGTCTCTAACCTACATGATCCTCCTGTCTCAGCCTCCCAAGTGCTGGGATTATAAGCGTGCGCCAGTATGCCTGGCTGTATTTAGCCTTTTTAAGAGTATGTGTATCAGAAGAAATGAGAGCCTTTGGAAGAACTCTAGGAGCCAAAATTGCCAAAGAAAAGAGACCTCAAAGAGGAGACTAAAAATGGTGGTTAAAGAAGTAAAAGACAGGAGGACTATGTATTTTTTTATTTAAAAGCCACAAACATTACAGGAAGAGTGGAAGACACAGTGATGGAGACAGAGGCTGCGATAGGCCGATCCAGAGTTAGAAAGGTGGTTTGAAGGAGGATCCGCAAGTGCTGTGTGCATGTGTGTCCCTACCTTCTGAGCTACATTATGCTGTGAGAATACAGTGCACTAAGAAAAGCATTACAAAGAAAGATGTACAGTAAGAGAAGGAAAAGAAAGAATGAGAGAAAGGAAAAGAGAGGAGAAGGAAGGAAAAGAGGAAGAGGAGGAGGAGGAGACAGAAGATAAAAAGTAGATGAAGAGAAGGGAAGAGAAAGAGGAGAAGAAAGAAGGAAGAGGAGGAGAGGGGAAAGGAGGAAGGAAACAAAGACGCCACACTAGAGCTGAGACAGAAAAACAAATACACAACTTTTTAAAAATAAATAAAAAATTAAAAAGTAGAATTGCATAATGTAAGCTAATCTCTACAGTTATGTTTATTTTCTCTGAACGTGTATGGGATTTCCCAGGTGTTTATTATGATTCTTAAGAGCTCTCAGAGAATTACGTAGTTCCCACTGGTTTCAGCATTTGAACACTGAGCCTTGCCATGAGCTATAGGGTGGGAAGTCATTTAGCTCATCTTATGATCCACTGGACTATGAAACCTTTGACTAAATATTTTAAAACTCTCTACTGTATCCCACACAGTGCCTAGAGTGTCCGACAAAGGATGGGTACTTACTGATGTTTGCTCTGTGCCTGTGAATGCATGCGGTGATTGATTAAAAATGTACAATCGGGTGGGTGGTGCACATCTCTAACCTCAGGACTTGGGAGACTGAGACAGGAGGATCGCAGATTTGATAGTAGCTTCAGTAATATAGCAAAATCTTGTTGCCAAACAAAAAATCTAAAGGAGGGGGGGTTGTACCCTGGAGGTAGAATGTCCCTGGTTTCAATCCCCAGTAACACACACACACACACACACACACACACACACACACACACACAGATGAAGATAGAAACTCAACTTTAAAACCAAACATGCCTGTCATCCCAGTACTTGAGGGGCTCACACTGGAGGATCAGAGGATCTGAGGTTGAGGACAGTCTCTATAAGGTAGCAAGACTCTTAGCAACTTAGTAAGACCCTGCTTCAAGAACAAAAACAAAAAATCAAAAGGGCTGTGGGAGGTATGTAGCTCAGAGGTAGAATGTCCCTGGATTTAATCTCTAATACCACAATAAATAAATATTTATTTATTAAATAAATACTATATATATATATATATATATATATATATATATATATGCAAGCAAATTATCTGTACCTTGATTTTCAAGGAGTTGAAAGAATCTTGAAGACTCAGTGGCAGAGAACTTGCCTATCATGCGCAAGGCCGTGGGTTCAATCCTGGGCTGTGAAAAAAATAGAAAAGAAAAAAAATTGGAAGAATAAATCTAATCCTGAGCCTTGTATTATTTCTCCCCTCTTGGTCATTTTCTGGTTCATAATAAACAATTGTTCAACCCCCAAATTAGTTCACAGTGGAAAGAGATCAATTCTAGACACCGAGAGATAAATGCAACTCGGAGAAAACTGTGTCGTTATGGTTTGTGGACTATGAAATTACGGAGCACCAGCAGGCGTATGCCACAGCGCTCCGTGCCGTGATCCTGCGTTATGGCATCATTAATTTCTAGAACGCAGAGAATAGAGCCCACCACAGATGGCTATTTGTTTTCATGTTCTCCAATTACATTATATTATTGCTACATTCATAAGAATAATGCCACTGACCTGCCATCAAATGACGGAGCCCACACGGCCGACTGCACTCTTCACAAATGGATCTACGTACCTTAGGATGGCAGCCAGCTTCAGCTGTGGTCAGCGGACGCCTGGACCCGAGATGAATGCTTCTACATCTTGAAGCTAACTACCTCTATCCTCAACCCAGAGATGACTGGCTGCCAGGATGACCGTAAGGCTTTCATTAATTTTCTTCTTCTTAGAGAGAGAGGGGCTGAAGAACAACAACCTGCCAAAGGAAGCAGCCTGGACAAAGAAGACCACCACAACTTCCAGGCTTCCATAATCTCTGTTTGTTGCCATCATTGGGTGAACCGCGGAGTAAGGGATCCATCTCTCTCTGCATCTGCTCCGAAGAATATTCTGGAAATCAGAGAAAAAACAAAGATGAAATTATTTCAAGGCTGATAATTGTCTTCAAAAATATTTAAATATACGTATAGGTTGGCCGGGCATGGTGGCGCACGCTTGTAATCCCCGCGCTTGGGAGGCGGAGACAGGAGGATCACGCAGATTCAAAGCCAGCCTTGCTGGCTTAAGAGACTCTGTTTCCAAATAAAAATATAAAAATAGGTCTGGGAGTGTAGCCTGTAGGTAGAAGGGTTCCATTCCCAGTACCACCAAAAAAAAAAATTATATATAAATACACACACTTATAGGTTAAATTGTCTCTGAAAAATGTTTTTTGGTCTTTAGGTATGGTGGTGGTGGTGGTGGGGTGTGTGTGTGTGTGTGAGAGAGAGAGAGAGAGAGAGAGAGAGAGAGAGAGAGAGAGAGAGAGAAGTGAAGCAGAAAGAGCAGAGAGAGGAGAGGAGAGAGAGGTGAGAGGTGGGGAGAGAGAATGAAGCAGAGAGAGCATTCAGAGTCTCAGCCTTTAAAGTACCAGTGCACATGACCATGCCTGGCAGTCCCTTACCTTTTGACAAAAAGGAAAATACTTCATGGAAATGTGGCGAATATCTTAGCAGGAGGCCCTGTGTCGGCTTCCCCGGATGTAGCATCCTAGCGGAGACTTGAGTAGATCATTAATCATAACAATGAACCTCTGGCAACTGACTCCTCATTATTAAAATAAGGTCAACAAAAATTCTTGTGTTTATTTCACATAGATATGTTTTCCACCTGCACATTTTAAAGGTTAAATAAGAAAAATTTTGAGGAAATGGTCAGGAGACTCTAAAGTTCTGTGAATATATCAATTACTTTTATTAATAAGTTTAAGGTTGCTTTTTTGTCTTTAGTAGCGCAGGAATGTTTAAGAGAACAATACTTAGATGTTTAGAAATGATATCTTTTTGACTCTTGGTCATAAATTGTTGAGCCTGGATCAAAATAATAATACATACGCAAAGTAGAAATGACTAAAAACAATAAAAAGAGAAAACCTTTACATGACCTCTTCTTTTTTTTCTTTTTATTGGTGCATTGTAGTTATATACCTTAAGTGAGTACAAGATGGTAAAGACATGCATGCAGAAATCACTCAATTAGCCCGTCCCCTATTCTCACCCCATTTCCTCCCCCCTCCCTCCTTCTCATGTTTGGCTTAGTGATTGACTTTGATGTTTGTGAATGTGTATCATGTACATTAGGACATTTTTCTCTTCCCCCCTTCCATTCCCCTCAGTTAGATCACCTTATTTTGTTATCTATAGTATTTCCTTCATCTAGAGCTCCTCCTATGACCCATCTTCTCCCTAGGTTCCACATATTAGGAAGAGCATCCAATTTCTTATTTTTTTGTGACTGACTAATTCCACTTAGCATAATGTTAACACTCCAGTTCCATCCATTCCCCTGTAAAGGACATAATTTTGCTCTTCTTTATGGCTGAGTATAATATATATGGGATATATATATATATATATATATATATCCCATAGTTTTGTAATCCATTCATCTGTTGATGGACATCTTGGCTAGTTCCACAGTTTGGCAATGGTGAATTGTGCAGCTATGAACATAGATTTGCATGCATTCGTTTAGTACTTTGGTCTCCTTTCTTTTGGGTAGATACCCAGAAGTGGTATTGTTGGATCATATGGTAAATTCATTCCCATTCTTCTGAAAATCCTCTGTACTGTTTTCCAAAGTGGATGCTCTAATTTCCAATCCCACCAACAATGTCTTAGAGTTCCCACTTCTTTACATCCTCACCAGAATTTTTTGTTGTTTGTGTTTTTAATGATTGCCATTCTAGTTAGAATTGGGTGAAATATCAGGGTAGTTTTGATTTGCATCTCTGACTGCTAATGATGTTGAGCATTTTTTCGTACATTTATCAGCCATTTGAATTTTTCTTTTGTGAAGTATCTATTTAGTTCCCTTGCCCATTTTTGATTGGGTAATTTGTTTTCTTAATGCTGAGTTTCTTGAGTTCTCTGTATATTCTAGATATTAGTCTTCTATCAGGAGAATAGTTGGCAAAATTTTCTCCCATTATGTTGGCTCTCTGTTGAGGTTCTTGATAAGTTTCATTTGTTTTACAGAAATGCTTTGGTTTAATTCAATCCCACATATTGACTCACTTTTTACTTTTGTGTGCTTTGGGGTTCCTGTTGAGAAAATTTTTACCTGTGCCTATGTGTTTAGCAGTTTTACATCTTAGTTCATCATCAGTATAGGCCTCTATTTTCTTTCCTTGAGTTGTCTTTGGTATTTTATTTTATTATTATTATTATTATTATTATTATTATTATTATTATTATGCTAAGGACTGAACCCAGGGGCATTCTACCTCTGAGCTACACCCTCAGCCTGAATTTTTATTCTTTATTTTGAAACAGAGTCTCACTTAGTTGCGGAGTGCCTCACTAAGTAGCTGAGCTGCCCATGAACCTGAATCCTGTCTCAGCCTCCCACATACTGTGATTACAAGTGTGTGCCACCACGCCCTGCTGGTTTTGGTATTAATGTGAAATTGACTTCATAGAATGTATTTGGGTGAGACCCATTTCTTTCTATTTCACAAAATAGATATAATATTATATTGTATATTATATATATGATATATAGATATACATTATATATTATGTTATTATATTAAATATAACATGCTGGGCATGGTGGTACACACTTGTAATCCCTGTGCTTGGGAGGCAGAGACAAGAGGATTGTGCAGGTTTGAAGCCAGCCTCACTGGCTTAAGAGACCCTGTTTCTAAATTTAAAAAACATAAAAATAGGTCTGGGAGTGTAGCCCAGAGGTAGAAGGGTTTCCAGGAACTCCAGTACCACCCTAAATTAATTAATTAATTAATTAATTAATTATATTAAATTTATATTAAATAATATAATAAATGTGTTATATATGTATATATACATTTTGTTACAGGCTGGGAGTGTAGCTCTCTAATAGAATATGTACCTAGCATGTGTAAGGCCTTGAGTTCAATCCCTAACACAGCATTAGAAAAAAACTGTATAAAGCCCACTGTCCTTACATGATGAGGTATAAGATATAAGAATCCAGCAATCCCAGCAGTGGATAGGCTAAAGCAGCTTCCAATTTTTCTGCCCCCAAGTCGCTGTCTTATTCTCCTTCCCCCCACTCACCTTAGGTTTCCCCTCCCTCCCAATGACAAAAAGAACTCTATTTCCTGACCTGATCTGGCCAACCCTACTGTTAGATTCCCTCCACCTTCATCTTGGAATTAACCTTCCATGCTAAGGAGGAGCGGCTGGAGCTGCCCGGCACTGGCCCGCCTCTCTGGCAGGGTCTCTGCCTTGCTTGCTACCAAAGCTTCTTGGGGGCTCTCAGTCAGTTGCTTCAGTCAGAACTATCTGGGCTATGGTAGAGACTTAAACACACATGAGCTTGTCATAGAGATGTTCAGGTTGTAGTGAAGCCCTACAAAGGAGTCAGGAGTTAGTGGTTCACTAACAATTCCATAATGGCATGGTGCTTGGGCCAGCTCACAAATCCAATTAAAACACCTCTGATACAAAGGCCCACGGTGTGGGGTCATGCAGGTTTCTCCTTCTCCCCTTCCCTCCCTTTGATGTCTTACCTCCTTCCTTTCCTGTATGATGGGCCCAATCTACCAGCATCTGTGGCCTCCTCTCTCCTCCACTCCATGCCCTGGGGGCAAGCCTGCCTTGGTCCTGCCTGTGCTCTTAAGCCCCATCCTCCATTCCTGTTTGGGGTTCATTTATGTCCCTGAAGGTGAAATGTTGAGACTCTAATCTTTTATGACTGTTGATGTGATCTCTTTTACAAATAAGGTCGCTGCAGATACCTTCAAGTTAAGATAAGGTCTCTAGAATGGGTTCTGAACCAGTATCACCTGTCCTTATAAGAAGAAATAAAAAACACAGACAGAGAACAAGGAGAAGACACCATGTGAGTAGAAAAGTTGACATCAGCAAAATCCTGCTGCTAGGCAAGGAATGCCTGAAATTTCTCAAAGCTAGGTGAGGCAAGGAGGAATCCTCCGCTTGAGGTGTCGGAGGGACAGCCCTGCCAGCACCTAGCGGACAGAGTTCTGGCCTTCAGGGTCCTGACAGAGTAAGTGTCTAATATTTCAGGACAGATAGTTTGTTTACTCTGATAAACCATGATCCTGATTAACCCTCAGAATAGATAGGCGCCCAGTAACTGCTGGTCATATATCAACAAATGATTGGGGATCTGAGCTGGCCTCGTCCACCCTCTCCACCTTTTATTACTGAAATAATATTAATTTTTCTATTACACAGCTTTGAATCATCATTCTCTTCCTCAGAATCCTGTTGGATTATCTCCTGTATTTATAATATGGCCAAAATTTTGAGCAAGAGCCTCCATAGACCCAGCCCATGTTCCAGCCATGTCTCCCACTGCATTGCTTTCTACCTGCCTCTCCTGCTGACGTCTCATCTTCTTGACTCCTGAAACTCTGTCTCTTACATACCTACCCCACATCATTCTCCCAAACTGCTTTCCTCCCATCTCAATGAGCCCAATCCAGTGTGCATGCCATTTTCTGAAAGATGGCTTCCGTAATAGACTCTTTGTAGAGTATATACATTTGCATTTTCTTGCATCAAACAACTGTCTGCATATATACTGGTTCTATTATAACAAAGAACATGTTTTATGATATATTATAGTGAGCTGTATTCTTGTATTCTATCTCTTTCACCAGACTCCAAATTTCCTAAGGGTTTTCATTTCATTTTTGCATACCCTGAATTTCTTGCATAGAGACTGGTATATTGCAAACTATTGGTTGAATTGAATTGGGGACAAAAATGAACTGAGGTTGTCTGAGTAAGAAGGGTCAATGACCCCATGTTAACTTAATAGCATCAATCCTTGTTGTCAAAAGCTAGCCCTTGACATTTGCACACTGAGTTCACCCTTTATACAGAAATCACTAAGCAATAGATCGTGCACCAGGGAGAGAAAAGAATGCTCATGCAATTGTTTGCCTTTGGTAAACATGATTGGTTGCTCCCTTGTGTGTGTCTGTGTGTGTGTGTGTGTGTGTGTGTGTGTGTGTGTGTGTGTGTGAGAGAGAGAGAGAGAGAGAGAGAGAGAGAGAGAGAGAGAGAGAGAGAGAGAAGGAAACATATGGAATACAAAACCCAATACCCAGCCAGGTTTCACCATCCCTGCCTTGGATAACTGCACCAAATTGAAACTGCTTTGTTTCCCCCTTTGATACTCCACTCACTAATTTCAATTTTGTTCCTTTGACATTTTTAAATGAAAGGAGAGAAGTGTGTGCATTTTTGTATGTGTGTGCTCATTCACACAAATTTGCATCCATGCATATACGAACAAACATCCACTAACCATACACCCAAAGTAAGATATACAGAGCCTTTCTCTTTTCCAACTAATTATAGCAAATGCCCCCATCTAAAATAGGACGTGGAGTCTTTCTTGTAATCTGGCCTCTGTATATAAGCTTTGGGATTCTTTTGCTATGGTCATGCCACAGCACACAGCACACAATTGACACAAACTGATGTTTACTTTTGCGACTTGTGGTAACTATTTGGGGTGGCTGGTGGAGTGCCCTGCTGTAAGCATCCAGCAGTTCTTCCAAAGCTCAAGTAGTCTCAGTCCTTCTGCACATTTTATTAATTAGACTGCATACCCTTTTCTCTCTCAATCCTTCTTTTCCTTTTTGCTCTATGAATTTATTCTGACTCAGAGAATCAGTGCTTTACCTCAATGCTTAAACCAAAAGACTTTCATGCAAGCACTATTTTATGACTTGTCTAGAAAAGATAAAAACAAAAAAACTCAGCTCAGTCAAGGTCAGGGTGGTGACAAGACTGAGGGTAGATGTGCTTTCAAAAAGTAAAATCCTGAGCCAAGTAGTTGATGATGATACTTGATGTCTAACAGAGGCCAAATAACATCCCTTGAAAAAGGATTCTATAAATAAATAAATAAATAAATAAATAAATAAATAAGCAATCTAGTATAGTTCTAGAAGTACTAAATGCTACGTGAAAAAGGAACATTTACTCTGAGTTGTATAATAAAAATGAGGGTTCTAAGTTATAATGACTAATTCAGAATGTCTTTTCATCCTATCTAATCATTGATTTGACCTGAAAGTGTTATGTTCTCATTTCCCCCCATCTATGCTCTTCAGGGTAGAACCACATCTGCCCTTATCTTTATGCAACTAGAGCTGCATCCCCCACCTCTACTGGACACTTGTGTATTTCCAAGGAAATTAAGAATTCAGAAAGTTTCAACATCAGTATTTCTACCAAATCTCAGGAGAATTCTTAAGTATTCATAGTTCAGCCTATAATGTTGACTTTCTTACTGTGTAATTATTACTGTTCTGCTTTTAAGAAAACATTGCAAATGTCAACTCCAGTTAAATCCTTTGGTATATACCCTTGTATTACCCAGAGACAAAATGCTAATAAATAATATCAACAGTGAGCTTCTCCATCTCCGGTCCTTCCCTCCCAGGCTGGGTCCTCACAACAAAATCTGACCCCAGCCGGGCGTGGTGGCGCACCCTTGTAATCCCCACGCTTGGGAGGCAGAGACAGGAGGATCGCGCAGGTTCAAAACCCTGTTTCCAAATATAAATATAAATATAGGTCTGGGAGTGTAGCTTGTACATAGAAGGGCTTCCAGGAACCCCAGTACCACCAAAATCAGATCCCAGCAACTCTTACAGAGTCACATTTTGTTGTCTTTAGTACATCTCATAGGGACGCAATATTAATTTTATATTTGTTAATCACAAAGCAGAAACTAGAACTTTACTTTCCCTTTATAAACGTAAGTCTAATTGAAGAAATATAGTAAAAATAGCGAGATAAAGATACTGATATTTTTTAAATATATTGATATTTTAAGGAAATCATTATTTCAAAGATTCAGTGGTAAGAATTTCTAGAGATTGCATAAATCTGAAATATTATTAGTGATGTTCCTGCTGAGAAATTTAAGGGTATGGAGGTTCCCCTTAGTGTTCTAAGTATGATGGGAAGTCTCAAGTAACAGGGAGGATAATACTACACGTTATTTAAATTTCAGTGGCATCGTACTTAAATTGATACCCAGATAACAAAACTTGAGTGGGGCCAATTAACTTTGGTTTTCTTGTGGCAAATTTAATTTGAAAGTTTTTCCTGGATATGACTCCCTCTTGGGGCTAAAATGCAGGTCAGCAAAAGTCAACACTGTAAAGATAAGCCCCAAAGTGATTAGTGGCCATTAATCAATCAATATATACTCAGCCAGGTGTGGTGGCACACACCTGTAATCCCAATACATGGGAGGCTGAGACAGGAGGACCCGGCTTCATGGCCAGCCTCAGCTATTTAGTGAGGCTCTTAGAAACTTAGTGAGACCCTGTTTCAAAACAAAAGACTAAAATATAGGGCTGGGGATGTGACTCCAAGGTAGAATATATATATATACTCTCAGCCTCCAACCTCAAGAGCTGCCTTGACAATGTCATCGTAAGTAAATGTGTATGAAAAAGCCAATTTGAGCTGTGATTTCAACCCTACACAGCAATTAGTAATCCATATTTTAATAACTTAGGTATTTTAGATTATGTAGACTAAAACTCTAGACTTTCAAATTTTTTATTTGCTTTTCGTATTAGGATACATTTGGTGCATCTTTTTAGTGCCTATCCAGGTGTGTGGGGGCTGTGGTTACTTGATATTTTCACTTCTTATTGGACCACTAAATAGCAATTCTTAACACTTTCAGAAATTAGGTCTCAAAAAATATGTCAAGTGTTTTCAGCGATGCTGAAATACAAAAATTTCTACTGTTCATCTTTTCCACTTTACAGTGAATAAGGCTATATCCTCACTAACAAAAAAAGAAGCATAAGAAAGATAATAAAAATCCTTTAAATATGAATAAATGAGTCAAAATAAAAATGGCAAGGATACAAATGATTCCATGTTAGAAGTAAATAAAACTGCTTTGCAAATACTAGAATTTAAAATTAACAAAATGGAATTGATATTTTCAAAATGAACATATGGTATCTTACCCTTTAATAAATTAGTGTTAGTATCAACAACAAAAATAGAGAGATGTTCATTCAAAACCAAAGCCAAACTGCAGATTAGATAAAATAGAGTCAAAGTAACACAAAAAAAGAGGAAAACCCAGAACTTGTTATACTTGCCGTTTTGTTTAATTAAGAGAAACAACTAAATGTTAAGAGCCTCAAAACTCACATGTGGAGAAGTATTGTCAGAATAGAGAGGACAAAAATAAAGTAAATAATAGTAGTTGTATTTTCTTTTTTTTTTTCCTTTTCGTACTGGACCCAGGGGCATTGTACCTCTGAGCTACATCCACAGCCCTATTTTAGTTTTGCTTTGCAACAGGGTCTCACTAGGTTAATGAGAGTTTCATTATTTGCTGAGGCTGGCCTCGAGCCTGTGATCTCCTGACTCAGCCTCCCATACTGGAATTACAGATAGCACCACCAATTTAGCTTCCCTTCCCTTTTTTTTTATTTTTTTATTTTGGTAATATCCTTTATTCAAAAAATCTTATTAAATGACAACACTGAGATTTTACAGCAGCACCTCAAGATCTCACAATCTCTCCAATAGTTGTTTTTTAAAAGAATCCGAACGCTCACCAGCCACCTGATAGAAGAAATTGATGATATATTTTAAAATGCATCTTAACACTGCCATTAGCCTGAAAAGATTTAGAAAACACAAAAAGCTGTGTGAAGTGAGCCTTTCCCAGACCAAAGATGTATCATTGCAGGCATATCACGTCTAGAAGCATAACTCACTAAAAGTACAAAAATAAATGCTTTAAGAAAACCAGTAGGGAAAAATTCAGAAACATTTTCTATGACTGATTTTAAAATATTTTTCCAAAATTAAATTTGAACAAATTCAGAGCAGCCATTCCTAACATTTTCATAATAAAGGATTTCCCACGTTATTTTCATAGGCAGTGCAGGGCTTAACAGAGTTCTAATTTTTTTCCAAAATATGGAGTATATTTTAAAATCAATTTATTTTCCATTAGTTAATCAATGATAAGTTTACAAGTTTGGCAAACATAGCATATGACCAATAGATAGAAAACGGGCTTGTTCAATTAAGAGCTGTTTATAGTGAACTCTTAAAAGGATCTGCATGCCCTCGGGATGCAGAGAGCCAGAGTCAGAGAGCACTTGACATAAACTCGCAAAATCCTGCTGTAAGTCAAAGTTCTCATATTTACTGGGTGTAAGACCTTAATGAAACAACGTAAGTCCTCTTCAGGCAATTCGGTCACTACATCAGTAAAATTAAAGCAAGAGCAGCATCACAGGGTTATTATAAGGAGCACATTTTAACAAGAATATATGGTTTACAACATACAAAAACACCATACACATATTAGTAATACATGTTTGAGTACTTCAATATTTATATACACACACACACACACACACACACACACACACACACACAGAAACACACACGCGCACATACACCACAAATGACCAAATCAGTCTAAAGTAATGGTGTAGAGGAGCTGTTGACTTTCTCCAACAGAGAACCTTGCAAAGAAATTACCTAGGCAGCGTAGGTAAGCATAAAAACGTGCAAATTTTATCAAAGTAGAAAAAGTCAGAAAAAAACCCACTGCCAAGAATCCAGAAATATCATAAGCAAACTATTGACTTAACCCTTCTGACTTTGCATTTTGAGTCAACCATTGTGGGATAATGACGACGCCCCCAGCACACAAAGCAGTATTATATGTAATGATGGTAGGAAAGGCAGTCAGAACAGAGGGACCGACGATCTGGGATAAAAGAGACCCTTTAAAGATGCTCATATGCAAAGGCGTAAAGAAAGGCTAATATCATCTGAGTTAGAATTTTGATCCAGGGTCATAGTTATGAATTTATCTTCTAAATGGGGTATGAATTTCTACATGAATAAAAATTAGCATTTATCAAAAAACTAAAAGGAAACAGCAACTTTGAAATATCAAAGTGACTCAGTCAACAAAGATCTGATCATGCAGTGTACAAGCCTGTTCTAAGTACAGGAGGATCAGCCTTCTGGTAGAGAAATAGCATCCAGGTCTGGCCAGGATGAAAAGAAATGATGAGTGAATTACAACATCGTCTCTGAAAAACACTCTAGAAATATCTTTTCAAATTCATAATGTCTCTTAGCCTTTGACCCTGCTGTTTCTTGTTTGAAATCTGGATTACACAGATCAGCAGAGGAAAACTGTATGCAGAGAGTATTTATCACCTTTTTTTCTTATCATGGCAAAATGACAACTGCAACAACTACAAATCTGAAAAACAGCATCTGATCTTCACCACTGAAGAAATAGATTAAAAATTTTCACATTAAAAATAATAAATTGGAGGCCGGGCGTGGTGGCGCACGATTGTAATCCCTGCGCTTGGGAGGCAGAGACAGGAGGATCGCGCAGGTTCGAAACCAGCCACGCACGCTGGCTTAGGAGACCCTGTTTCCAAATAAAAATTCTAAAAATAGGTCTGGGAGTGTAGCCCGGAGGGATAAGGGCTTCCAGGAACCCCAGTACCACCACCAAAAAAAAAAAATAAATTAATAATAATAATAATAATAATAATAAATTGGAGATGGGTGTGGGGCGCACGCTTGTAACCCCAGCATTTGGGAGGCTGAGACAGGAGGATCGCAGTTCAAGGACAGCCTCAGCTACTTAGTGAGGCCTTTTGCAAGTCAGTGAGACCCTGTTTCAAAATAAAGAATAAAACATAGGGCTGGTGCTGTAGCTCAGAGGTAGAATGCCCCTGGGTTCCATCCCCAGGACCACAAAAAGAAATAATAATGACAATGAAAATAAATTGAAACTATATATGCTGACCTGGAAGGAAGTCAATGATATGTCACTAAAAAAGGAAGTGGGAGAGATTCCAGGAGTTCTGTTTGATCATTTGATTGATATTTTTGCCTGATATGATTTTTATTATATAAACCCTGACTGTTCATTTTAATTTGGGGTTGTATAAAAATAAACAACTTTGAAGTATAATGGTACAAAAGTATAGGAATAATGCAGAGTTTGTTTTAAGTAGCTTAAAAACAATGAGAGATACTTAAATAATTAATTTTTTAAAAAATTAAAAATAATGATCCAGAGAAGATATTCATTCAACAGCATCAAGACACATGATAAATATTATCATTGCAAGAGGGCATGGTGGCCCATGCTCGTCATCCCAGTACTTGGGAGGCTGAGAGAGGAGGATGACAGGTTCATGGGCAGCCTCAGCTATTTAGTGAGGCCCTCTGCAGCTGAGAGAGATCCTGTTTCAAAAAAAAAAAAAAAAAAAAATAGGGATAGGTATGTAGCTTGGAGATAGAATGCCCCTGGGTTCAATCCCCAGTACCATAAGAAAAGAAAGAAAAGAAATATAATCATTTTAGGCTGGTTAAAGCTGAACTGGAAAGGATTGTGATGGGGTGAAAAAGTTCAGTTATACTATTTCAAGACTATTTTAGACCAAATGAAGATCGAGGCAGAGGCTGGGAATAGTTGAAAGACACAAAACTGGTCTGTTCTGAAATTTTCTCCATCCAGTTGACTGACTCTGAACAAGGCAAAGAAACACCAGTTCCCGCCCCTGAATTCTTGGGAATTCATCGTATTAAAATGTTTGGTTAGATCTAATTTTGCTCCAGTTTTATACATGCAAGCAGAGAGAGCTAAAATAATCTGGAGGAAATAACAAATACATTCATTAGCATTTCTAAATGAATTGTGCTGAGCTATAATCTTAATCTGTCAATATTCTAGATACTTTGAAAAGATAATTTAGCAACTAAAGAAAATGCTTATTAACAATCAATCTTGAAAAGATAGAAGATCCTCAGAACTTTGAAACATACAGATGGCACACTTGTGGTGGGATCACAATGAAACGCTAATTAAGCCAATTTGTCTGTGATCATTGATAGAGGAATAGACTCTTTGTCTTTGTGGGATTCTGATTTCCAAAATTACCCCCATGCAGACCTGAACATCACTCAGGCAACTGTTTAGCACTTAAGTAGCTTTCACAGAAACAGATGGCAATAATAAATAAATCTTCACATCAAACACTTACTGGTAAAACCAGAAGTCTGCTAAGAAGATTGGAATCTAAACAAAATAGGAAAAGAAGAAAGAAAGAACTTCCGTAGGCTCCCAGTGACTGTCAAACTGAACCTTAGAAAATTTCTTAAAATGGCAACAGATTTAGTAAGAGAAAAAAACAAAACAAGGTAAACAGTCTTGATTTTTAACAAGCTTTCAAACAAACCTTACTCACTGTTAATGGAGTGGCGATTGAGCTGTTCAGGTCCCCAACATAAAATGTACGAGCGTAATACCATGTATACTCAGGTCCAACATCTTGGTTCTATCAATACATGAACCTAACCTGACCCAACCTAATACAGCTGATAGAGAAGCACTTATTAGAGTTTAATCTGTACAAAATGATGCAATAACCTCTCCTACATATCTTTACTATTCAAGAGCCCAAAAGATTCAACCCATTAGGTAGATCATACCTTCATTTTCCACCAAGACACATGAAAAAATATCTGCAGATTGGCTAACCCTCTAAAAGGGGAGTCCATGAGTACAAAATGTCACATTTATTCCCTCTTCATTTTACAGAACAGATGAACCACTTTTATTTTTAATATCCAATAAATGTTCAACACTCCATTTACCTATCCTCATCTAAATTACAGAGGTATATAGACTAGTAATAAAGATCTACCCAACATGGCATTCACTTCAAGGTCTGTACCAGCCATTAGGACTGTGAAAGTTACCACTTCAACCTTTGATTGCTGGCAAGACAGCCACCCAGATCTTCTCAGGTTCTTTAACTGTTGTGGGCAAATATTTGCAATGTAATTTTCACCAATAACCCGGTGCTAAAGACAGGCTGCCAACCATATATAAGAAATGTAAGGAGTGTTTATTATTTCTATACTGATTTTATCTAAATGTTTTATCTAAATAGCTGGTAAACCAACCTAACAGGTTTATCTTCATGCTACGATATCATCTCCTTTGTGGTTAAAATTGGTTTATATATTAAATAATGTCTGCTTTGAATAATTTGCTCTCACAGTCAAACAAATGTTTAGGCAGATCTATTGCAAGATACAAACAGACTAAGAAATATGCTTTGGGACATCTAACAACTCTCCCGGTTTTTTATTAATTTTTTATTGGTGCAATGTATTCATACATCTTAATGGGATACAAGATGGTAGATACATATAGGCACACATCACTCATTTAGCCCTTCCCCAATTCTCTCCCCATTTCTTTCCCCCTTTCTCCTTCTCATGTTTGGCTTAGTGAGTGTCTTTGATATGTTTATGAACGTATATCCTGTACATAAGTCTTCCAGTTTTCTAACTAAGGACATCATCCCAAATTCTGGAAGGAGACAACCCAAATTACTGAATTCTTGTGACTTTGTACCTGTAGCAAGCACAGACACAAGTAACAACCGGCCATTTTTCGAATGAGCATTGCACTTGTGGGCTCTGGCCTGAACTCACCATCCCACCCCAGGGTGGTCGACAGAGGGTCGCCAGAAACACAACAGCCCTTCTCACTAATGGCTTTCACAGCCCAGTCCCCTGAGCTTGCCCTCCCTCCAGCCCGACTCCCGTCCATCTCTCTGCATCTGTTTTCTTGGACAACTCTTTCCTCCCATGATTTCTGGGATGTCGCTCTAGGTTCCATGTCCTTCTCTTTAGACAACCTCTTCTCTCTATCCCTCTTTGTCTACCTTCCTGTTTGGTCTTCACAGGTGCATGATTCTCTAGAGCTCTGCCCTTATGTTTATTTCTCTTTGTTTAAGGTCAAACAGGTTCCTTGGAAGAATCTCAGCTCCCCTTCCCCTGGACAGTGGAGACCTTCAAATTCTAGGCACACAGTGCTGCTGGAGAAACCACCTGGGGGCCTGTGACAACCTCCCCAGGTATAAAACTAGTGCCGTCAACTTCCTTCGCTTTTGTTCTACCTCCGCTTAGACTCTTATAGTTCTTCTTCTGGTTAATGAAAACCTTTTATGGACAAGAAGATCTACTTCGAGATTGGGTTTTGAAATCACAGAAATCGGGAGACTTTGTTTTGTTTTGTTTTATTGACAGCTGAATCCTCGCCAAAAGACATGGCAGATACTTAATGGCCAATAAATGCACTTTGAAAGAGTGATGACTGAATTTTATAATGAGACTCTTTGAAGCAGGGACAACATCAAAAACAGAAAAAAAATTTAAAGAATGGACACAGGGACAAAAAGGCCAGTTTTGGTTTTGTTTGAGAAAGAGAGAAATAAAAATGTCTACCTATGTGTCATTAAACTTGTAGAACTACCTCTAAGACCTGGCAGCAAGTCATTCGATAAATGTATGCGCTTGTGACTTCATGAGTCAACTCACTTGTCAAAAAGCTCTAATTGTACATTTTCACCCAGTAATGGAATGACTAATATCTTTAGGCTTTCTGATACTTAACTAATTCATTAAAGCAATGAGAAAAACACAACAGGCTATTGTAGTCATAAAAGTGTGGGCTTCGTGATAACTGGACACATGCCCTGTTGCTTACCCCAATCTCTGTGTGACCTTTAAAAGGCTTCTTACCTTCCCAGGCTACTTAGCTTTCAAGCTCACTTCTTTGTGAGTTTAACTATTTTTATCTTACCTATCCTCACCCATCTCAGGAAGTTTCAGATGTGTGCATAGAAGTATCTCTAACCCAAAACAACATACATAAATAGAGTAAAAATATCTATTTCTATCCGAGAAGCACTGGCAAAGAGAAAACACCAAAACCTCTATCATGTTTACCTGCATCAGAATCAGAATCCTTGGGAGGAAGCCAACTGACCTGCATTACTACCAAGCTCTCTGCGATGATACAATACACACAAACCAAATGTCTATGGACCGCTGCTTCAGGTGCTGATGGTAATATATACTGTATGGTCATTCCTATTATTTAAAGTGCATCCAAGCACATTCATTTCATCTAATTCCTACAGGGCAGGGAACCATTGATGCGCTCATTTATTAACCCAGCCATGAATGAACATCAGACCTTGTGTTCAGCACTTGGGCCTAGAATAGAAATTCTTTAGTCAATGAGGAAATGGACCATTCCTATGATGGGCCTAACTCAAATACTAACTTAAAGAAGTCTGACACTCCATTACCATGATGTGGTAAGAAAGAAAAGAGATGCATTTGACTCTAAAATAATCATCCAGATTGCATTGGCAAGGAAATGGTGGATCAGAAAGGCCAACATGTATCTTAAATCAATCTCATCAGCCAGGACAAAAATTGTAAAATACTCGATTTATCTTACAATAAGTGTTCTACCATCTGCACAACTATTCTGACCAAACTGTGGCCTGAACATATACCAATGACGGAGGGAAAATATTCCTATGGAGCTCACATGCATGAGCCAACCTAGAATTGCTGCAGGGTAGGAGCTTTAGATGAAGATGTTAAGGCCCCAAGGATGCCCCAAGCCAGTTTCAAAGCAGTGGCAGGGCAGGGTGTGGGGGTAAACCAAGAGCAGCCAGCATGGCATCAGAACGACAGCAGTAGAACATTTCAGAGCTCCGGCTACGCACGGGTGGGTGTGCCCTTCTTGGGAAATTTGAAAGGATAAAACCTTAAAGTCTTTTAGTCACACATATCCTGGGACCCAGAAATTCCACATTTAAGAAATTACATTTTCAAACATATGCAACAAAATGGATAAATGTGCTTTCTTGTGAAATGTTATTTATAATTTTTAAAAATCAGAAACAAATGTCTAACGCTAAAAGGATATTTAAATAAACATGGTCAACCCATAAACTTGAAAGTATGCAGTCATTTAAAATTATAGGGTTTCTGAAACAAAATAGCATGCTCAGCATGTAAGACTAAATGAAAATATATATATATATTTTGCTCTGGATTTGGGCAAATAAAAGCACAACAACACTGTGTGTGAGAGGATGTACGTACATGTGTACACATGTGTGTACTTACATACCTCTCCCTATTGTAGGTAAAGACCAGCATATGCAAAGAAATATTCAAATATACAATGATTAATATGCCATTAGTATTATTCCATCTTATCTCCCCTCTTCAGTGAACATTAGTCTATCATTAAAAACAGAAAGAAATGACAAACAACAGCAGGTGTTCATTAAAAAAGAAGGGAAGTGTTTTTGAAGAAGCGCATCTCCTCTGGCTGACCCACAGGCTCCCGAGATGAAGACAGCAGCGGAATTTTCCAGGAACAGCTGCACTGATGAAATTAACAGGGTACTTTCTACATGTGGAATGGGCAGTGAGGGCCTAGAGTCACAAAACTGTCTTTGCAAAAGGCCAGAATTTTTTTTGGAAGCCTCTCAGCATAGTGACACTTTTCTAACAAGATGCTCATAGATCAGAGACCTGTTTGTTTGTTTGTTTGTTTGTTTGTAGTACTCCAGCCCTATTTTTTATTCTTTATTTTGAAACAGGGTCTCACTGAGTTGCAGAGGGCTTCACTAAGTAGCTGAGGCTGTCCGCGAACTGAGATCCTCCTGTCTCAGCCTCCCAAGTGCTGGGATTACAAGTGTGTGGCACCACGCCCGGCTCATTGAGATTATTTCAAACACCTCAAAGATCTCATTAAAATAATTTAAAGAGTATTATGGTTATAAAAATATGGGCATATGTGTTAGAGGGGAATAAGACTATTCCTTAAACATCAAACTATACAAATTTCGTTAAAGACATCCTTTTTTCCTTTCTCCCTCCTTGCATGTGTGAATGCAACTCTGATTGCTTTCAGATGCACCCTCTTAATTTGGAGTGGTGGACTGTGCGGGTGTATTAGCTACAGTGTTTTGCATGAAGCCAACATGGGATACCATGATGTCAGAAAAATACATCATACTCAGATCCCAAATTCGCCCAGGAGGCCCCTTGGGAAGCCCTTGTGGTGACAAGGGAGTATCCGGGTTTCCGACTAACTCCTTGAATGGGGCAGGGCACTTTCACATCAGGCCCAGGGGGCCTGGGGGCCCCCGTGGGAAAACGCACAGCCTGTGCCCCCAGCTGGTGGCCATCTGCTTAAGCGACGACTGCCAGATGGGAGAAGAAACCGAAATGGGGATGAAACATTAAATAAAAGAGGATTTCTTGGAAAGCAGCATTGACATCGATTATTCATTTGACTTTTTTAACATCTTGGAAGTTTTCATTTGAAATATTTGGGGAAGAATTAAAAAAAAGACAGATAAAGATTTCCCGGATGAGTATGTGTAGTGTGCTAGACATGGAATGCTTCGGGCTTCCTAGAGAAAACACGCTGGATTGATTTATAAATGTACTTGTTGTTCCATTCAAACTTCAAACTCAGACAGATCAAAGAATCAATAAATACAGTGTTCTTCTCCCCCGCAGGATAGGGGCGCTTTGACTCTCCGCTAATCACATCCCCAGTTGTTTGTGGAAGAAT
Source organism: Muscardinus avellanarius (assembly GCF_963383645.1). Classification (NCBI taxonomy): domain Eukaryota; kingdom Metazoa; phylum Chordata; class Mammalia; order Rodentia; family Gliridae; genus Muscardinus; species Muscardinus avellanarius. The sequence continues at coordinate 196,745,238 of NC_137787.1, forward strand.
TCCCCAAAGCGGTTCTCCCAGGAACCTCTCACCCATGGGTTGTCTAATGCAAAATGAACAATGACCAAAGAAGTGGACCTGAAAAGTCTCAGCTTTCTCGCCAATTTGCAATCATGAATCAGAAGGACAGCGAGCCACGGAAGTGACCGGAACAAATAAAAATGAACCCTTTACTATATTTCTCCTACCCCAGTTTGAATTTCATAAGAGAGATTATTGTGTTTTTCTCTGTATCATCACAACTTTCTTTGCAATGTAAGGTTTTAAAGCTGAAGGCAAATTTCTAGACCCAACAAACTCAGTTTAAAAAGAGGGTAATAGTAGAAACTGCATTGCTATTGTTAAAAAAGGAAAATAGCAATTAACAGAAAAAAAATTAGGAAGGCAAACGGATTTTACTTTTTCCTTGAAAAAAAGTTTGATTTCTGGATAAAAGGAAATATACAAAGACTTTTTTTGTACTACCATACATCTTCCTAATCAAATCCAGATCAAACCTGTAACAAGAATGTGGATTTACAGTGGAGTTATGGATAGAAATCAGAATTAAAGGAATCAGTGGACAGCCATGGTTACCAAGTCTTTTATCATCAGAAAATGGAGAATGGAGTCGCTTCTCAACAGACCCGGCTTGCGAGCATCAAAAAGTCTCTGCCATAGCGTGGCTTGGTGCTGCGCTGACGCCCGTGGCCTCAGTGGTTTGAGGACACTAGCTTTTTTCACTGCCATTAAGTTGTTCCATGTTGATTCTATCCAAGCACAGACTTTATCTAAACTGGCAGTTCTGAGGTGGAAATCTCTAACAAAAACTGACAAATGCAAACCCTCTAATTTGACGTTTTCTGAAGTGTTTGATTTGGCTTCAACGTAATTGCTAAAAGATGGTGGAAGTTATTTTAATACATTAGCATGTTCATAATTCAAACTTCTATAGCTCATGTTTTTTATTTGTTGTACCGTTTCTTGTTTTTCCCGGTGTTTTTATTACACAAAGCCACATGCACACATAGCCCAGAATGATCGGGGTTGGTGCAGAGATTTTTTTTTTTTTAACTCTGAACATTAACATTTGTCTAAGTTTTAAATTCCACCATGGAAGGAAAAATAAAAAACAAGTTCAATATAGACTCAATGTTCTATCACCGGATTTACTTCTAGGAAAATAATGGATACCAGAAGACCTGAAATTTCATACAATTCCTACTGAAATGTAACTAGCCATCTTCTACAATGTACAATGATTCTGAATTGGGAGTATGTACAGATGTCCATATATTATTGCAAAGCTAAGAAATCTGAAGAGCAGAAAGAATAGGTATAAGTAATTTTATAGATGGCTAGTTTTGTTGCTTTTATACCTATCAGGTTGAGCAGACATAGACATAGGTCAGGCAGACTCAGATATTAAACAAAAAAATTGTCTTCTATAGCCACAGATATGGGTATAAATTCTTATGTTATATAGCAAGAGGAAGACACAATGGCACTATCCCTCATGTAGCTGTTACTGAGATGGCTGAATTACAGGTAGTAACTGATCTGTTCCCAATCCCTCAGGACAACACAAGGTCAACTCCACACTGGTCCAAGCAGGTTCATCTAAGGAGCACTGAAAATTGGTATCTATCTTTCTCTGCTCTCCCATACTCTTTGGGGACATTTATTTTCCCTCCCTCCTCTGGAAGAAATACACACACACACACACACACACACACACACACACACACACACACACATAAAGGGATTCTCCCAGAAGATAGACACGTGGATGTAATTCCCCAGCTCGGCACTAGTAGTTGAGTTGTGCAGTTACGCTAAGCTCCGCCTCCCTGTGTGCCTCCTGTCAACAATAACTCTTCTTACCTCACTGTGGGTGACCAAGTGACTCTCATTCTGCCAGTTCTCTTGTGGCATGTCACATTTTCTGAAGTGCTGTGCTTTTGAGAAATAGCTCCCATTTTGTAGCCAAAAAATGTTAGCATTCGGAAAACAGTGTCGAGTTTCTGGTGAATTTTCTGAGATGGAGGCTGCCTTTTATTTTCTACTCCAGAAGGCTAGGAATCCCATGTGGATAATGAAGATAATGAAGCACACCTTTCCCTCTTTTGACCATTTCTGTTCAGTTTTTCAGACATAGTGATGGCTTCAAAGATGGCCCTCATTTCCAACTCTTTCAGAAGCCTTGGAGGATGTATATTTTGAGGTCAGAAAGATAGTGTTAAGTGTGCCACTTATGTTCCTGGGTGATTTGAAGCCAAAATTGTATGCTTCCAATTTTATTGTCTTTATATGAGAAGTAGGGATCAAATTAAAAAAAATAGGTCTGGGGGTGTAGCGTGGCAGTAGAATGCCCCTGGGTTCCTTCCCTAGTACTGCAAAAAAATTAAACAACAAAACAAAACAAAACATAATGCTGGGTGGTGGAGCATGGCTGTCATCCCACTACTCGGGAGGCAGAGGTAGGACCATCACAGGCTGGAGGCCAGCCTCAGCATCTTAGCAAGACCCTTGGCAACCTGGTAACATCCTGTCTCAAAATAAAAAGGGCTGGTGGTGCAGCTTGGAGGTAGAATGTGTCTGGATTCGATATCTAGTATCAAAAATAAAATGAAGTAAAAATTATGCCAATGTGCCCTAACTATAAACCAGGCCTTCGAGCCATCTCCTGAAGCTCTGGCCTCCCTATATTTCTTATTAGCTGCAATTAGGGTGCAGGCAGGGCAAGGTTATTACACACTAGCTGACCAGGTTCTCTTACATAAAAAGAATTACCTACAAGTGATACTAACCTGAGCAGTAGCAATACTAAGTGTGTCTAAGTGTGTTTACCAGCAAGGGCTCTCTGCCCAGTGCAGTGTGAACAATTGTGAACAATGTAAAGGGGCTTTTAAGCCATGTCAATTAACTAAAAAGTTTCTCTTATACTTTTTTTTGTTTTTTGGTGGTGGTACTGGGGTTGCTGAAAACCCTTCTACCTCCGGGCTACACTCCCAGACCTATTTTATACTTTTATTTGGAAACAGGGTCTCTTAAGCCAGCGAGGCTGGCTTCAAACCTGCGTGATCCTCCTGTCTCCGCCTCCCAAGCACAGGGATTACAAGTGTGCGCCACAACACCCATCTCTCTTATACTTTTAAAAAATTTCTCCCCTGGGTGTTTTATTGTGTGGCAGTTCAGTGATAAACCACCGGCAGAAGGACAGAAGGGAACTAGGTCAATTTAAATGCTGGCTATGCACAAATACTAATACACAAGAAGGAATGTGTCAAGCCATGACAAAATATCGAGTTAATGTGTGTGTGTGTGTGTGTGTGTGTGTGTGTGTGTGTGTGTTGAATAAGTTTATACAGGTACCTAATTATATATATATATATATATATATATATATATATATATATATATATTTTGTACCACAAGTTTAAAAGCACATAACCAAGATTAGTTGACAAATTAATCATTGCAATTTTATCATATACCAAATGTCTTATAATCCAGAAAAAAAGAAATATCATAGAAAAAGAGGTTCAAGAAACATCTTTTAAAAGATATTTGACTATAGGAAGAGAAATAAAAACGGCAAAGCAGCACATTAGAGAGTTAAGTCCCTACACTCAGTGGGTCAAAATAGTAAAACTGGAATAGTATACTAGGTAGAAAATGGTTAAAAATAGTGATTGGTATGAAGTATGAGGAAAAAGATATAAGCATAAGAGAGGCATAAATTGCTCAGCTTTCCTGAATGTCCATTTTATGGCAGACAAATGTATATTATGTAGAGTCTTTAACTCAAGAATTAGTTTCTAGAGGGTTATATCCAGGATGTTCATCAGAGTAAAATGCTAAAAATGTAAAATGCTAAAAAGTAAAGAAAAAAATATATAAGATGCCTATTGCAGTTTCTTTTGTACTATGAATTTATTTAAATATAAAGTATCAATTGTTAATAGGAAATGAAGTTAAAAATAATCAAGGATTTAATACTATGTAAAATTATGTATTTAATAGTATTTAATACTATGTAAAATTTATGTAAAATTAGATATGGCTAGGCAGATATTTAGTAATGATTGCCAAAAATGTGGTTAGTTTAGAGAGATAGAATTTAAAATGATGAAGTATCATTTATTTAAAAATAATACTCTATATTGTTCATAGATTGCTATGAATAGGTACTATCTCTAAGTAAACAAAGTTATAACTAGTTTCATTTTGAAAAAAGAAAAGTTATTCTTCCTCAACTGGAGCTTTTCTGTTCTAAAAATGTCAGACTCCTTGGCAGCTAGAATACAATTCTCAGAAAACAACTACCTGAGCCCGGGTTAGGCTTCTGCAGCCTGGGTTTCTGTCAGCTCCCTATGGTTTAACAGTGGTGAACAGAGGTGGGAAGACAGGAATGTCCCTCTCTGGGAAGCCGCACCTGGGCCAGGTGGGACAGCAGCGACCATGACCTGTCACTGATGGCCCCACCCGCTAGAGTGACCTGCACCAAGACCCGTGGGCAATCAGGAAGGGCAAGAGAGAAAGCCCAGGATGGACAGCCTGCAGCTCCCTGTCAGATGCCCCTCCTGCTTCCCACCTGGGACGGAGCCGCCCCCAGGACAGGCTGAGGTGAAGTATGAGCTGGGTCCCATGGCCTGGCTCTGATGATGGAGACGTGGCAGCTGGAGTGACCAGACAGGAGGCTAACAGGGTCCCCACAGTCCCCGTCCCAGAGCTCAGGATGGAGGGCATCAACTGAGACCAGCCTCCTACTGAGGATCTGACACAGGCTGCCCAGCCACCAGCACCCCAACTCACCCACAGAGTGACTTTCCCAAGGAAGGGGCTCTGGGGCCTTCCACACCCTCCCCACACATCCCCAGCTCTCCTGTGCGTCCCGTGCTCTATAATCAGCAACCTTTCCTCTACCCTCACACTCTTCTCAGAAGTCACCTCCTCCTTGGTCCCCCTCAACCACTCCCAGTCCCTCCTCATCCTCTTCTGTCTCTGGAGGGCTCACACTGGTCCAGCCCTCCCCAGCCCCTGGCTTCAGTGTGGTCCTCTGATCCTTTGCAGACTACCCTCCCCACCTCAGCACCTGCCGCCCCCTCCTCTGCCCACCTCACTGCCATTATGTCTAAAGAGCTTCCACATGTGCTTGGGACCTCGCTTGTGGACAGAGCACCTCAGTCCCATCGACTTCAGTCCTAATAATGACAGTCTGATGCCTGACATTTCAGAGTGCATTCCATGTGCTTAGTGCTTTAGGAAGCTCTTTATATACGTTCATGGATGAGCCCAACTTTACAAAGTAAACACAAGAATCGATATGGCCAAGTCCCTGTAGCTGCTGAGTGGCGGAAATGACTATTATTGAAAGAAATATAACTCTGAAACTTGTCAGTGCTGGTACTATCCTTCTTCCTTTCTCACAGCTGAGGAGCTGCCCTCCACTCCGCAAGTTTCTCCTTCTGTCCCTGGAGCCTGTACTGGCTCCCTTTCCTCGACCCCCGCCCGCTCTGCCTCGTGACTCCTGCCCATTGCCCCAGAAGATCCCCTGGCCAGGTCTGCCTACGGCGCCACCCGCTTCTTGGCACAGTGGGCCTTCCTCAGTCTTCACCTTTCTAAGTTTTCCCAAAAGGACTTGGTAACACTACGATTCAGTCTTCTTTGATGATTCTTGTTCTCTTGCCTTTTTCCCTCAATGTGCACAAAGCTCTCAAGCATCCCTCTTCCATTCTGTGACTTTCTTCTCCCACACCAACTCCCTCTAGGCATGAGGCAGACATCCCGAGACCCGCAGGGCATGGCCTGGGCCCACTGCCACGCTCACAGTTCCTTCTCCCCCGGGAAGTCCCATCCAGTCCCATGTATATTAGGCAAGGTTCTTAGTGCTAAATGACAGAATAGGCTTTCATTAATTAAGCTGAAAAGACAAATCTCTTACAGGCATTTGGGTTTGTTCAACTCACCGAACCTCAAGAGAGACAACGAACCAGACTAGAGCTAACCTGCCAGGTGTAGCTCCCAACTCCCGCCATAGAACTGATTTGACAGATAGCAATACCAGTTCCCCACTCTCCCTGCCACAGTGGGGCTCAAATTTCACTCGGCGGCCACCTCCAGCACCACCTTTACTTCTGAACCCACAAATCAACCCTGTAACCACAGCTATTACTAATGTTAACCAGGCCCAAGGGCTCCCCAGTGTGACTCTCTTGGTCTCCAGCGCCTCATAAACGTCTGCAGTTGGTAAATCTGACTGGTAGAGCCCCCAGCTTTGGTAGCAAGGGAGGCTGGGAAGGTGCCTAGGATAAGTTGCTACTAGCAAAGTTATTTTTCATCCATGATAAGTCTGATAAAGTAGAGAATTATCCAAATATGGTCAGAGATTTGAATTTTGGACACTCAAAATAAGAAACAGCAATCTCTTGTGCCAGGACTCTAAGAACCAGCTATCTGCCTCATACTCCTGTACTCCTTTCTATCTCTGGCTCAGAATTATTCTACGAGTTATTTTATAATTCTCTTAAGATACTTAACATCCCTGAAATGAATCTGTAGGTCCACATCCCCTTTTTCCTCTCAGATGCATCGTGTGTGTGTGTGTGTGTGTGTGTGTGTGTGTGTGTGTGTGTGTGTGTTAACTCAGGGATATTCTACCTCCAAGATACACCCAGAGATCCCTTTTTATATTTTTTTTAATTTTGTCTCAAAATAGGGTCAAAATAGTTTAATAGCCAGCTTTAGCAACTTAGTGAGACCCTGTCAAAACAAAAAAATAAAATCAGGTTGGGATTGGGGGTATAGCTTGGAGATAGAATGCCCTTGGGTTCCATCCTCAGTAACACACACACACACACACGCACACACACACACACACACACACACACACACACACACACACACACGGTCTCTAAGTTGCTGAGAGTCTGGCTTCTTGGCCACTTGACTGAAGCTGGTCTCAAGCTCCTCTCTCTCTCTCTCTCTCTCTCTCTCTCTCTCTCTCTCTCTCTCTCTCTGTGTGTGTGTGTGTGTGTGTGTGTGTGTGTGTGTGTGTGTGTGTACTGGAGATTGAGTCTAGGGCATTCTACCTTTTAGCTATACCCCAGCACTATTTGTTGTTGTTGTTTTGTTTTGAGACAGCCTCATTTGATTGCTGACAGTCTCACTAAGTTGCTGAAGTTGACTTCAAACATGTGATCCTCTTGTCTCAGCCTCCCAAATACTGGGATTATAGGTGTGAGCCACCTATACTGTGAGCCATCTCAGTTTATCATTCATCTTTAACAAGCCTCTTTATGGCTGGCTATTCACTAAAAACGTTAATGTCCACCTGGCTACTTTCTCTTCTCTTCCTCCCTACATTCACTTAGTACTACTGTCCATTCTACTGGGAAAAAAATGTATCTCAGGCCTCTCCTCCCCCCTTTACCTCTCCCATCCCTATAGCCTATCTCAGCCCTACTGTCTCCAGCTAGGCCAGCCTCTGCACCAAACACCAGCGGTTCCTCGTAGCTGCCTCTGATCGATTCACCTCATCTATTCTTCAGTAATATAGGATTGCTAAATTTAGCAAGCTTTTTAAAAAGCACTTTGGAACATATTGGTCCCATCTATGGCTTCCCTCTTTCAGAGATTCCTACGCTATCAGTAAGACATCTTGCAGAGAATCAGCACTTGCAGCATTTGACCACAGTCTGGTCCTATAAACTCACCCTCTACTCTTCCTTCTTCCTTTCTTACCACACTGCAGCCTCAGCCTGTTTTCTGTTACTAAAGAGGTCCAACTTTCTGTTGGTCTAGACCCTTCACAGACACAGTCTCACCCTGGGGGGTTGAACACCCTACTCATGCCTCTCCGACTTATTCCAAACAAAGATTCAGGTCTCTGTGTAGATTTCAATTCTGAGAGTGCTGACTCCCCAGCATAATGTAGCTTACCCATGCACTGTTATTTTCTGGTATGATACTTTGTCTATGAGATTCCATATTAATATTTGGCTCCCATATTAGTAAATACCCAACATACTCAACAGGATCAACTTAGAAAAGGTTTATTTGGATTCAGTGTTTCAGAGGTTCAGTCCATAGTCAGGTACTCCAAGGCTGAACCCTCTGTGGTAACAGAAGAATGCTGTTCAACTCATGGCAGCTGAAAGCAGAAAGAGAGACAGACAGACAGACAGACAGACAGACAGACAGACAGACAGAGACAGGAAAAGACAGAGAGAGGAAGGAGCTAAGGCCAGACATAGCCCTCAAATCCCTCCCCCAGTGACCCACTTCCTTCAACCACACAAACCTCTGAACTTTGCTGCAGGTCAACAAATGAGCTTTTCTGGGAGACATGCCATACCCCAACTACAGCCCCCTTAGACCCCCACCCACTTGCCAATGAGAATATGGAGGCCGCATCTTTTTTTCTCCATCACAAGAGACTTGAAACCTTTTCTACTACCTCTCCAATAATGAGCATTTGGTATAGAGTTGACCCAATAAACCAATGTAGGAATTTCCAGTATCACACTTTAGGAGGCAGACACAAGCATGAAACTCTCCCTGCCCCAAGGAAACTGAATCAGAACTGACTACGGAGGCAAATAAAATTGAAGTTGGAAGGAGATATTGTTAGTTCAGTAAATTTGGCCAAGGCAGCGCCTGAAAACATCAACTGCCCAATCTTGTTCTAAGAAACTGAAAGTAAAGGAACAAATAAAACTATAGCAAGCAGGGCTGGGGACAGGAGGCCACTCCCCACCGCTCTAAAAAGAGGTTCAAGAAGACAGGCATGTGGAAAGTCCCAAGTGCTAACAGTGGGGTGCACTGGACTTTCTTTGCTGGGTCTCTATCTCTCCAAGAGGGGCTGTCCACACACCTAACAACTATGAGTAGGAGCTGGGTGACATTCAGAGTCTTTGCTGCATGTGCTGAAGACAAAAATCACAATTCCTGCATTACAAATTTAAAGCAAATTAAGAAGTAAAGCAGGCATGCAAGTAATATCACAGATTAAAGCACTTTGGTCTGTACTGTACTGTTGACGTAGTACTTTTATGAGACACAGTCTTTCATGGAAAATGCTGTTATAGGAATCTCGCTTATTTAAAATTAAAAATTAAATTTCTGAATAAAAATAAACAGAGAGTCCAAACAATTCCACAAGGCTCTGTGCAGACTGTAATTTGTAGAATGCTCCTGCAGTGAGTGATATATTTTCATGGAAATATGCAACATTCAGTCACCTCTCTGGTCAGTTGAGTTAGGCAATATTTGCTTGAAGACAAAAGCTTATCAAAAAGAGACAAAGCCTACAGACCTGGCCTGTCTCAGGAGATGCCAGAATACAATGTCTTCTAAGACTACAGATTTGAAAATTTGTTCCCTCTAGTGCTATCAGGTTCTGAATGAATTTGGGAACTTGACATTTGCATCTTTCCTATATAAAGCACACTTGTTTTATTTACTGGCATAACCTCCTAAAAAGTGACTCAACTTTAAGAAAAAATGTTTAATAATTGTCGTGACCTCCAGATAACCAGGAAATGGTTCTTGTGTACACGGCTGCAGCTGTAGCAATTACACATGACTCCTTGCCTGGACCTTTTCCACGCCATCTTAACAAAGGAGCTCAGTACTGATGGGCAGAGACTTAATCCTCTGTGTTTAAGTCACAAAGGAGGTTGTTGGCTTAGAGGACGCAAGCGCCTTCTCTTCACCTGGCCAGTTGTGGCTATGATTATACCAGAAAATCATTTTTATTTTGTCCCAGAGGCTTAAAGTTCAAGTGCATTTAAGATCCACATGTTACTTTTTGGCCCATTTAAAATGTACCCAAAAGGTAATCTCACTATCACTTTTGTTGATGGGCTATGATAATGTTTTATTCAAGAAAATTCTATCTAGGTATGATTTTTGTTTATTTTACAATAATCCATAAGTGGAAGATGTAGGTCAAACCTTATTTCATGAAAAGAATGCCTACATCTTCAATACACAAATACACATATTCTTGTAAGAACTTTGATGATTGGATTCTACCATGTTTAGTTTAGTTCAGTTTGCCTTATGTTTAGTTTAGTTCAGTTTGCCTTATGATCAAAATAGCAGGCAGATATAGAAGTTATACGCTAAGAAACAAAATATAAGTATAATTTAACTTATTTCCCTTTTGGACTGAAATGAATCTACCTGACATTCTTTTGCAATGGCAGAGAAAGGAAAGGGGAAGGGGAGAAATAGTTATTGCTTGTCTTAATGAACCAGCCTCTCCAATCAGCCATCCTAGAGGTTGCAGTTTCATTTATTACAATGTCTCTGCAAGCCAAAGATTACTATTCACATTTTAAAGATAGAAGACTAAGGCTCAAAAGGGGTAAAGGTCTAAAAAATGTCAACGAAAAATGTTGCACACACATGCACCCTGTTTATAAGAAGGTGCCCACAGCACACAGACATATCTCCAGGAGCTCAGATATTTTACTTAAAGATAAATGGATGGGCCATCATTCTTTAGACTTTGAATCCTCTTGAAATTTTAAAATTGCAAAGTGCATTCACATAAAAACATGCAATTGCTCTAATGATAAGTCAGCAGATTGATGAGAGATTAAAAAAAAAGCATCCTATAACCCATAAGAGCAAGTTCAATGCTGAATTGTGGTCTGACAGCTTCACTGGAGGTTAGAAGGGACAGCTGTGCTCCACATAAACTTGCTGACCCTCGTGAACTTTCTATCAACAAGGTTTTCTCATCTTCCTATTATTGCTGTTTAACAATTAATCAACAGCTGTTGAAACATTATAAGCATGCTTGTAATTGGGGGTAAAATTAATGATTGCCTGTCTATTAAAATGCTGAGGGAGGCTTTGTTTCTCAGCCCCAGTGTTAACTTGCTGATTTATTCTTCAAATCAATTACCCTCCGGAACTCCCTAGCCTTCTGACTACTAGCTAAGAGCACCTCCCACCCCAGGTCTCCGGTCTCCCCTAAGTAAGCCTTGATGTGCATCGGACTGTTTATAAGGCCACATAGTTCTGCAGAACACAGTGTTTTATCAGATTGACCTAGAAGCATACTTAGAAAGAGTGAGGTTTTGCTTTATGAGACTCACAATTATAGGAAACTTCTTCTTTTTTTAAAAAAATAACAGTAGTATCAGCTGGGCATGGTAGTGAGTGCATGCCTGTAATCCTACTACTTCAGAGGCTGAGACAGGAGGATTGCATGTCAGCAGCCAGCCACAGAAACTTAGTGGGCCCTCCACAACTTAGTGAAAACTTTTTGCAAAATAATAAAAAATATAGAAAAGAGGGTTTGAAAGCTCAGAGGCTGGATGCCCCTAGGTTCTATCCCCAGTACCACAATAAAGAAACACTATTAGTATCAAAATATGATGATATTCTATGAACCAATGACTCAAATAATAATGATTTAATATGTTTATGATGAATAAATACTATGTTTATCATATCCTGCCAAGGAAACTACTTGGAATAGATTGAATGTTACCCAGCTGGCATCAGGAAGTCTTTGTGATTTACTTAACATCTGGATCTGTTAACAGCTCGAGGCTTCACAAACACTTCCAAAAGTCTAGCAAAATTTTAATTCTAGAAAACACACTTCTCGTCAGTGGCCACGTTCGTGGTTCCACCAAGACAAACTCTGGGATCGTGTTCTAGGTCCAACTAGCTGTCATTCACTGCATCCCAGGGTGAAAAAGAGAAGTCGCTCTGCTCCTATGAGCCCTTTCTCGAAAAAGGAACATGTTACCTCAGCCAATCATTAAAGTTCTGCTTTATTATGTTTTCGTTGTTGTGGTTTTGTTTTATTTATATCTTTCCAGTCATGACTTCTAGTTATCATCAGTGAATAAAGTGCTTCTTTATCTCAGAAACAACATTGGCAGGACATACAGACAGGTGTGAGTCCCGCTGATTTGTCTGCGTTGCTACCTACATACTATGGCTCCATCACTACCTTTGACAACGGCATGTAATACCGAGTGTTCAGTTAGCGCATTTCCAGCCTCGCAGCTCTGGGCATGCTTCAGTCACTCAGATGACTACCATGAAGCAGCCCTAAATGAAATCACACGCACCACACAGCCACCAGCTCAGCTGCCCACCCAAACCAGTGGTTGTTTTACCTATTAGTAGTTTTAAATTAATTACATATAAGAAAGAAAATAAAAGACTGAATGTACTAACATAAGCCAGATTCACAGTGTGTTTTGCAAACAAAGTTATAGTAGAAACAGCCTTTACTCTAAATATGTGAAACACACAATTAGGAGTCAATAAAGATTTTAATTACATAATGTGTAATATCCAATATCCATTCTCTCTCACCTGTCTGAAATGCTCAGGTTCTTAGTCTAACCAGTGTCTTTTTGTTTTCTATTAGACTATAAGAACGCTGTGCAATACTTGTGACTCACAATACATTTCTCTTCCATGAGGAAGCAATATTTTTCTGTAAACTACATCTACCATATTAGTAATAATGGTGTGCCACTTCAAACAAATTACAAACTAATGTTAGTGTTCTTACCAATGGTACACCAAATAATAACTCCCTGCAGGCCAATTTGCATACAAAATGCAACATTTAAAGCCAAGTTACAATTAGCACTCTATTATGGAACCCTGTGATCATAATATACTGCAACCTACTTATGCTTGCTACAAGGACTTTCATTTATGAAAAATTACACTATTAGAGTCAGCACTATAACAACCAACCTGCAGTCAATTACTAACAAACTCAAAGACCAAAAGTCATTGTTTATACTTAAGGAGTCGAAAATAGAGAGCAATGTACATCCCTTCAGTGTGACTGTGAAAATGTGACAAGAGAGATGGTTGACCATTTTTATATTTAAATAACATATATAGTGACATGACACCCATATACACCCCAGCATAAGTACACCCCTGTACTAAAAACACAAACACAGAGAAGTCATTTTTAGTTACCACATCAAAAAATTGAAAGTCGGAAGTTGGATTTCTTTTATGAGAATTCACAAAACTAGATCACAAATAATGTCACCAGTATATTCACATAACCCACAGTTTAAACACTGAAGTCATGTGGATTGGTGTGATTTTTATCATAATTCTTCCAAAACTTAAACTTTGAGCTTGCTAGAATCCATTCTCCATGTCAAGTGGTGAGAAATTGGTTTTTAGTTGTAACCTGGTAATTCTTCATCCTAGTTAAAGTAGATTCCTATGATGTTCTAATTGTCTGCTTTTTGTGAAAGAAGAGTGCTTATAGGTTGTACAGGTTCCCCTTTGTTGCCTAAAATTGTACTTGTGCCCTTCAAATTAACTTTAGGTTAATTTCTTTTATGTTTTACATCAATACAAAAAAAAATCTGACTGAAGTTGAGTGTGTTTACATTCATGGTTTTGTTTATACAATAAGATGACAAAACAGCTTGATTTATTAAGATATCCCAAACACAAGATAAGCAGAGATGGTCACAGAAAAAGCCATTGTACACATACATCTTGTGCACATGCATGCACTCACACAATTCTTTGAATACATCTTCAAGATGATATCACCCGCGCAACTAAAATTCCACTTACCAATGATCTCCAAGTCTTTACGCATCTGTCAAAAATCATTTTCATCCGTTTCCCTCTTTTCAGCTTGTCTTTTTGTGCACGTGACTAATATAGTCCCTCAATCTTTCCCACTTTTCTGTAGCATAATCTCTCTCCCCTATTTGACTAATATTATTGGTGAGAGTACACGAGTAGGCAGTTTGGGTGGATGTCATTCTGCCCTGGCAAATCCTACAGGCTCCGTGAGCTGCATTCTGTCTTGAAACAAACACCAAGAGCTACAGTTGCCTTCAGCAAGAGAAATGGAGGGAGCGCACAAGAGGAAACAGTCCCTGGCCATATTTTTATTGTGAACATAACACTCTAAAGTGATAGAAATGATGGCATTCTGCAAAGAAAGGTTAGAGTACATCTACTATTTCCTGCTGATTTGGGTCATGACCTTCGCAAGCCATTGAAAACGCCTCATGACTCAACTTCTCAGCTTCTAAAATTGGCAGAAATCCCATCTGACATCTTCCTATCAGCAGCACAATGAATATTACAGAGATAATGTGGGTAAGGACATTTTGGAGGCCAGCGTCAGAAGAATGATATATTCATCCAATATTAGCATACACTTAGAGCCAGGAGATGGATAGATGCCAGTCCATCTATCAAGGCTTACGAAATAAGGAGTCTTCCACTTCACAGGCTAAAAGAAACCTTTTCATTTTTTATTTATTTAATTTCTCCTTTAGAGTATTTATATTTAGTAAGACAGACCCCCCCTACCATTTCCTTGTCCACAAAATTATTTTGAAATATTTAATTTAACAATTTCAAAATCAGTAGTTATCAGCTCTCAGATAAACAGGCCATTGCTCTGTGACTAATATAGTATGAAAATAGCCACTTTATCCATTTCTTTTATGAGGATTTCATAAAATTTAATTAGAAAGTAATTAAATTCACAATTTTCCTCCTCCCTACTTTCTTGTCTGTGTTCACATCAGTAGAACAGAATGAGAAAACTATAAAGCCCAAGTGTTGAGCTCATTGCAGTCCACCTGCCAGCCCTGAGGAGCCCTTCAAAGCTCACGAGTCACCACCCGGTCACCAAGGTGATGCTATTCGGAGATGGGGTCTTCTAAGAAGGGTAAGTCATAGAAGCAATACCCTCATGAATGGCGTTAGTGCCTTTATCAAAGGGGCCCATGAGAGCTGCCTGGCCCCTCCCTGCTGGAGTCCACCTAGAAAAAGCCAACATTGACAAACCAGAAAGCAGCCCTTATATCACTCTAAATCTACTGATGCTTTGATCTTGACCTTGCAGCCTCCAGAGCTGTGAACCAAACATGTCTGTACTGTGGGAGTTGCATGCAGTTAAACTCCAAGGTACCCCCAAGGAGATGCTTATATGCTGTGATTTTCTTTAACAAAACTAAAAAAGTAGAAAGGTATGGGGAGACTCTGGAGCAGAATGAGGATTCTTGACTGGTTTTATCACCATTATCATCTAAAATAAAGACGCTGTGTTATTTCAGCTGTCCAGAACCCTGAAGAACACACTGCAGTGCCAGTTCATAATTTATGATGGATCATCTCACTTTAGAAATGTTGCAAGCACTGTGCCAAGGCCTTACAACTCAAACACATCTCTGGAGTAAAAAAAAAGGTCGTGAATAAAAAGTACTGAGTCTTCACAGTCTAGAACAGCGCTGGCCTATTTGTGAGGGATTAAGTGCATCCAAGGTCAAGAACACTATCCACACCAGGAAGCCCTCACTAGCACTGTGGAATCCCAAACTCCTGGGAGAAGCCAGGCTCTTGGTGGAGACGCTATCATGACTTCCTTTAAGCTCAGAGTGGAGCACATTTGCTTCACATTCAAGTTAAGCCTGTTCCCTTTCCCAAACAGGCAGCTAGTCACCAAAAGACTAACTCCTCTATGACAAGACATGATCTCCATCTTCAAAGCACCAATCTCCAGAAACCAAGAGGTATCTGACAGAGTTAGCAGTTAGCATCAATAAATATTTTCAAGGCATGAGATACAGTCAATAAACTCAATGGAAATATTGACATTAAAAAAACGTCCTAAATAAGTACAGACAGCTTTGAGGAAGTAGGGAGAAAGACTTGGTTGTTTCTGATTGTGACTGGAGAAAAAGTTACCAAGAGTGAAGCATAGGAGGCCCTTACCAGGGAGAGTATTTGCAAAAGGGCAGGCAGACACAGAAGTGATGAGAGACGGTGGAGACCTCTGGAAAAGAGGTGTGAGCTTCCAGGCTGCATCTCCAAGGCAGGCAGGATGCTGTACCCTCTGGAGTCTCTCCAGCTGGCATACCCATGCTCCACACCTGCCAAGGCTTGGTCAGAATCGAGGTTGCGGCAGCTTGCTTCACACCATATCGCCATTAAATTTGCCCTAAGTATGTTTCAGCTGGTGAAGCAATCATATTTTCTATTGCTCTCCTTTGACTTTGCAATCAAGTGAAACCTGCACATTTTTTTCAACAAATATTATCAAGCTTGATGACACTTTGAGTTTTGTAAATGATTTTTTTAACTTAAATGCAGAACCCAATGCTGCCATCAAATTTCTTTTTTGTTGTTATGGTGATTCATTATTTTAATTTGTCAAAGTTTCCTTTGAATCCTGACTTTGCCATCCTCTATAATAGCTATTCCTCCATGCATTAATAATAGCAAAAATTATAATTATGCCACACAATTTTGAGAGAATGAAAGACTGAGCCCAATGGCATGTCATTGGAGACCTTCAGCCAGACTGACTGCACTCCATCAATCAACACTTTTTAAGTATCGACTTGATGAGCTATTCATCTGCATAATTGTTTGGTTATCCAGTATGTATTTCTCTAACTTCTACACAAGTTCATGAGATTTTTTAACTCCTTTGATGAAATTAAAACTCATTCTTTTGTTGCCACCCTCTAAATATCAAAGCCTACATTCTGTGCAAGACTATGTTCCCTGGATGCAAACAAGTCTTACACTAAATACTCCTACATTGTCTTATTGGGCCATTTATGTATCCTTTAATTCAAAAAGTATTTATGAGATGCACACACCACATCTTTCCAGTTGTCCAGAATTAATTTCCAAATGGTCTCTGCTGTCTCTTACCAGCTTTGACCTGCTGGCCAGAACCAGCTGAGCACATGACTTCTCAACTCCATGGCCAGCGCCGTCACCGGTGGGCTAAGTCAGCCTGGTGGGAACATTCACTCCATGATGATCAGCTAATGATTGATATCAGGGATTCTTGTCATTCTTGTTGAGGAATTAGTTGTTAAATACTTACCACGACGGAACTGGGAATAGTTCTAATCATCCTCTAAGATGTTCAGCTTTGGCAGTTCAAATGGCGTTATCTCCAGGTTTTCAATGAAGAAAAAGCATTTGTTGATGCGTGGTACATTTAAGGTGACCTCCAGACACCCTAGAGAAGACAATCATATCAGGGTGGAAGTAAAGAAATACAGCTCAAGGGAGAGTGAAATCCAGACTTTGCTGGCCCTAGACTGGAGAAAACTTCAACAGGACAGTATGTAGAATGAGGAGCGTAGAAATCTAAGAGCTGAATCCTGCAGGCTTCTACTGTAAACGTCAAGAACAGAAGCTGTGGAGCCTTCAAAGAAGAGGAAGGACTCAGGAGCCAGGGGAGCCAACATAACATCACTAGCTCCGGCAAGAGCCTCAGCCCTGATCCAACATGGATCCAAGTGGGAAACCATGTTTCCTTGAATGAGAATATTCACACCCAGAGATATAAAGCATCTTTATAACTTTAGCCTGGAGGACACATTTGTCTTCACTGTATCAACACACAATCAAGTATAATTGTTTTTCATAAACTTTTGAATCTATTTTATTTTTCTCTCATATCATGAAGCTGGAAATACATCAGTCCCTTGGATTTTCCCTTTACGTTTCTGGGCGTTATCTGTAGGTCTTTAACATCCCCAGGGCACTTGTTTTCTTTGCACGATAGAGCTTTGGAGTGGGAGAATAGATAATGAAGTGATTCTACCCAATCTGCTTTGCCAGGACAGCTGAAATTGCTCTCCACCGCCACACTGTCCACGTGAGTTGGCCTCACCTTTTGGAATGTCAGATGCTCTTGCAGTCTTCGTGGGATTTGTCTCAAGTACCATATGTGTGACAGTCGTGAAAGCTAGACAGCGTAAGCAGTCTGCAACTGGAGACTTAGAAGGTACCGAATGCCACAATGCATATGATTTTTATCTGAAACTATAAATCTTGGCTTGTAAAAATTAATAATTTTTCTATATATAATTACTGGTTATATACTACAATGATATTTTTAAGTGTTCTATAATTTAAAAATTCTCCTGAATAATTTCTGCAATTTTCTTTCAAAATTAACAACTCTGTTCTGGATATTGATATCAGGGGTGGTCCCAGGAGATGGATTATAGCAAATTTTATTTTATTTTTTTCTCCTTCTGCCTTTTCATGCCTTCCAAGTTTTCTGCAGTGCATGTATAGTAGAGTTTAATTTCTTAAATACATCTAATCCACCCAAAAGAGAAAATCTTCTTGCATAAACCGAGGCTTTAATTTGGAAACATATTTATATAAATTCACTTCATTATGGCAAAAATACAGCTGGGAAATATATATTATACATACATGTATAATATATACATGTGTGTATATGTGTGTAAAGTATATTCACCAAAGTAAAGAAACTTGGACAATATTACTTTAAGATATTTAATAAAAATGCTCAAATTGAAGCTTCATAACATGTTGACAAATTTAATAAATTCAATAAATAAGGATAAGTATAAAATATAATATATACACATGGATCGCAAATTGGAACATCTTCGTCAAGAATGGGATTAGCCATAGGACCTGAAAACACATTTAAGGTCTTCTGTAATAGAAGGCACATAGCCAGATTTTCATTACGGTGCCATCTCTGATCAACTTAGGAAGAGGTGTCAATCGATACATCGCTTTGTGTGCAAGTGTATAATTTTGGCCTGAAGCACATTCAACGTATGGAACAAGATAATTTTTCTCTTTTATGATTGATCTCTCCTTTTGCTTGGTTCAAAATATATTACTCATTTCTGCCAACAAAGCCATTCTCCCTGCAACAGATGTTATGCCATACAGAGAGACTTATATATGCTGGTATAAATAACAAAGGTGTTAGCTGGAATTAGCAGGAGGCAGTTCATGTACATATATAATATATACCTCGTCAGTGATTACTGGGTAAGGATAGAAATCCGCTATAAATAAATTTTACATAAACAACATGTTTAAGGAACACTGGAAAGTTTGACTAAGAGAGAAAATTTATCTTCAAATTAATGACGGTTGTGTTCACCCCACATAGAGTTTACAGGACTGTTCTACATATACAGATTGTGAGATGTTCATTAATCACCGGCTTTGAACTAAATCCCCATGTGAGGAGAGCACATGTGCTCCTGGGTGTGAATTTTATAAACAGCAAGATGCCTTAACTACCGCCCATGTTTTGGAATCATATATTGCCTCTCAAACCTTCCCTGGAAAGAAATCCCACAGGGGGAGGGGGAAGACTGTCTTGAATCAGGCCAGGACACTACAAGGACCAGCCTATATGGGCCAGACAAGACCTAGTCACCCTAATGCAAGCAACAAGGTACGTCCAGCTCATTCATCAGCTGCTAGCTCACACTTCCCGAGCATGCCAGGGAAGCAGAATGACCAGCTGATGTGAGGCCACCAGCTCTGGAATAAACGAATCTCCTACCCCTGCAGGGGTGAGGGTGAAGGGCAGAGGTCCTAGGAACGCGGTGGAGAAAAAGTGTGCTTCCCTCTCTTCAGAGGCCCCTCTTAGATGTTTAAGCTCTTAGGAGGTAGCATATGAGAACAGAGTGGCGAGACCCAGCAAGCCAAACCCATGCGCTCTGCAGCAGAGGGCTCAAGCTCACCCTCCACGCAGGAGGGGAGACTCGCCTCCCTCCCGGCCTGCGCCCCAGGTTCCCCTTTTGTAAATCAGAGGTGGCGGTGGTGATAGCAGAGCATATCCGTAAGGAAGGTTGTTTGAGTATTTAATGCATCCGTATTTGTAAAGGTCTTAGAAGTGTATCTGTCGCAGAGGACTTATTAAGGCAAAGAATAAATTCATTAAAACGCATCTTCATTGAGTGAACATCACTTTCATGTATGTTCCTTCATTTAATTTTCTGGACAAACACAGGAGGATAACATTATTATTCTCATTTCGTAGATAAGAAAATCTGAGGCTTATGAGGGGAACCAAATTGCCAACCAAAGCTCTTTAATAGGCCCTAGATTCTCTATAGCAGAGGGTGAATTTTTAAGCCCTTGATAAATAAAATTTGATAAGTGCTCAGAAAAGTAACTCCAAAGCTACTAAACAAAATATTCACCAGGGTGACTGTGAATTTATATTCTGTGTTACTCCAAGATGGATTTGAGGAAGCAGATAATTTTTTTTTTAAACCAGGCATGCTGGCGCACGCCTGTAATCCCAGCATTCTGGAGGCTGAAACGGGAGGATCACAGTTTGCGGACAGCCTCAGCTACTTAGTGAGGCTCTCCGCAACTTAGTGAGCCCCTGTTTCAAAATAAAGAATAAAAAACAGGGCAGGGGGTGTAGCTCGGAGGTCGAATGCCCCTGGGTTCCATCCCCAGACCCACACACAATTTTTTTTTTTTATTGGTGAATTGTAGTCATATATCGAAATGGAGTACCAGATGGTAGAAGCATACATGCACACATCACTCATTTAGCCCTTCCCCAGTTCCTACTTTATCCCCTCCCCCTCCTTCCTTCTCATGTTTGGCTTAATGATTGACTTTACTATCTGTGAATGTACATCATGTGCATCGGGGAGTTTCCCCTTTCCCCCTGCCATCCCCCTCAGAAGAAACCATAGATAAACTATGGTTTCTAAACAATTCTAAATAGATGAAGAACAGGAAAGGTTCATGCTTGTTGGAAGATGTCACCTTCCAGATCTCAGTGACCACTGCAACACACAGGCACAGGTAAAAACCTTCTCAACAAGACCCTAAAGGCACAAAAAAAAGTAAAAGGCGAATCAATATGTGGGATTGTCTTAAACTAAAGGGCTTCTGTAAAGCTAAGAAAACTATCAACAACCTCAACAGAGACCCAATAAAATGGGGAAAAAATTGCCAACTCTTCCTCTGATAGAGGACTAATATTTTGAATATACCAAGAACTCAAGAAACTCAGCACTAAAAAACAAATAACCCAATCAAAAAATGGGCAAGAGAACTAAATAGATACTTCACAAAAGAAGATTTCAAATGGCCAATAAATTTATGAAAAAACATTTACTCAACATCATGAGCAATCAGAGAGATGCAAATCAAAACTACCCTGAAATTTCACCTAACTCCAACTAGAATGGCAATCATTAAAAACACAAACAACAATAAGTGTTGGCGAGGATGTGGAGAAGTGGTAACTCTAATACATTGTTGGTGGGATTGCAAATTAGTACAACCACTTTGGAAAACAGTACAGAGGCTCCTCAGAAGAATGGGAACAAACCTACAATATCCAGCAATACCACTTCTGGGGATCTACCCAAAAGAAAGGAAACCAAACTACCTAAATGATGCAGGCATACCTATGTTCATAGTCACACAATTCAAAATTGTCAAACTGGAACCAGTCAAGATGTCCATTAACAGATGAATGGATTATAAAACTATGGGATATGTACATAATGGAATTTTACTCCACCAAATAAAAACACATTATGTCATTTACAGGGAAATGGATGGAGTTGAGAACATTATGCTAAGTGAGATTAGTCACAAAAAATAAGAAATCAGATGTTCTCCCTAATATGTGGAAACTAGGGATAAAATGGGTCATAGGAGGAGCTCTACATGAAAAAGGAGATTCTGTAGATGAGCAAATAAGGCAACCTAAATGAGGAGAATGAGAAAGTGGAAGAGAAAAATTCTCTAATGCACATGATGTATATTAACAAACATACCAATGTCAATCACTAAGTCAAACAAGAGAAGTAGGGAGGAGGAGGGAATGGGGTGGGAATTGGGTAAGGGCTAACTGGGTAATATGTACATGGGTGCCTCTACCATCTTGTACTCCATTAAGATATATGACTACAATGCACCAATAAAAGAAAAGAAAAGCTTAATTCATTGAGTTGAATGAAATACAGATAAAAATGGTTTTCATCTTTTAATAAAACTGATGAACACAATCACTTCATTAGTATAGTTTGAAAATACTAGTCGGTATACCTATACCTCACTGGTGTATCACCTAAAAATAAATAATAACAATTGTTTTCAAAATTGGAATATTGCAAAATGGAGAATTTTCTTCTCCACAAGCTATGGAAACTTCAGGATATATAATGTTGCCACAAACTCAGCACATGTTCAATAAATATTTACTGAAGGTTTAAGAATTATATGAGGGTGACTTCAGTTATCATAGTGCTCGACACTAAGAGAGAGTGACTGCACAGAGCAGCACTACCTTTTACTCCTGATTCTGATTATACACGGTGGAAAATTTCAAATTATGTAATTTGCAGGGAAAGGGATGGAACTGTAACGTATTATGATAAGTGAGATTAGTCAGTCACAAAGAGTGAAAATTTGGATATTTTCCATCATGTATGGGCATTAGGGAAAGATTGGGACACAGGAGGGACTCCAGTGGAGGGAGGGAGGGGACCCACTGAGGAGGACAGGAGAGGGGAGGAAGACTTGAAGGGAAACACTTCAGTGGACATGCTGCACAGGCAAAAATATATCAAAGCCAAACACAATGTCATGTCGTGCACAGGAAGGTGAGGAGGGACAGGGAGAGGGGTGGGACCTGGGGGCTCAGGGATGCCGTGTGCACGTGGGCCCCATCACCCCGAATGGCATAACAATGCATGATTACAATGCACCAAGAAAAAATTCGCTTTAAAATAGCAACTGTTTCCTCACTTAGAGTTTGTTTCTCCTGTCTTGTTAAAGGTCTCACTTACTTATAGCTTTTATTCTTAACCAAGAGACCACTGGTTAAGAATAAAGTTTTAAAAAGGAAGAATATGTTTATCAAAGTCAATCAGTAGGCCAAACATTAGGAGGAAAGGGGAGGGGGTGGGTGGGCATTGGGGAAGGGCTACAGGAGTGACATGAGCTTGTATTGTATGCCTCTCCCATCCGGTACCTCAGTAAGATGTAGGACTACAATGCACAAATAAAAATATTTTTTTGTACTGGGAATGAAACCCAGGGACATTCTACTTCCGGGCTACATTCTCAGCTCTATTTTTTATTCTTTTTTTTTTTAATGGTCATTTGTTTTTTAGTTATCTCTGACTTTAGGCAAAAACATTTCAAGTTCAGTTTTAAAAATGTAAAAATGTCTTAATTTAGTAGATTAATTTAGTACCTACTCAGTTATTAATAAAAATCAATCTATAATTAGATTCTGGACATCCCCTGATTTCCAAAAATGTACCATCTTAGTATTAGATGGTTTGATTTTAATATTATAGATCATATTTAATTTTTTTAAATTCAATTATTTAGGAATTTATTCTTTATTTTGAAACGGTCTCAATAAGTAGCAGAGGCTGTCTGCGAACCGTGATCCTCCTGTCTCAGCCTCCCAAATGCTGGGATTACAAGCGTGCGCCACCACGCCTGACTTCAAATAAAAAATTTAAAAAAGAAAGAAAGAGGGAATAACACATGATCTGAATAACACAAAGCTGGGAATACCTGAGTCAGAGGTAGCAACGATGAATAGATGAGATGGGGACAATGTCGTAGGATTCAGTGGCTTGAATTGCTAACAACGTGAACTACTGGCCAGTTCGATGTAGTTATGCACAGTAAGTTCATTACTGTTTCTCGCACATTCATAGTCTCACTTATGTATATTTAAAAGCTGTTATATGTGAAGTTCAGACAGTTCAAGAACCTCAGGCTGGCAAATCACTCCTTGGTCTGGGTCATATTTTAGCTACAATTTCCAAATGTGATAAATCATGGTCTGAGTTTTAAGCTGCCCTTAGCCAGCATTACCCACCCCGTTTGCCTCTGTGGTCATTATTCATGATCTTTATTTTGGACCCCTTTTCTTTCTTCCCTTCCCTATGCCCTCATCGCACCACAACACACACTCATACACACAGTTTGTAGCCCAGGAGTCAGTGATATCTGTCAAGGACAGAACTGTATCATTGACACCATCTTCATGCACTGCCATGTGATGGGCTGTGGGGTGGGTGGGAGGACACTGACTAATAGTTGTGCCTTCCTGGACCTTATTAATCATAAAAGGGTATGCACAAAAATTGAAAATCAACTATTAGATGAAGCTTGGGATGGTAGTCTACACCTGGAATCCCAGTATTTGTGAAGCTAAGAAAGGAGAATTGCAAGTTACAGATTCAAGGCCAGCCTCAGCAACTGAGTTAGACCATGTTTCAAAATAAAACATAAAAAGGGCTAGCCGGGCGTGGTGGCGCACGCTTGTAATCCCTGTGCTTGGGAAGCGGAGACAGGAGGATCGCGGAGGTTCGAAGCCAGCCGCGCTGGCTTAAGAGACCCTGTTTCCACATAAAAAATATAAAAATAGGTTTGGGAGTGTAACCCGGAGGTAGAAGGGTTTCCAGAAACCCCAGTACCACACACACACAAAAAAAAAAAAAAACATAAAAAGGGCTGGGGGTATAGCATGCATGGAGATAGAGTTCCCTTGAGTTCATTGTTAATTCCCCAGTACATGTATGTTTGTATGTGCATATATATAAGCATATGCATATATATACATTGTTTGTATATATACATGTATATTTTATTTGTATATATTTTGTTTGTATATATGTATATATATATTATATGTATATGTATATGTTTGTATATATGTATGTGTATATATATGCATATATATACAAACACAAACATACATACATACATATATACACACACATATATATATTATTACTTATCAGATAATTTGTGAAGATAACATAAAAATATAGTGTGGTGTCACAGGCCCCTCCTCCTTATTCAAATCCTAGCTTTTCCCAGAATCCTCTGGAGGAGAGAAGGCAAAGTCCCATTCACTCCATTTATGAGGGTAGAGTTTTTCCAATCACCCCAGCCTAGCTTCATCAATTGTTTCCTATCCACAGTGCCCTCACATTATGTTTGTTTCTTTTTGATAAATATAATAATAAAGTAAGTATGACTTATTTTTTACACCTGATTCATCAAACTGGGCAAACTGTGGCTTGGAGCTAAGAATGATTTATACAGAAAAACACTTACAGTCCATTTGAAGACAGAGAACACTACCTTTAAGCTCCAACTGAGAAAGATAGCATTTCCCCAAAGATAGAAGCCTGTTTTTATCATAAAGAGACCCATATCAAAAAATATGTACCCAATTATTATTATTATACCTTGAATTTCATCAGGAGGAAAATTGTAATATACCTACAAATAGTATTCTCAGTGCTGCCAGTGTCTAAAAATGTCTGAAACATATCCTGAGTCTTAACTGTAGAGAAAGAGTTTGTGGACCTATGATTTAGATAACCAGTATTTTCAGAAGAGGTAAAACCCACATTCTAAAAGACCAAGTCTCTCCAGATGCGTTGAGAAACCACTTTATCGCTCTTCCCAGCTCCCCTCTGCACGCCTCCGCTGCGCCGTCCTCCCTCTGCCCTCTAAACTAGACTTGCAGGCAGATCTCATCCTCCTCTCTGTCCCTTAACCCCAGCTTCTGGACGGCTCTCATCCCACCATAGCCTTTCTGGAGGACGTGAGGCTGGGAAAGAAAAAGAAAGGAGAGGCAAGTCTTCACTTAACAGTGTAATCAGGCACAGTTCCACAGACCCCAGCGAATGTTCAGTAACTCCTTAGCCTAGTCATTTTGAAGGACTCCTCCCACTTTCAGGGAGTCTGCCCCTGAAGTTCTCTTGACTCAGAAGCTCCCTCTGCAGGGCTGTGATTCCTGCTCTTACCAGCCCTGTAGTTCTGAGTTTCCCCACTCAGGACTCGCCTTTGGGGAGGGATGGAGGGCATTTCCAGGTCATCCTTCTGACCTAGAAGAATCCACACTTCGTCTTCAGCAAAAACACCCCGAGCAGCCACTTCCCAGGTGCAACCTCAGCAGCCCTTTTTATAGAAGTAGGTCAGATACTTTTACCCGATGCTACTGAGCTCCAAGGCCACACGGCTAAGCTCTTCGGTGGCTGGGCTTTTATCTCTCACCCCTCAGAGAGACTGGCCTCACAGTACCTTCCTCGTTGTTGTCTACACTGAGAAGTCCCAAGAAGACTTGTATCTAGGGCTCAAACTTTGGAGACATCCATCGTCCTCATCCAGTCTGCAGCAACTGCCCCCATGACTTTATCATATTATCCTGATTATCATCTTTGTTTATATGTTTACTATTTAACTCCCATTTTATGGGCTGAATTTTCTCTCTGCAAAGTTCAAACCTAAAAGGTCTCATACTAAATACTACAGGATATGACTGCATTCGAGGTTAAAGCCTTTAAAAAGGTCAGTTAGATAAAATGAGGCCCTATGTGTGTGTCCTAATTCCATGTGACTGATGTCTGTATATGAGGAGATTGCCATGCACTTGTACACGCAGAGAGAAAGACCATGCCAAAGAACAGGGAGAAGACGGTCATCTCCAAGCTCAAGAGAGGAGCCTCAGAGGCAACTCACCAGCTGAAAGCTTCATCTCCGACTTCCTGGCCCAGAATCACCGTCTGCCCTCAGCAAGCACTGCTATTTATGCTAACACATCTGCAAGAGTTTGTGATGTCAGGCCTAGCAATCTAATATACCCCCTCACGAAATCCTAAGCTCCAGGAAGCACGTCTTGGTCACCACGGAATGCCTGGGTGAAAGTAGGCCTGCATCTATACCCGATAAGGATTTTTCTGAAAACTTTCTGGAATCTCAATGATCACAGTAGTGTTGATCATTCCTAAAGGCTACCTATGTTTTTAGTATTTATTTTCCCAATTTATTTTCAGAAAATAGTAAGTTATTTCCGTTTTTCCATTTTACATATGCAAAGTCAAAGTGCAGAGGAATATGTGGTTTTGCACGAGTCAAGTCCCGGTCATTATTTAGCCGCATAGTTGGTACCAGAATCTGAAGATCTTGATTTTTCAGCTGGAGATGTTTCTCTTTATGAATAGAAGAGAGAGTGGTTGGTAAAGATGCTGAACTATTTAGATTTCGAAAACTTACAATTTTGTGTGTTGGTGACTGATCACAGGTAAGAATTTAAGTTCAAGCGCCCCACGTGAGTGCACAGAGGTCTTCCAGGCCGCGGCTCTCCTGCCTGACAGCTGCTTTCACCATCTCACCGAGATGTCAGGCAAACTTGAGACCATGCCTACACTGCAAGCCAAGCTGAGCTTAGTGCCACCTGGTCCTCGTCTCTCCAGGGATACAATGCCCTTCTCAGAGTGTCCGATGCCCCTCAAACCTGCTTGTCATTCTTTAGGAAGCCCCCATCACGATGCCATGATCTCAGAGGACCTGAGCTCCCACACTTCCTGAGAATGCTCCCATCATGCTTTGCAACCTATTTGCACTATTTGCATACACTGAATAACTTCATTTGTCCTCTTAAACCAAAAAAAGCAGCGCTGGGAGACTATGGATTTGTGCTTCTCTGTCTCCGCCGTGATGTCTTGTATTATGACCAACAGATGGACTTACTTGTTTTTAGTTCTGTTCGTATGTCTGTGATACACTTTGTGCTGCTTGGCGCATGGCGATTGACCTACGGTTTTCAGTCTCTCAGTTATGGTCACTGGGTCATGGTATCAGAAGAGAAATCACCATTATATTCAATTGCTGCTATTGATTATGGTATTTGGGTAGCATTGCTTTCTAAATTGGAAGAATTAGAGATAGAAATCAGATTAAAATATATTTTGAGGCTAAGATAATAACCAGAAGAAATTAGGATATATACTCACCAACCAAATCATTATAAGTGACATAAAAATGTACATAACTTTATTAAGTTAAATTCCCAATGTAGTAATCAGAAGAATGGACAACTAGATCAATTGTGCCTGTATGTATTTAACAAAATGACTTTTCTAAATATCCACCCACTACAGTGTTATAAATATAATTTTGAATGGCTTTAGATGAGTTCCCTTATTCTCTTAGAAGTGACAAATAAATCGTGAGATGTTCCTCTGAGCCACCGGCATTCTGTAAGCACCTCCCAGCAATTCCCTGGGATGTTTCTGTTACTTTTAGATCATCACTGAACTTTATTCTTATTTTTGCTCAGCTACTGGAATAATTCTAATCTTTATTGTCATAAAAAAGAAAGACTTGCTAATTTCTTAGTAATTTCCCTCTAAGATATTTCCCTAGGTTGTATTATACATAAAGGTAATTGTGAATATTATTTAAGTTAAATTTAAATCTGTATTTTATGTTCAAACTATAACTTGAAAGCTAGTTGAAACAAATCAAAAGTAATCTCTTTTCTCACGTAGTTAAAAAATTTAGCTATGTGATTTAAGATCTTAATTGTTCTTGTTTCTAGTTATTTCTACCTTGCAGAGACATGGATAAGGAATAGGTTTAAAACTGTCCTTAATCAAGTCTCTTGATTTTCTCCACTCATATTGGTGTAATTTTTATTATTTAAGAAGAAGACTTCCCAAAAGGTGGTCTATGATACAGAAAAAATTGGTCATGGTCAACTAAGCCATTAAGAAAATAAAGAAAGACCAGGTGTGGTGGTTCATGTTTATAATCTCAGTACTTGAGAGGCTGAGACAGGAGGATCACTGGTTCATGGCCATCCTCAGCTACTTAGTGAGGCCTTCCACACTGTAGTGAGATCCTATTTCAAAATAAAGAATAAAAAGTTGAGCTGGGGATGTAGCTTGGAGGTAGAATGCCCCTGGGTTCAAGACTCAGCAGTGCAAATTTTTTTTTAAATAATCTTTTGTAGAATGAAACATTAAAAGAGTAGTCAGGTGAATCACAAGTAATAGAGATGTAACCCACTTCCCCACATTTTTGTGAACATCTTAATATACAGCTTAAACAGCAGTTTGTAAGTATCTACTGTGGATCAGTTACTATCACTGATGACATCTGAATTCACTGTGAACAGTTTACAAAAAGAGAAAAAGAAATTTCAAATTAGGGGATAAAATGAATTGAGATTTGAATTTGGTTCCATAAGTAGTATACTGGTAGAATAAGTCGACTTTATGCTCTCACCTTTTTCTAAGATACTTTTTTATTCAGTATTGGGGATTGAACCCCGGGACATTCTACCTCAAATGATGCCTCCAGCCCTAATTGTGTTCTTTATTTTGAAGCAGAGTCTCACTAAGTTGCAAGGGAGCTTACTAAGTAGCTGAGGCTGACCATGAACCTTCAATCCTCCTGTCTCAGCCTCCCAAGTACGCGGATTACAACCCTGTGCCACCATCCTCGACTCTGAATATATTTTGTATCAGCCTACAATATGGTCCTCTCTCTCTCTTTCTCTCTCTCCTTCCCTCTCTTTATACACATGTACACACACACACACACACACACACACACACACATATGCTCATATATACACAAATACACATATGTATGTATGTACAAGCAATATATATATATATATATATATATATATATATATATTACTCATACAAGTAAATATGTGTAGATTTAATGAAGTAAATTCCAGAGTATGAGTAAATTCCAGAAGATAAAACTATGTAGTAAAGAAGGATATATACTTACATGGGCAGTCCCTGACATGAGTATTAGGGTTATGAGTGTGTGAATTATGATAGTGCAAAAGAGATATGCAACTAGAAGAAGGTTTGGAATTTTGATCCTTCTCCAGATGAGTGTCTGCAGTAGGACTGTCTTACAGTGCTGGGTGCTAACGGCCAGAAGACGCTCTGGTCACAGAGGCAAATAATCCTCACTGCACAGTGCACTGTGCTGCTAAGCTATGGTGTTCTATAGGCCAAGGTGGGTTATGATGCGCATTTCCTACCCGATATATTTTTTGTGTGTGTGTGTGTGTGTGTGTGTGTGTGTGTGTGTGTGTGTGTGGTACTGGGGATGGAACCCAGGGGCATTGCACCTCTGAGCTACAGCCCCAGGTGTATTTTTTTTTTTTGTATCTTTTTTTTTTTTGATACAGGGTCTCACAGAGTGGCAAAGTGCGTGGCTAAGTAGCTGAGACTACTGGCAAACCTCGATCCTCGGTTCTCCAGCCTCCCAAATGATGGAATTACTCGACCTGACAGTTTTAACTTATGATGGGTCTATTGAAATAAAACGTCATTGTAAACTGTAATGCAGGCCTAAATTGAGGGGCATCCGTACTAGCTGAGTTTTCACTTGGCATGGTAAACCTTCAGATTCTACCAAGATTTTGGGAAGGAGAGGTATGTATCCAAAACGTTGTCTGGAGTGACTAGTCTCAGAAGCAACCTCATAAACTTAACTTTTATACCAAAAAGAGTAGGAATTAACTCTCTGAAAAAAAAGTTATTTTTTCCACTTAAGAATTTAATTAATTAATTAATTAACTCTCTGGAAAAAAAGTTATTTTTTCCACTTAAGAATTTAATTAATTAATTAATTAATTAATGGTACTGGGAATGGAACCCAGAACCACTCTACCTCCGAACTACACCACCAGCCCTATTTTTTACTCTTTATTTCAAAACACAGTCTCACTAAGTTGAAGAGGGCCTCAGGACGGAGCTGAGGCTGTCCAAAAACCTGTGATCCTCCTTTCTCAGCCTCCCAAGTACTGGGATTACAAACATGTACCACCAGGCCCGGCTTTCACTTAAGAAAATATGACAGCATTCAATTGTATCTTGAAATTTTTCCTTAAACATAGCGGCATGAAGCAAAGAGTAATTCTAAGTCGAGGAGCCAGTCATCAACTCTATAAACAGACGGGGGTGACGGGGGACCTCCTATAGTTTGTTGCTGTGTCACAAAACTGTCATAAGCGTAGAATATGAAATAAAATCTAGTGAAATCCTTTTTAAATAAAGCAGCTTTATTTGGGGGAGATATTTTCTCAGGTCTTTAAAAGGTATTCACTTTCAAACACTGCCAGAGAGCATGCAGAATGCTTACCACTGGAGGAAGATCTAGAAATAGCCACCAAGATGATGGATTCGCTAATCTTAGCATTCAGTTGTTGCAAATCTGGACTCTGACCTATAGTCATAATCCACACAATAAAATTCAGGTTATGCGTGTTTGGGAATAGGGGACTAGCTATAGAGACTATGTAAAATTCACATGATTGAATAAACTCAGGTTTTAGTTGATGACTTCCACCTTCAGCCAAGATGAAGCAAGAAGGTCCTGATTTTCCCCTCTCTCCAAAACAACAAAAATAGATAAAAACATATAAAACAATAATGGGAAAAATGATGGACCTCGTTTACAAAAGAGTGACTCCTGAGAGGACCAGGGGCATTCAAACTCCGAGCCACATCCCCCAGATCTTTATATTTTTTATTTTGAAACTGGGTCTCATTAAGTTGCTGAAGGTCTTGCTACATAGCTGATGCAAGATGCAAACCTGTGATTCTCCTTTCTTAGACTCAAGAGTACTGGGATTACAGGCATGCACCATCATGCCTCGCTCAAAATATAGTGAGTCTTGAATTGCATTAGTTCATAGGCTTGATCTGCACATGTATGTAGGGGAATTGCTTGGCAGTGGGTGCTATAGTTTTGATTTATAATGTCTCTAGTTTTAGGCAAATAGGAAATGGTGCAACTTTTAAGAGATGAGACCTACTTGGAAGTCTTCCAGTCGTTGGGGTGGCATGCTCTTAGAGGAGCTGTGAGACCCTGGTCTCTTCTCCTTCTCACTTCCTGGCCATGAGAAGAACATTTGCTTCACCGAGCCTCCTGCCTTGACGAGCTGCCTCCCCACCAGAGGTTTAAAAGCAGACTATCCATCCAGTCATGGACCGGCACACCTAAACCTCCCAGTCAAAACAAACCTTTTGTTCTTGTAAGATGGTTACCTTGGAAATTTGTTGAAGTAGTGAAAAATTGACTAACACAGTGGGTAAAGAACCACTTGAAATAATTCTTAGTAAAGTGTCTTCAGTGTATCTGGGGTCAGGAAAATTGCCTGTTCCCACTAGAATGAAAAACACCATAACCGACAGTAAAATACACAGACGTTCAGACTATGTGATAATAAATGAGTGCTTTCCCTAACCACTGTGTTTGGGCTGATTTGTTACACAGTAACTAAAAACTGATACAAAGACCAAATAGTGATGGTTTCCTGGATGTACACACCTGCCTAATCTTCATTAGCTGTGTATTTATCAAATATGCATATCGCTTGTGCCTTGATACTGCTGTTTTTTATTTTTAAACTAAATAAAATTTACATATATGAATCTGGAGAATATCCAAGATAGGTAAACTAAAACATTTTAAACACAGCAGTACATTTAGCACACTACATTTAGCATAAAAAAGAAAAATAAATATATTTATTTGTGTTGCTTGCTTTTGCATAAGGAAACTCTAGAAGGATAAGCAAAAATTAATTAAATGGGTATTGGTGCAGAGTGGATCTTCACTGTCTAACTTTTTACTTTATTTAAAATTTTATGATATAAATCTGCCATTTCAAAATAGCACAGCTACTGGGATTGGTGGTATCTGCCTTGGTAGACTAAAAGAGGAGAATCACGTTAGAGACCAGTCTCAACAATTTAGTAAGGCCCTCAACAACTTAGTGAGATGCTGTTCCAAAATAAAAAAATAAAATCAGGTTGTGGTTCTAGCTCAGAGGTAGAATGTCCCCACGTTCAATTTCTTTTTTTTTTTTTTTGTGGGTTTGTGGATGAAACCCAGGGGCATTTGACCTCCAAGCTACACCCCCTGCCCTATTTTTTGTTCTTTATTTTGAAACAGGGTCTCACTGAGTTGCAGAGGGCCTCACTAAGTAGCTGAGGCTGTCCACAAACCGTGATCCTCCTGTCTCAGCCTCCCAAGTGCTGTGATTACAACCGCGCGCCACCACGCCCGGCCCCATGTTCAATTTCCAGTAAAACACACACACACACACACACACACACACACACACACACACAGCACAACCAAAAATAGTGCTACCACCCAAATGTCATCAGCTGATATATAGGTAAGTAAAAGATGATTAAAACCATCAACAAATGATATTTTAGGAATAAAAAGAAATGGGGCATTGCTACATGCTGCAACACAGATGAAACTTGAAAACACTGTGCTAAGGCTAAGTCAAAGAAGCCAGTCACAAAAGATCACATATTATATGACCCCATTTATAAGAAATGTCCAAAATAGACAAATTCATAAAGATAAAGACTAGTGACTCTCAAAGGCTTTGTGCAAGGAATTGCTGGAACTGTTAATGGATATAGGCTTTCTTTCTAGGGTGATAAAATGGCCTAAAATTAGGTTGTGGTGGTGTAGATTGCACCTATCTATAAATGTACTGAACTGTATACTTTCAATGGTGTGGTGTGGAGATTATAATTTCAGCAAAGCTCTCAAAATATTTTTTCATAAATATTTATTGAAACTCACTCTATTTTAAAACTTTGTACACGTTGCTTTTTGTTTGAGCTTAGTGAATAGCTACCCACTGAGGAAATGGATGTTATGATCCCTCTATAAGTAGTACAAAGAAATAGCATATTACTGGTTTTTATGTCTTCTGGCAAAGGAGTCAAGAGTAGGACCTTTCAAAAGCCTGCACTGGTGCCCTTCTACCTACTCAAGGCCAGAGCTAGGTCCATCCACGCTCGCCCTGTAGTTTTCTAGGTGATTCCACTGTTGCTTGCAAGCTAAATGCCTGGGATGCGCTCTTTCACAAACTGGATCCAACCCACTGATAGACTCAGAAATTCTCCCTATGCAAACTCCCTCTGACAGGTGCAAAATAATCAAGCACAGAAGGTCACGCGAGGGTTAGCTGAAGTATATTTGCACTGATCAATTAATGAGACAGGCCTAATATCATATGACTTATCAATTAAAGGTTCATTTGAGTTTCCAGGACTGTGTTTTGGAACAGAGAATCTGAAACCTTAAATCCAGATGGGTGGTCTGCAGACTGGCCCAGCTGTGCAGAGGAAATGAGTGAAGGAAAAGAAACAAAGTGTAAGGTAGATAAGCCCGCTTGGTAAAAGTTACAGTATTAGGTCAATATAGTGTCAGCATCTGAGTACAGAAAAAGTACAAATTAGGAGCTTAGAAATAACTTAACTTGATTAAATTAGAAGGCAATGGGATAAGAAGACCACACACAGCCAGTAAAAAATAAACCTAGATCTAATTATTGTTCTTTCAAATTATTTAGAGAATCATTATAATTGGAAACAAAAATTCCATGCTGACAGAGGTGACAGGATTCTTCAGAAACTGCCACCCTAATGCAAAGCCACAGAGTTAAACAGAGCTCCGATTTATCATCGCACTCAGAAACTAAGATGGAGGCCAAGACGCGCAACTTGAGGGATATTAAGAATAAGGCAGGAAACAAGAATAAATGAAGCTGATCGCTTTTCCTAAAATTAATAAAGGATTAAAAGCAAAGTATTTGCCCCAAAGCTCTGCACATTCTAGCCATCTATACATGACCTTGCCGCTATATTTCTCAGCATTTTATTCTTAATTTATGCACCCGTAAAACTGTAACCTTTTCCTGTTTCAAGTGAGGGGGAAAGAAAACAACATTCTGGATTTCTTTAAACACCGAGATTATGTCTAGTTTTGAATCAGCTTCCTTCACTTTCTTTATACAAATATGAGAATAATAAATGCACTGATATAAAGGGAAAAAGAAGGGAAAATAAAGTTTCCTCCTTGAATAGGAACAAAAATGAAAATCTTCTCCCTGGCTTCCAGAGCCAAGGGTGCAATGCACACATCTTCATATTTGGTGAAAGTGGCTGAGTTCCCTGCCTGAGAAGGGTTGCAGGAGGAGTCTCCCATGAACCCTCTGTCATCTAACATGTATGTTGGCCAAGGGTTTTCCCTGACCCGATTTCCACAGACAGCCACCAGCTTTAAGGAAAACACTCATACTTAAAATGTCACTGTATGTTATAATAAAGACTCCGCAAGGCCCAGGGCTAATGTGTTTGAAAAGCACTTCAATTAAGCCACTTCTTAAACACTTTTCTGCCCTAGTCCTTCCAGGTCTTAAAGGTGTCACTACACTGGATCTATACACTCAGCCCGGTTGACAATGATAAACCGTGCACACGGCCAAGAGGGAGATGCCGTCTCTGTCTTAGAAGACTGCTCCTGTACAGACACTTTGAAAAGACAGATGTTCCCTCAAAAGACCCAAGAAACCCAAGAATGGTCTCTGCACCATTCATGAGGAGAGAAATGGACTATGTCTGCCACCTGTGAGCACCCCACGGTGTCCAGTCAAGGACAGATGGATGAATGAATTAAAGCCAGAACCTGTGGAGACCCCACAGGGTCAGCGCTGGCCTCTGGGGCAGGAAGGAAGGAGCAGAGCCCCTAGCGGGACCGGTCTCTAGCTGAGCCTGCATGCATAGGTCAGGATCAACACCTGCTGGCAGACACTGCTGAAGCACATGGGCCTCCACAGTTTGGGTAAGAGAGAAAACTGTGCCACAGAAACGTGGTCATTAAATGCTGGCTGAGAAAACTAAATAGTGGATGGACAATTTTCTTTGTGGGTTGATGAACACACATACCGGGCCTTTCCTTCTTCCCTCCAGCCCCATCAGGATGAAGGCCCTGCCTTGAAATCAGGACACCATGTCTATGATGCTCAGCGAAGGTGAGAAGAAGGAGCCCCTGAGCCCCTCAGCGTGCTTGCAATGCAGTAGGGACGTGCTGGGGTGTGCCCCGAAGGCCTGTCTAATCTTCAGAATGGAGGAAGGGTCTATGAAGACAACCACCAGGCAGGTAACTGCAGAGGAAAGCATTTTCCAAATGGCTTTTCTAAATGTTTTTACTAATTTTTAACCTCTATACTTTTATCGGTGCATCTGTCCTACATATAATATAGTTTGTGGTGACGGTAACATACACACAAACAGCACTTGGTGGACTTTCCCGGGTCCTCCCTCACTGCCCTCTTCCCCTTATTGGATATTGAGATTGCCATTGGCATTTTCCATGTGCACCTGATGTCAATGGAAGTTACTCCTTCATTAATACCTCCTATTCCTTCCCACCCTCTCCTCAACCACCTCCCTTCCTCATCCGTTTTCTAAAGTTCTTCTGGCATCTCGATTACTCCTAGCTTCTGCCTATGACAGAAGGCCCATGGCCTTTCACTTTCCGTGACTGGCTAACCTCACTTAACATAATGTTCACAGGTCCATCCATTTTCCTGCAAATGCTATAATTGTGTTCCTTTTTATGGCTAAGTAGAACTCCACTGTGTGTATATATCCCATAATTTTGTAACCCATTTATCTGTCGTTGAACACCTATGTTGTTTTCATAACTTGGCTATTCGGAATTTTGCTCCTATAAACACGGATGTGCATGTATTACTATAATATTCTCATTTTAGTTCCTTTGGAAAGATATCCAAGAGTGGTACAGACAGACTGTGTAGTAGATCCATTCCCAGTTTTCTGAAGAATCTCCACATTGGTCTTCAGACACTTGTGCATAGAAGCCTCTCAATACACCCTCCATTCCTCCTGGTGGATGGCAGATGCTCATCCTGACTCTGTAACCAAGCAACGAACTTGATGAAGCGAAAGATGGAAAGCATTTTGAAGCCATCACTAAATGTCCTATAGGATAAGCTCAGAGTGAGAGCTGGTTCTCTGAGTGACACCTGTCAAAGGTGCTCATCAGTCCCTCTGGAGGATGGATAGGTGTCACGGTTAGCTATGGAGAACCCTCTGAAGAGCTCCTGCATTGAGCCCAGGTTTGACATGTAATGGATTTATCTGAGTGGAGGCCAGTGCTGGTAGGCCGTGGCTGGTGAAGGTGGGTCCCTGGCAGTGCAGCCTTGGGGATCGTATATGGTTCCTCCTCCCTTTGCTTGCTCTCCCCTGCTTCTGGCCTCCTTGATGTGAGGAGCGCAGCTCGAGTGCGCGCCCTCTCTCTGCTCCCCGCTGCCATGGCCTGAGATATAGCTTTGCACTCCAGCCCAACATGGACTGAACTCTGAGATTACCAAACAACTGAACAAATAAATATTCCTTCCTTTAAGGTGTGGGGTCAGTTGTCTTGGATTATAGCAGTAAGGTTTCTGACTGAGACAGATGAGGCTGAGCCACATAGCTGCTGTGCCCAGAAGCTGTGTTAAGAGCATATATAATAGTTACGCTTAGGGGCATAGATCATAAAATCACAGCTCTCCCCCTATACAACGTGGGTATAATGTCCACTCACCACAGGGGTATCTTCCCAAAGCCCCAAGTTATTGAAGTCTTTCCCATACTATAAATAATGGTTTGTAGCAGGTACTTTCACCTAATAATATCAGGGCTGGTGCTGAAGCACAGGCCTAGTACATCCTAGAGAATTTTAACTTCTTTTCTTTCAGACTACGATGTACTTTGTAGTTGCACCAAACAAGAGAACACCACAGCCACACCCTACGTATTTCCTGGAGAGAAGTCTTACAGATGAGCGTTCTTGTACATGTGCCAGGAGATTCTGACATATTTGTTGGAGGAATCAAGAAATGAAGCCGCTGTGAGAGCTACACCTCCCGTGGGAGGCGCGCCACACAGAAGATGAGCAAGAGCGCACAAATTAAGCCAATGGGTTTTATTTGTCAATAAATTATCTCCCAAGAAAAGCCCCATTTACTTTTCATTTTGTTTTCATTTGTTTTCTTTTTCCTTACCTAAAAGTAACACTTGATTCTAAACTCCCAGTGGAATTTACTCCTGGTGTTAAAGGCAAGGAGCTGACTCCTGGCGTTAAGCTCTGCCTGGGATTCCCTCTGAGGGACATGCTAAGATCCCAGGGTCTGTGCAGAACCAGAGGTCTGGAAACCACTTGTGAAGACATTATCAATCCACTCTTGTTATCAGCGACTCCTCAGCTGTCTCGCTTTGCCTGGCCCTGATCTGGTAGTCTGCTATTTCTGGGTGTCTGGAAAGTTTGGAAGCCCCGTGTTTAAGAACCTACTGCTAGATATACCAATGACTCATCTCACCCAGGGCCTGCTACCCGGGCACTGTAGCTAGCTGACCCTCACTTTTGATGGAGTCTGGGGGACACCTCCCCTTTATTGGTTCTTAAAAGCATTTCTCTCACCTTCTCCCTTTAATAAATTTTAGCTGGTGCCAAAGACAAGTCATTATATTTCATCAATGTTTTCTTTGAGACCTGTAAAAATCTGAGGCTAGAATAAATTGAAGGGTTCAAAAGAAATCTAGGTACCTTAATGGCATGAAAACAGTGTTCCACAGAGAGAAAATACAAACGAACACATCCGTAATTTATCCCACCTCAGGTTCTGCTCTGCTCCTGACCATGTGACTCACCGATATCATCTGCGCTGCCATTTTTCTGTTTTATGTAAGTGAGAATTACAATTGCAGTTCCCCTGGAGTTGAAATGTTTTGCTTGTCTGTTTTCTTTTATGATAATAAACATTTTTACTTAAATATTTATTATACATATATATATATATATATATATATATATATATATATATATATATGCAGTGCCATGAATTGAACCCAGGTTCTAGTCCATGCTACACAAGTACGCCACCTCTAAGCTCTACTCCCAATCCTCAAAATTATATATTTTCACAGCATTCAGTAATAAATCAAATATCGTATGAATATGGGGCTGATTAGATTACTAATTTAATCCTTGAGTACTTACTACAAGTTGAACACGTCGTGACCAGACACCCCCCAGGCATGCCCAGTTTTCCAGTTTGCCCATTTCAAACCACTTCCAACACATCCGTGAAGAATTAGGTATAGTGGCTTGAATCCATTCACTGATATGATTTACTGTCTCAATGTTAACAAAATAAGAAATTACTTTGGAGCAAAAGTTTTAAATACATGACAAAATGATTGAAGTAATATTACTGTCTAAATGGAAGACTGCTTACGTATTAAAGGGAATATACCTTAAAGCAGTAGAAAAGGAAATTTTAAAAAAATAACATACAACAAAGGAAATAAATGTATTCAGAAATATTAAGGTGAACGCTGAAAAATAACCTGAAACTTGAGGCTCATGACAAGTGCACAGAGTAGATATTCTCACAACTTAAAAATCTGCTCATAATTCTGAGAAGTAAAATACAGGGCATGGGAAGAGACTCAAAACACCTCATCAGAAATGGTCAGTGGCAAGAGACTTCTGAAAGCAATTAAGAGAGGAAATTGGGAGATCAAAGATTACAGGGGGGAGAGTGTGGTGATGGTGTGGATGTAAAGGTGGTTTTACATGGGGAGAGAGGGCGAGGCGTCCACATGGGGTAGGAAGGAACAGAAGATTAAAAGTCAGACCCTGCCCTGGGAGTTCATGCTCTGCAGCCCAGCTGGGACAGCAGACACGTCAGAAATAACACTGGATCAAAGCACCAGCAATCGCAATGGATGCTCGGGATTAAAAGAACTCTTCTTAAACATGCAAGATATGAAAAAACAAATTGGAGAAAGGAGACGCTCATAAATGGAAACTTGATAAAACCAATGTTAGTTAAAATCAATTTTGTTTTGCCTAGGTTGTTTGTTTGCATAAATTCTGGTCATAAAGTATAACTTTAGAATATTAAAACAAGTGAAATAAGGCATACTGTTTTTATTTTTTAGTTGTTCCAATGCCTCCAAAATCTTCTAAAAATGCTTTTAGAAAAACACTTGATAAAATATTTTATAGTCCCAAAATAAAAGGTATGTAAGTAATTAGGACAGTATTGTATAAGTCTATTGTAGAATTAATTTAAATTAGTTAAATTTTTTAAATTTTGTATAATTGCACAGTATTTTAAGAGAATATATTACTTTAAAAATAAGCAACTAGTATTTACAGGCAGTAGATACTCTGATTTTAAAATACTGAATTATTTAACAAAATTTTAGTGTTACCTATGCAAGAATGAAAGCAAAGCTCATAAAAATGTGTATTGTTTCTCTTTCCTTATAAAGAGGCAATCTCTCTAACTCCATTCTTCTCTTTCCAAATAGTGATGAAAGAGACTTAAAACATGTTAAACTTAGGAACCTGTCAGGAGTTACCATCATTTATTATGAGATCAACCTCACAATTCATAAAGAAACAAGGAAAGTAGTCTCTATTCTCAACAGAGAAATTTGAATCCCAAAACAACCAGGATTAGAAGAGCTGCATGTGCCAGCATTTTCCTTAAATAGAATGTCAGCAAACCTTCCATTCTTTATAAAGCTTAATTTTGAAAATTAAGCAGAAAAAGTGGAGAGAAAGGGTGAAGTTTTGGGGACTCTGGCGGGCATTTTTTTTTTTCCTGGGAATGTTAAGGACAATCAATAAAGAAATAGTTTCGGGCGTGGTGGCACACAGTTGTAATCTCAGCATTTGGGAAGCTAAGACAGGAAGATTGCAGTTGGAGGCCAGCCTCAGCTACTTTGTGAGGCTCTTTGCAACTCAATGAGACTCTATTTCAAAATAAAGATAAGGCTGGGGGTGTAGCTTGGAGATAGATTGCCCCTGAGTTTCATTCCTAGTACTGAAAAAAAGAGAAAGAAAGAAAGAAAGAAAGAAAGAAAGAAAGAAAGAAAGAAAGAAAGAAAGAAAGAAAGAAAGAAAGAAAGAGAGAAGGAAAGAAATAGTTCTGAAGTGGGGCACAGTAATGCATGCTTATAATCCCAGCCCTTGGGAGGTTGAGACAGGAGGATCACAGTTTCAAGGCCAACCTCAGGTACTTAGTGAGGCCCTCCACAACACAATGAGACCCTGTTTAAAAAAAAAAAAAAATTGGGCTAGAGAGGTAGCTTAGAGGTAGAATGCCCCTGGGTTCCACTCGCATATTTTAGAAGAAGGAGGAGGAGGAGGAGGAGGAGGAGGAGGAGGAGGAGTTGTTCTATTCTACTACTTGTTGCTTCTCTTTGGAGAAGAACATTCATAAGTCTAATGCTGATTCTAAGAACATGTCTGTAACTATCTAAGATAACTTCTCCCTCACGGCATGAATAAAGCACAGTTCTGGGGCTCAGGAGTGGAAAGTGAATACGGTGAGAACTGAGAGACAGGGAGAATGTGAAAGAAAAGGTATTGTGAAACCCAGCACCGTGACGCTGACTACTCTGTAAGATCACTCATACACACTTGCTAAGGAGGATAAATGCAGGGTCCAATTTTCACTTCTTGCACTGGTGCACTACACTGCTGATCTGTGTCTTGCGCACAGAGCATGTTTAGAATTGCAACGATTTTTAAACTGGAGCACAGTTAATATTGTCAGTGTCTTTGAAAATTTTAAACATACTTGAATGATTTAAGGAATCATTAGCTTCCTTATAAAAATGAGCCTCTGTATTAAATATGTGCCTTGAAGGGATGTGTGCGACCAAATACTGATTAAATCTAATGAACTCAAGTTACGCACACACACACACACACACACACACACACACACACACACACACACCTGGGTTACTCTGCCTTCAGTTCTGTGTTTAAACACTTAGGAGAAATTTGTGAAGCTGCTGATAGCCATTGGAAGGCACATTCTACAGATAAACAGAAGACTTTGTTCACTGGGTCTTTTCACTCGGAGCCTTTCATGAGCTGTGAATTCCCTCTGAAAGCACCTATCAGCATGAATAAACTGATAAAAGTGAATGTGTGAAATGCCTTTCACTTAACTAACAGGCATGACTCCAAATTCTGGAGCCCCTACGGCCTTCATCTGAAACCCTACCCAGGACCATCGTGCACATGCGGTGGAAGCTCCTTCCGCAGTCACGGGATCTTTGGCCCATTGTGACGCGTGGTTAATGAAAGGCTTTGTCAGCCATAACCCATTCCTGTACAGTCTTCCAGATTACCTTGTGACTGTAGGAGGCCATTGTGTACCAAAAGTCAGATTAATAAACCCATCCTGCCTTTCCAAACACTCATTTAGTCCCCATTCATTTAGCAGCTGCCGCCCAGGGTAATGGAAGGGTGACAACATGCTGGACCATGTTCCAACGTCCCAAGTCTATAGTACCTAAGTAGGAAAGACCGAGAGCACTGTGGGGAGGCACTGACAAATTCACAATAGGGGGATATCTCAATCCTTGAAAGGTTAAAAGAGTAAAAATAGTAAAGATAGGGAAAGCTTGCAAAATAATAATAAAAACTCTAGTGAACATACCTACAACTATGAACACAGAGAATATGCATTAACTCAAGCACTCAGATTTTTATAAATGCTCACACACACACACACACACACACACACACACACAGGAAAGTCTCAAGAATATAAAGAAAATACAGTGTCAAGGGAAAATAAAAAGGTGATAAACCACAGCAGCAAAAAGTAAGTTGAAATCCATATACATTTTGAAGATCTCAGATACGTCTACATATCAGCAAAATGAAAATACAGTGGAAAGAAAAAAATGATACCAAAACCTCAATAATAATAAAAATGTATATTTATACTTGTAAGATTCAGCAATGTAATATTTCAAAAAATTATATCTTTAATTTTTTATAAAGAATGATGGGATGAGTAACTTGAGTAATAATGAAAAATATCACGAGAGAACTAGACCAAAGAAATTGGAAATAAGGGAGATAATATAAAAATTAGTAAAGTTTTAATATTACAATAGAGAATCAACAAACCCCAAAATTGACTCTTCAAGAGAACTAATACCACAGATAAGCTTCTGATGAGACTGTAATCATAACATGAAAGAGGTAAAATATTCCACACTATGAATGAAAACTAGATGACTTTACAGACAAAAAGACCAGGCAGATAAAAAAGAGAATATTACAAATAGGTATATTTCACCATATTAAAAATAGACCAAATGAACAAGTTCCTAGAAAAATAAATTTTTCAAGACAGATTCAAGAAGAATTATAAAGCACAAAAAATTCTAACTTATTTTTAAAACTTTTATGAATAGTTTTAAAGCTTTCCACAAGAAAAACATCTAGCCCAAATGATTTTATAGGACTTTTCCATTTTTTTGAATTTTATATAATCTTTTTCAAAAAATAGAGAAATAGGAATGAATCCCCAACTCATTCAATGAAGATTATATAACTTTGATCCCAAAGCAGACAGGACTGAGAGAGAAAAATCCAGAATAATCTCACTCAGGAATAGAGAAGCAAAATTTATAATAAAGTAGGGGCAAGCAACTGCAACTGAACCACAGAAAAAGAAGAGGAAGAGGAAGGAAGAAGAAGAGTAGGAGGAGGTGGATGCAGTGGTAGTAAGATGGCAAAATTAGGTTGATCCCAGGAGCTTAAAGAAGAGAAGATTCAATAAAGAAAAATTACAATTCACCACATTAAAAGATCAGGGAAAAGCCATGTAATCATCTCACAAGATGCAAAAAATAATGTAAAAGGTAATGAAAGTATTACCAAACATGAAATTAAAGAGGAACCCATTAACAAGATAAATACATTTAAGACGAACCTAGAGCAAATAGAATTCCTAATTATAAACATTTTGAAGCATTTTTTTTAAGTGGCCTTCAGCCGGGCATGGAGGCACATGCTTGTAATTCTAGTACTTGAGAGTCTGAGACAGGAGGATTGCAGGTTCCAGAACAGTCTCAGCAAGTGATCAACCTAGCAAGACTCTGTGTCCAAATAAAAATAAAGTAGGGCCGGGGGTATAGTTCAGAGATAGAATGCCACTGGGTTCAAGCCTCAGTGCAACAAAAATTAAATTAAATTAACCTCCAATGAAATTAAGATGTCTTACATCAAAAGGTGCCTCCAAGAATATGAGAGATAGACAAGCACCTAGAAACGATATTCCCTATACATATGACCAAAGTAAAAAATAGTTCACAGAAAATGTGGTAGAATCTTTCTGAGTACATTTATGCTGCTATAACTATATATATATTAGACTGGGTAGTTTAGAGATAAGACAAATGAAGACAATTGTACTTTTCACAGTCCTGGATAGAGGTCCAGCAGAGTCAGTGTCTGATGAGGGCTCCCTCTCAGCCTCAAAGATGGCGCCTTCTTGAAGCATCTTCTCATGATGCAAGAGGCAAACAGGAGCCCTTGGCCTCTTCCATGAGGGCGCTTATACCCGCAGTCAGATTCTACTCCTGAATCAATCGTCTCCTAAAGGACTCACCTTCTAATAGGGTTTTATTGATGATTAAGTTTCAACGTATTGATGTTGGGAGAGGCGCACACATTCCGGCCACACCCAGATCACAGGTATTGTGGAGAAAATACAAATGGTCCCACAGAAACACTGGTAGCAGATCTAAACAGTCATGCATAGAAATGGCTCCAAACCAGTAGAAAGAATTTTCCACCTTTTTCATAACCACTGAAACGCAAATTTAAGTCCTGCTGCTGTTTTATAATTTGCGAAGTTTATGAAGTCTAACAGTATAAATGTTTTAGTGTATGGACTAAGGGAAGTACCGGCGCAGTGTTCCTAGGAGTGGAACTAAGTGCAAGCACTTGAGAACACAATGGGCATTCGCTTTTAATATTGACTTCTCCTACAACACAGCAAACTGTCTCAGAGGTCTTCGTATAGCCTGGGGAAACCCTTGAAG
Organism: Muscardinus avellanarius; assembly: GCF_963383645.1. Taxonomy (NCBI): domain Eukaryota; kingdom Metazoa; phylum Chordata; class Mammalia; order Rodentia; family Gliridae; genus Muscardinus; species Muscardinus avellanarius. The sequence goes on from NC_137787.1 coordinate 196,789,616, forward strand.
ATATGAGGAAAGGGCCCATAATTTTTCATAATTATTTATAAAAGCAAAAAATAAATAAATGGAAATGAGCTCATGAGTAACAACCGAAAGGATAACCTGAAATAAATTCACAAAATGTGAAATATTACAAAATAAAAAGCAAAAAAAATTATTTAGTAATCATACTTTTCTTTTCCTCCTGGAAGTACTAGCCTTGGCCTACAAGTTCAGGGAACTGAGGTGCTCCGCAGGAACCCCTCAGGCCCAGGACCAGCACTACCTAACAACATGAGAACACACTAAAAATGCAAGATGTCTGTCCTCGGCGGCCCCGGCCTGCTGGGTCAGAATCTACACTTTAACAAGATTTATGTGGATCTTAAAATTAGAGAAGCATAGTCCTGGAGGCACAGTATTCATTACTCAGTCCTGTGTCAACGAGTTGGGCCCTCCACCGCATTAAAAATTGTTTTCAGAGATTCTAACATTATTCATGTAAACAGGCATGAGTATACTAAATGTCTTCTGAGTTGCTACTCTGGGCAGGTGACTGCATAAGTGCTGGGGATACAAATAAACTTCCCTTGGGCCTCAGTCTCACAGAACTCAAATACACACACACACACACACACACACACACACACACTTGAATATGTATAAATGCAGGCATACTTTTGAATATTCATGTGTCCACTTTTATGTACATACATGCACACAAATGTACACATGTGTACATTTATGCAGGTTATATAACCTCACACAAGTACACTGAATTTTTTCTTTCCTGTTTTCCCAATGCATGGCAGTCTTACAGAATGTTCATATAATTATGTGCACAGACCCATTTTATGCTCCTCCTAAGCTGAGTTGCAACTGTGCCTCTTTCTGGTGATACAACATAAAGGCTTTCACAAAATTTCTGGGTCACATTCTTGAACAGACTGAAGAAATTTTGGAGCTTAAACAGTAAACTAACTCTGGGTACCTTTTATATTTAAGCGTGCAATGAAGGGCACACTTTTCAGCCAAATCCACTGAGCTGATTGGCCCTGATTCATTTGGCCTTTGAGTTAATTTCAGGGTGATCAGCTTAGACACCAATTCAGGTACATTTTTAAAAGGCCTAGAAATCTTCCTACTGTAAATTTTGCTGCACTATATAATACAAAATTTTGCATAATATCTTCTATATAACATATTTTGTCACCTTGAGGTAAAATTCACAATAGAATTACATAACTAATGTTCTTTAAATTTTGCATAAAGTTGCTGGGCATGGTGGTGCACTCTTGTAATCCCAGTACTTAGAAGGCTGAGACAGGAGGATCACACAGGTTCAAAGCCAGCCTCGGCTACTTAGTGAAGCTCTCAGCAACTTAGTGAGATCTTTTTCCAAATAAAATATGAAATAGGTCTGAGTGTGTAGTCCAGAGTATAAAGCCCGTGGGTTCCTTCCCCTGTACCACAAAAAAGTATAAATTCCCTATACAAAAAAAGAAAAAATTATAACAAAGTAATATGAATTTCACACTTAAATTCTCAGGCTAGACTTTTTTTTTTTCAGTACTGCCAGTGAAACCCAGGGGTATTCTGTCTCTGAGCTACACCCCTGGCCTATTTTTTATTCTTTATTTTGAAACAGGGTCTCACTGAGTTGCAAAGGGCCTTGCTAAGTAGCTAAAGCTGTTCGCGAACCGCGATCCTCCAGGTCTCAGCCTCCCGAATGCTGGGATGACAAGCGTGCGCCACCACGCCCGGCATTCGGGCTAGACAATTTTAAATACTCAAGTATTTATGCTTCACATAAAAACATGGTGGCTATAACAGTCGTAAATGCCATCTGACACGGTGTACTTTGTTAGAGCCAAGTCCCGTAGGTATGTTTGCTATCTCTGACTTGGATGGGCAAAAGTTTTGAATAAGGTAGTTTTTAAACCGAAAATGTAAAAAATCCTTCAATTTGCATAATAGCTTCACTCCTAGAAAAGTCCATTAGATATTTCAAACTCATACCCCCAAAGAGCTATACATTAAAAAGTAATTAGGTTCCAATGTTCAGATACTTTTAACCAGATTTCTTTTAACCTAGAAAATTGTTTGGCAAGACATTCGAAATGTATGCAGAACTCAGGGGCAACTTTTTGTCATGAAGTGCAGATCTCATCTTTGCAGACCATCTCATATCTTTGGCCCTTAACCAGTAATCATTGTGACCCCCCAGTTCAGTATGAGAGTAAAAATCGCCCCCATAAATTTCACCAGAAGAGAACTCCTCTAGGAGGCAGTGCTACCCCATTGAGACCAGGGTCCTAACCACGCTCTGTGGGAAGTCCTCCCCGGTGACCCTACACATGTTGCCTTTGGAAATAAGCCAACCGTCTCTGTACCTGGAATGTCCTAAGTGGACATTTACCTCCTGTCACTTCTAAATTTCCTCTCCTCCAAACATGGGTGTGGTCCTACCAGCTACCAAGAGCCTACTGTTAATTCTTTAGCAATTTTGCAAACCAGCTGAAGCCATGTTGGTAGGTTAAATCAACCACGATGAGAAAATGTCAGAAGTTGGCAATTGCTCCATGTAAAGCTTATTCTGTATGTTGAGGGGACAGTCTGTAAATATTTAACAGCACACACCTGATTTTTATGAAGGACCTTTGACAACTTCCTTAGCCACTGTTTTGCATACCCAGAGCTCCTTAGGTTGTAGTGCATGCATCATTCTCTTTTCAGTGATAACGCAGACTGATACTACAGCTGGACACTCCGCCTTACTGTTTCAATACATTAGGCCAGAAGGCACCAGACACCTGCTGGGCTTCAAGATTGAAAAACTTACCATTAATATTAAGGTACTAAAGGCGCCTGTTACCTTCCTCTTAAGACACCAGTTGCAATCTACTTGTAACAGAACACACATGCACACACACAAGCACACATTAGGTTCTCATACACCAAAGAAAGAACTTTATAAGAAGTGTTGATGAAGGCAGAATGTTTTAAAAAGAGGAAAAATAAAGTGGAGAATCTGGGGTGATTTTTCCCATATGTGCACCCCTGCCAGGGTTCAAGCCTTCAGCCCTTAGGAGACTCTGGCTGCCTGCTGATGGAGCAGAGAGTCCTGTGATTAACGTGGTAGGTTTGGCTAAGACACCTAAAATTTGTCTTGGACCTTTGCCCAGAAATCAGCACCCTGAGAACCAGTCCTGGATGCCTCTGCCCCTTACCTTTAGTCTGGGAATGACAGAGAATGCCAGGCAGGGTGGATAGTAACTGGGGCAAGTGAGAGGGAGAGGAAGCCAGGGTGGCTACTGTGGTGTAGTGTGGTGTGGTTGCCTACGCCAGGCTAGCCATGGGCATCCGCTTGAAGATTCGTTTTGGAGCTTCCACAAATGGCCAAGAGTTACTTTAAGTAAAAAACTAAACTTGGGCCGGGCGTGGTGGCGCACGCTTGTAATCCCAGCGCTTGGGAGGCTGAGACAGGAGGATCGCACAGTTTCGAAGCCAGCCTCAGCTACTTAGTGAGGATCTCAGCAACTTAGTAAGACCCTGTTTCAAAATACAATATAAAAATAGGTCTGGGAGTATAGCCCGAAGGTAGAAAGCCTCTGAGTTCCACCCCCAATACCACCAATAAATAAATAAATAAATAAATAAGATAAAATAAACTTGGTAGAGACTGGCATCTGAATTACTTTTCAAGTAGGAACATCATTTACTGAAACTATTTTGAGGCCAAGCTCTTTCTCTGTAAGTTATGTAAATTCGGTGTGCCTGCTCTCTAGGAGGTATCACTGTCTGCTGGAGATCTTTAACTAAAATTCAGATTCCCAATAATTCACCCCCATTTATCATGCTTAGACTGGGTGGACTCTGAGAAGTTGCATTTTTAGCAATCACCCTCTAATGCAGAGTTTTGAACATAACTGAGAAATCTCTTGCTTTTGTTTCTGAACAGAAAGCAGAGGAGGAGAAGATAATTGTTTCTATTCATTAAGAAATTCACCTTCACATGCTCTAACCAGGTTCACACATTAATTCCGGAGGAAAAAAAAATAAAACAAAATTTATATATCATCTAGTTACTATCCTCAAATTCTTCCTATGAATCTACCTGAATAATATTCTTTAATGTTGATTAATTTAGATCTTAAGGGTTTAAAATATTGCAAACACAATATGATAACATAGAAGCAAGAAGAACCAGTGCACATCCAATTAGAAATATATTACAGATGACTTCATTTGTCATCTGGAAACCAACACACCCACGACAGCCAAATTAGCCCAGTGATGAATATAACACGCTAAATCCTCCACTATTTTGAAGCGTGTGTTAATTCAGGTAGAGTAAACCGTGACAAGCATGGGTTCCCGCTCTGCATTCCTTTCTCTCCACCAAAAACCCACAAGCTTGACCTTCGGATCCTGTCTATATGACAGCAGCAAAATCCTAAGGAAAATGTCAAACAATGTTCTCCTTCGTTTTAACTTGGAGCAAAACAAGAGTTTATTTATCCAGTCGTTCATTCCTTCACCTGCTCAACAGATCGCTTCTGGCTTTGTTTCAAAACAATAATGTCAGATATGGTGGAGCCAAGCACTGCGCTCACTACTGAACCTGCAATGCAACACACGTTACACCAGTGTGTTATAAAGGTGCATTGGCCTTGCGCCAAAATAAAGTGGCATAAAAATTCCTGATGTCAGATTTCTGAGGACTGAATTCTTTATTCTGCTTTTTTAATTCCTCAAACCTAGCTATTCTGCAAAAGAGCATAATATTTTTCTTTTGTTAAACTTCTGTTATTTGCGGCAGGTGAATTTTTCATTTATTTATGTGTATGGATGAGCCACACACCTTTGATCCCATGGAGAACTAGATGAAAGAAAGAGTGTGTGAAATGTCACAGGGCAGGTTTCGCAGCATCGGCCCTGTCCCCACACAAGAGGCCAGCAGCTCATCAGGTCATTCTAATGATGACCAAGGGCATCAGTAAGGTCACATCTTAGGTCACTTGTAGTATAATTTCAATATCCATATTATACTGCCTTGAACCCTGTGCCAGAACTGTATTTCAGTTACTGGACTCACATTTTGTGTCTACCTAAAAACAAATTAAAGCTATAAGGAAGATCAAACATTCAAAATGTTTATACTAAAGATAGCTGTAGTTAACCAAAGTTCTCTATCTGCACATTTTTATGAGTATCTGCTAACTGCCTTAACAGTATTGCAAGTCATTAAATCAGGTTTGGTTTTCTAAAGACAAAATGCTTCTCGATAAATTGTAATTGAAAGTTAAAAGTACAAGTCACATGTCATGTATTAATGTAGATAATCATTTTCGACTGGTGCCAGAGGGTAGGACTTTAGGGTGTGCACACTTGTGGAGATAAGAGCCGGGCAAATATGTCCTCTGATCAATGCGGTGTTTAGCCAGTGGGCTTGGGATGCTTGCAGGTGGTGGTCTGGGCTGTCAGGAGGACAAGAGCATCCTCCTCATTCTCCTGTGTCTCCAGAAGCTACTGGCTCCCAAAACAGCTGGCAGTAGACTATTTAGTACGAATGCCTTGCCCTGCCCAGTGTGCTATTTATTAAGTACCATCCTTTCTGGGCAATAAGGGTTCATATTAAATTATAATACAAACAATAATACCGTACCATCCTAGGCAATGTTTTTTCTGAACCAAAACAACAAAGGATTAAGCATTCACCAATGTCTCTAATCAATTTTGAATAATAGGTAATAAATCAGCTCGTCAAAGGCTGATGGGTGCACACAGACACAAATTCCTGGATGTGCCGACATTAAAGTTCTTATTTTCAAAATCCCTTGTAAAAATATTATTTGTAAATATATTATAAGAAGATGTTTTTCAATTGATTTTTTAAATTTTTTGCCAATAATTGACTGGAAATGGAATCTAGGAGCATTCTACCTCCAAGTGACACCCCAGCTCTATTTTTTATTCTTTACTTTGAAAGAGGTTCTCACTGAGTTGCAAATGGCCTTACTAAGTAGCTGAGGCTGTCCTCGAACTGTGATCCTCCTGTCTCAGCCTCCCAAATGCTGGGATTACAAGTGTATGCCACCTGGGACCTGGCTTAAATTTATGTTTTCATACTCCTCTTTACCATATTTTGTGATACAGAGAAAAGTATACAAATAGTGGGAAAGCAAAAGAGAAATTAAAAATTAAGAAGAAGATATCCCGCTGGGCTTTATGTTAGCAAACACCTGGGGCATTTTTCTAGCAGAGCATAGTAGGACCATTTGGCATTCGATTCGAGTTTGGGAAAGGAAAGCATTTTCTCAGAGACATTACAATAGCATTCTGTACAAAATTAACTTCATAATACAGGGAATTTTGCTTCTAGACAGAAATTATTATTTTGCTAAATTTTTATAAGTGGTCTTCTCTTATTTCAAGAATTAAAAAAAAAAGCCTTGAGAGACAAATGGTATCCTTACAGTGCACCAAGGAGGTACAAAGATAGAATGTCCCTGGTCCGTGTTTCCCCACATCTCTGTCTAAGGGAAGAGACAGACAGACACGTGACCGGCAGAATTGGAAGCAGAAAGAGTAGCTCTGGGAATGATTCTGCCTTAGAGCATCAGTGACCACTGCAGTCGAATGCTCTGTCCCTGAGCTATGCCCCCTATCATTGACCATTGTACATGGAGGAGTCACTGGAGGTAGAGAAAGGTGATAGCGGTGATGACGCATGAGGAGGACTTTCAAGAGAAAAGAGCAAAGGTCCAGCACTGCGATCTGATGCAGCTAAGTGAGGCGGACAGAATGGACGCCCCGGGGAGACGGGCCTGAGAAGCCCGTGAAGGCCCGAGACATTCATACCTGCATTTAGAAGCTTGAGTTCTTTTCGTAGGCTATGGGACAATGAGGGGTTCAATAAAGAAAAAGGAAGAATAAGACTGATTTCCTGGGATGACGCAAAGGTGGGTCTGAGAGCTCAGGTGAGGTCTAAGGCGTGGAGGCTGTAGACTGGAAGGTCAGGGACCAGCAGCACCAAGGACAGGGGGAGCTTAGATGGTAACGGGATGTGTGCTGAGCCTGATCTTTGAAAAAGAAGAGAGGAGAGGGAGGGGAAGGCGGGGAGGAGGAGAGGAGAAAGAGCGGGGGGTGGGGGAGGAAAAGGAGGTGGAGGGAGGAAAAAAGAGGGGACAAAAAAAATTTAAAAAAGAAGAAGAAGACAGGGAAAGAACTTTGGTATTTGAAGTTTTGGTTTTCAACCCAATTCCAACCAAACAGCGCAGCCGAAAAGAAATGGTACACAGATGACATGCTATAAATACTTTGAGTCCACTTTCAAATAACGTATTGCTTTTCCCTACAGACAAGAGCTTAGTCTCCTAATTTTTAGTCATCCGCTACATAAGACACCACATCTTCTAATGCCCTTTGGATGGAGATCCAGGCCCTTGACAGTCCTGCCCCCACCTCCCTGTCTCAGTTCTCAATGCCAACATCATGGATTTTCTTTTAGGTTTGGGGGATCGCTTTGCTGAGTCCTGTACCATGAAGCCAAGCACGCACAGGTCTCTCATGACCTGTGGGTATCGCCTTATGCTACAGCCACCCTTCTGATCACTCTCCCAGAGAATTCTCTCCTGAGCCCTGCCCAGTTTCTTGGTGACACATCTTTGTTGAAGTGTGTTCCTCTCTTTGAAAGCAATGTTAGCATGTTGTAACGACATACTCAATCGAGAAATTATTTAGCATTAGACACTAAGTCTCAAAAAAAAAAAAAATAAGGCTGTGTGTATTTAGTCTTCACATCTATCCCTAGCACGAAACCTACAGTAGATGCTCAATAAACTTTTTTGAGTGAATGGTGAAAGAATAAAAACATAAACACCAAGGAAGATATGTCTCTTATTAACATAAGCCTGGCTTCGCCATTTAGGAAGTAACTCTCTCTTTGCCCAGCCTGTTCTACCAGGAATAGACTTAGGAGCACCGGCTCTTTCCTGCCCTGAAGGAGGCTTGGCCGTGGGACAAGAGACACTTGGGGAGCTGTCACTGGTTGCTGTCTTTGCTATCCAGAAGGAGCTGTGCCAGCTTCAGGATGCCAGCTCTGATTAAATTCTTTTGATTCTGGGCTTCCCTCTGACAGAGCCGGGGGAAAAGGGGGTGTTGGTTCATCCTACCACTGCGGATAGTGAAAATAAATACAGTTCTCATTTATTAGAAACCACGTCTACCAAACAGCCCTTCGGAACTCGGTGATACTGTCTCATTATAACATTACAACGTGGTTAAAAAGAAGCCACCGCCTGTCCCTACTTCATTTGGCTTCGACCATGACCACACAGCTTTTAAAAACTCCAGCGTTCTGGTTTCCAAAATCCACTTGGAACTCCGTCACAGCCTCCCTCCCAGCAGTTGCAACCCTCGGCTCGAGAATTAAGGCATGAAACACATGGAAATACAATGTTCCAATCCATCTAATTAATGCATTAAGTCCCTCATTTACATAGTACAAATTTCCCTTTATGCTTTCAGTTGCTTGGCAATCGCTTGCCTCGGGAAAATATATTAGCAGTTAAAATGGGGCTTAACAATACGAGAAATAACAAAGACATCAGCCATATTTCAAAAAACATATTTCAGAAAGGGAAGAAAAATCCATCATGTAGAGGGATTTCAAATCTTAGAGTAGTTTGAGCACTCAATTTTGAAAAATCATTTAACCATAGTAAGTAAAGTAACGTACACATGACTCTGGCAGGCAGGAGGGACATCAATTAAAGTCTGTAGAGCAGATGCCACTCTCAGATTGGCGTAGCATGCTCCCAAGTGTGTCTCTGCTATGAAGGGCACAGGACAATGAAGCCACCTCTGGCTCTCAAGGAAGGAGGGTAATCAAGATATCTCCAGCCTTCTTGGGAATATTGGCATCGTTAGAACCAAAAGCTCCCAGGCAGGGGAAGGTGTTGAACCAAATTTATAAAAATGAGCCAACAAAATGCTACCAAGCCGTACTGAATCGCTTGTAGAGACAGATGGAGAGACAACTTTGATCCTAAATTAATCCCAGCTTCTATCAACATGCCACGTGTTCTGCAGGCTTCAGTCAGGAGCGTGGCTAGATAGAGTCCCAGCTAGGCATGCTCACCCTGGAAAGGCAGCCAATTAGGCCCAGCGTCCGTGTCCCTTCATGGGTTTCTTCTTCCTCACACCATAGGCCAAAGAAGAGTACCCCAGAGGTCAAGGCAGGTCCCTCAGAGCCCAGAAAGAAGACTTCAGAATGCACCAGCCTCGGTGCCCGTCAACAGATGAAGGAATTGTGAAGTTATGGCATATGTATACAATGGAATTTAACACCACCAAGAACAATAGCATTTTATTTGCATAAAAATGGGTGGAGCTAGGGAATACTATGCTAAGTGAGATCAGCTAGTTAAAGTGAAGGCTTGTAGGTTTTCACTCATATATGGTAGCTAAAGAGAAATTGGAAAACAAAGAGGACTTCAGACATGCGAGGGGAAGGAGCAGCCTGATGGTCGAGGGGACTGGGAAGGATGCACACAAGTGCTGTGTGCATGAATACTTCCGTCACTCTGAACTTTACTATGTGAATAATTATAATGCACTAATAAAAAATAAAGTTAAAAAATGCAGGTCTGACAATGCTTTATGAATATGTTGAAAAGCTACCTAGATGGGCAGCTCACATTCCTTCACATATCATAATTCAAAATACATTCCACAGCTTCACTGTCTTATGATGAAATTATTTATGATATTTAGCATTTCATATAGCACATTAACATATGCAGAAAGCTTTTATGGATGGAATTCATTTTACTATTTAAAAAGAAAACTGGGAAGCAAGAGTGTTGACCATTCCCTTTCCCCTTTTTCAGATAAATCTACTTATTTGCAGAGAACTGAAACTACTATTTGGCCAAGAGACCAAAAGAAGAAATTTGCAGAGTTGTGACAAATCCCGATTCTATGATTCCAAATCCAAGCTCCAGAGGAGGAATAAATTAGCACATTATATCACATTATACTAAATGTAAAACAGTTAGACTTCTGGTACACGATCTGATGGGCAGTATATGAAAATCTGTACAAAATGACCCATTTTTCCACCATATCCCAAAATTGGAAGGGACGTTTTCTCAGAATGTTGCTTTTTAGTAATATATATGTATCCTGATTTAAAAAAAAAAAAAAAGGCAATGTGGGATGGTAGAGTAAATAGGATATCCAACAAGAAAAGTAAATTAGACAAAACCAAAAAAGTAGAAGAATACTAGCAGCCAGGGCCTGAGAGCCGCCAGGTTTGGAAGAATCCACTTGGATGCCAAGGATTCTGAGGGTGCCTTATAAATAGTCATTTGCTCTCATGGGGTGATGAGCAGCTGCTCTGGAAGTGGCCTCGTTTCTTGGGACTGCTGTAGGGACAGCTTCCAACTTCTAAAACCAGGCAGCAAGCCGCTAGAGGAAGCGTTTCTGTGGAGGTTGACAGGTTAGGGTCCAAGAGTCCCAGATGCTAATTTCAGAGTCTGCTTCGACCTCATTTTCTGATTCTCCACGGCTCAGCAGCTACCAAACACTCTGAAGGACATTTCTTATTGCCTCCTGGTTTCCACAACAACCAAAACAGTTGGACCCCTCCTTACATTTTTTTCTATCACACCAGAATGATGCCCATCCCTACTTCTAGTCCCTTCTATAATGTGGTCACACAGAACTCTGACTTTGTCCTTCCCTAATCAAGATTCTCCAAAGGCCCGGGAAACATCCCAAGCCACCACAGGGCCTTACCTGATGTGGCCCAGCCTCCTTCCCCCTCTTTGTGCCCTGTTCACAAACTCCTGCTTCCTCAAGCTGAGCTCCTTACTTTCTGCCTGGTATGCTCATGGCTCGCTTCCTCTTTCCGCTACCGTATTCCCTCCAAGAGCTTCCCTGCCACGTCTGAATGCAACTTCTCTTTGAAAGCCAAGAGCAATGCTATCCTTTTCATCAACTTTTCTCTGATTCTGACCTTGCTCTTCAGATCTCTAGCTGCTCTGAAGTTTCATCAAAATGTTTATAGCACTCTACGTGTAGCACGTGCCCAAGACCAGGAGAGTGTGGCCACCGGGGGAGATAGTCTACCTCCCTCTGCTAGACAGACCTTGCAGTCAGCAGACCTGCCTGCAGATCTGATGGTGTGCTGCTGAATGCTTGACAACTGGCTCTTGGAAGTGGGGCTGATTTTTAGTGTTGGCCAGTTTCTGCTTTTAAATACCCCATCAAGGCCAACCTAATATCTCTAAATGCCGAGTTGGAAAGAGATGAGCAGGGACACACCAGTATACAGTATTTTCATCATATAGGTAAAATAGAGCCAAGTTCAAAAGCATAGAAAATAATAGCAGGCAGTAAAATACTTAGAATTTTGAGGATTTCTAAATCTTTTTGAAAAATATGATTTAAATAATCTTAAGTGTATGTCCTATAAATTTTAATAATGGGCTACGTGTTCTTATTGCCAACCAGCTGTGATGTTTCTGGATATTTACAAGTGCTCCTTCTCCTGCCCTCGGGCCTCTTTGTACAACCTTGAAGAATTGTTTTATAGCCAAAGTTTTAGTTTTCCCATCTGAAATATGGCTATATATTAAGTTACTGAAAAGATAAAACATTTAAGAACATCCCTCATAGATGGTGAGATTTCAAATAATGGTAGTCCTCATTTCAGTAATATTAGTTCCATTTTGTAGACCCCCCACAGCTCTTAGCACTTTATTTTGTTTATAAGAGCTGAATATATTTTTTGCAGGATAAATTAACACAGATAAATTATAAACTTTATGTGACTCCTATTATCCCCTAGTGTGAAATTTTGGGGGTGATAGCCAGAAAATAAATGTCATCTGGGTGTGGTTGCTGCCCTCTTCTCTGTCTTAGATTAAATTATCAGGGTGGGCAGTAGACACCTGCGTTCCCCACACGGGTCCAGTTTGGAAGATGGCCGTGTTAAATTCAACAATATTTGTTTACAGAAACCAGGAATGTTTCATTTTTCTACCAGGTGGTGTTCCAGTATGAACTTTTATTCATGGTTTACTAATAAAAGTCATACTACAGTTTTTACCTTCAGACTGCACAAATATTTTATATTCAAAATACCTTTTTTTTGTTTTCAAAAAAAAGCTGTGGGTTACTTTCTAAGCTATCATGAAAACCAGTCATAAAGCCAAAGAGGGATGTCCTGTTAAATTAGATGTCGCGTGTCAGTAAGAACCAACATGACATGATATTACTTTGCACTCAATAAACTCTGACGTGCTAACACTTGTAGAATTTGAACAAGCGGTTGTTTGGCAATGAAATTTCTTGTTGTCAAGTTCGGCTGTGAGTTTCTTCTGCTAGAAGCACAGATACACACAAGGAATCTTAGCAGTTGCCTTCTGAAATGACTTCCCATGTCCTGCTCACAGCTTCTCCTCTTCAGACTGCTGGTCTACTGATAAGTGTTCTCAGAGTGCTGCACGCTGCTCTGCCTTCTTGCTCACTGATAACTCCATGTCTTCTCCTGTGCCTCCAGTTTCTCTCTGCACACCTTCTTCTGCAGCCTAACATGAGTTCATCATGGACCACGTCCTCGCCCCGCCCCGCCCAGCACACCTAGTCTCAGTGGCCTTGGCCATAATGCTCTTCCTCTCTTCACCACTGAACTTTAAAAAAATCTCTTCCATACCAGTAGCCTCTGTTCTCCCATTTCCTGGGGATCCTGCACTCTAATAATTTTGCATTCATTTCCCTGTGATTCCAGCACACAGGCCTCACACCTTAATCACCTGAGGCCTCTGCCTCATTCAAAGCCTTCTAGCCCCTTCTTTTCTCTCTTCTTTCAAACTGTGACTCAACTATCAGCAATGTGCAAACGACGTCTCCATCTGTGTCTCAGCCCCACATCTTCCCATGTGCACGTTTCCAGCTGTGGCTTACACCTTTGCACTGGAATCCTAGAGATATGCTCAAAATGAAACACAACTACCTTCCTTCTATTATTTTTTATTTCAGCTAAATTCTACCCTTTCACTAATGGCATCAGGAACTGCCCAGAAAATTAAGGTTAAAACTCGACAATCATCTGACTTGTCCCTGGATTCATACTCACATCCAGTCACACAGATCCCACTGTGGAACCGTGCTCTTCTCTACTCCTTAGGTCTACCTCATGAGATTCTTTTTCACATCCCACCTGATGACTCCGATTTGCTCTTTTATGTTATAGACTTCTCTGTTCTTTTCCTCCTCTAATCCATCTAGAAACTGCTATCAAAACCATGCTCCAAAACAACACTCTGCTCATGTTAATCTGCTCAAAAAGTTTCCATGACTCCCTTCTATGCCGGGGGTTTAACACACATACATGCCTGGCTCAGCATGCAGACACCTATTTAGACCCTAGTGTTTTTGCAGAATTGTTCCCCATCATTCTCCACTCCCCAGAACCCCCATGTCTGTCTTCCAGCTCCTGCTTCCCGAACACCAGAGATCTTCTCTTATTTCTATCCAGCTGCTTCCCTTGTCTGTGATGCTGTTTATTTCTTCTTCAGTTTACCTAGTCAAGAACCAGCTCATGTTCCAGCTTTCCCATACCTGTTCCAAATCACTCAGATGTGACCGCTCTTTCTTTCCTTCTTAAACGTCCTCATGTATTTTGAACTGAATCTCTCCCACTCTTTTTTTTTAAGATAATGCCTATGCTATGTGGTGTGTGTGTGTGTGTGTGTGTGTGTGTGTGTGTGTGTGTGTGTTCCTTAAAAGCAGTAATCTAGATCTGAATTATGATTGTTATCACTCATGGAACCACCAAAGTGTTTTTTCTCAGGATGAGACACTTAGGAATTGAGGGAAGATCTTGTTCAGTACTGCTCTGCTGGGCCAGCCTCCATTACCTTGACCTCACCACACCCACAGCCATATGAAGCAATAAAACCTGTACTGAGCCCCTTTCATTGTAGACTTAGTCACTTTTACTGTATCCTAGTCACTTATATTTATTTGGTGGCCAGATGTTTTATGTAAATTGGTGAGATAGGAATGGACTACACAGGCATCTGGGATATCTCAGTGTGCTTGCAGACAGAACCTCCTGGAAAAGTCATGAAATTCAGAGAGCCTTTCCCCCAGACACACAAGGCAATTGCATACACAAATATGCGCGCACAACTGCGAGCTTCATAGACACGTCTTCCTTTCCTGAAACGCAGGGGCGGTGGTGGTAAATACCATATGTTGGTAAATATCAGGACAAGGAGAGCACAGCTCGAGAGCAGGGACAGATTTATGTGGGGATAGATCTGGGAGGAGGCACCTGACTGACGGGACCAATAAGGGATCAGAGAATCCCCCTTCAAAAATCCTAGAACTAGGGGAAGTTTTACAGCCACCATGAATATACGTGCAAACAAAGTTTCTAAAGTCACTTAGTGCTGATAAAATGACAATAAAAATTTAAGCACTAAACACCACTTAGAGATCTGAAACACCACGGGCTGCATAGCTCATCAGTCTACTCGAATTCTAGAGAATCCAGGAAGTTTTCTTTTAAACATTATTTTATCCCAAAACAATAACATTTTTGAACTAGTTTGCTCTTTCCGTTTCTAACATATTTTCTCAACTATTTATTAATAATGATAACTAAATAATCTGCAACTTCAGGTTAAGAAAATACATGGGTCTAAAAAATGAGAATGATACTTAGAACACTTGACCTTGTTCAGGGACAGCCTTCTAAATCTGAGGGACATACTAAAACTGAATCATAAAAGCAGCAATAAAATCCACTTGAAGATGATATTCTGTGGTACAATTTAGTTATAACTTTATCAGCAAATTGTTAAGTAAAAATTCTACTGAAAATTAAACTAGGCCTCTCCCCAAGGTGAACTGTGCTCTCCCTTGAACATGCATCTCCCTCACTTTCCTAAATAGACTTCTGTCTTTGATTCTGAAAATAAAAATTAAACGATATCCTAGCCAAAGCCTAAGAATCCTGTCAGTCTCTTTTGCTATTCCTTGAATATGTATTCCTCGGTTTTTGTTTACCGTGGAACTCCAAGAAGGATGTGCTTTCAATTTCCTTCTTTCCTTTAATCCTCCTTTTAGCACTGTTTACAGAGAGCACCCTGTGTTGACACAGCACTTGGTCCTAGAAAGACAAGATTGAAGGGATAGGTCGACTCCTGTTTCTACAGGGCCCATTGTCTAGAGGGTAACAAACGATTCTGGATTCTGTTTAAACTCAGCAACTGCCGTGAGGTCGCCAGAGGCAGGCTGCTGGGCAGGCTGGGCTATGGAAGTGCTCACCCAGGACCTAGGTCTGAGGAGTCCTGGAGGAAGGGCAGTGGCAGCCTAGGGGCAGGAGTAGAGGCCAGCCTGGAGGCTCAGTCCTGGGGGAAGGCGAGAGATAAAAAGAGAAGGAAGTTTCCTCACCATAGATGTACAGGGAGGTGTAGGAAGACAAATGGGGAGAGATTAGATGGACAAGGGCCAGAATCTGATCCAATAGCACCCTCTGGGCTATGTTAATGATTAGATATCTTCCCAGGGCAATGGGTGCCTCTGAAGTATTTTAATCCAAAAAGGCATGAGTTGGGTTGGCCTTTTAGAAAAACCATCCTGGGTTCCATATAGAAAAGGGGTCAGAAGGACCAGCAGACAAGTTAGCTCACTACTAGAGTAAGCTCCATGAAAGATGGTGATGGCCTGAACTCTCATACTGGTCTACAGTCCAGTCTCTACAGTTAGGGAACATATATTGTTCTCCTAATTATGGTATACTGTAATTTCAATGATTCTCAAAACTGATCAATACAGTCAAGCAGAAAGTTTTCTTCAGAATGCATGTGGCCAGGTTATGCCCCTGAATAATCTCTTTGAGAGGACTGGGAGGATGGCCATGCACCCTGCTGTGCCCCTCACAAGTGACGTATGTACTGGTGCCCAGGAACTGGAGGGGTCCCAAGCCCATCTCTGTCCACTCTTGACCTGCTCACTCTGGGGTCCAGCAGCAAGCCACACACAGTGGGAGTGCTAGCCAGCAGCCTGCAAACACACTCACCAGCCTTCCCAGTGGGGACCTCTGCTTCTCACAGTCCTTAACAGAATTGCTCCAAATGTGTCTTCCACAATAAAGGTTTTCTTGATCATTCTAATTGGACATGACCGTTCACTCTTTTGAATGCCTATAGGATTTTGCACTCTATACTAACCTTTATCGCATTCCAGAGTATAACACAGTTTCCTAAATCCCCAGGCTTGCATTTGTAGGTGTGTGTATGCACACACTTGGGATGAGCAATCGTCAATGCCAACGCAATTGGCCTCAAATATGATACAAAGAGGAGGGTGGCCTCTTTGAATTCGTCGCATACAAGTTCACAGCTTATACCTTTGCACACAATGAGGCATAAACATCAGCTCAAGAAAGGATCAGAGGTTGTAGAATATTACATTGTTCTACGTGAAGGAAAATAAACACGTAAATTCTAGACTTCTCCCTGGGATCCTAAAGCCTCGGAATAAAATAAATTGTTCTTCAGGGTAAAATGGAGGTGGAAAGTAATGGGGTTCTTGCAAATAACCCACTGGAGGGTACAGGCGAAGAAGAAAAAGGGCCTCAAAGGAAGCGGAGCTTTGTAACAGTTATGGGTGTAATATCTACCATATGTCCCAGATGTTTTCAAATTACGAAAGTGCAACTCTTTCCCACAGCCCATTTGCAAGTGGACCTGACAACCCAAGCCCGCAGAAATCAAAGACTGTAATCGACTCTAAATTCTGCCACGCTAGACGGAACGAATATCTGTCAGACTTTTTTACTTAAACTTCTCTTCCTTTAAGAAGGCAGCATCTGGCTCTAAACTGCATATTTAATTGAAAAATCCTTTAATAATAGCATTAATTTTCATCGTTTTGCATTCCAGCAGTCTGACAAGGAAGCCTGTCCTACATGTGGGAATGAAGCCAGCCTGTAGAAGGAGAGTCCGGGCTGGGGAGAGGGCTGCCTTCACTGGACATTGCTTTTCTGAAGCCTGGCCCTGAGATAAAATCAGGTGTTATGATTGAAGAATGAAAGTTAAATTTTTTTTCCTCCAACACTGATGATACCTTTCTAACAGGACAATGCACTTGAAGCTTATCAAAAGCAAACTGAGCACGCACTTAAGAAGAATAACTCAGCAATGGAGGCCCGGCTAAGAACCCTGATGAGTCTCCGGAGCAAGTTAGACATGGTTTCGACTGCAGTTTTTAATGCTGGTGTTTTTGTGCTCTCACTTAACCCTGCCTCCCTGCTTATCTTTCTAAGTGGTTTGTTCCCTTTCACTGCAAAATAAAAAGAGGAACCACTGTATCTTAGAGTAAATAAATGTCCCTCGCTGGCAGGGAGGTCAGGCGCAGCCCTGGAGGACACGGGGGTCATGCTAGTCCAGGGGTGAATCTCTTACTGCTCAGCTAGCAGCACACGGGCGGGCCCTCCAGACACTAAGCTGTCGCTAGGACACCAGCTGATGTGATGCCCACCTGGCCCAGAAGGAGGGAAGGCAACAAAAATACAACCAGGGGTCTAGTGAGGCCGGAAGGGGGAGAGAATCTGAAGTAAGTGCTCCTCAGAGGACTGCCTGGGTAGGCACAGAGAAGACCCCGCTTTATTCTGCCTCCCTAGCGCCCAGGGAATGTGCAGAGATAAAAGGCCAGACCTTTCCCCCTGCTGCCTACAGGGAAGCACTTTTGTTTGTGAGAACCACACACCCTGGGGTGGGGATTCCTGGGAGTTGCCATGACACCCTCCTCTCCAAGTCACAGGCAGCGGGCCTCTCCTCCTCCCCCCAGCTTCTCTCCCTACCATGGGTTTTTTAATGGCCTAGATTTGTGTGTCTCCATTTCAGAAGAGAGAGGACTTTGTTTCCTTGGGTTTCTAAGCTAATGATCTAATTTTAAAGTCCATTTCCCCAGCCTGCAAGCTCATCTACAGGCAGGGTACACTGAGAATATTTTATTTACTTATTTTTTTTTTTTTTGCATTCGGTGCCTTTTTGGCATTTCCTGGTTGTTTTATTTAAAGCCTTGTTTGCTGCACTAGCAATGCATTACAATAACTGCTGAACAAACAGGGCCCAAGGGACGCTGAAGGCAGGCGTGGCCCCGGGCAGAAGAAAAGACCAGAAAGACAACACTCTGGATACAGCAAAGCAGCCTCGTTTTCTTAGCTATTGTTTGGAGGTAAAAGTTTTCTAATATGAAACCAAAAGTATTAAAAATTAAAAAGGGGAATCTTTTTAAAAGTGGTCTCTAGCCTGACCCTCTTTCTCAAACTTAGTTTTATTACTCACTTTGGGTGAGCAAGTAATTATCATTCTATTGAAAATCTCATTAACTGGCTGGAAAAAAAAAAACAAAATAAAAAAAAATAAAACAGCCAGAGAAATGGAAGGTGCTGGCTGGGCGCAGCCTCACAGAAGCTTCGAGTTCTTTGGGTGCGCAGGTCCCTCCAGCAGCCCTCGTGCCCTGCCTCAACCTGTAATGTCAACCCCAGGGAACAGGGTTCTCAATGTCCCTGAATTGTCCTTTATGTCCCCAGCACATAGGATGTGCGTGGCAGGTAGTTGTTTAATTATTTGTACACCAGAGGGATGGAGTTTACAACATGGATAAAATGATACAGCTTCCTGGAAGATTGGAGAGAAGTAAAACATTTATGCTCAGATTTTTTTTAAATAAAATATTAACTTGCCTGTTGTTTTTTCCCTGTCTATTAGATCCCTTTTCCTCTCTCCACTCAAGCAAGCGCGTGGGCTGAGCCTCCTTCCTCAAGGGTTACATAAAGTCATATCCTAGCAAAAAGCCTTGTATCTTGTTTCCAAAAATACCTCTCGCTCTTTGCAGGCAAAGAGACCTTGCAAAAACACAGGAAGAAAGAAAGGTTTTCTGGGTTATTGGAGATTCTCCTGGCTGGCTAAAGGAAGGCTGGTGAGCAGAGACGGATCCCTGGGTCCTAGAATAGAGGACATTTGTGACAGGCAGAACTTCGGGGTTGGCCCCAGCTTAGGTGGGATAGTTTTTATTATAAGACACTCAGAGGAAACCCTGATCTCCATGCATCAGGCATGGTATGAGAAGCCCAGAGTCAGCTAGGCTTGGCCCATGGACACATTGACCATCAGGAGAGATGTCTTGGAAGAAATCCATTCAAACAGGGCTTCCGTCTTCAGACATCCTGACTATCCCCAACCACCTGGATACAGATATAGAAAGGTGCCATCAAGAACCACAGGTCCAAATGTCCTGCCATAAAATGCCCTGTGCACTGTAGGAAGCACCCTCAAAGCCCTCTAAATTGGCTCACAGGAAGTAAGTTGTTCTTTCTCTCCTGCACAAGTTTGTGAGCTGAGAACCAGACCATGTAGACCGAATTTTAAAGTAATGTGTTTTAGACCAAACACAGGTGTGCTTCATATTTATATGACTTTATAAAAGAATATTCAAACTTCAAAGAAGCATCACACTTTTGAGGGGGTGGGGCAGAGGTCACAGAGCTGTGACCTTTCTCCCACCCAATGGTAAAGGCAATGTGGACAGAAATTTCACTTTGCCTGTGATATATCCCTCACCCAGAGAGGCACCAAATAGCACCTGAATGAATAAATTTACTCACAGCCTACTCTGACATTTGACGCAACGCAGTAGAACATTTTCACATACATTCAAGAAAGTACAAAATATATATACACACTGGGCACTTTACCACAATCTATATTTTGTGTGCGTGTGTGGTACTGGGGCTTTTCTACCTCTGGGCTATACCCCCAGCCCTATTTTGTACTTTATTTGGAAACAGGGTCTCACTAGGTTGCTGAGAGCCTCACTAAGTAGCTGAGGCTGGCTTCGAACCTGTGCGATGCTAATGTCTCAGCCTCCAAAGCACGGGGATTACAAGCGTTTACCACCACGCCTGGCTACCACCATCTATTTTAAAAACAAGGTTTTCTTTGTCTGATTAGTACCATTTGCACATGTAGGTTTTGATCCTCTGGGTCTGAAGATAGAAGTAGGTGAAATATCTACTCCCATCCAGGTGTGCTTTAGCTGTAACCCAACCCTTCTCCCCAGTGAAGCAATACTAATGCCAAGCTTTTCCTGTGTAGGAGCCTTGATCCTGTCCTTCCAAGCCTTGCTTCCTGGTGGCTGCATGGTAGACATCTCTGCCCTTTTGGCCCTTTTTTCCCTCTGCCTTTCAAATGCCCTAGTCTGGGAACCCGCTCCTTGATCGAGCAGGACAGATATATATTGTACACATTAGTTCAGGCTTTTTGTTGTTCTCACTAAAAGCCATAATTAATGCCTGTCAGACTGAAGAAACATCTGTGCATTTTGAACAAGTAGCTGAGGAAAGTGTTAAGAGATGTAGGTAGCCGGGTGTGGTGGCACACGCTTGTAATCCCATGCTTGGGAGGCAGAGACAGGAGGATTGTGCAGGTTCAAAGCCAGCCACTCTGGCTTAAGAGACCCTGTTTCCAAATAAAAATATAAAATAGGTCTGGAAGTATAGCTTGGAGGTAGAAGGGTTTCCAGGAACCTCAGTACCACCAAAGAGAGAGAGAGAGAGGGAGAGAGAGAGAGAGGGAGAGAGGGAGAGAGAGAGAGAGGGAGAGAGGGAGAGAGGGAGAGAGGGAGAGAGAGAGAGAGAGAGAGAGAGAGAGAGAGAGAGAGAGAGAGAGAGATGTAGGTACATCCAGGGATGACATTCAAAGTAAATATCCTTCCATCTTGTACCAGAGAAGGCCATGGTGAAAGGCACAAGCCCAGCCTTAAACCACCAGGACAAGACGGTCATGGTGGCACATGCTTGTAATCCCAGCATTTGGGAGGCTGAGACAGGAGGATCGTGCAGATTCGAAGCCAGCCTCAGCCTCAGCTATTTAGTGAGGCCCTTTGCAACTCAGTGAGACCCTGTTTCAAAAAATAATTTAAAAATAGGGCTTGGGGTGTAGCTCGGAGGTAGAATGCCCCTGGGCTCCATCCCCAGTACCAAAAAAAAAAAAAAAACACCAGGACATCCTCGCCAGTGTGCACTGGCCCAGCATCCAGCCAGGTGCACGACGTCGCCCCAACTCAGCACCTCCAAGACAGCAGCGAGCGTGCACCTCTCCGTGACAGGTCTCTCAGCTCACATTTGAGTTTGTCTGTCTTCAGCCTTGCTACCAATTTCACGGTGTGAGCCGACTACAGATATCTGTACTTTTCAGAGTATGTCTCCTACTCTGTCTTGTGGTCATTCCCTAGTCCCATCGTATCACTCCAGCAGTTGCCATGTCCTTGCTCCTGCCCCAGGAGCATCCATTCTTCATCCTCCTGGGGGTTAGTCTAACCAAAACCCTGCTCTATTCTGTGCTTCGACTATCCAAAATATATAATGGCATTAATTTTTTTGTGGTACTGGGGATGGAATCCAGGGGCATTCTATCTCCAAGCTATATCCCCTGCCCTATTTTTTTATTCTTTATTTTGAAACAGGGTCTCACTGAGTTTGCGAAGGGCCTCACTAAGTAGCTGAGGCTGTCCATGAACCACGATCCTCCTGTCTCAGCCTCCCAAATGCTGGGATTACAAGCGTGCGCCACCACGCCGACAATAATGGCATTAATTACTCAAGAGAAACATTGCAGTTGTTAAGACTAACTCTTAAAGCTCCCTCTCCATTCATTCAGCCCATAAATGTTAATTGAATGGCTATTATGTTCCAGATACAGTTTGAAGATCGGAGAGGGAGAAAAAGGAATACAGTCCCCTCCTCCCCACTTGGGGTATTTTGGGTACTTTCAAACACATTGATCTCCTCGGAGCACCACCACCTTCTCCCTGTGGAGCTGCAGCACTTCCAGGGCCACTGGATCCCCTTGACAGGTAGACAGACACCGCAGGATGCAGACTAGTGTGTGTAAAGGCTCACAGAGCAGGGAGTATAAAATACTCTAGGATTTACCACTGACTTGGTATTGCTTGAGCTAAGAAACTCCTAGGTTACGTTTGAGCTAGAATGAAAAGCCAGCTCACAAGCAGACATCCAAAATGCCTACAAAGCGCAGGACTTTCCCTGGATGCTGGTAACACAGGAGAGGGGTGCTGCCAGAGACACCTCTAAAGACTGGCAGTGTGACGCGTGGACAGAACACAGACAGGGACACAGCAGCAGGAGCGAGCGGCCACCCAGGACGGGCCGGGAGAGAACCCTGCCCTGTGACAGGGATGGGAGGAGACCTCAAGGCAGGTTTGTTGGGAAGATGAATGATCTTGTGACTGAAGCCTGGCCAGAGAGGAGGGAGAAAGGGAACACAAGGATTCTGGTTGGAATGCTGAGTAGGGGAAGCTCCCTGATTTGTGCTGAGAAATGCCTCGCTGGGCTATTTTAGGCCAGAAATGTGACCATCTAGGTGTGATGGCTGGAGGCTGTGTGTAGATGCACCGGGAGTTTAGGGTGCCTGTTTTTCCTCCTGTGTGTGTGTGTGTGTGTGTATTGAACCCAGGGACATTCTACCACTGAGCTATACCCCAGCTTTATTTATTTATTTATTTATTTATTTATTTATTCATCTATTTATACAGGTTCTCACTAAGTTGCAGAGATCCTTATTAAGCTGCTGATGCTGGCCTCGAACCTGTGATCCTCCTGTGTCAGCCTCCCAAGCACTGGGATGACGGGCATGCACCACCATACTCGGTTTAGGGTGATTTTGCTATGCAGGTCAGCTTGTAGATGGCCACTTGGGGCTTTCAGTGCAACTGGTGCATTTGTGTCTTTGCAGGGAAATGGAGGGAACTGGAGAATATTATGCGAAGTAAGGCTCCGTCAGTCACCAAAAGAGAAAGGTCCAAAGATCTGATGTTCTTCCTCATTTGGGGAAGCTGGGAGAAACTGGGACACCGGAGGAGACATCTTAGAGGAAGAGGAGACCTAACGGAGGGAGATGGGAGGAGAGAGGAAGCCTCGAAGAGGGAACACCTCAGTGGACGGAGGCACAGACACGAAGTCACCAAAGCCAGTCACTGTGTTGAGCGCGGGAAGGTGGGGAGGCAGAGGAGTGGGGTGCGACGGGGCGGGCTCGCCAGCACCCGTGCGTGTGTGCCTCTCCCCCCGGAACTTCGATGCATGCTTGTACTGCAGCAATAAAGTATAAAGACATAAATAAGAGAATTGCTATCCATGATATCAGCGCATTAAGCAGAGCGTAGCGCTTCTGAGAATGGAGTCCTGTGTGCCTCGACAGGTTCCACGTCCATGAAGCCCACCGTGGTGGGCAGAGGAGAAGGGGGCAGCGTCATGAAGATCTAGAACAGACACTGAGGGCAAAGGGTTGTAGTGAACTCCAGGAGAAACGGTCAGTAAGTAGTGAAAGCCACGTGTTGGCAGAACACTCCAGTGTGTTAAATATGGGCATTTTCTCCCTTGAAAGTATTTTTAACCAAAGCCTGCATTCGATTATGAAGTTTATTAAATTCCAAGTCAGAACAGACATCAGACCCATTATCTGAGACTCCCAGGGAAGTTAAGTAATTTGTACTATAACAATAGCTAGTTTATGTAGAAAACTCACCACACCTCAAGGCTGCTCCTTCCCACCGGGGCTCCGGGCCAGCAGCCCAGCTCCCGGAGGCCCCATGCGGTGGCCTTACTAGGCTGAAGGATGTACCAAAGTTGGAGGCCTGGCTGCCGGCTTTACAAGCTGCTACTCAGGGGCAGAAGCACATTTTCTAAGCTCATTAGGCTAAAGCATAAGGCAAGAATGCCAATTTAATAATTTCAAAGAAATAAAACTGTCTCTCAGACTCAGCCTAAGCAATACATTCTGTCCCTAAGGTAAAGATGTAGGAAAAAAATCAACTCCTATTCAGAAACCTCTTTATTGAGGCACCATGAAGAACGACTGCGTACGATTCTGATGATCAGAGCCAGCCTCGGTCCAGCTCCTTCTGTATGATAAGTCATTCATTAGTAAGGAAATTCATTAACTAGGACAATTTACTATTGCACGAACCAAAGTAGCTTAAATTGACAGACCTACCCAGCAAAGTCAGACCATGCTCAGGACATTCTCTGTCATCACAGGCTCCTAACCATGGGGTTAGAAGTACTAGGTCTTTTAATGGCATCAGGCAAAGATATGCAATAATGTCCATGTGACCGAAGGCAGACCTCCTGCCAGTAGGACCACAGTGCTGGAGGCTAAGTACTCCTCGGTTGTCACTGCACCTGGGTTCCTCTTGCTATGGGACTAGGCACTCAGAGTTCTCTCAGCCAACAGGCTCCTGCTCTGCAGGGACCTGCGACCATGCACACGTGGGACTAGTCTCCATCACAGCAGTTCAACAGGAACCATGTGTCCCTGCATGGGGACGGATGCCCTCCGCACAGTAGGCTCACAGTCCTCCTGGGCCCTGGGGCTCATTCTGACATCGTCACTCAGCTTCAAGAACACATTTATTTCTTCCCTGTCTATGAGATGGTGGGTGTTATACTGTGTCCCTTGATTTCCTTCTTTTTTTCTTTTGGTACTAGGTATTGAGCCCAGGGGCATCCTACCTCCAAGGTATATGTGCAGCTCTTTTTATTTTTATTTTTTTTTATTTTTAAACAGCATCTTCCTACATTGCTGAGACTGGCCTTGAACCTGTAATCCTCCCATCTCAGCCTCTCAGGAACTGGGATTACAACTGCCACCACACCTAGCTTCATCTCTTAAAACTAGGAGCAGGAATGGAGGCCCAGAGCCGAGCGTGCTGGATGTTAGCCCCGTGCTCTCTTCTGAAGTCACTCCGGGCCTGCTTTCTCGGGGAGGCTTGCTAATGTCGCCAGCATGCCCTTTCCAACTGCGAGAGTCCTGTCTGTGACTCCTCAGTGTTCAGAGAGCAGCAGCCAGGAGTCGGAGTGACCATGGCAAAGGAAAATAAAAGAAGAGAGCCTCTTCTCAAGAGGCTGGAGTTTCAAAATGTGCATCCTTCAATTCCTATTTAGATTTAAATCCAGCTCCCAAGTCCTTGAATCTTGGATCTGATTTAAATTTCATAGTCATGGTGGCGCACACTGGTAATCCCAGTACTTGGGAGGCTGAGACAGGAAGATTGCAGTTTCGAGAACAGACTCAGTAAATAGTGAGACTCTCATTAACCTAGCGAGGCCCTGTTTTAAAGTAAAATAAAAAATAAAAAAAATAGGGCAGAGTTAGAATGCCACTGGCTCAATCCTCAGTACTTAAATTAATTAACCAATTAATTAATGGAAAGCACACATACATTGGCACAGATCTGTGATTATCCTCCCCTCTGACTGTCTTGTTTCCAGAGAAGCAGCAGCTCTGACAGGGCACTGCTGGACATGAAATCTCTGCTCCACACTGGCTGGGGACCAGGGGTCTGTTTCTATGCATACTGTACGCAGTTCAGTTCACCCTCCATCTTGGAAACCACTGTTGCAGGTTCAACCTACTTTAAGAAATATTGGGTCTTTACAGGGATGGGGCAGTATAAAATAGGGTGCTTACAGTAATAATTTGACTCTTAGATGAAGTTGTGGCTATCTTTAAGTTTACTCGTTTGTACTTGGTTAAAATAAGAATTTCACGGAGATTATCTGCTTAGCTAAAGAATTCTCCACCTACATTCCCTTAGACGACAAAGTTAATTTTCTAGAGAAACCAGCTGACATGATCTGGAAAGATTCAGACTGTCTTCTGGCAGGTTCCTTTTAAGGCCTTTGACCTTTTTTATCTGACTAAATTGATCAGATAAACGAAATACCTCTTAATTTCCTCAGACCCCAGTTTTCAACATGCTTCCCCTGAACCCCTGAAGTCAACAGTCCACTGATGTCCATCATTTTATGTAAAGGCCAACTTGCAATAAATGCTATGAGATTTCCTGTCTCAGTGGCAGGGTTGCACACTTCATCAAGAGTAAGTCAGGTGAAGGTCCTCGAAAAATAAAAAAGGTGAATGACAGAGAAAAGGAGAAATGGAATATCATGTTAATTCGGCCTGCCCGATGCAAGGTAATGCGGCATCCTGACAAAGACACGGTGTAAAATATTCCCAGATGATTCCGGGGCCATTAATATGAGAATTCCATATTTCATAACATCAACAAACCAGCTGAACCTCGTCCACTTAAAGTAGAGAACAGGGAAAAGAACAAATGCCTTGTGAAGATTGAAATGAGAACAATGTGTCTGAGGTTGAGCAGTGAAATAAGTTGCGGATGTTGTTCACGAAGTAATTATTTCTGCAGCGCCATTTCTGCATTTAGTTTATAAGCATGTCAGGGTGTACAATCCAGGCATATTTCAAGGGAAGAAATACCAATCTACATGACGCGTAGAGAAAGTCGCCACATACAAAGGAGGTTCCACAAAAGACTTATTAAAATGGAAACCTGGGAAAGACAGCTTCTCTGATCAGAGTGCACATGTGCAAGAAGGGCCTGCAAATCATTTAGGTCTACTGTATGCTTTTACTGGTTAAATGGTTTTTCGGCTACTTGATATCCTGAAGTGGTTGGGGGATGGACGTTTATTTTAAAGCAAAACAAGAATTTTGGACAATATGTGCCTATCCATCCTTACAGCAGCACAATCCACAAAGGCAAAGTGATGGAACCAGCCTAAGTGTCCACCAACAGATGAATGAATCACAAAAGTGGTGTATATACACACAGTGGAATTTTACTCAACCAAAAAAGAGAACAAAATGATGTTGTTTGCTGGAAAATGGATAGACCTTGAGAATACTGCGCTGAATGAAATCAGCCAGTCTCAGAAAGCAAATAACTATGTTTCTCTTACATGTGGAAGGCAGAGAGAAACTGGATAACAAGAGACCCCCAATAAAGGAATAGAGATATGTCTAATCGGTAGACGTGTAATGAACGTAACAGTTTAATGTTTTGTAGAGCCAGGCTTGGTGGCGCACGCTTGTAATCCCAGCATTTGCGAGGCTGAGACAAGAGGATCGCGGTTCATGGCCAGCCTCAGCTGCTTTATGAGGCCCTGTACAACTCTGTGAGACCCTGTTTCAAAATAAAGAATAAAAAATAGGGCTGGGGGTGTAGCTTGGAAGTAGAATGCCCCTGGTTTCCATCCCCAGTACCACAAAAAATGAAACTAAAAAATAAAGTTTTGTACACATATGAAATTATTAATACCAATCTCAATGACATGTACATTAAGACCAATCTCAGTGGAGGGGAGAGAGTAGGGTGAGAGCAGAGGAAAACACATCAGGTTGTGTGTATATATATTCCTATCACTTTATACATCAGCATGATGGAAAATTACAATGCACCAATAAATGTATAAAAATAAATAAATAAACATTCATCTTAAATCTAAATTGCTATTGCCATGAAGAGTGGTAATTATGCTCTAATTTTTATCTAGGCTGATGTCACATGTTTTTCAGTTATATAAGTAAACATTGTATTAGATGTTATATAAAGTTAAAAGATGGATTTCGTATTAAAGTTTGTTTTTTCCTTTATTAGACTTTCCAAAATAATGAGTAACAGTGCAAAGTATCCTTAGGTATTTACTCATTCAGGGATAACATAATAACATCGCAAAGGTTAAAAAGCTCTAGGATTATTTTATAACATTATATATTAAAGTACCGTGACTCAAGCAGGTTGAATGACAGTACCCAAGATCACAGAGCAGTATAATGGGAGTAGGAGTGTTGCCTACTGTGTTCAATCTGGTGCCTGCTCTTCACAGGTACTGGATTTGAGTTTAGGGTTCATGCTGTCCCCTCAAAGGGATACTAAGGACAGATGAATACAGAGGGAAGGTGTTGAGGGCGGTTCCCTGCTTTCCCTGGCCTTTTTAGAGAGCTCCAGGAAATCGTAGAGAAGTACATAGGCATTCAAGTCTGGGTGGAGGTCGGAGCTCGCAGCTGCAACCACAGTTTCAGGGTGCTGCTCACACTAGAAAAGGGGTGGAACACCCAGGTCCTGCTTCCAGTGTGGGGTCCTCCTTCCAGAACCCCTTGCTGGAGTCTGACATCTGAGCACGCTAGGTCCCTGAGCGCTGGCCTGGACAGCAATGTATAGCAGCCCACATCCCTCTGCGGGCCCCGGCCGGGCATTGGCAGAAGTCCCACAGTAACACAGGCATCCCCGCAGGCCTGGCAGGAGGAGTGCCTGGGCTCTCATCGTACAGGCTTCATGACATCTTTCCCCGTGTACCAACACTGCACAAACAGCTTCCCGTGTCTACAGCTTCTCTTCTGAGTCATTTCCTAAATGTTCTTTGGAATATTGTTCTAAATGTTCCTTGGAATATTGTTGGTGGTAGGAAGTCTTCACACTTTGTAGATGGGATTATTTGGGGATGGGAAGCAGTACCCGGTTGGAGCCAAAGTTAGTCAACAAGGGTGACAGCTCAAGCCATGTATTGTTATTTAGTCAAAGTAAGTGTTGACGAGGTGGCACATGCCTGTAAAGTCTGTACTCGGGGGGTCTGAGGCTGGAGGATGGCAAGTTTGAAGCCCCCTCAACAACTCAGAGATCACAGCAGCCCACTGCCCCAAGTGTGCTCCCTCTGGCTCTATTCCCAAATCCTCCACTGCGTTTTCCTTTCTGAATTTTTTTTTTTTTTTCCTGTAACTGGGGATGGACTCCAGGGGCCTTCTACCTCTGAGCTACACCCCCAGCCTGATTTTTATTCTTTATTTTGAAACAGGGTCTCACTGAGCACTAAGTAGCCGAGGCTGGCCGTGATCCCTGATCCGTGATCCTCCCGTCTCAGCCTCCCAAGTACTGGGATTACAAGCGTGATCCGCCACATCCAGCTTCCTTTCTGGATTTTTTTTTTTTTTTTTTTTGGAAAACTGAACCCTTAAGTGCTAATGAAGAGGAAATGTAGCATATAGTCAAATACAGGGTACAGTGTGGCTCATGATAAGAAAAATCATCTGAATTGTTTAAGCTGTCTCAATAGAAGCAGCCAAATATCAGACTTCAATTAAAAACTATCGTCAACATTAATATCCCCTTTCTTAGAAAAAATAAATATTCAATGGACAAAACTTGGAGAGAATCTTAGTTTATTATCCCCAAGTGTTTAACATTTCATTAAATCTATACCAACACCTTCCCATTTTATTTTTTTCTATTTTATTTTATGTAATTTTTACATTTACCTTCTCTTTTGAAAAATTTCCATGAGTATTCTGTATATAACAAGACTATTTATCATTTAGTCTATGGGTATTTTATTTTTGTTTTTTGGTGGTACTGGGGTTCCTGGAAACCCTTCTACCTCCAAGCTATACTTCCAGACCTATTTTATATTTTTATTTGGAAACAGGGTCTCTTAAGCCAGAGTGGCTGGCTTCGAACCTGCACGATCCTCCTGTCTCCGCCTCCCAAGCGCGGGGATTACAAGCGTGCGCCACCACGCCGGGCTTGTTTTTGTTTTTTACTGAGAATTGAACCCAGAGGCTTTACACCTCTTAGTTATTCCCCCAGTCCCCTTTTTTAAACATTTTCTTTTTTGTTTTGAAACAGAGCCTTACATTCTAAGCACTGAGAGATTGCAAGTATGTATCACCACTCCTCACTAATTTGTGATATTATTATACCTTCTTCCTTCACAGAACTCTCTATTTGTATTTTTATGATTTAAAATTATGTGCATAATAAATAATTATATGTAAGTATACACAGGTATTTTTTTTTTGATGGTACTGGGGTTCCTGGAAGCCCTTCTACCTCTGGTATACACTCCCACGGGCTACACTCCCAGACCTATTTTTTAACATTTTAATGTGGAAACAGAGTCTCTTAAGCCAGCGAGGCTGGCTCTGAACCAGCGCGATCTTCCTGTCTCTGCCTCCCAAGCGCGGGGATTACAAGCGTGCGCCACCACGCCCGGCTACACAGGTATTTATGATAAACTTACATATGGAATTTTGTGACTTATGAATATAAGTAGTTACCCAGGAATGCTAACACTGGCCACAAACTCTCAGCTCTCACACTAGGCCAATGAGGGACACAACTGTTGATTGAGAAGTTAAGCAAAACATAATGCCCTGCTGTTATTCTGGAAAAAGAACCATGAGATCAATTATATGTGACTACATAATTAATCAGAAAGAAAGAGCAGCTACCACTTCCATCACTCCCATAAAGAGCGAGAGAAGTAAGTTCTAGAATCTGTGACTTCCTTTATTCTTTTGTGGGTATTTAAAGGAGAGTTTCACATTCAAATACATATATGTTCATTCTTTGGCCAAAATTATATTCTTTTAATTACCAAATATAAATCTTATAGCAAAGAGCCCTATCTGGCTAATTAATATTTTTCTGTGTATGAGAATTTATACTTTTTCATAAAAAGATAAAAAGTAATCCTCCGTGGAATCAACAGATTCAGTGGCACATAATTATGATCCTGAATTTTTTTTCCCACCTATATTTCTATTGGTCGCCCTTTAAGTTTGTAATATCTTTTCCCAGAGATACTGCTCCATTCTCAACCTGTACACTGATAAAAGTCCACAAATAAAATTTACATCCTGAAGGAGAAGACTATTACCCTCACTTAGACCAACTGAAATTACACTGCATTTGCCGTTGAGATAAAACATTCTGCTTTAAGACAGCGGAGACATTCTTAAACAGATGAACCAGGAAGACCTTCCTCGATTTGCCGGCTCTCAATATAATTCATCATTTTTTTTCTCCACGGAGTAGAGTGCCATTTCCACTTAAAGGGTCTGATGAACACATCTTCATCTTTTATTTTATTTCAGAGACCTCGGTTCTACATTAGCTGGAATATGCAGTCTAAATTTAAAAAACAAAAATCTTTTTACACAACCTAGCCTAATTTTTTTCCCCAAGTGCTTGCAATAAAATGGACTTTAGTAGTATTGAAGTAGTAACGAGATTTTTAATGAAGGAAAGAATAAGAATACTCAAAGGACAAAGTGAACTAAGGTTGTGGCAGCACAAGTTAGAGTGCGCAGAGTGGGCCCCGAGGAGCCTCAGGAAGTTTCACCGGCCCTGGTATGGCTCTTACTCCTGCGGGGCCAGTCAGGTCCCTTGGACGTGGGCCTGAATCCAGGACCTGACTTGCTTTGACCATGTTAGCCCAAATTAGTTCACCAGATTTCAGTGGTCACCATAGGAAGCGGAGGTTTGAGAGGGTGGTAGACAAGACAAAGTGAATTAGACATAGGGGTTTGTATCCAGCACGGAGAGAGGGAGCAGGCTTCCACAGAGAGATACACAATTAATCAGAGTTGGAGACAAATTTTTTTTAATTTATTTTTTTTAATTTTTTATTGGTGCACTATATTCATACATCATAGTGGGATACAAACTTTTGTAGACATACATGCACACATCGCCCAGTCAGCCCCCACCCGATCCCCACCCCATTCTCTCCCCATCCCTCCCTCCCATGCTTGGCTTAGTGGTTGACATCTAGTATTATAGCAATTTATCCAAACTTAATAATGATAATCTCACATAACAGTTTCATTTGTCTGATACCAAGCTTTTGATGACATAAAGATAACATTTCAATATTTCTTTTTACTTTCTTTCTTACCAGAGAATATTTTTTTCTTTTTTTTTTTTTTGGTGAAACTATCATATATTTATATATTTATTTTTCAGAAAAAAAAATCTATCCTAATATGGAATATGGACTCTAGATACCCACAATGATCTTGAAAAAGAACAAAAGAACAAAGCTAGAAGATATATATTTTCTGATTTCAAACCATATAAAGCTACAATAATTGAAACAGTGTAGTACTGTTCTAAAGGCAGATATAAAACCATTGGAGTTAAATACAAGCCTAGAGCTAAACTCTTCCCTATATTGTCAAGTTATTTTTGACAAGGTTTCCACGAACATTTGGTAGTAGAAATACTAATCTTTTAACTAAATATTGTTGAAAAACAATAATTACATGGAAAAGAATAAAATTGGACCCTTACCTAATCCCATATACAAGTATTAACTCAAAATAGATAAAAGACCTAAATATAAATCTTAAGACTATAAACTTTTAGGAGAAAATCAGGGTCATAAAACCTCACAACACTGAAATTGGCAGTGATTTCTTAGATATGATTTCAATGGCACAAGCAGTAGAAGAGTATACAAACTCCCTAAAAAATAAAAAAAAAAATATTGTATATCCAAAGACAATGTAAACAGAGTTAAAAGTTACTAATAGAATGGGATAAAATATTTCCAAATGCTATATCTGAAGGTATATTAATATTCCAACTAGAAATCCTAAAAATTAACAATAAAGGCAAACAATACAATTTAGAGATAGGTAAAAGACTAACATAAATAATGAATCTCCACAGATAACCAATCTTAGTTGTCTGTTGGATGGAAAATCTTGTTTCTCTGGTTCTGGTGTGTGTTACCTATTACTTCTTTGTAGTTAATCTCTTTGAGTATTTTCTCTAGCACTGGTTTTGAAGACATAAATTCCTTCAGTTTCTGTTTGTCATGGAAGCTTCTTATTTTTCCATCTAATTTGATAGAAAGTTTTGCTGGGTAGGAAATTTTTGGCTGGAAGTTGTTTTCTTTCAGAGTTTGAAATATGTTACTCCAAGCCCTTCTGGCTCTCATGGCTTGGTTTGGGAAGTCTGGAGTGATTCTAATTGGTTTGCCTCTGAATGTCACTTGGCCCTTTGTTTTTGTTGCCTTTAAGATTCTCTGCTTGGCTTCCACATTGGTCATTTTGACAATTATGTGGCGTGGGGATCCTCTTCTCCGATCCTGTCTAAAGGGAGTTCTATAAGTTTCCTGGACCTGTGTATCAACCTCTTGCTCTATGTTTGGAAAATTTTCTGCTATTACTTCCTTGAAGAGATTGTTGATCCCTTTGGTTTCACTTTCTTTTCCCTCCTCTATTCCAATTATTCTTAGGTTAGCTCTCTTAAAATGGGCCCATATGTCTTCAATGTCAGATTCCTGCTGTTGGATATTTTTTTCTAGATTAGAAACTATGCGTTCATTTTTGGAATGGTCATCTTCTAAGAGTGAGATTCTGTTCTCCATGTGGTCTAATCGGTTGTTTATGCTTTGAATTGAGGCCTTTACTTCATTAATTGCATCCTTTATCTCTTTTTGGCTCTCTCTGAGTTCTTTTCGAAGCACCTCTATTATTTCCAGTTATTTTCCTGATTTGATCTTCTAGAAATCTCTGATTTTCTGTTTTATCGGGTTCTGATGTTGTGGGGTTGTGGGCATTCATTGCTCCAGTATTATTCCTCTTTCCCATGATTTTGGAAATTTGTGCCTTCCCTGGGTTCTTCCCTTGGGTCACTATGACTTCACTTAAGGTGTTCTGGATCTCGAGTCTGTAGTATCTCAGACCCCACTACTCCTTTACTGGGTTGTATCACAGAGTCTCCGACCCAGAGAGTTGATAAAGGCTGCTTTAGACTGTGGGGGGTGCCAGGTTGCACATTCTCCTATGATGTGATATCTCTGCCACCACCACTCCCCCACTGGGTCAAGTCCCAGGGAGTACAGTACTGGGATTTCTCCTCTGTGGCCCGCAATTTGACTCACTGTTCTTGAGTATGCAGATGTAGCCGTACTGGACTTGGTGAATTCGCTGCTGCTGCCGCCAGTGGCAATATGGCGCCACTGCCACGCCCTCGGCCGTGAGGCTGGCGTGTTTCTTCTTGGTTTTGATTTCCACTCTGAATCCCTGCAGCGTGTGCTGAGCTCAGCCACTGGGAGCTTTAGATGTTCCTTCGCCGAGAAATCCCTCCTGGCTGTTCCACAGTGGCTCCCTCCGCTTGCTGTAGCCGTCCGGTGAAATCGCCGTTGCTGCCGGCAGTATGACACTGCTGCCGCGTCCTCGGGCGTGAGGCCGGTGTATCTCCTCTGTGGCTCTGAGCTCTGTTCTCAGTCCGCTTTCTCTCTGGAGCCTGGTGATTTTTTTGTTTCTCTGGTGATGGTGTTTTCTGGCTATGAAAGGCGCTGATTTTGTGGTAATGGAGATTGGTTGTTAGCGGGGCTCTTAAGCCCCGCTTTTCTCGGTCGCCATCTTCCTGGAAGTCTCAGTTGGAGACAAATTTGACCATCTTTCCTAAGAACATTCCAAGAAAAGCTGTGATTATGCAGCAGGAGGGAGCCTGGGGAAGATCTACAAAGAGTGGGAATTACGCCTAGATGTGCACTTCTACGCCCTAGCTCTATTTCATAGTTATTTCTGCTATTTTCCTATCCCTTTCATTCTTTTTTCTTTTCTTGACATATTCTTTATTCACTTCCCGTTTGCTACTAGAGTTTAATAACAGAGTCATTTTACATTTTATCTCTACCCTCAGCTTCTTTAATTATTATTTTTTTTTAATTTTTATCTTGAGTCAGGATTTCACTAAATCGCCAAGGGCCTCACTAAGTTGTTGAGTTTGGAATCTTCCTGTCTCAGCCTCATGTGGGAGCCAAGGACTGGAATCGCAGGCATGCGCCACTACGCCTGACATCCTTTGACAGGCTGAAACATTGGCTCCGAAGTCAAGTCAGTTTCCAAGCAAGGACGTGTTAAAGCTTTTATTCTCAGAAACAGATGACTTCCTTTCTAAAGTCCTTAGGGTAGGACTTAAATAAGTCTCAGACACAGACCAGTTTTACCAGGTGGCCTACCATATCTATCTGCCTGGTCCTCCAATCAGCCTGAGCCTCTTAACCACACTGGCGGAGATCGCTCCCATCCCTGCCACCTGTCTGTGGTATTAAGCCTTGACAACACTTGGTTGGGAGGATTTGAAAGACAGTGGAAGAAGAAAGAAAGCTGAGAAGGGAAAGGTCTGCCTAGGAGAAGAAAAGTCTCTGGAGCAGAGGCAGAAAGAAAAAATGACATCCTCAGAAATCCTCTGGAAGCTTCCTTGATTTTCCGTTCTCCCTCTTTCCCGTTGTTCTGTATACCACAGGGGGAACATGGTTCCAAAGCACTTATGTTTTCCCCTTACAGTTATTTACCCTCATAGGCTAAAACTTGGCGCTGTTATGAAGTCATTTTATTTTATGAATAAAGTCTGAAATGTCCTGAGGAGGAATGTGGAGCCTCAGAAAGGATTCCCCTTCAACTCCCAGTTGGTCCTGGGGAGTGGCGTCCACCCTTTTGTTCATGAAAGGCAGGGCCTTCTCAGTTTTTCTTTTCTGCACTATAGGAAGTTCCTGGGTCAAAACATTTGAAAAAGTAAGATAAATCTTCCCAACATTTTCACGGCTCAATACCTACTGTAGGCACAAATAATAAACTCACCTGCTGAGCTCAAAAGTGTCCCCAGGACTAAACATTTGCCATGTTCGAGTAAGACAATTCCAAAAACATTCGTGTTTATGGATTTTGGCACCTATTTCCCCAGATCTCTAATCTGGATACCTTCATCTCCTCTCTCTTTGATTCTTTAAACCATACCCAAGCTGCATAAAAGAATGCACTCCTCTCGACTGGACTCATTTCTCTCAACACCTTTACTGGTTGAAAATCAGAGGCTGCTTTTTTATATCCTAGGCATCATTCCAGTTTTGAGTCACAAGTATTTAAAATATTTCATCATCTTGCTCACTCCAGATCATTGTTTAATTTAACTTCTTTGAACATTACTTAGGTAGAGGAGGTAAATGACCAGTACTGACCCTTTTACCCCATGTGACAAAGCCTTTCAGAAGAAGGAAGACCTTTCCTACACACATGGTAATGAGGAATCTTCCTTAATTACGGTTCTTAAACCATCTTCCTGAGAACTGATGGTTTTGTAAATCAACTTCCCTTTCCTTCATCTCTGCTTCCAATAAGCACAGTTCACATCATTTTAGCTAGAGGGCCTTCGAACAGTTAAATATCCAAAAACACTTCAAACTTGTTTCCCAAACTTGCCAACAGTATCATGATGTGCACACCTGTGTCTACAAAACTTTGGTTGAAGAAAGACCCAGTAATTTCTAGGTGACCTCTATTTTTATTTTGTAAACTAGGATATGCAAATAAATTTTAAGAGTGAAATAAAGTTGGGGGCATGCTGGAAGCTTTTGGATGCAAGCAGGACAAAGGCCAGAGTGGAATAGAGAATAGAGCAGTTTGTGTGGTGAAAGCAGGAGTCGTACTTGCATCCGCCCCTTCAGTGGTGAGCGACGCCCCTGCACACCTCACAGGCCTTGTTCGCCCATCCCCCACGCTCACCCCATACTGGATCCAGACAACCTCAGGTAGATGTTCTTATAGTCAGGATAAGCCTGTCATGAAGGCCTCTCGCTTTATTTATCTGAGATTTTTAGTTGACCTCTTGTTTTCAGGCAAAAACATAAAATAGCTGTCAATGTTTTGAGGAAATAAGAGATCTGAGACAAAGTGGGCTTTTGGATCTCAATTTCTCCATCTCTGGCCTGTGATCCAATGAAATAATGCCGCCCACTGTAGTTCCTCAGCCCAGTGCGAAGCCAAGCCCCCAATGGCTGAATGAAGATCTGAAAGACTTGGAGAAAATAAATGAACTGCCTGCTTTTCATTACGCTCAGTCTCAGGATGGGGATACATCTGGTTTTCTGATTACACTTTCCCGTAGTAAAGAAAATTCTAGCCTAGCAGGTCAAACCAGCTGATGACTCGCCAGCTCCAATTACTGACCTGACCTGCTTCTAACCTCAAAGGGGAAAAAAGAAAACCCTTTTTACTCATTCTTAGAAACTGAAATATGGGTGTAGAAGGTTGTTGGTTTTTTTCCCTTGATTAATTAAAGTTGCTTATTCAAATTGTGCCTTTAGTGCATAGTCTTTAATTATAAACAAAATAATGCCTGACTTCCTCTATAAAACAACACTCAAAGGCAAAGAGAAAGAAAGACTAGACCCTTTTATTCTTGTAATAAAAAACAACAAAAGCACAGTAATTTCAATATGGCATTTGGAACTTGATTTGTTCTGTTTAATGAATAAAAGATAATAGTATTTCTCAAAGGAGACAGTGTCTACTAAGATAAGGCTTTTTAAACTTTTATTTTTAATGGGCATCAGTCTAAGAGCCATTTCCAACTTCCAAATAAATGTCGCCATGACTTTCAATGAACTCAGCTAAATGGTACTGGGGACTTTGCTGATATGTTTTGAAAGACATTAATTCGGTCTCCTTTTAAGCTCCACCTCAAAAAAATGTTCCGCCACATCCTCGTTTGGGAAGTGGTTGAATGATAATCTAGCATGAATTCTGTCAAGCATTTAAGAGCAGCAAGAAAAAGTACTTTCCTCCATGCCAAGAGGATGCTGTGCTGGTCACTGGCTTTGAGAAGAATGCACACTGCTTCTGTCTCTATGCAGGACTTGAAATGGGATCTGTTTATTAGATTAATGTAACTTCTGTATTAGTTGGACCACCTGAAATTGCCAGTATTTGACTTTTTTGACCTATAGAATAATCATTTCAGATGGGTCAACCTAATTCTAAACAAATAGCATATACCATGAAATTATTATATTCAGTCTATCTTGCCATTTCTAATTCTATAACCATAGATGACTTTTGAAGATAATTGTCTTCCTCAATAGTACCACCTCAGTCTCTCAATATGCACAAACACAGGCTCTGAAATGTGTTTCTTAATAAGACTTTACAAAATAAGCAGTCTTCATCCCTTATTCCAGAAAGATGACTCAAATATCAATTTTGATTTACATTCATTGCCATCCTTGTGAAGCAAATATTGGCTTGCCCATTTGAGATGACTTACTAAAGAAGAGAATAGCAGTAACAAGGCAAGAATTGCTCCTTGAATCTGTTACTGACTCCAGCCCAGCTCCTGGATTTACTGTCTCCTTCGGAGCACTTAAATCACACCCAATAAATGAATGCAGATTCTCTGAAAGCTTTTAACGACAATAGAGCAGAATCATCCAGAGATGCTTGCTTTATGGGTTTTTAATTAAATTATACAAGAAAAATGCCAGATGTGGGCATTCATTTTACCATATCTAGATCCCCTCCTCCCTTATTATTTCATATTCTGGTGTGTTTATTTCAGCACTGTTTCCTCACACATCTCAGCTGCCGGGTGTGTATGGAGCTCTTCAATGGCTACGCTAAGTCTGAAGATTTTCTGCGGTGCAGAGAACATTGTATTAATTAACTGGGATCTAAAAGGCAGGAGAAGAGTATTGACAAAGATTTAAAGCATGTGATAATGGCATGGCATCACAGGAGGTTAGCGAAGAGCTACGCTGACGGAGGGTGACCCAGAACCCTGCTCAGCATCTGCACACTGAGGAAGTGATCGCAGCCCCCACAGTGCCGCCACTGCCCCCACGTTAGGCAAGTGGTCTTCAGAGAGCCCCTGACCACTCCCACAGCCAGGCAAACATTTGCAATTAGGAGGCTTCAGCCTGCCAAGGCAGGGGGTTCCTCTCCAGTTGTGCCTCTGCTTTTCATTCTGCTCATTTGCTGGTCTTAAAACAAAGTCCTTTCCATCTACCGCCCACTGTGCAATTCAGAGCTCACCTCTTTGTCCCTCCGGGTCCCCACGCAGATCACACTTGCGCCCACACTGCACTCTGATGCTTGTCTGTGACCAGGAACGACTTTCCCACCCGAGGTTCGTCTAATCCAAAAGGAATGTTCCTTTTGTCGTAAAGAAACTGCGATGTTGAATGTTTTCAATCAAGTCTCCATCCTTTCATGCTCTTGCATGAGGTTGATGGTTCAACACAGTCTTAGGAACAATTATAATCTCAAATATAACAATATCAACAACCATAAAAAATCAAAGGAGATAATAAAACACTGCTTGCATCCTCAGCAGATAAGCACACCACAAGTCAATCCCAGCTTTAAGCCTTGCTGTTTCCTCTCTAGCTCTCTCCATTTTCAGACAAACCTTCTTGAGAGCACACTGTGCTTGCAGTCCTGGTCCCCCATCCTCCAGGGACCTCCTTTTCCTCTGTCCCCTGACCAGCCCTGCTCCAATCAGTTCTCACAGAGATGCCCAGGACCTCTCTGTTGCCCCCACCGTGGTCTCTACGTGAATTGCCTCTGTTTCCTTGACTCAGATGGGAAACTCCTGGGCCCCTTCGTTCCCTGACTCAACTCTACTTCTTTCCCTATTCTTCTGGCCACTCCTCTGTTTCTTTAATGGACACACCTGTGCCTGCCTGGCCTCTTGGGTCTTGGTGTTGCGGAGATTCTGCCCTGGGTCCCTTTCTTCCAGATTTACACAGTTGCCCTGAGCATGCCAACTTCGATCCTAAAACAACACGGGTATTGGTATCCACTGCTGCCTTAAGCTAAAACCATCAGCATTGTTTCCAATGGCCTCCCTTCCTCACTCAGCCCAGTAAATCTGTCTGCGAAGTCTGTCATCTCTACCTCCAAAATTGCATCAGAGTCCTTGTTACTCTCCTGTATCCTCTCTCACCTGCTCAAACAGTTCACAGTATCCCTGACTTCTGCCCAAATGATGTCCCGTAACTCTTGTCTCTGTTGAGACAACCAAAACTGTCTCGAGACATTGTAGAAGCCCTCAAGACATCGACCCCCATTGAGAATCCGTGCTGTAATCCACAGTGTTCTGGATGCAAACCCCTTCCTCCTCATGCTACCCAGCGCATGACGCCCAAGTGTAGAATGTTCAGTGCACACTTACTGAAGGCTGTTCATTGAACACTGTGTGCTCTAATGAAGACAGTAACTCATTATATAGACTGGTAAGAAATAAGAGCATTGCTTACAAAGGTGTGTTTCTTACTTTAGTGAGAAGCCCGGCAATTAGAACCAAGATATTTCAGTGTGTTGTTTCCATGTTTATGCAAAGGAAAGAACACCTTAGCTGAAATGGACGTGTTTCAGTTGATACTTTCCCCTGCATTAAGCTGCATTAAATCGGACTAAAGTCAGGAACTCCAAATAACAACATCACACTTGCAACCTATTTTCTGAGCTACATTACATCCAATTGTTGTCCATGACCCTATGCTTTGTAAGATCTGTGCTTGATTAAAACTTGCATTTTAAACCTTAAATAAAGCCCACCAATTTTAAATCTCTTTCCTCCTTATCCAAACCACACAACCAATTATGTCTGCATTTTCCTTCAGATGCCTCATTTCTCCAAAGGATCCTGCTTGCCTTTATCCAAGGATTATGATGAGGGCAGAGACAGGAGCCCGATTCCCTGTAAGAGAACTACCAAGTAATTAAAAGTTTCATGAGCAAAGTATCTATCCATTAGTTCAAGACAAAGTTTGGCTTCAAGCAAAGAACTAAATTAAATTAAAACCCACAAGTAATTGGTTATAAATGGGCATTTATTGAATCTTACCCCTGCTCTTTATAATCAATAATAACATTCTTTTATGTTCTCTAAACTGGATTATAAGCCACCCCTCACACACTTTTTTTCTCTTTCCAGTTCCTCAACTTAAGGTTTTATGAACTAAAGCTCTACATGGTCTGATGAAACACAGTAACATAAAGCTCTCTAATTATGGTGTTAGTTAAGTAGTACTTAGAGAAGACTGAAGTGGTCCCCACGAGACCTGATGTGGGGGGGTCTCCTCATCCTGTGTTGTCCATAGTTCAAGTTTAAGGCAGGTACACATCCCTTCTATTAAAGCCTTACCTTTCTCTATCGAAGGATAATCTTTTAGGCAGGCATGGTGGTGTCTGCCTTTAATCCCAGTACTTGGTAGGCTGAGACAAGAGAATCACAGATTCATGGCCAGCCTCAGCTACTTAGTGAGGTTCTCCACAACCTAGTGAGGCCCTGTTTCAAACTAAAGAATAAAAATAGGGCTGGGGTTAGAGCTTGGAGGTAGAATGCACCTAGGTTCAATCCCCAGCTCCACACACACACACAAAAAAAGAATAATCTCTTTTTAGCATATGTAATTAAAAGTGGTTTAAAATAACTTCAATTTTATTTAGTTAAGTAGAAACATTTTAGAAGAATCCTGAACATTTCCTTACACTGGGATAATGCTACCACAATAAATACACAACACGAAAATAACAATATACAGTACTTGAGATACACAAACGCACACATATACATACATAGGCACACACACATAGACACACACACACATACTGTAGCAATCAGTTGGGACACAGCAAATGGAAGAAAGAATCTGAAGAAAATCTAAACTATAAATGAGTTTTTGATTAAAAATAGTTATTATTAAAAATTATTTGAGGAAATACAAAAAAGAAAACACAACATTTCAACACTGAGAATTTCTGAAATAGTAGGAAGATCCATGGATCCTCAAGGTCAAATGCATATCCAAGGTCCTCACTGAGACCCACTTTTGACCCTGGGTCCCCCTGAGAAGGTTTCTCTGAATGAACTCCCCTCACCATCACGCTTGGAGAGCACTCTGTTTCCACCAGTGTCCACAACGCCCTTGGTCTCTGTAACGCCACTCATCACTCTCTAGTACTCAGAGCATCTTATCTGTGCATGCGTACAATCCCAGGACTGTGAAGGCTGACACGGAAGATCAAAGTCTATGCCAGCCTCAGCAACTTAGCAAGGCCCTTAGCAACTTAGCAAAACTATGTTTAAAGATAAAAATAAAAAATAAAAAGGACTGGGAGTATAGCTTTAAAATGCCCCTAGGTTGAATCCCTTAAAAAGAAAGAAAAAAGAAAAAAAAGTAGGAAAGAAAGAAAGAAAGAAAGAAAGAAAGAGAAGGAAGAAAGGAAGAAAGAACGAGCTGTATCTGTACATACAACCTAACCATGATCCTTTAAATGCATTTCAGCTTCGGAAGCACCCTTTCTCAACAGCATCCCTTTCCTTCCCATCTGTGCCAGCCTAACCAGGATCCACACCTCTGATTCCAGGAGTCCCCTCTTCTCCGGCCCAGTCTGAAGTTGACCCCCATGGTGTCCGCCTCTGGCCTGCACCTCTGCCTCTCCCTGCCTCTCTTCCACACCCTTGTTGGCAAAATCCCAACCCCAATCCACCCCACGTTGACCCTCTATGCCAGGATGAGAGAACAAGCCAGGGAACTGGTATCCATTCCCATGCCCTGCCACTGAGCTCAAGGGGCCCTTGGTGTATCAGGAAACCTCATCATTTCCTGGGTCCAACCTTTGTCCCATCTCCTAAAAGACTTCCTCACATTCTTTCTGCTCAAACACGAAACATCTCACCTCCCCTACCCTCACTTCCACTGCGTCCGAAACTTCTACAATGAAAAAAACAAAACAACCAGCAAAGAATTTCGCTCACTCTAAACCCAATTTTCAACCATCATTGCCTGGGCCAATACTTGCCTGTCTTCCTATAACAATGGATCAACTTCTTCATAGCGTCCACGAGTCCTAGAGACTGACCCTCTGGCCTGCTGGGGTCTGGGCAGTCACTCCGGGGAACTTCTCCTCTCTTTTGCCTCATCTCTTCTCTACTGGTTTATTTTACATCTACAGAATGCACTGGGACGATACCAATCTAAAAACAAAGCAAAACTCCAGCACTTTCACGATGCCTGTCAGCCGCTGCCTCCTTTCCATGAATGCTTTCATAGCTGGCTCCTTTTTAAGGTCATTTGCTTCTCCCCTTTTCCTGACATCCCCACGGTAGGCCCCAGCATTTGGTACTCTTGCTTCATTTCACCTACGCTCCCCTCAAGTCTCAAAGAACTCAGTGCTTAAAACATCTCTAAAACTAGTTTTCTTTCCACTGTTGCAAACCTCTTCTCCAAGTGCCCACTTTACAGCCAGATTTGGCCAGTAGGCCACAGCTTACAGGCCACAGTTCTAGATAAAGATTACGACTGCTTTCCTTGTTATCTGGGTTTGCTTTGGCTTTTGTTCTCCCATCGTGAGCTTGCAAACTCCAGTGGAGAAGCACACATTCTTTTGTTTACTACTATATTTTCAATACTGAGACGGGCAACAGGCAATACATCCAATATTCTTTGGATGAATGAATTCATCAATTTAATAATACTGTTTCATATATGTCCTTCCTCTGATGTAACAAATGCTCCTCTGACCAATCTATCCCCTTATGACATCTGATCATGCTTTATTCTAACTAGACACTGCTCTCTGTTATAGGAGAGGTGGGCCTATCCTATTCTTCAAGTCCAATATACACCTGAGTACCTAAGAGACAGAGCATGCCCGGTAGATTCCTATTGAATAAAGTAATCGGTCGAGACACGAAGATTGAAGGAAGAAAAGAGAAGAATAAGCTGAGGTTGGTGAGAAGGGTTTACAGTGAAAAGGGTATCCTAGGAGTGTAATTGCTAGCAATTTTCTCTGATTATAGAAAATGGAGATGATACTCTGCTCTACTTTTTTGCCAGTCAAACAATACCTAGAGGGTTTTGTTCCAATGCTGGTCCCCCTACTTTCTGAAAAATGTAACAACATATGGTACTTTTAGAGAAATACAGCCAAGACAGTAAAAGGAGGAAACTTGACATCAAAAACAGTTGGAAACCTGATGATGTTGAAAAATGGTGACTGCACTGCCGAGGGAAGAGGGGACTTAGTAAGGTGCATGCAGGCTGCCTCCAAATACCTACAGTTGTCATGTTTAAAAGTAATTAAATTTTCTATGTTGCTGCAAAAATCTGACCACATTGTGAAAATTATAGGGACACAGGTTTTAGTTCAATGAAAAATTAAGTAGAAGTTAGAGCCATCTGAAAACACAAGGAACAGTCATTGAAAGATGTGTGATTCTCAATGTCAGGAGTATTCTAAACAAGGTGGTGAATCCTCACCTGAGCATCAGAAAAGTCCTGAAAGGATCCAGGCACAAGCTCAAGGTGGTACCCAGACAACCAAGGGAATCTTCAGACTTTGAGATCAGTTGACTCTACAGGAAGCTAGGGAGTGGAAGAAATGTAGCCCAAAGTGGAGGTCGGTCGTTTACCAACATGCCAGCTGTTGCCTGCAGGAAAAAGAGCTGTAAACAGATCAGCTTTAGGCATCTTCTCCTACCTGACAACATCTCTAACAGAGGAAACTAGTTCAATGAGAGAGAGAGAGAGAGAGAGAGAGAGAGAGAGAGAGAGAGAGAGAGAGGAGGACTGGAAATCTTGAGATAAATGGGAATACTTAGTTTAAAATCCACGATATAAAATATTCAGGCTCTAGAAATGTTTTCCTTTAAGTTTTATTGGTGCTTTGAAGGCATAAATCTTAATGGGGTACAAGTAAGTAGAGGTGCACATGCACACATCGCTTATTTAGCCTTACCCCAGTTCTCACGCCATTCTCTTCTCCCTCCCTCTAGAAATGTAAATACTAATTATATGTATAGACAAAAATCAATAACGACAAAAGGGAAATGAGCATTGTCCACATTCCTACCCCATATCCTAGCCTAAGGAAAAGAAGGGCAGCAGCTCTGAGGGAGGCCCTCTCTCAGCACCGCCTTCATCAACCTTCGTCATGGAATCTCTGGGGAAACGAGGCAGGGGAATGCCCAGCCCAGTCTTTGGTGTGGCACCAGCTAGCAACCGAGGTGGTGTGCACATACAAAGATTTTCTGCCTAGCTGCTCATCTGATTCCTTGTTTCTTTGCTTACATCTTTAAATTTCTCTTCAGAAATAGTGCTTTTCCCTTCAAACCTTGGATTACTTTCTGTCATCCCAAGGCTCTTCCCCAGCAGTTATTCTTTGGTGCTTCTCACGGAGACCTGAGCGGCTTGTCTCCAATCTCATGGCCTACATTCTGCGCCTGCCACGGAGGTACCATCAGCCCCAACCATACCGCTTACCAAGCATCTCATTGGTCAACCCCATGGATGCTTTACAGATACTGCCCTTTGGGGAAATTCCAAGAGCATTTGATACTGCTGGCCTCCCGCTTCTTGTAAAAACTCATCTTCCCTTTTGGCTTCAATGAGAACTCACTTTTCAAGC
This sequence comes from Muscardinus avellanarius, assembly GCF_963383645.1. Lineage (NCBI taxonomy): Eukaryota > Metazoa > Chordata > Mammalia > Rodentia > Gliridae > Muscardinus > Muscardinus avellanarius. The sequence goes on from NC_137787.1 coordinate 196,834,549, forward strand.
TTTAACTGCATGCCGGGCATTGGTCTATGACTGGGAAACACAGAAAATGCAGGCGGTTTCTGCTCTCATTGAGTTTATAACATATAAACTGATGACATATGAAAGTAATTACAGTGTATCCAATGTGTCTTCCCCCCTCAAAAGAAAATACCTTCCAGTAGTTTGAACAGCTGGTACCTGTGCATGTGACCTGATGTAAAAATAGCATTTTGCCAGGCGGGTGTGGTGGCGCATACTTGTAATCCCAGTACTTGGGAGGCTGAGACAGGAGGATCACACAGATTTGAAGCCAGCCTTAGCAGCTTAGTGAGGCTCTCAGTAACGTAATGAAACCCTGTTTCCAAATAAAATATAAAAAAGAGATAGGTCTGAGAGTGTGGCCTGGAGGTAGAAAGCCCCTGGGTTCCATCCACAGTCTCATAAAAAATAAAAATAAAAATAGCATTTTTGCAGGTGGTTATACTGGAGTAAGGTAGACTCTCAACAAGGACTACCATCCATATAAGCTGAGAGAAGGCTGGACACCAATGCACACAGAAAAAAATACCATGTGAAGACACAGGGACACGCAGAGGGAAGATGGTGTGAACAAGGACAGGGAGGTCACCCTATTGAAGACAGAAGCAGAGAGTGGAGTGAGTGAGGTGTCTACAAGCCAACCAGCAAGAAAAACCACCCACAAGACCAGAAGGAAGAGGAGGGCATGGAGCAGGTTCTCCCCTGGGGCCTTGGGCAAGAGGCTGTTCCCGTCAATGGCTTGATTTAGGACATGGTATCTGCAGAAATGCGAAAGAATAAATCTCTCATGGGTTAAGCCCGCAGTGTAAGGGCCTTTGTTGAGCTTCCCTGGGGAGCTAGTACTACAAGTGACAGGCTGATCAACTGCAGAGCGTGTCAGGTGCCGTGAGGGAGTTATTACAAGGAGCCACAGCTGAAAACTGTATTTGTGAAAAATTGCTTGTAAGTGATGGAAGCCAAAATCAAACTGAATTAAGTGGGGAAAAAAGGAAGGAAATTGTCTCACCCAACCATAGAGTCCAAAGGACGGACAGTGTTTGGGGGTTTAAATAATGACTCTGGGTCTCAGTCTCCTTGTCCACTTCCTTGCTCTCTGCCCTATCCACTGGCTTTTCTTCTATAGAAAATCAGTCCTCACCTTGGGCAGAGAGGCTCGCTTCCTCAGCATCCATACCCATGCTTGCAGAAGCTCTCTGATTGGCCAGTCCATTTAGCGAGCCTTCCACGGAGGAATCAGGGCTTCATAACATACCCACACCAGAGACAGGGAGCAAATCTTGAAAGGGTTCAGAGAGAGAGGGAAGTGATTCTTGGGGGAAAACACAGCAGGCCAATGAGGAAAGGATTTGGTTCACACATCAGAAGTGTCCAAGAGCCTCAGAGCCCAGCTGGGCTTTTGCAGCTGCCGACTGATTCCTCTATAGTCTAACCTGTGTTCACAGAAGATGATGCAATCTTATTTTCATTGCCCACAGAGCAGAGCCAGATGACCATCGAGTGACGGCTCTGAAACCATGGGCCCAAATAAATGTTTCCTCCACTGAGGTGGTTTCCTCAGGTATTTTGTCACAGTGCCAACCATCTGATGAGCACGGCCACCAGCGTCCCACCGAGGGCATGCCAAGTTCACTCCTGATCTTACATCACTCACCAACTCTCCAACCAAAAGCATGGCTCTGCTTCTTAGGCTGCCCTTTTTCTCCAACACACACAGATATGTGCACACCACTCACATGTACACACACAGGTACACATGCACAACTCACATGCACGCACATAGTCACAGAGCAAGTTCTATTGATTCTGATTAGGATTTCCTGAATCGGCAGCGTCTCTCTTGAAAGTCTCCTAACTATGTGCAGCTTCTAATCTTCCTGTTGCCCTTTCTAAAGGACACATGCTGTCTTATCACCCCCATACCGAAAGCTTCCCAAGTTCCCTGGACCATGAGGCCGAGATGCAGGCAGCAGCAGAGGGAGGCCTCCTCCAGGTCTCAGACTCCAGTCTTGCCCCTCCTTACTCTACACTCCAATAATGGCTTCATCTGTATTAGCTTTCTACTGCTGCTGTGGCAAAAGTCATGCACTGGGGGCTTCGCACAACAACATCAGTGTATCGTCTTACAGCTCGAGGGTTCAGAAGGCCAACACACACACACACACACACACACACACACACACACACACACACACACACACACGTACGTTACAGGATTAAAACCCAGGTACCGGCAGACTACATTTCCATCTGGGGACTTCAGGAGAGAATCTGTCTTCCTCCTGCCTGTCCCAGCTTCCAGAGGAACCCACATACCTCTGCTCAGCGCCCCCATCTCCACATTTAAACCGGAGAAGGCAGGAGGAGCCCTTCTACCGCAGCTCTCTGCCCTCTTCTCCTTAAGCTTCTGAGGACCTTGTGACTCTATCTAGCCCTCCTGGATAACTGAAAGTAACCATCCTGATTACATGGTCGGCTGATTAGCAACCCTGGTTCTGTCTGCAACCTTAATCCCCCTTTGTTGGTAACTTAATATTTTCATATTATTTTTACACGATCCTGCCGGCCAAGTGGGTCATCACCGTCCCTGCTTTTTCTCACCTCGAGGCTATTGCACACCCCCTTCCTGGAGCGCCCTCCTCTCTCACGCAGCCCCCTTTCCCTCCCACCCTCAGGTCAGCTCCTACCTCTGCAGGCAGGATTCAACACAGCATCCCTCCACACTCTTTCTGGGAAACTCCTCTGATCCCTGGAAGTTGGGAATGCCAACCCACTTCTGCATTCCAAAGAAGCCTACCTGCTTAATAAGCCATTGTGCACTGTGCTTTCCTTGGGCAGCGCTGTCCCGTGTGTGTCTATAACAAGAGCGAACAGCACAATTCCGTAGAGCCAGTAAGTCCTTACGTCTTCTAAAAACCCCTGGTGGGTGAGGTCCATCGGAGTCAAAGTTTAAAATATCAGGTGAAACTGGACTCCGAGGGCCACTGCAATCAACTCGAGGCTTCTTCTGGTTTTCCGTTTTCCTGCACTTCATTTTTCTCCACTTTTCTCTCTGTATTTTCTGTGAGCTATGTATGTTCAGTAAGGATTTCTTTCCTCATATTTCAAGCGATTTATCTTAAAAAGAAACCCAACTTTGCAGTCTCTGTGGATTCCTAGCAATAACCTAGAAAGCAGCTAGGCAATCTCTCCATACTGTCAATATTTATTTATGTCTAAATTTTGTTGACTGAGTGATACAGATTCTAAGCCTTCAGGGCAGAGTTCCTGTACAATGTGCTTTGTTTATTTATTAGTGAGCCAGTACCAGCCTACAAGAGTAACTCATATTATTTGCACAAACCAACTCATACCTACTTATTTGTAACATTTGTGGCAAGTTTTGTTATTTGCCAAGATGGCCATCACTTAATTCTAATTTTGTAGAAACAAGGTAAAGCCATTGAGTTTTAAAATACCGTGCAAACATATGATTCAGTAAGACATGATCTTTTTCTCTCTTGCCATTATTGTAACACTTCACTGTGCCCAAATTATTAATAATGGATTAATTCATAATATTTGAAGAACAAAAATAATTAACATTAATAATGATAGTTTTATCTTCCTCAAAACACAACTATTCAGGCTTTTAGTAAAAGGCAGGAACATTTATATAATCTGAAGAGAAACTAGTGTACTGCATTTTATCTCTCATGAAACGAAGCATATTCGATAAGGTGGCTATAAAGTACATGTCAACAGTGTAAAATGTTACGATACAGTCCAGGAAATAATGCAGTTACTAATGTCAGCAGTGTTTAGAGCGAACATATGATCATGTATATGTTGAAGACATTTGTGAATAATCAAATTAAAATAGAAACACATCTAGATTATTATTTTAATCAAGGAGAAATGTTTTCCCAGGATGCGAGATTCTGGAGTAAGGCTGTGGAGTTCAACTGCATATTATGTTATATAAAGACCAGAGGCATAGAAAGGAAGAGAGATAACGACATGTGTGAATTTCACACTTATAACATTGGAAAATACACACAAGCACAACATAGGTACAAGTAAGAAGTCGCTAAGAAATTCTAAGTACACTTAGATACTCTCCCATGAAATGCAAAGACATGTTACCGGGAAGGGAAAGAGAAGAGCACTGAAGTGCCAGGACGCCTATCATTTAGATTTTGCGTATAATCTCCATGTAGATTATTGAGCACCTGGTAGTTGTCAAACACTGTGCAATTCACTGCCAGCCTTTCCTGAGAAGCTTCCTCTCATACACAGGTCCACAGTAATGACCTCACAGCATAAACTCGGATGAGAGCCTTATATCATGCACTCAATTTTAAAAGCTGAATATAAGACACTACGTTGGATGCCATTAAACTTCATCTTTCTGCTTTTCACCCATTGTTATTCCTATTTATGCACCTTTTTAGCCTCCTGAACCGGCTTTCTTCCATGTCTCTGATCTCAGCTCTGTGCAGTCAACACCTAAAAAGCAAGTGCCTTCGTAGGCTTTACTATAGTTATCAGCAAGATCCTGAAAGACTCCTGGCTTCCAGGGTGGGCACCAGTCGAGAAGGAGAATGCTTGCTGTCTCCACAGATGGATGAAGTCCCCAGAGAGAAACAACTGATCCTCTGTCCAAGCAGGGACAGGAAGGCAAGAGTCAGGAAACCACGAGCACAAGCACCTGCCTCTTATGAGAGACAGTCACCCAACTGGTGCCACTTCCTTCCAGAGGGACTTTCCCCTTCTTCCAGGCCAATGTGTTTAAGGCTCGATGACATGTTTCTTGTAGCCTGGACTGACCTTCCAAAATGGGCATGCAATCCCTTTCAGAATGGGCTGGAGAGCCTAGAATTGTGTTTTGCTCAATGGATCTTGCCTTTTCTACTAACCACAGAGCTTGGGTCTCAGCACACCTAGTAAGGCTTCAGTGTGGAGCCAAGATGGACCTCAAGGAAGAGTGATGCTAAAGTCTAAATCTTGAGGAATTTCTGAATTTCTTTGTTGCTCCACTGTGGATTTAATAACTGACAACACAGAAGCCCTTGGAAAGGTCAAACGTGAAACTTTTTTCTTTTCTAATACTTCTTCCAATCAAGAGAGAACTGTGAAGTGTCTCACTTTGGAATAACCACAAGGCACTCACCGGGAAGAAATAAAGAGATACGGTTCCATAACTAGGTCTACCTACATCTATTGTGCCCCCAAAGTGTCTTAAGGACTTTCTCAAATATCTCTAACATGAAAATTGAACACATTAAAAATATCCTTTGCCTTCAGGCAAGACAACACCTAGACCATTATTAAAGACCTCCAGAGACAGCTTCATGCTCTCTTTCAACAACCAGCTTCAGAATTTAAGAACTCTTACGAGCACCCAGCTCCTAAATCTAACTTAAATCCTGCTTCCTGCCGTGTAAATCGGGGAATATCCTTCTCTGAAGGAATCTTACTGTTGAAGAGTCGCTCAGCAGCCTAAGTATTAGTGCCAGCGATTAACTACACACGGAAATGTCTGAAGCCTGATGCTCTCAAAAGTATGATTCCATTATTCACACATTCTGCAGCCAGACACATAGCCACAAGATATTATTGTAACCTATTTGGAAGCCCATCTGGCTCTTGGATCCAACTGTGAGATCCAGCTCCAACTTTCACACTAATCTCATTTCAGACAGCATGAATCAGAGTGAGTTTCTTCATTACAATACAGAGTATGGCGTTCGTGACTGAGAGATTCCCTGTGTGGTGGTAAGATGTCTACACACATAGACTCCTCTCAAAGCCCCACAGATCACTGGGGGAGATGGCTATTTACTACAAAGTCACCGGAACAAACCCAGGGAGCCTTTGGAATCAGAGTACAAATCTTCACTCTGCTCTCGGTTCATCTCAATGGCTCTGTGCAAAGAATGCCATCCTGTGGGTCCCAGAGTCCACTAGAATAAAGCACTTTGACTTTATTACCAGATTGTTTCGCAGAGAGAATACCCTCGTCTTGTGTTCTGCACAAAATTCTGAGAGACCTAATATTTATAAACCAACAATGCAGTGTTACCCGACAATTATAAGGGCTAATACATAACACTTGTAGAGGCTGGTTCTACACGGTAATCACACAGGGCCGTTTTATATAAATCCCTTTAAAAGGGAGGCTTTTCATATTTCCAGGCAACCCTGCAAAGAAGCAAATTTAACAAATCCTTTCAGTAGGTGCTAAATACCATCAACATGTGAATCATCTTTAAATCATTTCCTTAACAATAGCTACATTTTGAACACTACAAATTACTTGGCTAACAGAGACAAGGCAAATGCCAGCATCCTGATAAACTCACAGTTCAAGCAAAGTCAGTGTGGCTGTCACTTCCCTTTGTGCTCTGGGAAGAGCGCAGGGTGTGTGTGTGTGTGGGGGGGGGGGACACCAGGGATGCTTGCACTTGTTTCCTGTGAAAATTTACAGGTCCACATCCACAGGCCTGCCTACAGAATAAGCTTGCCCAAACCAGAGGGCACGCATGCTCCAGTAGGAACCTGGGCAAGGCAGCTCCTTCCCATTCTATTGCACACCAACATGGGTGTGGTAGACAGAAACATGCTCCCGCAGGACTGGGCTGCCCTGACCCACAGAATCTCGAATATGTCATCAGGTCATTCAGGTCATTCAGGATTGCGAGATGGACGAATACAATGGATCGGCCAACTGGACCCGGCTTACTCACAGAGGTGGACTAGTTTGCTTTTCAGCAGTGTGACCAAAATATCTGATAGGAACAACTTAGAGGGGGAAATATTAACATTGGCTCACAGTTTCAGAAAATGTCTTCCATGGTTCGCTGGCCACAGGGCAGAGCATTATGGCAGCCGGGGAGGGGAGAGGAAGGCTGCTCGGCTCCTGACAGCTGGCAGGCAAACAGAAAGAGGAGGAACCAGACACAAGATAAACCCTCCTGTGTCTCCATTTCTCCCTCCCTGCACTGCTGCCTCCTCCCTGCTGCCCCGGCCCCAGGCCATCATTTACCTACCTACTTTCTGTCTCTACACAATCAACGGGCATTGGTGAAGCCACTAAGTTTGTGGTCATTTGTTACAGAGCCATGAGGAAACTAAAACAATTGACAGAATAACCATTCACGGAATAAAACATATGCCACAAGACGGAAAGGCTGCCTTTTTAGTTTTTCAGATTATTAAAGCTTTTCACATGATCTAGCTTTTCTGTTCACGTTATAACTTATATTCTCTCTGTTTGGTTAAGTCAACCTACTGAGATTTCAAGTCTACCCACGGTATCTAAGATGGCAATTTTCCCATCTTCTCACAGACCATAAATAGGAGGCACTAAAATGGAATTTTATTTGATAACATTTCATCAAGCTTTCTCAATGAACCATTACATTAAAACTCTCCGCTTATCCAATAACTTAAAAAAAATGCTAAAAGACACCTCCACCTCCAAATAATGGGAACATGGGAGTATAGTATAGGGCTAGAGCTGGTGACCTGCCGGCCATGGGGAGCCCCTTGCTTTTGTAAGTGGAACTGTATTGGAACACAGCCATATTCCTCCTTACATCTCGTTTATGGCTCCTTTCACACTGTAAACAGAGTTGAGTAATTGTGCCAGAGACAGTATAACACAAGAGCCCCTATATACCCTCGCTTTTGTCTCCCAGAATGCAAAGCCTAAAATATTTACCATCTGCTCCTTTGTAGAATTTAATGGGCTGGACCAGAGCACTGACTTCAGAGTCAGACATTAGTTCCTTTTCTCTATCACTTATATGTTATGTCACCTGGAATGAAGGATTGCATTTTACTGAGCAACAATTTTTCTTACCTGTAAAATGGATATCAGCACCCACCTAGCAGAGATGGAGGCCTAGCCTATAGTACATAGAATATCCATAAAAAGAAGATAATATTGTTTATGTTGTGCCATATACTGTTTTGCAAAGTATTCAACACATCAGAAACATTAAAAATTATAATAGAGATAGAAGCTTCTAATAATAATATACTTTGTTGTAGATGCTCAAGACATATTTTTTTGAATGAGAGAATAATCTGAATTTTCCAGCCATGAAGTGAAGTTCAAGTATTGAATTATATTGGGACATTAGAAGACATCTGCTCCATATCTCTACCCAGCACATGCCTTGAGCACCGTGGCATTCAGGAATGCCCCCCAGTATCAGCATGTCCCTCTCCAGCAAAGCACAGCAGACTGCAGGATTGACAAGAGGCGAGATTGCTGGATCATCTAAGCGCCATCAGGGGTTGACTTGAAGCCGTCAACTGTCTCCGTAAATTTTTCCAGTCCTCAAATTTGACCTGATTGTTTAGGGTTTGTTTTTCCATAAATCAAGGATATTAATTCCTCAGGTGGAGAACTGACAATGCCCTCAATGTCTCTTTCTAATATTTTGTCACATTTTTATCGTCTTCTGGGCCTCCATGATTATGAGGAAAGAGCATTGCATTGGGCTTGGAGCAGGAGCACACTGGGCTGAATTGCACTCTGTAACCCCTACTGTGCTCATCTCAAGAAAGTCCCTATTCTTAAATTTCAATTTTTCATCTGAAAATGGAGCTAAAATACTTAAATTATGGGATTCTTAATAATAAAATAATAAATAAATTAGATAGCATAAAAAACTGTGTGTAGAAAGCACTGCTTTGCATGATTATTCTTATTTTTAGAATAGTTCTATGATAAACATTAAATAAGGAAATAAATGTAAACATAGTCTATAAATGCTAAAAGGGCAACACAGATAGCAGCTATTGTCTGTAGCAGTATATAGAGTAAAATTGTTTACATTTTAATGTGGGTCAAAAAGTCACATTAGACACCATCTAATTACTATAGTTCATAGCAGTATTTCTCAGAGATGATTTAAAAATCAAAAGCTTAGTAATTGGTAAGTGGCTAGATAATTGTGTTACGGCCATATTATGGAGTACAACTCAACAGTGCAAAGGAATAATAACTTATGCAATAGCATGGTTAAATCTCATAAACACTATACTTGAGTGAACGAAATCAAAAGACGGTTCAATGAATAACTTTTATGTGTCCTCTTGACTCGGCTATTGTGCATAGTTAATTGGTCAAACACCAGTCTACGTGGTGCTGTGAAGGTATCTTAAAATATGATTAGCATTTAAATCAGATTTTTAATAAAGAAGAATGCTTTTTAGACTGTTGGTAAGTTCATCTAATCATTTGAAGCTCTTCGGAGAAAAGACCAAGGCCTTCCCAAAAGGAAGAAATTTTACCTCCAGGATGCCTTTGGCTTAAAAAATGTATTCCTTTCTCATGACAGGATTTCCATACTGCTGGTGTGATTTGTGGATTTCAGACTTGCTGGGCCCCATAATCAAGTGAGTCCATCCTCATATTTTAAGGTGAGTCCACATTAAGTATGTGTGTATACATAGATATCATACACATATGCATGTGTACATATACATATACTATTGGCCCTGATTTTCTGGGAACCTGAGACAAATATACGCTGCATACCATATAATACTGTGTGTGTGAAATTCTAGAAAGATTCAGACAGTAATAGCAGAAAATCTATCCATAGGTCATCTCCTCACCTAGGGGTATGAGGATCTTACGATAATGGGACTATTCTATGCATTTGTTATGGTAGTGGTTATATGAGTGTATCAATTATGAAAATTAATCAAACTATACACGGATGTTTATATTAAAATGGGTAAACAGTGTTGTCTTTAAAATTAGCTCAATAAAAGTATATGGGAGAGACATACTATAAGCCCTGTAGTACACTAATTTGATTCTCTCACATATTATAGGCAAACTTAGTTTTAAATTATTCTGCATATAATTTTACCTTTTCATAAATATTAAAAGTATAGGGGCCACTGAATTGAAATTGTGTATATTTATTTAACATGCAAGAGTAACAAACTCTGACTTGTATATCTGTCAGGGAGAACCACAGAAAATTGGGTGTGTATATATATATATATATATATATATATATATATATATACATATATATTCATTATTATGAACAAGTTAATTAAAGGCATAATACTAATAAATTATATATATACTAAAACTATTATTTTATTCACTTCTGATTTATACACTGTCACTCCCCTGGGCAAATGAGAATTTTTATGTGACACTAAAATCTTAATAACTAATATATCAATCCATAGTAAATATCATCCCACAGGCAACCATGACAAAAATTAAGTCCCTGGACTATCAGGGAAGGACAAACAGTAGTGAGAATAAAAGGGTTTGGAACTTGTACACCAGCACCTGCATTATCAGTTCAGAGCCAGTCCTTTTATCTAGGGCTCTGAAAGCATTTTACAGCAGTTCACGAGTTATCACCGAGAAATCGCACACTCTGGACAAAGCGTTTGGCAGGTGCAGCAAAGCAACAGATAAACGCTGAGAGCCTTCGCTCAGGGGTGTCACCTCTGCGCTCTCCGATGCCCTTTGGTTTCAACAGTTCCACGTTAACAAATTGGCCTACCCTTCGTGTGCCACCAAATCTCCTAGAGATGCATCAACCAGCAACATCTCTGAGTGCGGCCATGAATAACGATCACCTATAAATCAACACACTGCAGAGCCTCCTGCTACTTACGGCTACAACTGAGCCCCTCTAGTGCTAACCAGTTGTTTATTTTTAGTGTTGAGGTTTTTTCAGGATGTAGGGAAATATCAGAAAGACGCATGCTATGTCTAAAAATGTCCAGGCGTGTAATTAATGGCATAGAGTCCATCTTCTTGTTGGCAATATGGAATGATGGTAGAAAAACAGGTTTTAGAAAAACAGGTCTGAGCTTGAACATTGTTCTGACACTTTTGAACTGTAGAGTATTAGGTGGATTATTTGACCTCTCCAAAACATGGTTTGCTAACTTGTAAAATAGAAAAAAAAAATGATACTGACTATGTATGGCTCTATTAAGGTTTAAATATTTAAAGTCTCTACAGTTCATAACCAACATGTTGTAAGACCTCAGTAAAAAATGAGAGATGTTATCATTATCTGTTTTAGTTCATCCCTCTTCTTTTAAATTATGTTTGACTGGGTAATTTCCAAATAACAGATATTTGTTTTTCAAGTTCTTGTGGCCGGAAAATCCAAGATCAAGGCTTCTGCAGATTCAGCATCTAGAGAGGGTCGCTCCACGTACAGCTTGGTGTCTTATTGCTGCATTTCCCAGAAAAGATGGATACTGTGTTCTCACTTGAAGAAAAACTGAAAAGAGACAGACTCCTCCTTCAAGTCCTTTCATAAGGGCCCTAGTACCATTGAGAAGAAGAAATCTCTCATCACCGAATCACCCGCCAAAGGTACCACCTCTTACTACCATCACTGTGGGAGTTAAATTCCAACAAAGAATTTTGGATGGATACACACATTCAAATGATAATGTTCCCTGAAAAGCAAAATTTTCATGGGCTGGTATGGCTCCTGAGATAATTGCCATTCTCTTAAAACTGTGGTCTCAGATAGTACAGGTCCTTCTAGGTTCCCTTTAAGATTGTTGGAATATTGGGTCAATTTTATACAGAGATGTGCCAAGTAACAGTGTCCCCATCCTGAAGGAGGCCAACATAAATCTCTTGCAATACAGAGATTTATTTTGGATACAGAACCAACCATCTCATATGCCTTTCAACACTCATCCCCCGAAACACCAATCTTAACTTTCATCTTCAAAGACACTAAATCAATAGATGCCCACTAAGCTTGCTACCGAGCTTACTCCTAATATGAGAGAACTTGAAAGGGTTGACAGGTGTCAATAGGTGCTGATTGATTTTTGAGGCGATATATTAAAAAAATGAGGGTGCCAATTTATTTTCTCTGCTGATGTCTAATAACAATTTCGGTTCCCGTAAGGTATAATTGCATCCCTTGCAGACATTGCTTTGACGGTTGGGGGTTTCTGAATCGTTCTTTTTTCTTTCTGCCATTCCTTTTCTCTATCTAATACATTATTACTTCTCAACTGATCACAATTACGACTTCATCATCGAAACCGTAACCCATTCACGCTCTCCGTCATCAGAATTAATGGATTTTTCTGGCAACATGCCCAGTATAGGGAGTAAAAGTAAATAATAATACCAACAGTGTTCTTTATAAAGACATTATGTCATGAAGAATCCTGCTCCTAAAAGTATATGCATAAATGTGATGCTTATTAGCGCACGTTTCTATCGTCCAAATGTTTCCACAGCCCTAAAATCCATCTGTTGAAATTCTAACCTCCAAAGTGATGATATTAAAAAGTGACCAAATGGCTCTTTCCCTTTCCACCATGTGAAGAACCCGCCAGAAGTCGCCGCCTATGAGCAGGGAGGGAGGTCCTCGTTAGACATCGCAACTGCTAGTGCCTTGATTTTGGACTTCTCAGAGTTGGGGCCTGTGAAAAAATAGATTTCTGTTGCTTATAAGCCATCCCGAGTACGGCACTTTGTTATAGCAGCACAAAAGGATTAAGACATAAACATACTCCAGGCTCTTTCAGGAGGAGCAGATTTTCTTTCTCTGGGTTCCTAACACCAACGAAATCCCTGGCACTGAGAAAGTGCTCAATAAAGGCTTGACAGAAGAATGAGCAAGCCGCGTCTCGCGCAATATGCCGGAGAGTGACAGAGACCGAAATCACATTTTTTATTTCTGTCAAAGGGAAGATTCTTGAAGAATGTGCAGTGGAAAATGAATACAAAATTGCTCAATTCCTTTTTCATACTGCGGTTTCTCTGAAGAACCCCAAGCTTCAGATAAAAGCACTAAAGCTGGCTTGTATCTTGGGTCACTAAATTAAGGGGCTGTAAGTATAAAGAAAAAAATTTTTTGAGGAAGGAATAGAAGATGTATAACAATAATTGCCCTATTTGATTCAATCTTTGGAATGCCTAATTTTGTGACTTCTTTTCATGATAATTATTCAGGTAAGTCTTTTATGAATTATTTGCACACTGAAATTTGCAAGTAAAAAAATAATGTGGAACTTAGAATACTTTAATTACAATACGCAAGTTACATCTTGTTAGAAAGTTATGTTTCCCCAATATTTAGGATTTGGACGTAGGGGCTGAGTTCATACACCTAGCTGTGTCGATGTTGTGGCGTTTTTAATTCAGCACATGGATATTCCCTGTGATACCTCAGACTTGGCGCCACATAAACTTATTGAGAGAAAAAGAAAACCTTTATATCCCAAAGAGAAAAACGAAAATATACCTTGTAAGTTATGTCTTAGCCAGTACCACTCCTGCTGCCGATGGAAGAGAAACTAATATACTTAGGGTATAAATCTAAGGACGCATAAATTTCAAGTTACAAATACGTTTACCTAGAATCTTCAGGTTTTTTCATAACTTATTTTAAAGAGCTAAGCATAATTTTAAGTGTTAATAATGAAAAACGTTGCTAGTTTTATGACGTCTCCTAAAACTCCACTTCTAACTGTGGGTTTTGCATATATGGCCAACAGAAAGTTTGAAAATTCATCACAAAACGCATGTATAAACACCAAGAGCTTGTGCGTGTGTATAGAAAATGAATTTGAAAGTGTTTACATATGCAAATATTTGGGATCTAGAATTCTATTCTTGGCATAAAAACTAAGTTTTCTTCTAAGCACATTGCTACAGAAAACTGATATTCCAGAGGGACTGTTTGCTGGGAAGAAGTTTCGGGATAAGAATTACACTAGCATTCAATGATGTTGATAAAATGTTATTTTATGGTAAAAGGAGATGAGAAATTTTACCTTAAGATCTTACCTTTTACCTAACAATTACTTTCTTCGCTTTAATAGTAATATGTGATTTTCAAGTCGGAGCAGTATATCCTGGGATGCATTTCTTTCTTGGCTTCACTGACTCTGATGAGGACAGAATGCAGTGAAATGTCATCCTCGCTTGGGTCATTAAGAAAACAAACCTTGTAATTTCAGTGTAGCCAGTAAATCAATTCAATAATACTCACCCAGTAATTTTCAAAGGAGTCATCTGGATTGTTTTTTGTTTTGTTTTGTTTTTTGTTTTTTGTGTGTATGTGTTTTTTGGTCCTGGGGATTGAACCCAGAGGCACACTACCTCCAAACTAATCCCACCCTTTTTATTTTTATTTTGAAACAGGGTCTCGCCAAGTTACTGAGGCTCCCAAGTACCGGGATTACAGGTGTGTGACACTCTGCCTGATTTGGGTTCTTTTTTTTTTTCTAAGAAAATTGAGTCACAACCTTAAACTGTTGGCTGCAAGAGACCTCCAGGTTAACCCCAGGAGCACCACCTTCTTGGCACAGCAGCCCAATTATGCCCTGAGATTTTACTGTGCTGTGTTTCATCTCAACTGATTACTAAACACCTAAAGTATTTCTGTTTAGTCCCAGACACCAATTTCATGCTACCTTTGAATGTTCAAAAAAGAAGCTTTGCTGTTTCTGCACATACTGTAATACTGGTTATGTGATTAATAAGCCTACTCATAGGTGAAAATAAATCTCTCAGATTCCATTTGTGAGCTACCATTTGACTTGGTGTTTGCTAATGGAGAACCTGTTCAACCAGTCATGACAAATCCGTACAAGAATGTTCTAGTGAACATATAAAGAAATTACTGTGATATGAGACAAGATAGGTCATTATAAGATAATGGATAAGTTTGTCTTTCATTGTGAAATGACATGAAATAGAAATAGAGAATGTCTGATTGTGATTATAGACATTCTCTTACTAACTTATTACCATGGATCTACTAAGAAAAGCAAAGGGTTTCACTCACCTACAAAGGCACTCAAAAAAATGCTCAGCCTGTAACCCAAGCTAATGAAAACAAGGAAATTTATAGTTCAGGCTGACTTCCAATACCTAGGCTCAACAGGGTGTCTTCTAAACCACTTCCTCTCTGTGTCCCTTTGAGTCTCTGATAGAAAGTCAGCTTAAATTGTGAATTTCCTTAATATTAGTTTCTGTCACAACCTTAACGCACCTTGAGACTTTCTTGTTAGTGCATTTAATTTCCTCTCTTTAACAGCATCGGTACAACTCTAATAGGATAAGCTACTCGATCATCACCAAATGGACATGTTCTGGGTTTAGCTCCGAGCCCTGCGATGGGCTTTCCTTTATCAGGAAACACTACCCATCCCTTTGAATGGTGCCTTTTGGAGGTAGCATCTTCATACTTTTTTCTAATATTAATTGCCACACAATTTCTTTAATGATGTTAATACAACTTTCTGAGGGCTTCTTAACTCCGTTTTATTGTTTTAAAAATAAGGTCAGGAAAAATATCTCTATATTCAATTACATGTATATGGTCTACAAGAGAAGACTTTCCACAGCCATGTCTGTTGGGTTGAAAGGGTAGACTTTGGTTCACAGAGAGAAAGCAGCTCTGTCCTTTCTCATTACTGCCTTTCAAAACTCCTCCCTGGAGACAGGTCTGTCTCCTTCAGACGCATCTCAAACAGATCACATGATGTTTCTAAGGCCACTTTCAGATAACAGAAGTCTTTCAGTTCTTTTAGGCAATAAAAATAGTTCAATTTCAGCAACTTAATTAATTGTCCAAAGCAGTGTAAATATCAAAACGCTGAACTTCACTTGGAGCTGGTTTCTGTTGTGCCCCGTGGGTGCTGTGGGCAGATACACAGAGCAAGGTTGACGTCTTTCCTCCTGAGCCTTCTCCCATTCCTACCCCACCCTCGTCTTCACCAGGAGGCCCTCTAGCTCTTTCCAGGTTGAAGTAGATTGGGGGAGAAGGGAGAGACTGTGCACCATAAACGCCTCTGTGTTCTGAACTCTGCTTGCTGGGCTCTGGAGCTCTTCAAGGATCTTTTTTGCCTTGGAATGCATTTGGGAGTTCTTTGGAGATATCACCGCAATCCAGATGTCTCACTCGTGTTCCTTTGATGAGCTCACAGTCCGTTCTCTAGTGTCGCTGAAGACACCAGTCTGGCTCTGCATGAATGATACCCCTCCAGACTCTTTCTATGGCAACAGCACTCCCAGATGGGGTCCCAGTGACACCGACCCTTAGCTGGTTCCTTTCCCATCTTGCCTCTGGCCTTCTGCCTCTCATGGTAGCTGAGCCCTTTCACTATTACTGGCCGCATAACTCTCAAGGCCTAGGGCAAAACAAAAGTGTTGCATGTATGCCTCTACCATCTTGTACTCCATTAAGATATATGACCACAATGCACCAATAAAATTTTTTTAATTAAAAAAAAATAAAAAATGTTGGTCCTTCTGTTAAAAACTTATTGTTTCAAGATGGCAGTAACAGAATGTTAAACCAAGCAGAGGTCCATCTTAAGCATGGTGCCTCATGTGGCCGCACAGGTCTCAGGCAGAGGTCTTGTCTCTGCTCTGCACTGGTATACCCACAAATCCTCCTCTTCTAGGTCTCTCAGGTCACCCACACCACTCCATAGTGTACCTCAGACAGGGGAGCTCTTTAAAGTTGGGCTTAACAACATAAAGTCAGGGGAACCCCTCCAAGTAGGTTGGAAGAGGCAAAGGGTGAGTCCTAACTTTCTTCAAAGAAAATGTCCTGATCTCACCAACATCCCTCTGCTACTGTTGAAGAGCAAAAGTAATCTCACTCTTTTCAGGGTTCCTGACTGAGAATTCTATTAAAACATATAGATCAACAAGGGAAAAGCAAAATAAATTTAGCTAATATAAATGTTATATGACACAGGAGTTCTCAGAAGTGAAAACTCCAAAAAAACAAGAAAAATTGTATATGTTCCTGCATTGGTTTGACAAAGAGTAGACTGTAGTACAGATTGGACAAAAAAGCTACAATCTAGTGCTAACAACCTAGTGTGGGGTGAGGGACTTAGTAAGGCGTGTTTGTTTAGAATCTTTTTGGCATCTTTGTATCTTCATTTTATTTTTTATTTTTAGTTTGGGGAGAATTCCTCTGAAATAAGTCCTCTGGACTGCTTTAGAAGGTAAGAGCATTCCTTTATGGTCTGCTTCAAGGAAGGATGCTAAGAGGAAATGGGGGTGGGGGGGAGAGAGAGAGAGAGAGAGAGAGAGAAGAGAGAGAGAGAGAGAGAGAGAGAGAGAGAGAGAGAGAGAGAGAGAGAGAGAGAGAGAGAGAAAGGCCTACCTGCTTCTGCATTTCCTCCAATGCTGTGGTGTAATATTATGGGGCAGAATGTTCAGAACTCCCTGTTGACTATGAGGTGAGCTTGAGATTGGAGATGGTCAAAAATCTAGTCATATTCTAGTGAGCAACAGAGGGTCTGATACCCAGAGAGCCGGTCTTCCAGCGAGTGTGCCCTGGCTCCTCTCTAGGAGTCCCCCGTCCACACTCCTCAGACCACTTTCTCCAGGCAGAGTCCACCTGGACCATGTTGTGGATGCGGCCAACCAAAAGCCAGTCAGCATCCATCCTTCCCCAACCAGAGACAAGACGAGCCATGGCAGTTTTGAGAGGAAGCACTGGCAAGGATCCTCTTCTGTCCCCAGTAAGAAAGAGGAGTGATGAGGCCTGATTTGGAATCTGGTGGTCACCATCTTGTGACCTTAGCAAGGAAACCAATGATGGAAATAGAAAAGGCTGAAACCGATTGAGCCTTTTGAGCGGCTGCACCCAGCCAATACCGTAATGCTAAGTTAATGGAGCCAATGGATTTCCTTTGGGCTTAGGCCAATTTGAATTAGGTTTTCTGTCATTTACAGCCAAAGGAGTCTTAACTGTTAAATTTGCCAGCCCTAACCATTCATCATACATCATTTTGGTTTTATTTAAGCAGTGATTATTACAAGGAGAAGCTTTAAATAGTATTCCAATGTCGTGTGCTTTGACCATCCTTCCGCCTGTATTGCCCAGCTGTTTGTCATTATTCAAGGACAGGTGATCACATTGCTTCCTCAAAATGAAAAAGAAACCAGTGTTGTGTACCAAACCATACACCTGGAAACGTGAGTCTGCCTATTACAAACACAATATTCTGTGGAGAATGGCGACAGTGTGTATATGCGCTTTGACCTCATCAGAAATATATTCCAATGAATTGACCCAAACAATGATTAGGAGTCATTGCTTGATGCTAATAAGCAAAATAGAATGCCATCACTTAGATAACATATGTTGTTTTCACCTAACTTTAAATACATGCTAACTTTTTTTTTTAAAGAATGTTTTTAGTGGTTTTAAAGTTGGGGCTATGCCTTTAATAATTCATTTATTAAACAAGCAGAAGAAAAATGAAGTAAAGAAAAATTGCCAGTGAAAAAATAACATAAAGAATATTTGAAAGCTTGACCTTCTGCTTCCTTCCACCCAGTGGAACTCTCATGTTAAGGAGAAACTAAAATGGATCACCCTTTGCATTTTTTATCCATCAGACAGAGGTGTTTATATATTTCTCTTCTTTTGCAGTACTGGAGATTGAACTCAGGGGCATTCTACCTCTGAGCTATGCAACAACCCTATTTTTTATTCTTTATTTTTTGAAACAGGGTCTTACTAAATTGTGGAGGGCCTCACTAAGTGGCCGAGAACCTGAGATCCTCCTATCTCAGCCTCCCAAGTGCTGGGATTACAAGCATGTGCCACCTCCCCAGAACTTTATCAACACAAACACCTCTCCGAATAAGTTCAAATCCCACAAATTCCCAAAAGCAAAGGGAAGGCAGTTTTTGGGAGGGCGGGATGAAAGCATATTTCTGGGTCTACAAATGTCCTTACTATTCATGACCACAGGGGGCCATTCAAATGTCATTATTTTAAAGACGAAACTGAGACCACAGTGGTAGGGATAATATTTTAAATGTCCCCCAGCTGCATACATGAACTGCGCTGTCTTTGAAGTACAGAATTAATAGCTGATTGGTACACCTCAAAGCATAGCCCTCAAAGGTGGCCAGAGCCTGCTAACTGCAATGTAAAATGCGAACACTTCCAGGGATGCTCGGAACGTTCCCACCTGGGGCTCGCTCCTGACATCCGTCTACATGAAGATGTCAAAGTATTGTTGAGGAACGATGGAGAAAAATCGCTGTGAGATGGTGGGCGGGGTTCCTCCTGGCAAGCTGCTTGAGAAACAAATGCAAAACAAATAAAATGCATAAAACACTAAAAGACTCAAGTAGATTAAATACACAGATATTATATACGCACGTAGATACAGGTAGAGATATAGCCTCCTGACAAGAATAAAGTAATACTCATGACTAAGATAACAGCTCCTAGCAAGAGTTTTTCTTAAAGAACAGAGGATAAATCCAAGTGTTATGGATTGGGTGCAGTTTTTTTTTTTTTCCTTTTTATTGGTTCATTGTAGTCACACATCTTAATGGAGTACAAGATGGCACACATGCACACATCACCCAATTAGCCCTTCCCCAGTTCGTGCCCCATTCCCTCCCCCTCCCTCCTTCTCACGCTCGGCTTAGTGATTGACTTTAATATGCTTGTGGATACGTCGTGGACATTAGGGAATTTCTCTTTTCCCCCCTCTCGTCCCCTCAGTTAAGTCACCTTATTTGCTCATCTATAGTTTGTCCTTTTTTATCTAGAGTTCCTCCTATGACCCATTTTTAGCAGAGTTGTGAAAAGTGGAAAGATTTGATGAGCATGGCAGAATTAACTACCAAAGTGGCCCAAGTCCCACAAATCCTTCCTGCAGGGCCGTCCCGCACATGCACATATGACCCACAGGTCAGCTGGAGAAGCCACCCGGGCAGCTGGTCACGCTGCTGCTCCGGCCCCTCCCTGGCGCCTCAGCGCCTTCAGAACAGAGGTGCTGCGAAACAGAACTGCAAGAGCACACCTCTGCTACGCTGCAAAAACATCCCCTACATACCAGACCTCCTCCACACACGCGCGCGCACACACACACACACACACACACACACACACACACACGGGTTTAACAGTCCATCGAGCTGCATTGCAGGGGGAACTTTACACATGCACTTTCCTCTAACTTACAGGTCAGCAAATATTTTCTCCAAGGAAACAACTAATAAATATCTTGGCTACTGGACTGTATGAGTTCCACCGCGACTGTACCTTGTTGTGGGGATATAGCTGGCCCCATAAAGCGCTAGTAGGAATGCTGGGATTTGCATTTCAGGTCATTCAGATGCACCGCAGAATATTATTTTCTCTCCTCTTCACCACCTCCACCATTTAAACACATAGAAACTACACAGGCGTGCTGAAGCATGCTTGTAATTCTAGTATTTGAGAGAATGAGATTGCAGGATTGCTGGTTTGAGGCCAGCCTCTGCAACTTAGCAAGATTTTGTTTCAAAATTAAAAAAAAAAAAATTGCTGGGGCTGTAGCTCAGAGGTAGAATGCTCCTGGGTTCAATCCCCAGGACTATATATGTGTGTGTGTGTGTGTGTGTGTGTGTGTGTGTGTGTGTGTATACATACATACATAGAGAGCTCTATATATGTATATCTATAGATAAAACATATATGTCTATGTATATAAATATATATAAAACCAGTTTTAGCTCTCAACTCACGTAAGAACAATGTGAGTCAATCCCCAGGACAAATATATATTTATATAAATATATTTATATATAAATATATTTATATATAAATATATTTATATATAAATATATAAATTTATATAAATCTATAAATCTATATATATATATTTATATAAATTATATTTTTATACATTTTACATAAATATATATGTATATATGCATACATGCATATAAATATATTTTATATATTTATATATACCTAATATATATATAATATATATATATATTCATATATACCTAGTATATATATATTATATATATATATATATATATATATATATATATATATATATATTGAGAGAGAGAGAGATTACATATAACCATTTTAGCTCCCAACTCACATAAAACAGACAGCGGCAGCCGCCAGCCTTGGCCCATGGGCACACTGCCCCTGCCCCACGCATGGTCTGGCTCACCTCTCTAGCCGCCGGCTGCTCTATCGTCAGTCCCGAGACCTCCCCTGCCCAAGCAAATGCCACCATAGCCGTGTTGTTACATCTCATTCAGATCATTCATGTCAGTACTTAAAATAATTTTTCTATAGTTCCTCCAAACCAGCAACCGTCTTGTAATTTTTCAGGCTACCAGGGTCCCAACACGTGCCTAATGAGGAAAGAATGAGATGAAGAGTGAACTGCACACTCTTTCTCTCTCCCCGGTCTTCCCCTGTGCCACTAGGGAAAAAAGCACTGAGCGCCATGGGTCTGGGAGACGTTCTGCCTGGGAATCAGCCCTGTTGGCCTGGAAGCCCAGGCTGTGACAGTGGTAATTGCTAACAAAGCCCAGATCAGGGCGTGGCGGGCAGGATTCATCCCACAGGCATTCCAGGCTGCTGGGTACAGGAGGAAGGCCCTCCCTTCCCTGGCGACTTCACAGCCTGGTCCGGAAGGAAGACTTCTTCATGGAAAAAGTCTGATGAAAAAGAGTCAAAATGAAGAGCGGAGCCCTGAGCAGAGGGGAGGTGGGAAGGTCCCTGCTGTGCGCACCTGCACTGGGCCAGCAAGTCAGAGCAGGCAGGTGCAGAACAGGGGCACGGGTGTGTGAGGTGATAGAAAGCTTTGCGGTCTCAGCGGGGGAGAGCCAGAGGAGGTGGCTTTCGTCCCCACCCTGTGAAGGCGGCCCTCCCAGGGCCTCTCTGCGGGACCTGGCTAAGGCCCTCCATCTGCCAGCTGAGTGCGGTGGGTGGGCGCGGGCTGGGGCCCCCTGAGTGTACTCCATCCAGGTTCCTATTATTTCATGGCCTTAAGTGCTTTTAGTTTAATGAGAAATGTGGTGGATTTCGCTCATGTGATGCCCTACCTTAGTTGTGGAGCACCTTATAGAGACATGTTATTTTCTTTTATTATTTATTTATTTATATATTTATTTATTTATTTATTTTGTGGTGCTGGAGATTGAACTCAGGGGGATTCTACTTCTGAGCTATACCCCCAGCCCGATTTTTAAATCTGTATTTTTGAAACAGGTTCTCACTAAGTTGCAGAGGGCCTCACTAAGTAGCTGAGGCTGGCTATGAACCAGGATCCTCCTGTCTCAGCCTCCCAAGTATGGGGATTACAAGGCGCCCCTCATGCCTGGCTGGCAGATGTTCTTTTCTACCGCATTTCTTGGACGCCACGTGCCTTTAAGATTTTTTTTCATTCAGGAAATACTCCTTAGTCATCTTTCATGTGTCTGTACTTTTCTAGGCACCTAGGATATGTCTGAATAAAACAAAGATCTCAACGCTGGTGGAGGAGCAGGGCCAAGCAGGTGAACAACACGACCCTAATAATTTAAAGGTTAATGTTATATTAATCCTTAGGGAGGAAAGACAGTGGGAAAAGCCATGGAGACGAGGGGTTGAGAGGCACATTTCAAGAAGATTTAGGCCAGAGCTCATTGTGAGGGAGGCTCTGAGCAGGGTGAGGAAAGGGGTCAGACAGGAACAGGTGGATGCCACGCCTTGCAGAGCAGACCACTTGGGAAAGTGTGCAGGGCCCTTGTAGAAGTGAGGCTGGATGGGCTAGAAGAGTCCAGTCATGAAAATCTTGTATGACCCCAAGCCCATTGTGGCATCATCATTATTATTATTAGCAATTGCAAAGGTCTGAGCAGTGGCCTGACGTATCCTATACATGTTTTGAAAGGGTTCAAGACAGAGGCAGGGAGGCAGGTGAGGAGTCTCACCTTGAGTATCCATGACAAAGGACAGGGTGGCCCAGACCTGTGCAGAAGGGCAAGGGCAGAGAGCAGGTGACATGATGCTACCAGTGTCATCACACTGCGTGAGCACCAAGTGTGGGCAAAGCGGGAGGCTCGGGATGGCTGAAGGTTGAGCAGAGCAAGGGGAAAGTGGGCATGACCATGGACTAGGATGGAGGAAGGGGCCATCTGAGCCGATGGGGTTTGCTGAGAATTAAACATCTCGTAGACTTTCAAATGGCGATGTCATAGGCCAGGGTATGAGTCTGCAGTTCCAAAGAGAGGTCCAAGCTGTGATGGAAATTATGGCCTGTTCAGCATTTCAACAGCAAGAGGAGTCCCTAGAAGGGCGAGGTCACCGAAGGGACAAACAACAAGATAAGAGGCCCAAGACAGAGTCCTGAGTCTCTGACATGGAGAATGATTTATTGTCATTGTCGTTGAACAAACTGATTCATTGCCTGATTCAGGTAAAATGCACAGGCCAATCAAGACCTAAATGTCTGTGCTATAATTTCTTTTGTAGCATAACAAATGAGATTGTATATTATTAAGAATATGGCTTGACAAAAAGAAAAAAAATAATTAAACCAACAACTTTCAGCAATGATAGTGAAAGACACATACACATGTGTCAGTCTTCCATTATACACCCACACACACACACACACACACACAGCCTTCCATATCCATGGATTCTAAATCTGTGAACACAATCAACCTCAGATTGAAAATATTCTGAAAAAGAAAATTCATCTGTACTGAACACATAAAGACTTTCTTCCTGCCTTTATTCCCAACACAGTGGCTATAGCAACTACTTAACTAGGATTTCTATTGAATTAGGTATCTTAACTTATCTGCAGATGACTCAAAGTCTATGGAGGATGAATGCAGGTTATGTGCAAACACTATGCCATTTCATATAAGGGACCTGCTCTTGGAATCAATCCCTTATGAACACCAGAGGAAGGCTGTAGACCCACAGAATCCATGGATGTGGTGAAGTAGCAGTAAAGACAAACTCTATTCAGTAACTTTGACTCTAACTCACAGATTCACACAAGACACAGCACAGAACCAAGAGCTGACTGCGTCCGATGGGAAGGACTGTGGGGTTGATGTGCTTTTACTCCTGCCAAAGAGTTTGGGGGCTTTGGAGGACTGAAGGCTGAGTGTTCCTAAGCCACACCTTTCTGAAGTTCATTTGTATTTAAGAAACTTTAAGGCCTGAAGACCAGGGAGAGATCAGAGTTCCTGTCCCCAGGATAGCAAGGGCTCCCTTCTTGCTGGCAGTCACAATACAGAAATAGATCATGCAGGATTCACAGCATCACAGCGTCAGGAAGAACTAGTATGCAACACCAGTTCTTACACACTTGGGAAAATTTCTACGCTCACATAAGTAAAGCCTGATAGCAGTGTGACAAACAGCCCCCTGCCCAAATCGACTGCAGTGCAGGGTAAGGAGGAATGGACGGACTATTAGAGAAGGGAAAGGGGAGGGGGGGGGGCTGGAAATGAGGAAAGGAAGGGGGCAGTAAGGTAGACTACTATCAAAGCCCAATATACGCATGTACTAGATGCCATATCGAAAACCATGCATTTGTAGAATGAATATGAGTGAATCAATAAAACTAAAGAAGAAATCTTTGTAACAGAAATTCATTTTGAAAGTTATTTCATTTTGAAAGTTATTAATGTGCTTTTATTAAAAATAAGAGGGTGCGCCAGACCTGGTGGCACACGCTTGTAATCCCCACGCTTGGGAGGCGAAGACAGGGAATCGCGCAGGTTCAAAGGCAGTCAGGCTGGCTTAAGAGACCCTGTTTCCACATAAAAAGTGTAGATAGGTCTGGAAATGTAGCCCAGAGGGGCTTCCAGGAACTCCAGTACCACCAAAAAAAAAAAAAAAAAAAAAATAGGGTGCACAATTTCAGGTAGTAGAAAGCAAGACTCTTTTTTTTTTTTTTTTTTTAATTCTGGCAATTGAAACCAAGAGGGTTTTACCTCCAAGCTGCCCTTGGCTCTAGGGTCTTGCTGAGTTGCTGAAAGTCTTGCTAAATTACTGAAGCTATCCTTGAACCTGCAACCCTTCTTTCTAAGCCTCCCAAATACTAGGATTAGAGGTATGTACCACCAGCCAGGCTTCTTTTCTAAGATGTCCTTTCTTCCCCTGGCCAGCAACCTGGCCCTGTACTCTGCTCAGTTCAGTCAAGGGGGAGTGCAGCTCTTATCAGAGGAAGGCAACTGGGAGAGGGAGTGGCCTTGCCTGTCTCTGTGCACTCAGAAAAAAACCTGTGTGACACTTCAGGAGAAATGTACAAGCGGCACTTCACAACACAAAGGCAGTCTGTCCTAGCAGAATTCTAAACATCTTAAATGAGGTTGCCTTATTTTTCTCTCCCTTTCTCTTTTCTTCTTTTTTCTTTTTAAATTACAGCCCTGCAACTGACTGGAGTTGAAGGCCCTATTTTCTTAACAGGATAAGATGATTTTATTATTAGTTTTGGGGAGGTAGCAGGTTGAGTATTGCTAGAATAAGAAACTAGAAACTGAATTCTCAGTCTCTCTTCCTAGTAATGACTGTGGTAATGGGGAAACACCCCATCTGGGAGCCCAAACATACATGCACATAAACTAATGTACCCCCACCAAAGCCCTACAGAAGGCCACGGTCCTGAATCAGCTGCATTGCAGTGTGTATTAAGGCCAGCATGGTTTCTAAAACAAAAACACAATCATCACCATCACCACCATCACCATCATCACCATCATCATCATCACCACCATCATCATCACCATCATCATCACCATCATCATCACCATCATCACCATCATCACCATCATCATCACCATCATCATCACTATCATCACCATCATCACCATCATCATCAACATCACCACCATCATCATCACCATCACCACCATCATCATCACCATCATCATCATAATCATCATCAATAGTTAGGAGGAAAATCTCCTGAATGGAAGAAAACATACTGACCCTGGGGATAATTATTTAGACAATATTAAATCAACCCCACCACTGCTCAGAAGCACTTAGACCAAAACCTGCAGGATACATATCAAAATTCTGTACAGTATTACTGCCTCTGTTTGGGTCTTGAGAAAAGAGGAGTTGCCAGCAGATTTTCAGAATGGCTCCTTATTCTAGGCAACTGGACTGTTCTCTGTAAAACTCTACTGTGTGTTTGCTGATGATCTGTCATTGAGTAACAACCTCATACTCCTCCCTAGTTATTTTTGTTTTTTGTTTAGTTTTGCTTTTACAAACGCTCTCATTGGTGTCATTGAGGTATGCAGCTCATAAAATAATGCACTGATATAACCAGTTGGGGTTTCTTTTTCAAAAAAAAGACTGAGGAGCTGGGGCAGGAGCGTGGGAATCACTCCAGGATGGGAAGCGACTCTCCTGGGCGCCTTGCTCATCCGGTGCTGCGGGGAGCTCCCCATGGAAGCTCCCAGGCACTGAGTCAGGCTGGCCTGAGACACCTCATGGGCCAGCTCTCCCAGGCTCCTTCACACACCACTCCCCACGCTTGCTGGGATCTCAAGTATTATTTTCTTCTTTAAGATGTGAATTAAAAGTCAGTAAAAATTGAAAATAATCCAAAAAAATCTTCTTCCTGGCCTATCCTGCGACATGATTTTCAAGCATAACTAAGACATTCACTTTATTGAATTCCTTCAACATTGAAGAATTAACTGGTGCTATTTTTAATAAATGTCACACCATAAGTGCAGCCTACATTGTAAATGCTGAAAACACTTAGATTTCAAAGGTGTCAACTGATCTGGATGTTCTGTTTAATCCGTTTGGTGTAAAATGTCCTATTCCTGACTCTTTTCTATATATTATATTCAATAAATAGCTTAGGAAGCCAATTTCAATGATTCCTTTTGTACCTGCATATTTTGCTTCAGTTTTAATATCTTCTTATTCATTTTGGAACAAAGAGAAGTTTCCAGAGTCAAAGATGCAGCCTTTAATTTTAAAGGAATCTTCTTTTCTTACAATTCTGGCATCACAGTAATCTTCAAAATACAAGAAAGAGCTAAGTTATCTGCCCTTTTTTCTGACCACAACGACTTCAAAAATGTAACTTTGATTAAGATTAAGTAGTAGCTCAGCCAAAGAAGTCAAGAGGAGCCTTGTGGAGCAGTCCTGTGTGTGGGCCAGTTGCCGGTTCTCGTTGGTTAAAGGGAGGGACCAAGGCAGAGTGAGATTGCCTGGAAGAGCTGTAAATGATTATAAAATGCTTGATAAAATAAAGTGACACATCAAGGCTGTATTAAAGAAAGAAACCTCTGCAGATACAAGGAGATCCTTTGCTGGCGAAGGAAGAAGGCGTTGGCCCTTGGATGAGTAATCACCATTATTAGTGAAACCTTGCAACTCCAGGGAGACATTGTACCATCTGGCCACCTTGGTCACCTCCAAATATGGGAAAGTTATTCTTCCTTTCCTCTTTCAAAGTTTGACTTTTGATTGAAAACAGTCAGGTAGATGTCTGAGCCCTGATAACATCTGCATGAATCACAGCCCCAGTCATCCCAGGAGTGAAGAAAGTGTACTGCCTGCCACCTCCCCCATGACTGAAAAACGCAGACTGGAATTCTGGCTGGGCCTGTCGCGCACACCTGTAATTCTGGTACTTGGGAGGCTGAGATAGGAGGATCACAGGCTCAAGACCAGCCTCTCAGCAATTTGGTCGAGACTCTCACCAACCTAGTGAGACACTGTTTCAAAACAAAAACTAAATAAAATAGTAATGAGGGTATAACTCAGAGGTAGAATGGCCCTGGGTTAAATACCCAGCAATACACACACACACACACACACACACACACACACACGCACACACGCACACACACACGCACACACGCACACACGCACGCACACACGCACACAAGACTGGAATTCTGGCCGCTCCCCAGGCCTCGCTCCACTCTGCTTCTCATCCAAGTCTTTTCTGACTACTCACTGCTCATCTACTTAAAATTCTTACATATTTCTTGGGTTCAATAAAACCTATTCATTTGTCGTATATATATATGAACACTCTTAGGCATGTATATATATGTATGAATACTCTTAGGCCTATATATAATGCCATATATCATATTGCATAATAATATGTTATTATATATAAGCAATAAAGTTTACTACTGATCCCTGTCAAAATTGCTTCTTCAGATTTATTCAGTCAAATTTGGACCAATGTTTTGCTTTAAGCTATGTTTATAACCCACTGGTTAGTTATAATATGACACGGTTCCTACATCTTCACTGTGACTTGCTCAGGTGTGGAGAACTGAGCTCCCTGACTCCCCAAAGAAAAGACCAGAATTGTGGTCACCAAAGGCGAGGAGGGTCTGGAGGAGGGGCCCAGGGGAGATGGGCTAGCAGGTACACAATCAAAGCCAGTCAGGAGGACAACGTTCTGGTGTTCCATTACATAGAACGTAATTATGGTCAGCAAAAATGTGTTGTGTAGTTCAAAATAGCTACAAGACATGATTTTTGAATGTTCTCATCATAGAAAAATGGCAAATGTTCGAGCTGACAAATAACCTAAGTCATCCTGAGCTGATCGACACACCGTGTATAAATGCACCAAAACTTCACACTAAACTCCATAAAGATGTACAGTTGTTACCTGTCGACTTCAGAGGTGAAATTTTAAAAAACAGTATAATGTGTTCTGTGATATACTGCAACTCTCGTGAGGATATCAGTCATGTAATTTAAATAAATTGCTTATACATCCATATTCCTAGGAAGCTTACACCGTGAGTATTCTGTATTACTGCATAAAATTCTTCCATAGACTCACTCATCTGTGACTACATTTTTAATTCAGTCTCCTTCGTATGTGGCTCACTCCACAGTTAAGATTCTCCTCCAGGGTTGGGAATGGGGAAATGGGAAGAAGGGGAGGGAGGGTGGGTGTTTGACTTTTTGGAAGACAGAATGTATTTATTTTCAGGAACTTGCTTCAAACATCTGCATACAAATGGAGGTTTTGCTATGCTCCTCCTTTTGACTTAGTAAGTCGGGCAATACTTATTTGCAGCTTCTTTAACGCAGGGCCTTCCTTCTGTGTGGATAGTCACTAGTGGAACCAGAAACAACAGAGAGGCGCTTGTCATGCATGGGAGTCTGTAGGACGAGCCTTGAAATCAAGCCCCATTATTTACCATCTTTTTCTATCTATGTTTCTCTGCCAATTATTCAACCCTCCTAAAATTTCTCTTCTTGAAAGCAGCTTTTCAGCCGGGCATGGTGGCACACTCTTGTAATTCCAGTACTTGGGAGGCTGATCGTGCAGGTTCAAAGCCAGCCTCAGCTACTTAATGAGGCTCTCAGCAACTTAGTGAGACCCTGTTTTTTCCAAATAGAATGTATAATAGGCCTGGGAGTGTAGCCTGGAGATAGAAGGGCCCTTGGTTCTATCCCCAGTACTGAACAAAAGAGAAAGAAAGAAAAAGAAAGAAAGAGAGAAAGAGAAAGAAAGAAAGAAGAAAGAAAGAAACCAAGCAAGCAAGCTAGCAAGAAAGAGAGAGAGAGAGAAAAAGGAAGGAAGGAAGGAAGGAAGGAAGGAAGGAAGGAAGGAAGGAAGGAAGGAAAAACTTTTTTTGTGTGAGATCTAGGATAAGTCTTTTCTACTTTCCAGTTTGGGGGTTTTCTTCCATATGTAATCAAATAGCTAACTAGTAAGAAAAAATTCAAATATAGACTACATAAAATTGTATTTACCAAATAAATGTGATATTTCTATCTTTTTTTTATGGTACTGGGGATTGAACCCAGGATTTGTACCTCTTACCCACACCTCCAACCCTATTTTATTTTTTAGTTTGAAAAAGGGTCTCACTAACTTAGTGAGTCTTGCTATGCTTTCAAGGCTGTCCTTGAACCTGTGACCCTTCTGTCTCAACTCCCATGTACTGGGATTATAAGCACACGCCACCATGTCTGACTAAATAATGCTTTTTATACAAGGCCAGTCCATCTAGATCGCTGTTACTAACATACACCAGCTAAAACATCAATGTACTTTAAAAAAAAACCCTGAAAGATGACAAAAAAGGTAAAATGGTCTCTTTCTGTGCCCTCTGCATTAACTAGTGTTTGGTAAAGTCAACGTCATGCTGCCTTCTAGGGTCTCATTCTATTTTCACCTACATTAACATGTTCTGAAAACTCACCCAGTTTCTTCCCTTTGACTTACACTGACAAATGATGAGCTTTACTTCAATTGGGTCTGTAAATACTAAAAGGAGTAATACTATCGAGTGCTGGAAAGAATTTATGAAAATAGAGACCCTCATACAAGCTACCAAGAGCATGCTTGTTACCGCTACTCCAGATAGCAACTGGGTACTGTTTAGGACTATTGAAAATGTGCATGACCTTGATCAGGGGCAAACTCATCTCTAAGGAAACACAAGAAGACGCACCAGGAGACAGGTACACGGATGTTTACTGTAGTATGTTTGCAATGTCCAGAGTCATACATGAACATTTAAAATTTAATATCTTGGTACAATGTGGAATAAATCCTTGCAATGGCCAGAGTCATATCTGAGCACTTTGAGGGGAATATCTAGACACAGTGTGGAATAAAAGCAGGTGTGGTGGCACCCGAGGCTCAGGTAGAAGGAGCTCAAATTCAAGGCCAGCACATGATGACTTAGCAAGACCCTATTTCAAGATAAAAAGTAAAAAAGGCTGGGAATGTATCTCAGTGGTAGAGCTCCTTGGTGCTCCTTGGGTTCTATTCCCATACCATACACACAGAAAGTGTGGGCTGCACCAACAGTTTCTCATGGCACAATGTTTAAGATGACTGAGTTAAATGTATGTGTGTTTCCCAGCATACAACGGTAATGAAAGTAAGTATAAGAATGACCCACAAAGGCACATGCACAGCTGTGTTGTACACTATCCATAGATACCAGTGTGCAGGCACCACTGGGACAGTTCTCATACTCAAGGGGGTTGCTGTTTTCTCTGTAAAGGGAAAAGACAGGGAACGCCTAGGCCAGCAGGCGTGTGGCCTGTCTACAGGACTTCTCCCTTGCTCCTCTCCTGACTCTCTGTGGAGAGGATTAATGCTTCCTTTCTGTGAATTTTCTTAAACATCTTCCTTCTCTGAGATGACAAACTTACACTTTCCTGTATAGGCTTTAAAGAACACAGGTAGAAAGAGAGAGCTCGAGAGAAAGCAAATGTTACCAACGGTGCGTCACTTTTAACTGTAGGTGGTGAGAATATGATTGTTATATTCCTTTTTGAAATTTTCTGTATTTTCAAAACCTCTCCAAATTGAAAAAAAAATACTCTAGAAGGAAACCTACATCTATTCTCTGTCAGACACACACACACACACACACACACACACACACACACACACACACACGTACATCATGTGATGCTATAACCATTGGACTGCAGGGGTCTCTGTTGTGACTCACCTTCCCCACTAGACCCAGCCGAGGCCTGGGCTGCACAGTCTCCTGAGCAGCCTCAGGTCTTAGCGCCAAGGTGTTAGTTTTACCATCCTCTCCAGAGATGAGAGTCAAAGCCCTCACTCCACTGTATCTACCTCTATCTGCCGTGTGGCCATTCTGCCACCTGCCATGTGCGTCAGAAGGCCTGGACCTGCAGCCCTGTCCCCAGCTGCTTAGCGGCTGCTCCTGAGCTCCCAGCAAAGTTCTCGTCAGGCCCAGGGTGAAGGGCCCCAGGGAGGACTAGGAGGAAGCACAGGGCAGGCGGGCCAGGGACAGTGGGCAGGGGAAACAGACAGAGAAAAAGAGGAGGTAAGGTCAGCCACAGCAAGGGGGGACCAGGGCAAGATGAAGCCTAGGAGCAGCCCTGGGACTGGCAGAAAAGCAAGAAAGGGGAAGTCAAGACAGAGAAAATGCAGTTTTCTGGGCTGGCATCCCTGCAAGTCTGGCATCCTGGATGTGGACACAGTGCTCTAATAAAAGCAACAGGCTCGTCTACATCTGAGCCAAAATGGTAAGAACTGTCCATCGGCACTCCTCTACAGGCACCGACGGCTTTGCAAACAGCTGCAGGCTTTGTGCATCTTGCTGCAATGGGTTGCTAACGTGCCGGATAAACTCAAACAAGCCATTCAGCCTCCCTATACCCTATGTTCTTCATTTCACTCCAGTACCAGGCCTTCAATTTCAGAGAGTATAAGCCGGGCATGGTGGTGTATCCTTGTAATCCCAGCATTTGGGAGGCCGAGACAGGAGGATCACAGTTTGCAGACAGCCTCAGCTACTTAGTGAGGACCTTTGCAACTCAGTGGAACCCTGTTTCAACATAAAGAATAAAAAATAGGGCTGGTGTGTAACTCAGAGGTCAAATGCCCCTGGGTTCCTTCCCCAGTACTGCAAAAAAAAAAAAAAATACCCACAATTTTGGGGACCAAAACACAATGGCTTTACTCATGACACCTAACACTGTGATTAAATTCCAATTGGGAAAATTGATTCAGACAAACTGTGAACAGTTCTGGGCTTTTTCCCACCCCTTTCACAGAGAAGGGTCAAAACATGAAATAAGCAGTTTCCATTCAGTGTTTTTTACTTTTGGTATCCTCTTTCGCGTTCATATAAAAAATTGCAATTTCATACATTTTTAAAGCCTAGAACGTCAACCTTCCTCCTCACCCAAACAGGTGTGTTGACAGTTAAGTCAATATGAATTTCTAATCACCTAGAAAGACCTATTAGACTCAGTAAAAATCCAGAGGACCACTGCACAGCTCAAGTGATACCAACCTCTATCAGCCAGCAATGCACGTGAGATACTAACAGTAAGAACTAGACAGAAGTTATTTCAGCAAATCCCAGGTGACCGGGCTCTGGTGGCTGTTATAAGTGTGATTTCACAACAGGAGGCCGAGCTCCGTGAAGTGACTCTTTACACAGATTTAGAAATCCTTTTGCCAGACTCAGGTCCACGTGACGCGGAGATATGACATTTTCATATATGTAATTTTTCTCTTAGTTCTCAAATTCCATCATAAAACAGGAAGAGTGATGCAGACACTGTTTCTCTCTTTAGAATTTAATATATAAGACAGGGTTTTATTTCTTTCTCCTTTCTGGAAAAATGTGAATCTGTATTGTTATAACAGTTGGAAAATTACTCCTCTTGTGCCAAACCTATAACAGGGTAATAAAGTGTGTGGCAGTTGGGTGGAGCTCCCAGATTCCAAAAGTCTGTGAAATTCAGAGGCCCCCAAGTTTAAAAAATAAAATGCCTGTTTATTTTGTTCTTAACACATTTCTAATTTGTTTTTCCAGATTGTTCTTTATTAACAAGGCAAAGCTATTTTTGTATTGTTGCCAAGAGACTTCAGAAACCAACAGCCTGATCAAAATAATAACTTCCTATAGTGAACAGTCTTGCTGCTTCAAAGATATTTAATTCTATGGGTTTTTTTTTTCTGAAAATGTAAATTTAGAACTTTCAGCATCCGTGACATGACTGCGCACAGCTTTGGAAACCCGCACTAAATCGGTCTGCCCTGCTTTCACTGCTCTATCAGCAAAGTAAAGAACAGTGCTGTTCTCTTTGAAACACTATAGCACTTTTAAAGATACTGACAGATTTATGTATTAGTTCTAAATGCTATTTGCTTGAGGTTTCTTTAAAAATGATAGGCTAACAAGAATAAAAAAAAAAGGCCCTGACACATTGACAGGATGACATAATTTACAATCCTAAAATAAAGTTTGAAATTTAAATTTTGCTCCATTTTTTATGAAATTTTACATACAGGAGGTAGGAAATGAGAGACTGGTGTTATAAGCTGTGTTACTATTAATTCTTCTCTCTTGCACACAAAAATTTACAAATGGATTTCTTGTAAGTCATCTACACTAGGAATGCTGGATCTCCTAAAATATATATGTTACCTTGTGAGATATAATCATACAGCAGCAACTAGTTGTAATGATAAATTGTGTTATAATAAAGTTCTGATGGTTCTAATAAAATCTCTTTAATTTTTAAGTGTACTAATTTTGTGTGTTACAAGTTTTCTTCACTAAGAACAGTACATCTAATAACACATAGCAAGTTACCTTGTAAAACAATCTTATAGGATCACCCTATTGTAAGGGCAAATTGTATTCAGTTAGAATTCCAATGATATTTATGATAAGATTTTTAACATCAATCTGCACTAAACGTGCATGTTCTTTTACTAAACATACTTCTAAGTGTCTTTGAAATATACTCATTGAGTATATATTTTTTTGGTCTCATCTTGGAAGCTAGTACTATGAGATGGGAGAGACAAGTTATTGCATAGATGTTTTGATGTCTAATGATATGTTAAAAGATAATATAGAAACATAATTTTGGGCTGGTTCAACCTGACTCTGCGATGATGGTAGCGAGGGAATTTTATAACCTTGGAGATGGTTCACCTGGAGCTCCTGAGAAGTGGACCTGGAACACAGTCATACTTGTTTCTTCCTGGACTGTCCTGCGACCTGCTCTC
Organism: Muscardinus avellanarius; assembly: GCF_963383645.1. Lineage (NCBI taxonomy): Eukaryota > Metazoa > Chordata > Mammalia > Rodentia > Gliridae > Muscardinus > Muscardinus avellanarius. Next base: position 196,868,869 of record NC_137787.1, read on the forward strand.
TCTGCTCCCCGGGCAAAAAGGAACCTTCACCCAAAGTATTTTTAAAATTACAGAAAAGTACTGCCATTAGAGCTTGCAAAAGTAATTGAAGTTCTTTTTTGATTCAAGAATCTCTTTCATTCGGAGGGCCTTTCTTGTACGATTTCAATGAAAATAAATCCTTGAAAATTCATAACGCTCTTTTTCTTTTGTAACCTTATTTTATGAAAGCACAGTTTTGGAGTCCAGATTAGAGTCTGTCCCATCCAAATGTCTCTGAAGCCAGGGCTGATGAAGAAATCTTATCACCCCATTTTCTCAGAGAACGTGCTTCAGCCCCAATTCTAAATGCCATAACAAGAAGTTCTGGCAAATCGTCACTCCTTTAGACAGTACCGAGCAGCCCTGCTCGGATCGGGTTCAGGAAGAACAGTCCTCTCTCTCTTTCCACCGGAGTGTTTAATTCTAGCCATGACTCTGAGAACAATGATACTGACCCACAAACCTTCAGATCCAAAGTGTCAGGTGTGTTCAGAAGCTGAAACCACTAAACAGTACTTAAGAGCAGTGATGTAACGTAGACCAGACTTTTCCAAAAAAGTCCAAAAATAGGCATATTAGCCAGAGCCATTCAGGATAAAAGTGCATGAAAATCAACAGTCAGGGAAACAAGGTATTGAAAACAAAATGCATTCAACTCCTGCCTCTCATCATACACCAAAATTAATTGCGTATGGATTGAAGAGTTTTATGTATAATCAATAAACAGAAACATAAAAAAGCTAGAAGACAGTTTAATATTTTTATGGCCTCTACTGTAGAAGGGGAAATATTTTTAAGTGTAAAACAATGGTAGAAATTTCAAATTTCTGACATTTTAAGTAAACAACAAAGATTGACAAAATTAAAAGACAAGCAAACTAGAAACTATATTACTATCCAACATACAAAAATGGGTTAGTGTTTTGAATTATTAAAGAACATTTATTATAATTTGTTAAAAAAAAGAAACCTCCCATAAAAATAGGCGAAATTAGAAGCATGAAAGAAATACAAATGACTGATAATAGACATATGTGAGCAAATGTTCAGTTTACCAGTAGTCAAAAAACAGGAACTAAATTATAAAGTGTGTGTGTGTGTGTGTGTGTGTGTGTGTGTGTCTGTATGTGTACTTGGGATTATTCTAAGGGGCATTCTGCCTCTGAGCTATATCCTCAGCCTTAATTTATTTTTTATTTTGAACCAGCGTCTCACTAAGCTGCAGAAGGCCTCGATGAGTTGCTGAGCTGGCCACAAACCTGTGATCCTCCTGTCTCAGCCTCCCAAGTACTGGGATTACGGCCGCGGTACCTACCGCATCCTTTTCATTTCCAGCTAGTAAGCAGACTTGTTGTGGATAATGGCACTAAGCAACTAACCCTTTGAAATATTTACCAAAAAGTACATGTATGGCGTTATTGGTCAGAATGCATATTAGGAGAATGAAAGTTGGCTCATGGCTCGGACCATTCTGATGGATCAGAAGATGAGGGCCACAGGGCTGGGGGAAGAAGGGCTCCTAAGGAGTCTGCCGAGTGTCAGGGTGTGAGAGGGCTGGGACCCTGGAAAAGGGGCTCATCCTGCAGTTAATTACTACCCAGCAAAGGAGTATTTAGATATTTTAACAATTATGAATACATCTCTGTGTAGTGGCTGAAAATCAACTCAATTATTCTCTTTTACTTTTGAGGTTTTGGGTTTTTTTTTTTTTTCAATGCTGGAGATGAAACTGAGGGCCTCACCCTTGCTAAGCCAGCACTCTCCCCCTGCACTGCATTTCCAGCCTATGACTATTATTTAAAAAAAATAAATTACACAAACCATTAAAAAAAAAACTAAAATGATGGTTTTAGCCGCTGACCTAGTAACCCCAAGATATCTAACTAAAAAGAGTTAATAAAGATTTATGGAAATGCATACATCACAGAATAGTGACAAAATAGTAGCAGTGGAGGGGCTGGTGAGGGCCCACGAGGCACTCTCTATATGGCAGGTGCTCGGTGACGCTCATAGATGACCTCATTTGCTCCTAATGAGAATCCCACAGCCTAAGTTTTATTATCATCTATGTTCATAGAGGGGTAAACTGAGGCACAGGAAACGGAAGTCATTTGCACCAGTCACACAACTGATCCACCAAAGAGCCCAAATCCGACATTTGACCCTGAGGTCTGTTCATAAGCACCAGCTGGGTGCTTGTAATCACACAATGCTGTGTCTGAATTTGTAGGCGTTAGAGCTTCTTCCTAAGTAAAAAATAGTGATCATTAGTCTACCTAAAGTATACTGAGCCCACTTAAATTTTCATTACCTGGCTGCACTGTTAATGTTACCTCCTCCTCACATTACTTTTATGCTGTTTTTACACATCCTTAATAGCTATTGTCCATAAGAGGACATTAGACTTCAGCTATAAATTGTGATGCGGTTATGATTCAAACTACCTTCCCACAGCAATGCACCTCTGCTTGTTCCCAAGAAAATAGTAAACTGGTTACTCTTAACATCTCTCATTAAAGTAGCAGGAACAATGGATTTATTAAAACAGCAACAGCATATGCTCCCTCATGGTTTAGAAAGTAAACCTCGGTTTGTGTCCACATTTCGCCGTCTCTGCTGCCATCCAGGTCAACTGATCAATGTCTTTTTCCAGACAACTTTCTTCTGGTCATCTTTGGTTCATCCTCCATACTGCCTCCTAACCCATTTGCCCTCCACCCTCCTTAAAACACCTTCATGGTTCAGTATCTCTTGCAAGAATAACCGAACACTTGGAAGATGAATTCAGTAAGCTCAGGCTTCTTTCCAACTCTTATTCCCTCCTCTGCCACTAAGCAATTTGTCCAGCTCATGTTGGTTTATGGAGTGTATCACCTGTCTCCCAAATCTTAAAACCGATGCTGCCTTTGCCCAAAATTCTTCAGCAGACATGGGGTGCGGAGCTCTCAGGGTCTCAGTCTTACTCGCTATCGGCTCCGGTCTGGCTCCAACCTACCAGGCTTGGAATCCAGCACTCTGCTGTGCTGCACTGAGCACCTCGTTGCCCTGTCCCTCCACATTGCTGGGACTTCTTGGTTATCACAACTAACAGGGATGGAGCCCATCTGTAGTTCTTCTCCTCTGGGCCACCTACAGCCAGACTGGCTCCTATGTTCAAGACTATATCCACTTACAATGTTCGCTCTCCCGCTCAGGGATCCTTCTGTGTACACCCAGCACCAGCTTACAGCTTAGCCAGCATGAATTTCTAGAGTCGGGCCAAACTAACTTCAGTAACTTTGATGACTTTCTTCATGGAGGAGGGGAAATGCAATTTAAAAAAAAAAAAAGCTGTGCCTACCACTATTTCATATAGCAGAGATCATGGTTTTAAGAGACTAGTAAGGTATATCTTCATGATTTTTTTTAGTAGTGGGCCATTTTTTTAATGTCTTATGTGTCCTTTATATAAAAACATAAATATCACACATTATATATTTATCATATAAGTCACATACACGCATGCACAGATGCTCCTCAACATAGGATGGATTCATGTCTCAATAAACCCAACGGCAAGTTGAAATGACTGCCCAGCTCTATAGTGGGTTTAATACACCTAGCCTGCTGAGCCTCACAGCCTACAGCACAGTACAGGGCAGACTAGCACTCATTTCCTCTCATGATCCGGTGGCAGACTGGGAAAGTGTTGGACTACACACCACCAGATGGAAAAAGAAAGACTGAGACTGAGACCTGGTGTCTACTGAATGGCAGTCATCACAGCATCATCAGTCAAGGGCCATTGGTATCATGTTCTAAAAATTTAGATAGCTATAAAGATATGCATCATGTTCTGGAATATATACATACATGTATACACATACATGATAATACACAGGGCGTGATGGCACACACTTGTAATCCCAGTACCTGGGAAACTGAGACAGGAGGATTGCAGGTTCGTGGCCAACCTCAGCTACTTGAGTAAGGCCCTCTGCAACTTAGTGAGACCCTGTGTCAAAAAAAAAAGAAGAAAAAATAGAGCTGAGTGTAGCTCAGAGGTAGAATGTCCCTGGGTTCAACCACGAATACCACAAATACACACACACACACACACACACACACACACATACATACATACATATATAATACATATTTGTTTCTCTGGGATCAAATATTATTATTCTCACATTTTTTAAGCCAAATTCATTTTCTACAATCAAAACCCAACACCAGTTTTCCTGACTCGTTAAGACCATGGACATGTCTCAAACACACCTCGGTCCTGTCTTGTCCTCTGCACTGTGCTGCCACAGTGAATAATACCACGGTGGACGGGCCACTCTGGGGAGTACAATGGAGCAGTCTCTTTCTGCCTAAAGACTCCTCAGCTGGCTTTCGCAGTAGGAAATTCTCCCTGGGAACCTCTTAGTCCCATGAGTACACCCTTGAGAAAATGATAGGAGAAATGCTTGTCAATCTTATTCCATGGATTAGACTAAAAATTTCTCTGGGTGGGTTATACGTTTGTGGATATAAAAGCTCAGTGGCAGGAACCTGGCTTTTCTTTGTCCTTTGAGCCTATGAGCTCTGCATTTGCTTCTGAGCAAAGCAGGAATGTGTGTTTAAATAGAAAACCAACAAGAGACCCCTCACATACTCTCAGCCCCTTAAGTCTCCACTTTATTCACCTGGAAAGTTTGCCTACCCCAAATCATGTTGCAAAGTGCCCCAG